>NC_140586.1:498387126-499587126 GCF_964204655.1 Triturus cristatus
ATCTGTGACAGAAACTGGGCTTGCCATTTAATAAATTGGATGCTTGATAATAAGCGAGTACTTGGTTTTCAGAAATAATGTTTGTGATAATGAAGTCAATAACATGTTAATTCTCAAAGCCTCTGGCATACCACTCTTTTTTTCTCCTCAGTAGTTTATAGCTCTCGCACTGAAGCCCAGTACAGCGTTGGAATCGGCAATCCTCCCTCATACAATTTGTTCTCTTTGTGGCACCTTTTAAATTTTATAATGAATGTCCATATTGGCTTCTTTTTTGGCAAGAAAATTCTATTTGTACAAGCTCTTCCCAATTGCTTAACACATCTGGATTTGTAGAAGTTAACATAGAAATGGTCTTCTATGCCACATAATAATCCTTAGGTCTGTATTCTCTCCTAGCCTTCATCCTTTAAAAAAAATACAATTTCTTCTCTTTTCTGAGCTTCTGTAAATTGTTCTGGTCTCCTCACGTATTTCAGCTGTCATCTAAAGAACCTATATACACAACAAAGGACCTGCCTCGTATACCAATATTAATTTTTAATTTTTACTGATGAGATATATGAATCCGCAGGTTGCGGTCAAGCAATCCAGAAGCATCTGGGGTAGCATAGACCCTTGAGTCCCGTGGGGTTAGGTATGCTGTAAGTGAGCAACCCTTACGGTGCTGACAGATATCACGCCGGTCAGCATAAGCTAAGCAGAGAGGCTAGTTGACCCTAGCCCTGAAGAAGTTGCCGCCAATCCATACAGGCAACGAAACATGACGGTTCTTAAGGGGACAGCCACACAGCATTGAATAAAAAGTCTCATTTAGCTAGTGTGGGGCTGCCCCGTTTTTAACTGGGAGTGTTTTGGGTCCTGATCAGACTCATTCTCCCTAGTCTTAGGGTCGACACCCACTCCTTTCCTTCCTTTTTTTGCACATAGACACAGTTTAGATTATTAGTTTACTTCACAGTAGGTACTAGAGAAGACGCTAGACCTGTTGTGTCACTTTTCAGTTTTCACCGGGGACGGCAATTACCGATGATGAGAAGGTGAGGTAACGGACGAGTACCTGTCCGCTTACACCTCGTGGGGGTTACGTCCGTGAGGTATTGCCGCCCTCATTTTTTCTGCACTTTTCCTTTGTGGCGGTGAAACGGACATCAATCTCTGATGGTGCGGTGGATTGCGAGACTGTTTTCTTCTCTTTTCCGCCTTCACTCTTTTCTCTCCACACATGGTGGTGGGGGGACACATAGGTTTCTAGGGGAACTTTCTGGCATATCCACCTAGTTCACAGGCATTTGCACAGCCAGAGACAATAGAACCCTGTAGTATCTGATTTTTAGTAAAAATGGCTAATAGGTAACAAACTGTACAATAGCCCACACGTTGAGTAAAAAATATTGATTGGTCTCCGGGCTTAAAAATTAAAAATTAATATTGGTACACGAGGCAGGTCCTTTGTTGTGTATATGAGATTGAGTGGGGGGCGACCTGCCTTTTAGACCCCTTGGCTCCATTTTGTAAATGATCTAAAGAACCTACCCATACACAAACCAATTCATTTATTGAAGCATTCATATGCGACACAAGTCTTCTCCACAGGAATGGCCTTCTTAAAAACATGTTAAACTCCCCTTCATGTTTTTCACCCCACTGTACACACAGTACACTACTAGTCATGGTGTGCATCGTGATACCTTTCATTGTATTATCCCTTTGTGTTGATTTATGTAATGGCCCACTGACCCTTGCCCACAGGCTCTGCCATTTACGCACTGACATCTTCTAGGGGTAGTAGTCACAGATTGTGGCTACTACCCAGTCTAGCTCCTTGTACCCCTGGTCTCAGAATTGACAAAGGCATAATTATAAGTTTTACTTTTCCACCCAGTTCCTTTCATAACAATTAGCAGCCTGAGGCAGAGCTTGCTACAAACTGTTTACAATGAGTTACTGTTGTTGTTTTTCTACATCACCCACAATGTTACCAGGCAACAAGCCAGGGAGACCTCTCTGCAGGGTGACCTCGAGATCACTGGTTCTGATCTTAATTAGACCTTTAGGTGACAAGTTATAATCATGCAAGATTCAGTCTATTGTTTTGTCGTGTTGCCAGAGTGTGGTACATGACATGTTAATTACCTGAAACTTTGCAAAATAGTGTTATTTAAGTTTTGATTGGCATCTTTCAGAATCATCGCGCATAATTACAGCCCAGACCTGTCACAAGAATTTTTTTTTGCAGATGAAGGCTGCACCACTGAATAGCATGGTTGTGCTCCTGAAATATCGTGCAGCATTCTTGTAATGTATAGGTTGGTAACTTAAATGGGTATCTTTTTTATTTATTTAATAGACCTTTTATCAGTTCATCACTGTTGGACTTGTATTTTTTTAAGAGATGTCACTTTCTGAAGTGCTTTAATAGCCAAACGTCGCATAACATTACTTCAATTGAGGTAACTGAGGGTCACCCATCATGTGGTGTCACTTGAGATGTTTTCAGGAAGTTGAGTTCAAAGGTATATACTATCACTTCGGCTTCACCTCACATTTCAGGGAATCAGCATCCAGATCTTTAAACCCAATATGTGCCTCCATGGCCTATTGGGTCACAACATTTCCAACTGCATATTAGGTCTCGTATCCAGCACATGTAAGACTTTTTTCAAATCTAATACTAAAAATATCCATTTGCTCTTCCTCTTCTAGTCACCTTTCTTTAGCCACATGCAAAATTCAACCGTACAAAGGGTATTTCAAAATTATTACTGAAGCAGTGATAGATATCATCAGTTTGACTGTAGATTAACTGCCAGTCATCAGCAATAATATTAGATCTTTGTTGAGAAACTGTGAGACAGTTGATCGGATTCTGGGAAGGTTCTTTATCAAAACAACATTGTTAGATCTTCTACAAACTGGGCAAATCCCTCTCATCCTCAAAGCAAACAAAATTGGACCTGAAGATTTTGGCAAACTTCTGAACAGTCTCCTACCCTCTTTGCTAGGGAAAGAACTATAGAAATGTATCTCTGACCAATTGATTAACTTTTTCAATGAAAAAACACCTTTTGGCCAACTAACACTCAGGCTTTTGTTTTGGCTGTAGTATTGTAATGCCTTCCATTTGAATCATGGATGATGTGCACCACATATTAAATAAGAAATACTACTGCTTACTTATGAGTGCCATTTGTCGCAGTTGAGCATGTTTGGATGCTACAAACCTTGGAACCCCAGATGCTTTTGAGGTTCAGTCATAATCTTATTCTCCTCTTTTTATATAATCAATTCCAATTGGTAGACATCCAAGATGACACCTCTGAAAGGACAGTGATCCTGTGTGGAATCCCTCAGGGTCGAATTCATGTGCCGGCTCTGCTTAATCTGTACCTCCAGGCACTGAGCTGGGTAGGCAAGTAGTGTGACTTTTCCAGTTATAAATATGAAGACGATGAGCAAATTAATCAGAAAACATCTTTATTAAGCAATATCCTTAACTCAATACTATAACACTGTATGCAGGGCAACATTCGGATGTTACACCTGTAAAAAATCCTCCTTACACCACAGTAATTAAGACGTTTCCTTTTGATTAAGCTCAAAGCCTATGGGTTACTCCTCTGATTGGTCCATCATCTTAATCCCTGGGCTTCTCCATAAACACTACTCTCACAACAGCATAATTGTTCAATCTACTAACTTCTTCCTTCAATCTCTAAAGAAAATCTAGAGTACTGTCCTCTACCCACTTGAAATTCGTAGCCAATGTTTGGACAGTTTGGCAACATCCTTTTGAGGGAGTGTTTCAGTCATACCTTTCTCCACTCAAGTATGTTCTGTACTCCATAATAAGACTCCTTTATTCTTTGAAAAACTATAATAAAATTTCCCAAATTCTTAAGTAGCTTTGTTGGCTCCCTATCAAAGTGAGAATTAAATTCAATTTCTGCTGCATTACCAATAAAGCAATCCCATCTACAAAAGCGGTCATGCCTTGCCATCTCCCAACAGTGAATTTAGATTCTGAAGTAGGAACTCTCACCTATTAGAAAATAGTGACCACAAAATCTCACAGGCACAAATTCTATCTTTTATATATGCAGCAATACATTTACAGAACTCACTACTAGCGAATAGGCGCTCCCTGCCTAACTCTTTTAAAAAAAAAAATATATATATATATATATATATTTATATATATATTTTTTAATATAATTCCTGATATTTTCAAGCTCCACCTGAAATTTTACTAATCTCATGTTTTACCAAATTCTGTTGGTAAATATTATTACACATTTGTCACAAATTCTCATTCAATGTAATAGCATGCACTCATGCCTCATTTGGTGTAGTACTGCTGAGGAAAAATATTTAATAAGAGGTGACAATTTAAGGTCTGAAAATAAATCTTGAATGTATTGTTATTACAAATGAGTGAGAAAGGGCTCTGGAACATAAGACCTAGAGAAATCCAATGTGCACTCAAGGTATGACAATGAACACTACTTATTTGGGAAGAGGGCAGCAGCAATAGGGACGAAAACAGTGTGTCACTCTTGGCAGCACAGAATCTGCCTGTCTGAAACGAGTTCCAGCAGACATTTACCAATGTATTATCGGGTCGTTTTTTTTTGCTAAGCTAGAAAAAATGCGTCTAGCGCTGCATCACTGCAATGACCACACTGCTGGCTCAACATTGTGCCAAATCATTCCAATCCTTGTTTTCCAAGCTGAGGCTTTCTGTTCATACACCTGTTTAATATTAAATTCAAGGGCGTCCTCTAAATACCTGAACTCTATGGAATAAGTGCATTGCAAGTCACTGAAGAATTTTATGATCATTAACCATCAGAATCCTACAGGATAAATGCCTTCATAAGTCATGAAACTCTGACTTGAATTGCAATATTTATTTTTATATCCTTCGGAAGTAATTTGTTACTTATGATAAATGTGGATTGGGGTTGTGGAATTCCAATCCCTTGATGCCCTAGAGTCAAGTGTTGCAAGTTTTCATGTTTATTTGGTCTACTGGATTAGTAGGCCCAACCCCCAGCAGCACATACCCTTTGACTGCCCCTTTATAGCATTGATTGGTTTGTATTCAAATAAGACAAGGTTTGCTTCCACATGTTTGTCTTTCAAACTTTAATGAATGATTCATTAATTGAAAGCCTTTACTAGTATCGCGAGTATGCACAGGAAATGCCAGTGAACGGTGAGCTCCGCTTGCATTACTGACAATGGTTTCCTTGTAAAACATGTACACGTTTGCAAAATAGAACAATTTGAGACTATTTGTAATGCTCTCAGAATACTCCATGATTAAATGCAAATACATGTATAAGCAAGATTAGTGATTGCTTTCAAAATGCAATGCATAGATATATATTACTCGCCTTCAAAACTGTTTTGTTAAACTACTGTCCAACTTTAAATACAATTTCACTGAGACATAATGTATTAAAATGCAAGAGTTTACAGAATTAGTCCTGGATAACATACTCCTAGCAAACTTGTACGTTTCATTTTTGCATGAGCAAACATACACATAGCATGTTGAGTAATTGCAAATTCAATTTCATTCCACCCCTTTTATCATACCCTCTAAACATTTATTCTTGTCCTTGTTGGGAGTAAATGTTCAACCTTTTCCTCCGTGCGTGGGAAGAGATTAGGGAGAAATAGGTGAATGCCCTTAATTATGCTAGATTGTGGGTGTGTACAAACTCTCAGTCCTTTCCAACTATAGAACTACCGCATCCCACCTATATATATCCCCTGCATGTAGGTTTGTGGAAAGGTGGAAAACTCTGAGTCTTGCTGGAATACGGAAACAAGCATCCTGGGACCAGTTTCTGGGTGCCCAGTCGTTGGTCCCTTGTTCACTTTGCCACTAGACTCAAGCTACCCTGGCTGATGAGGGCTGTGAGCCCAAAACCGGTCCCTGGATGCTTTTTTCCGGTCCCGGGAAGACAGGGCTTGGCAGTTCGGGCTGGACTGTTCCAATGAGGCACAGGATCAAGACTGGTTTGCATGTAGCTGTGTCTGAACTGGGGTGGCAAAGTGAGCTAAAGAATGATGATGGATTCAACCCAGATCTGTGACTGGGGGTGAGTGTTTGAAAAGTTTCAGCACTCCGTCCATCATCTCCTTGTGTTTGCTTTGTTCACCCTAAGTTGGCAGGGTATGCCGAGACGTGGGTCACTTGCTCACTTTGCCACTGGATTCAAGCTAGCCTGGCTGATGAGGGCTGTTAGGCTGAAGCCGGTCCCAGGATGCTTGTTTCTGGTCTAGGGAAGAACTGGCTTGGCAGTTCGGGCTTGACTGTTCCCATGAGGCACAGGGTCAATACTGATTTGCATATAGCTGTGTCTGAAGTGGGGTGGCAAAGTGAGCTAAAGAATGATGATGGATTCAACTTAGATCTGTGACTGGGGGTGAGTTTATGAAAAGTGTCAGCACTCTATCCATCATCTCCTTGTGTTTCCTTGTTACAAGCATCACAACGCAACAAGCATTGCAAAATGATCCAAAGTAGAACGGGTGCTGCTGCCCAAGGGCCCCAGGCGTAGGTCACCATATTGCAACTGCAAATATCCCTGCTGTGGGGTTTCCTCAACATCAAATAGGCAGGTTGCCAACCACGTCCTGCCCTTCAGTGAATTGAGTGACTCCACTACAGCAGCACCGCGATGGCGAGTATGGGTCACCCAGCTCAATAATTATCTCAAATCTACCAAAGAGACTGACCGAGTTGTCAAGAAATCCTTTTCCTACACTATGCTGGTAAGGAGATATTCAAGCTTTAAAAAGCTTGCCTAACACTGGTGGCAAGAACAACTACAGCAAAGCTATTGTTGCCCTGGGCACATTTTAATCCCTAAATGAACCCGGATTTTAAGTGCTTCAAGCTCCGTCAGCCCCGTCAAAGGGAGGGAGAGCTAATCAACATCTTCTATGCCAGATTGAGGGACCTATTGATCACCTGCACCAAAGATTAACATCAAAAAGAGATGCTTGCACAACTAATACAGGATTCCAGGTTAGCTGCCCTCAAGTGACACATCCTCCAGAAGGTGGGTGTCTCACTGGATGAAATCTTCATACTCACCAGGTTATGCAACTATTAAATTGCGTATGAATGGATCATACTTTGTCCATACTATCCACCAAGCAAGTTACCTGTGATACACAGCCAATCAAGACCAAAGTAGTGTCAGCTGTCCGAGGGTTGCAGGCCATCATTCCTTGAGCTCTGTGAAAACAGATTGCCCTTCTACCGCACTATGCTCTAAGGCACAACCAAGATGAAGGCACAGCTATGAGGAAAGGGGTGGTTCCCAGCCATAGATGCCTATGTGGATGACATTGTGCCCGAATGCCAGTGGTATCAAACAACCAGTGCACTTGACAGACCTGCTTCTGTTATCACAAAAGACCCAAACACAGGTCATTGTCACAATGTGAGTGTTTTTTTGGGATCACTGCCAGACAGGCACCACATGCTGGTGCTAATCGACGCCTGATCCAAGTCCCACTGGTTGAGGTAGTGAAGAGTACTAACATAGAGCAGACCAGAAGTCACCTGGACAAGATATTTGCAATCTTGTACTTCACTCGACAGCTGAAGATGGACAATGGTTCCCTGTTTCAGGGGAGTGAGTTCAAAGAATAAGTAGAAACTCTCAGCATCTCCCATCAAAAGATCATGCCCATGTGGTCTTGAGTCAATGGTGAATTCGTGAGTCTGATGAGGTCACTAAATAAGGCCAACAGGAGAAGTGTGGAATAGATGGGCATTTAGGATGATATTCATAAACTCTGGGGTTCCTACAGATGAACATCCCACAGCACTACCCACCGCTCACCAGTAGATGCACTGTTTTGGTGAGTGGTACATGACTTGGTACTCCATATTGAATTGTGTTCACCACCTCCACTGGATACCAATGTCAGTCAACAGACCAGAACCAAGAACAGCAATTGGGGGAGCTGTGACTAGGTGGTGTTCTTAAACGAAGACAGTGGGGGGATGTTTCATCTTCCATTTGAGAGGCACCGCTCCTGGTGACCGAGAAACATGGAGCGATGATCACTGCCACCCGGGGAGACCACAATGTCACCAGGAATGTATCTGGCTTTTGGAGATGGTGGGCTGATCACAGTGTGAGCAGCTACACGAATACTTAAGCCACTCCAGAAAAAGATGTGGTAAACACGGCAGAGATGTGGCACTCTGGGACCCTTGAGGGCCCGTCCATGAAACAGTCAGAACCTGCCCAGACAGCAGTATCCTAAGGGAATGTAATTATGTTGAGCGAACCTGCTGCCCCTACATAAAGACACACATATAACCTGAGGTCCGGCATTCAACGGCTTTAAAGACTTTACAATTATGTGTACTGAATGAGACCATACATGTGTTAAGCACAGGACTGGATTGGGAACACAACCCAGCCCTACAACTTTGTCGGACCAGCCTCCTGGGGCACAGGTGTAAAGCACTTCTGCTTTTGGTTCTGTGGGCTGATGTTGTAGCACCACTGTAAAACCGTCCACTGCCACCACTAAAAAAAAAAACAGCCCTCACCCTTCCAGCCTCCTGGGTAAATGCCCCGATTACTTACCGGTAATCTTCATTACTCCGAGTATAGTCTTCCTCGCCACATGACTAACACAGTGAGCTTCAGCTCCACACCAGAACCCTCCAAAGCAAAAAGTCAGCATCCCATGCCTCCCATCCCTTCCCAATATGGCCGACCCATTACACCCATGACCCCTATAAGAGGCGGGCCGGCCCAACCCATCAGCCTGAAACTACCAAGCACAAACATGAAGCCGATAGCCAGACAGGGAGGGAGGGATGGGAACTCATGTGGCGAGGAAGACTATACTCGGAGTAATGAAGATTACCGGTAAGTAATCGGGGCATTACCTCCTCGTTAGTCTTCCTCGCCACATGACTAACACAGTGAGCACATACCAAAGCCAAGCGGCTTCATGGAAACTCACAAGAAACCAACAGACCAGAAGGCAACGCCCACGAACGAGGGCAAAACCCAGCAGGCCAGAATGAGCGGAAGGACCACCCAGGGGAGAGGCAACCACGAGCAGGAAGAACCGGCCCGGCACCGAAAGACACCGGGAAGGACAAAAACCCGGACCCCAGAGACATGAAGAGCCGGCAGGAACCAGCCGCAAGCAAAGGCCAAAGGGGGACAGAGAAAGGCTCCGGACCAGACCGCACGGAGCCAAAGGCCCAGAGAGCAAGCCGGACCAAACACACCAGGACCTGCCAACGGACATCCCGAAAGAGGGAATCAAAAACCCCCCCCAAAAAAAAAGGGAAACCAAATGAACAGAGGGCAACCCCACCACAGCGACCCAATCAAAAATGTCACAGCAGAAAGGGAAACGCAGTCCGACAAACACAGCAACCTCACAAGGGAGAACACCACCCGCGAGAGAGCCGAAACCACCAGAGGAACGGGGCAGCGGAACCAGACGCAAGCAAACTGGCAAGAGCCGCAAGAAAGGAAAAAGGGGCGCAGAAGAGAAACAGAAGGGTAAAAAACAAAAACCCCAGTCACACAAAGGACCCCCCGGAAGGGACCGCGACCCCAAGGAGAGAACCCAGGCAGGAACAAGGGAACAAAAAGACCCAGGAAGGTGACGGAAACGACACCGAAGAGACCCGGCCACCAAGGGAACTCAACCAGGCCACCGCAGAAAGCGGAGAACCCACATGACCCACGCACAGAAGGCAGGGAAAGGCAGCGTCACGGACCGAGCCCGCCCCTCACAGGGACCAAGCCAGCCGCCGAAGCGAACACCCACCGAAGGCGAGAAGGACAGAAGGGCAGGGCGAAAACCGAACCCGAGCCACGGCTAGACCCCCAGAGAGCCACCAGAGCCAACAGGCCCCAGAACCCCAAATCCAGGGACAAAAGACGAGGACACAATCCACACCGGAAGCGCACGGGCCCGCCAGGGAGCAAATAACCGGAGGCACCAGCACCCCCGGACACCCAACGGCACTTCCGGACACAAAAACCCGCAAGTGAAAAAAAAATAAAAAAAATATCAGGGGCAGGCCCAAGCGAGAGTCAAAAAGCCCGGCCCACAAGCCCAGAAACTCCGGCAGAAGAAGGAACGAGAAGGCCGAAGAGCCAACACCGGAGCCTCAAAGGGAGCAAACAGCACCAAAGGGACCCAGAAGAACACCACCACACAGGCAGCCACAAACAGGGGCGAACCCCGCAAACACCCGGGAGCAAGAGGCATGGCCAGCAAGGCAGGGGGAAAACCCCAGAGCCCAGAGGAAAAACCACCGACCCAGCACAGAACAATAAAGTTCATGCGAACCATCACGGGTACTGTAGAGCCGAATAGCATATGGGTGTCGACCCCCAACTAAATGGTCTTCAAGTGAACAACCACAAAAGGATGAAAGGCAGAGTGGACCCAATAGGAACAGAACCTGCGACCAAGAGGACGAACAGAGGCCCCTGCAGGAGACGCATAAGTCCAATGAGCCCGAACCTCCCAGCCATACCAGGACAGAAGCGGGAAGGGCCCGGGGCAAACCGAACCAAGGAGGGAACAGAGGCACCCAGACCAACAGGAAGGAGAAAAACAGCCAGGCAACAAGACTGTATGGAACACCACACGAAGCAGCGTGCAAACCGTGCGCAGGGCCCATGCAAATCATCTCTGAATCGTGCCAGTCTTAGTAAACGTGCTGCCGAAGCGAGCACCCAAACACGATACGAGGAAGGCCCCTACCAAGTCAGACAACCCCAACAGGAAAAACCAGGGAAGCAAACCAAACCCCACGACAGGAGCCGACCAGAGAAGGACACGCGAGACCGCCCAAAGCGACCCAGCAGAAAAAGGATAGAACGCCCACCCCACCAGAGGCGGGCGCCGTACCCCTGGACCGACCAACCAGGTCCGTACAGAAGGACCATAACAAAAATCCCAACCCCCAGGGGGCAAGGAGAAGCACGGCGAATGCAAGAAGCAGACAGGAAAAGGGGAGCAAGAGCCACCTGCCGAGACAGGGAGCAGGAGGAGGAGGGAGCGTCAAAGCTGCAGACCCGGACAAGACAGGGCGAGTCCAAGAAGGACCCCATAGCCCACAGCCCCCGGAAGTCCCAGGTGGTCCCCCATCCGGGCACCAACCAGGCCCGACACCGCTCAACCGCTGAAAGCAGACTAGGCCAGGGGCACCCAGGGCGGTAAGGCCGCAGGCCCCACAGCCCCAGGAAAACCCCGGAGGACGGCCAACCAGCAACCGACAGGGACAGACCCCGCACAACAACTGCGGGAACAGGTGCCCACAGAACGAAAGTACCGGGGGTACAGAGCGGACACTGTCGGCAAGCCGAAAGCCAACCGAGCCCCGCGCCCCTAACAGTACACCCACAACAGAGGAGGCCGAGGGACCCTCACGCTAAGCCCACAGCCGCCCCCACAGAGAGGGGCAGCCAAACGCCAAAACCCAAACCCCAGAGCCCGCTATAGCAGGGCAACAAGCACAAGGTGGCGGGGGAGGGGGCAGGGCAGGGCCGCGAGGGCCAGAAGGAGGGGGAACCAGCAAGTGAGCCCGACATAGCAGGACCTCCACCCAGGATCCCCACCAACCGGGGCAGAGCAGCAGGAGTGGGAGGAGAAGGAAGGCAACACACCGCCCGTGCGCAGGAAGGACGACAGCGGAGTAGAAAGACAATCGCAGACAACCACCACCGCCCGCCCCCGAAGGGAAGGCGGGCGGTAAAAGAAGAGTTCGAAATCTTGTCAACTTATGACACCTTGACAGCGTCTGCGGGACTCGAACCCTTGTCCCTGTGAGAGCCGTGATAACCAGAGGCACAAGACATACCATGGAGCTATAGCTCCAGGCGCGCATCCCACCCCCACACGGCCAAAGAGACAAAGACAGTACACAAGCGCCCGAAGCGGACGCAACAGAACACCAAGCCAACAGGCCAACGGAACACAACAACGCACCCAACGGGGCGACAAGACCCGCATGGCACAGCAGCCAAGAGAGGGTGACACAGAACCGGAGGAGGAAGAGTCAAGCACCCAGCCAGCACCCCCAACCACCAGGACAGAACACGCGTACCAGCAAAGCGAAGCAAAGCCATCAAGACAAAAGCTACAACACACCTGCCACAGAAGGACGAAGGGCATAACGGCCCCCCGGGAACCGAACCGGCGACCATGCCGCAAAAACAGAATCAACGGGAACTGAACCCGTAACCGTGAGAGCATAGGAGAAAACCCAGAAGGCCACTGTGATCCTGTAGAGAGCGAACTGAAGGAAACGCCAGCGCCTATACACCAGAAAGCGTGAAAAGGACCAGCGCGCCTGCGCGCGCGCCGGACATCACAAAAAAGCGAGACGACCGGCGTCTCAGAGCAGTAACTGTGGGAAGCTCACATCATACTCCACCAAGCAAAGAAGAGTATGAAAAGGCCGCAAACGCACGACACCATGTAGCATACGCGGGACACAAACCCAGTCCCGTGAGAACCGTCACAACCATAGGCAAAGGACGCACCATTGAGCACCATTGAGCAAAAGCCCCCCCCCCCCCCCCGACCCCAGCACCGCAAGCGGGCAGAGAAGAAGGCGTGAGAAAACACCAGGGAGAGCCAGTGCGGGACAAACCAAACCCCGCCCCCGGGACAACGAGCCGGCCCAGAGCTGGAAACATGAAGAACCAACAGCCCCGGAACAGAAACGGCATGGGGAGACCCAACCCAGAATCACAGGATCACTCTCGTACCCAATAAACAGGGAGAAGGCGGGAGAAAACACCTGGGAGAACCAGGGCAGGACAAGCCAAACCCCGCCCCCGGAAAAGCGAGCCGAGCCCCGGGCAGGAAATCAACAAATCCATAAACACGGCATGGGGAGACCCAAGCAGGAAGGACCAGGGCAGAGTGACGCCGAGACCAACTCCTCCCAGAAACCGGAGAAAACACCCGGAAGGCAGGTAAGCCAGGCTCCCCAGCCGCCACCCGCCACGGCCCCGGACGGGAAGGCGGGCGGCGGCGGCACATAAACACGGAAGCGGCGTTCCCGGATCGAAACCCCGCAGAGACGCCACACGCCCCCGCGCTGAAGCGGGAGGCGGAAGGCCCCAAACTCAGCATGTACAAAAGCCCCAGCACGATCAGAGTCCGGCGGGAGGGAAATTACATACGGACATCGCCTCACAGCTGCCGCCTGCACTGCAAGGAGAGGCGGCGGCGGAAACAACGGAAACTGAACCAGTTAGGCAAGGACAGTCCGTAAAAAACGCCTCACGAAGGGGAGAGCACACAGCGAGCCCCCACATACGAGAAGTACAAAAAGTCCGCCCCCCCTGAAAAACCCACGGCCCGCTAAAGCGGAGCCTAACCGGCTCAAATACATATCGGGGGGCCAAAAGCAGGGGGAAACAAACAGAGTCCAAGCCCCTAGGGTCCGCTAGAGCAGGACCTCCAACCTGAGACCCACGTACCTGCTACAGCAGGCACCACTTACCTGACGCATCTGGAGAGACGTGCGCAGAACAAAAAAAACAGGCTGATGGGTTGGGCCGGTCCGCCTCTTTTAGGGGTCATGGGTGTAATGGGTCGGCCATATTGGGAAGGGATGGGAGGCATGGGATGCTGACTTTTTGCTTTGGAGGGTTCTGGTGTGGAGCTGAAGCTCACTGTGTTAGTCATGTGGCGAGGAAGACTAACGAGGAGGTAATGCCTGGGTAAGGTGTGAAGCACTTCTGCTTTTGGTTCTGTGGGCCGATGTTGTAGCACCACTGTAAAACCGTGCACTGCCACCACTAAAAAAAAAAACAGCCCTCACCCTTCCAGCCTCCTGCGTAAATGCCCCATGCCCGCTACGGTGAGTCCGGCCCAGGTTAAGCAGTTGGGTTGTCATTTGTAAAGTTAGGAAAGTTTCAACAAAAAAATTTGTGGAGGAATGTAGTATGTTCACTCATTTTGGCATAGGGTGCGGCGCCAAGGGACTAATAAAAGATATGGGATGGCCATGTACAAATGTCTTCTGCTCATGACCTCAACGTGGTGTGTGTTATTTCTGAGGGCTAATGCAAGGAAATTATTTAACATTGATACCTTTCATTTTTAGGTTGAATCTACAAGACCACGCAAACTGTCTTGTTGCAAAGACCTATTGTGGGCTTAACAAGAACTTCAGGGCTTACTACTCGCTCATTGCTAACAATTAGTTGGCTCTGTCGCTCTGATTTGCTTGCTTCTTATTCAATGGCTTTCCTCTTCCCAGCTTGTCCACTTTGTTTGTTTCGCCATGGAGCACCATCCCGGATTGGCTGGCTTCTCCTCCACTGCTCACATTTAAGGAACTGTTCTTCTTTTTGGATTAGTGCTTCATGAGAGTGCATGTGTTTTCCAGCTCTCTCCTTCCCTCTCAATGTGCTGTCCCAAATCCAACTGCCCTATGCTCAATGTTTCTCCTTCATGTTCTTCTCTCCTGCCCTTTTGCTCTTCATGTAGTTCTTGCCCTTTATGCATCTCCCCTGCTCCCTTTGTTGCTGTCATTACATGTGCTGCCTATGTTTTCTTAGGTCAAGCCTATCGGCAGCGCGCATGCGCTGCACGTTCTGCGAGACACTGTAGTGGAGTATTTTTCATTGGCCTGTGTCATTGTCCTTCGTAAATGCTGCCTTCGAATTTGTTGATAGGCTTGTTATTCCCTCCTTAGAACGACCTTGTCTTCATTTGTAACCTCCCATGGCTACTGGTCCCTTTACTTCGGTTGTTACACGGGACCTGTTATTTAGTCTGTAAGCACTATTTACTTTATGGAGTTTCTCTTATTGCAGGCTGGACATGCGGTGCTGCAGCTGAAACCGCTTGTGTTTTTTAAAGCAGCACGGCTGCCCCATAACACGGGTGCCCACTTTCAATCACTTTAACCCAGCATTATCTCGTGTCTGTTTTAACCACCCAAGTAAAATCGATTTAGAAGTGATTTGTGAATTAAGTCATGTGAATTCCAGGTAGCACATAATCGTGTGCTAATGGGCTGAAGCTGACAAAAGCACATCTGTGTTTCATGTCATCTGCACTAAAGCCACCTGACGGGTTGTTTTCAAAAGCCTGTTTTATTCACAACACAACCACCACCACCAATACCACCACCACCAATACCACCATCCCCAATATTCCACCACCAATTCCGCCACACCAATTCCGCCGCCACCATTTCCGCCGCCACCAATACCACCACCACCACAAATTCCACCACCACCAATACCACAACCACCAATACCACCACCACAGTCACCACCAATACCACCACCCCAATACCACCAATTCCACCACCAATACCACCACTACCAATACCACCATCAATACTATCCCCACCACCACCAATACCTCCATCATCACCAATACCACCACCACAAATACCAATACCACCACCAATAACCCCACCAATACCAGTACCACCCTCACCACCAATACCAGCACAATACCACCCCCCCAATACCAATACCACCACCACCTCAGCGCCTCTTGTTCACTAGTAATAGCAGGGGCACTGTATGAGGCCGGAGCTGCAGCCGAGACCATACATCCATCCCTCACTCCATGCCTGCCATAAAGCATAGCCCGCCCTGCACCAGGAGGTGAAGCCAGGTCTCTACTACAGCTGGAGTGTTTTTATTAGGCCAAAGATGGCAATGACATTACGCAATGCCACACTGTACACTCAAATCACAGAGAGGGCAGGAAGTGCCCCCCTGCCCGCTCTCCCTCCTGAGCAGCAACAGTGTAATCACAGAGCGGAAGGTGTTGGAGCGATTTGTTAGTGTTTTTAGCTCAGATCATATGCAACTCTCACTTCACACTTTGTGTCTGTGTAATTTACAACACTTACACATCTTCTTCACTGCACTATTAATCACTACTTTGAAGACGTCGCAGGCCGGTCTCTTCCTCTGATATTAACAATCTTAACTAGTGGTCGAGAAGGCCCTTTATTGCAATTCAATAGGTCTCGCATTTGCGAGAGTTTAAGCTATTAGTATTGTAAATGACAGTGCCTTTTATTTATGCTTTAAAACCCAAAACATAATTAGAAGGCATCGTCATTTACAATGTCAATAGCTTAAACCTGCGTAAATGCAAGAACTAGTGCATTGCTAATGCTCGTTTATTTTATATTTGTGCCTTCGTGCTAAAATAAAATCTTTTTTTATTTTTATTATTTACCAATTTAAGTGGAGCCCTCCATCTTGGATACATGAACATGAAAATTGAAGCAAAAAGCACCTGTGCCATTCCTCTAGTATATGCATTCGTTCAGATGCAGGCACACATCTGTATCATCACGCATGCTACCGGAATAATTCAATCGCCAGCAGCGGTTGTGTCCTTGCACTTTTTTTTCCATTTTTTTTTTTTTTTTCTTTTTTATGGCGCAGTGCAGTATTGGGAAAAGCTCAACGTTGTAGAGCACCACCAAAAGGCGGACCTACTGGCGTTGCCCGTGCTTTTTTGCCTCCCTGCCGCTTCCCTTTGCTGGACCTTTTCCTTTAAGTGACTGTTGTGTGGTGTCTTTTTAATTAGTAGCTAGCTGATTGGAATGCTCCTGACATCAGGACATTTTGCAAAGCGTGACCAGTGCCCAAAGACCTAATAGATCAGAAGAAATAACGTAAGGTAGCTGGTATAACACTGGCCTGTTGGTGACGTGTGTTTGGAATTCCATAAGACTTAGCTTTCTGCAGTCAGCATGAACTTGAGTCGCACCTCTCTACTCTGACGAAACTTGCATAACATTGTGATAACATCGACCCTAACAAAAAGTAAGGTTTTGATGTTTAACTCTGTCCATCTGAATTGTTACTTTTGAGTGATTCATGTATGAATGAACCCATTCTGTGTACAACAGTTGTATTAAAACATTATTTCAGAATCTTTCACCTGAACTGAACTTTCGATTAAATGCACAAATTCAGTTTCTTTACACTCACATGATTATAGCAGTCCGTGACCAAAATAGAACTGTCTTTTGACAAGTTTCAGTTCCCCTGTTTTCCAACCAGTTGTCTTGAATGGAGGTGAATGCAAATGACTTCCTTGTTTTGGGTGTTATACTCTAACGTCTGTCAACCCTTGCGTGACGGAGAGAGAGGCAAAGCGGGGAGATGTGGTGCGGTCTCTGCTGCTTGAGATCTGTCTCTTGGGACTTTAGTTGGGGTGCAGCACTCGAGCTACGAGCACTTTGATTCGTCTCCACAATCAAGACCCGAGTCAGCTAGTGCAAGATGCTGCAGTAGCCCTCCATTACTGGTTTGAATATTTACTTTTTTGTCGGAGACTAAGAATGGTATCCTGGCTGCTTTAATACGGCCATAGCGGACCCTCAAAGTAAGATTTGGTGGGTGCCTTGTGCAACGGCGATTTCACCATCCATTGAGGAAGTGCAACTACTGCGGCTGTGTAAGGAAGGTATGTCTGTGAAACACGGGCTGTGCAAGGAGAGGCGCTGCACCTGCAGGGGGACTCTAGACGACTGTGTGCGCATCAATTACAAGGTATGAGTCTTGCGTGCGCCTTTTTAATGTCATGACCTATGATGTATTCCCACCATGTTTTTGTAAAGATTTTGTAACCTAATTAGGTTGTGCAAACGTTTGAGTAGTCTATTATAAAAATGTCAGGCTCATGATTTAATTAATTCTTCAGATGTCGGGCATCGACGCAGGTCGACATATTTTCATGTAATTATGTTCATTTGAATAATTTCCCTAATTTTTTTTAAAAAGTTTATTTAATTTACTTACTTTCTCGTCAGTGGTTCATCAAGACCGCCAGCCCTCCACTCCAATGTAAGAAAGAGTTGAAGACGCCCCTACTGAAAGCACACTCCATCACAGTGCAACCGCACACCTCTGCTCCCAGAGCCCAGCTACCCCTCCCATCACTCGTTGACTGCACGTGCCTATGAGCCTTAAACGTGCTCTTGTGACTGCATTTGGCATATTCAAATACCACATACATACAATGAAATATGAAAGTGTCACATCACTACTTTAGAGTGAATACAGGAAATGTAACAAGAAACTCAGTGGCTTTATATGCAGTGGCTTTTGTGCTGCGCAAACTTCAGTTTATAGCACCTGCTTGCTCCCTCAGACTCGGGAGATCTTGGCTCATATGGGGTGGGGCAGCATTGGATGCAGACTCACATAACGGTAAGACAGTTGACGTACCGCTTGCGGGCTGTGGGCTGTGCCATTCCTAAAGCATTGCTCTCGAAAAAAACTTGGTAACATAACACAACCTAGGACGGTCTGTTTACAATCTGGTTCCAATCCCAGGCCCCGATCTTTCATTGAAGCTCTGGGCTCATATTAAATGGAGGGTGCGCTCCCTGTTTGCACAGGAGCTGACTTTTATCAGGGTGCACTCGGTGTCCCTCATAACGGTGGATGTGCTGTCCCTACTTGAGCCTGCTCTGGCGGCAGTGCATTAGTGACAGGCAGACCTGGGTCGGTGTTATGAATACAATGCACTGTCCCACTCTGCACTACAGCACATGCTTCAGGCTATGTGCTGTGTCCATAATTCTGTCTGTGTGCTGAGCATAGACTGGGACAGGGTGTCCTATTGCAACAAATGCATTGCTCCCAGATCAGGCATGCTGTCACAGAAAACAGAACATTATTAACAGATGGACTGGGTGTTTGAAGCTTCCAGGCTGCCTTTCACTGTGCAGTTGGCAAAGTGGCCTGCCTTTGCACCCCCCTGCAGTTGCTTTGCCTCTGCACCCACTTCTGTAACAAAACTCAGGTGCAGAAATGCTTCTTTATTTGCATGTGGCCATGCCCCCGTGTAGATGAGAACATCCCTTCCTGATGGTCCCAGCGCAAAATGAGCACTGGCATGATCCATGCTATAGAAGGGGCCGCACAAGTATCCGCGGCACATCTAAAATACCTAGGAGCTCAAGGAGGTACAAGAAGCAGATCAAAATGCCTATTGTGCTCCAATGGTATGTATAGCATTGTGGGCCCAGGTCAGTACTGCTGCTGTAGTTTCTACCCACTTTTTACGTATATGGTCCTACATCTTTGAAAAAAGAACACTTCATTATTGGCCCAAACTGTAATAGTTATATTCATCCAAAATTGCATGGTTGCCTTTTTCTAAATTTTGAAGTAACTCCAGGGCTGATTTCATGCCACACAAAACTGACCCTTAAGGTTAATTTTTGGGTTTAAAAAGTATGGTCCACTCCCCTTGGTTCGCACATACCTAAAATGATTACTCAGAGAGTGGCTAATCCAGGTCAGAGTGCATCGCATTTTTTCAGAAATTGACCAAGGAGGCACCCATCGTCCAGCTGGTTTCAGTCCATCAAGGAGGGGGTCTGTCGAAGAGCCAGGTTTTGAGGTTTCTTGCGAAGATGGGGAGCGATGTTATCTGTCTGAGGTGGAGCGGAAGGTTGTTCCAGGCTCTGGCCGCACGGAAAGAGAAGGAGCGGCCTCCCGATCTGGTCTTTCTGGTGCAGGGGACCACGGCGTAGGAGAGCTGGGCTTGTCGTGGGGTCCTTTGGGGTGCGTGGAATTTGATTCAGCTATTCAGGTATGCTGGTCCGGTGTCGTGGAGGGCCTTGGGAGCGTGGGTCAGCATCCCGAAGGTGACTCTAGCTTCGATGGGGAGCCAGTGGAGTGTGCGCAGGTGCTGGGAGATGTGGCAGTGTCTTGGCAGGTTGAGGACCAGTCTTGCGGCGGTGTTTTGGATGTTCTGTAGCTTGCAGGTGAGGTTTTTGTTATTCCAGCATAGAGTGCGTTGCCGTAGTCGAGCCTGCTGTTGACCAGGGCATGAGTGACGGTCTTTCTGTGTTCGAGGGGGATCCATTTGAAGGTCTTACGTAGGAGGCGGAGGGTGTGGAAGCAGGAGGACGAGACAGAGTTGATCTGGCGGTCCATTTTGAGCTCTGAGTCCAGGATGATTCCCAGGTTTCGTGCCTGGTCCATTGGGGTTCGCAGGTTTCCAAGGGCGGGGGGCCACCAGGTGTCGTTCCAGGCCTCTGGGTTTGGGCCCATGATGAGTACTTCCGTTTTGTTTGTGTTTAGTTGTAGGCAGCTGTTTTTCATCTATTTGGCGACGGCTTCCATGCCTTCTCGAAAGTTGGGTCTGGCGGTGTTGGGTTCTTTGGATAGGGAGAGGATGAGATGGGTGTTGTCTGCATATGACACAATGTTGAGTCCGTACGTTCCGAGGATGGGGGCGAGTGGAGCCATGTAGACGTTGAAGAGCGTAGGGCTCAGGGAGGACCCATGGGAGACTCAGCAGGTGGTTGGTGTAGGGTCCGAGAGGAAAGGGGGGAGTCTGACCCGCTGCGTTCTGCCGGAGAGGAAGAAGCGGATCCAGTCGAGGGCCTTGTCTTGGATCCCTGCGTTATGGAGTTTGCATATTAGGGTGTGGTGAGAGACTCTGTCTAACACTGCTGAGAGGTCGAGGAGGATGAGGGCTGCTGTTTCTCCTTTGTCCAGTAAGGTACAGATGTTGTCTGTTGCGGCGAGGAAGGCAGTTTCCGTACTGTTTTTTTCTAAAGCCGGATTGGGAGGAGTCGAGGATGTTGTGCTCTTCGATGAATGTGGCGAGTTGGCTGTTGATGGTTTTCTCGATGACTTTCATTGGGAACGGGAGCAGGGAGATGGGTCTGTAGTTTGTTAGGTCGGTGGGGTCCGCCGAGGGTTTCTTTAGGAGGGGGTTGATCTCAGCGTGTTTCCAGTAGTCAGGGAACGAGGCGGTTGCCAGGGACCGATTGATGGTGGGGCAGAGCATGGGTGCGATGGTGTTGGCGGCTCTGTTGAAAATGTGGTGGGGGCAGGGGTCCGTAGGGGCCCCAGAGTGGATTGACTTCATCGTCTTCAGTGTGTCTTCGGTGGTGAGGGCTGTCCAGTTGTCGTTCGCTGGCTTCAGGGTGTCGGGATTGTTGGTGAGGGTTCAGTGTGTTGGTTGTCTTCGTCGAAGTTGTCGTACTTTCTCTTGATTTTGTGGTGGAAAAATGTGCTGAGTTTGTTGCAGAGGTCTTGTGAGGGAGGGATGCCGGTGGACTCGCTGGTGGGTTTGGCGTACTCCTTGATGATATTGAAGAGTTCTTTGCTGTTGTGTGCATGAGTGGAGATTCTGTTTTCAATCGCTTTTTTTCCTCGTTTTTCTGATGAGTTGGTGGTGGGCATTGGTGGCGGCTCTGAAGTTGTTGTGGGCTTCTGTGGACTTGGTGTTCCTCCAGGCCTTTTCGAGGTGGCAGCAAGTGCATCTGGACTCTAAGTTCGGTGGTGAACCATCTAGCTGTCTTGGCATGGGTGTTGTTGTTTTTCTTGAGGGGGGGCTATGGTGTAGGCGCTGTCGGAGATCCATCTGTGCATGGTTCGGGCTGCGGTGTTAGCGTCGTCGTTTTCCGCGATGGTTGGGGTGGAGTTGCTGAGTGATGAGGTTAGCTGGTCGTCGGTGATTCTGGACCAGTTTCTTCGTGGGAGCAGGGGCTGGTGCCTGTGGATGGTGGGTGTTCTGAAGGTGAAGTGGATGAATCGATGGTCAGTACGTGGAAGTTCAGTGGTGTGGCTGAAGGTGATGGAGTTTCCTGTTGTGAATTGGGGATTGAGGGTGTGTCCTGCTGAGTGCGTGGGTTCGGTCACGATCTGGCAGAGTCCAATGTTGTGGAGGTTGTCCAGGAGGGATGTCGTTCTGGGGTCCAGTTGGTTGTCGAGGTGGAAGTTGATGTCTCCCAGTAGGTAGTTGGTGGACTCGGTGGCATGCGGGGAAATGATGTCCGTGATGGAGTTGGCGAAAGGTCCGTGGGGTCCAGGGGGTCACTCGATGAGGGTTCCTCGGAGGGTGGAGGTAGGGCTGGCCAGTATCTTGAAGTGAAGGTGTTCCATCAGGTCTGTGGGCTCGTCGGGGAGTGTGCTCAGGCGAAGGTGGCTTTGTGGATGATAGCGATTCCTCCTCCCGGGCAGGTGGGGCGGTCCTTCCTGGAGATCTTCTATCCTTGGGGAATGGCAATGGCGATGTCCGGTCCCGAGGTGGTGTTGGTCCAGGTTTCGGTAAAGAATGCTACGTCCAGGGTAGTGCTGTCGGAGGTCCCAGATTTCCGTGGCGTGTTTGTGGAGGGATTGGATGTTGAGGAGAATGCATTGCAGGCTCTTCGGTTCGGTTGTGTTGTTGCGGGTGGATTGCGCTGGGTCAGTGGTCTTGGCGGTGCTGCAGTTGTGCCTGCAGCAGTGACAGCTGAAGGGTCTG
The DNA here is from genome assembly GCF_964204655.1 of Triturus cristatus. Classification (NCBI taxonomy): domain Eukaryota; kingdom Metazoa; phylum Chordata; class Amphibia; order Caudata; family Salamandridae; genus Triturus; species Triturus cristatus. Next base: position 498,409,435 of record NC_140586.1, read on the forward strand.
TGGGTGTCGGCTGGTGATGCTAGCTTGCAGTTGCTGTTGCGGCCTGTGTTGAGAGCGTGGAGTGGCGCTGGGTTGTAGCGTTGGCGGTACAGAGATCCAGGGTTCCTGGCGCTGGTCGCAGTCGGGTCGCAGTTGGGTCGCAGATGGGCGCAGGCGAGATTGCCTTTGGCGGCGCGGCCGCACCGCGGCCGCCATTAAGTAGTGGTCAGGGAGGGCTGGACAACTGGGAGCGGTGAGGGGAGCTGGATTGGGCCAGTCGCACTGGTCATGCTTGGGGGGGGCCGCAGGGGCAGCAGCAGCGGTGAGGAAAACCGGCTGAAAAAGGCAAAAGGAAAAAGGCAAAAAGAGAGAAAAATGCAAATAAGGCAGCAAAAGTGCAAGAAAGAGTGGAGGAAAGACACAGAGGACACAGGAGAGTGAAAGGGGGAGATTGAGATGAGGGTAAAAAAACGAGTGAAAAACGGAGGAAAGACACAGAAGGAGAGCGAAGGGGGGGGAGCTTGACATGAGGGGAAAACGACAGAAAATGGAGGAAAGACTCCGAAGGAGAGTTGAAGTGGGGAGATAGAATTGAGGGAAAAAACGAGTGAAAAAGGAGAGAAAAAGCAGAGCAAGAGAATGGAGACAGAGGTCTACTGGACCACCAGGAATGAGGCGCAGGTGAATCCTGCGGGTGGAGGAGGGCCTCAAACACCAACACTCGAGAGTGCAGGGGCTTGGGGGACGGCCTCACTTAATGGTGGAGCTGCGAGTGTGGTAGAGCATTTTCACTGACAATGAGTCAGTGGTCTTGCTCCTTGTTACTTAATTAAATATGATGTGTATTGCAATTCTATCCATATTTGTATGTTGCACAAAACCAGTTAAGTGGAACATCTGCGTGGCCTTGTGCCGTATCTTCTTTATGGCATGATCTTTTTAATCCAGGTTTTCAAATTAAACCTGAATTTTACACTCTAGAACCACGATGGCGATGTTGTTTGGGACATAACTGAGTGAAAGGAAAACGTGCTTCATCCATTTGGTACATCAATTTTTCTGTAGTATCTTTAATTGAAGTATTATTTAACAGTTTTATATTCTAAGAATGCACCACAGCAGTATATGCATATCCATATTGAAAGCAAGAAAAAAGTCTGAATCTGGCCCTGACATTTATTTTTATAATCAAAATGTTTGTTTTGTGAATTTAAATGGTGTGCGAGCAGAAGGCACTCACTGCAGTGAGCAGACAGTGAAGATTATAATCACTTATGTACAATTGTTCGGTGATCTTGCTGGTGTATGTAAAGAGAAGGGTGTTGGTGACTGTCCAATGTGCGTGCAGACAAACCAGTCTTGCTTGAATCTTGCCGGGGGGCCTAAAATTCTTGTCTGATTTTCTATGTTTAAACCTGTATTTCTACAGTGCATTTTACAGTGAATTGTCAGCTTCTCAGGAAACAGTAATCGGGACTAGGGAAACTGCAATATTTACATAGTCATTTTTGTGTTTTGAGGTGTTTGGTTTCATTTATGACTCTTTGAGTTTGATATGCATCAGTTTGATTGAGATGCAAATTGGAAAGTTAAGTATTTCACTGTAGCTTCCATTTTGCAAAAATGAAACTTGAGGGCATCTTTTGCCAAAAGCATAGATATACAGAGATTTTAGGGTTATGCAATGAGCCATATGTATGGTTATTCAATGCACAATATTTCGGGTTTCGAAAGTAGGAATTCCCCCGTGTGCCATCTTTACACTAAATTGTATATCTGGAACTTTCAAGATCAAACTACACCACCTTTGTAAGAAGATGCCTCTTTTTGCATGATCAACCCCAAACGTTTGTGCTGGTTTTTCAACTGAAAGTACACTGTGTCCTGCCTCTGTGCCAGTGCTCTGACCCTTAAAATGTATATATCTGATTGGTCTTTCCACAATCGGCATAAGTTAACTTACTTATATATCCCAAATGTATGGCACCAGGGGTTCCGAGGGCCTGCAGCACTCGGTGACACCACAAGCGTTACAATGGAAAACATGGTTTCCAGTCTGCCATTCCAAGCTGGCATAGCAGTTTAATACTGCTAACTCCACCTCGCCATTTACACCAATATTAAAGTCCAAAATTCCTTTTTAGGTCGAAGACTAGCTAATGAAACCTTGGAGACATTCTGAAAGCTTCTTGGGCAGGCATTCCACCCACTGCTTACAATTGGCTTTGTGGTTTGTAACACACATTTGTCTGCTTTCCATTTACTGGCTTTATTTGTTTTAGGTTGTCCTGCTTGAGTTTCTCCCCCAGAGAGCATATCTTGTTTACTGTATGCTTCCACCAGTGTTCGATTTCTGTAAACCTGCCTTTAAATCTTGTTCTTATCTTATCACATTTGCTGTTCATTCAAAGGCAGGGGTCAAATGTCAGGCTGTGTCTTTGAAGAAGCTTGGTGTTTACAGTTCTTTCTCCGACTTCATAGTGAGAGGATTTATGTGACAATCTTGCTGGGAATTTGTTTTTATTTTCTAGCACACAACCAAGTTTAAATGTCATTAATGGACTGTGTATTTTGTTTGTAATTCTGAAGTATGGTGTAAGTGAATATTTTAAAATGCGATCAAAACAAATCAATACTGAGGTGATGAAATTTCCACACATTATCGTTTGTGTGCTGTATACTTTTCTTAATCAAACTGTATGTCTGTGCAAATGTAGTGGTCATTTCAGTTGAAAATGTGTAGTCTGTATTGGCAGTGCACTACGATACCATGTTTACTCCACTTTACGCCACTCCACTCTGCACCACTCTAGTCTACTCCACTGTATGCCACTTCACTCTACATCTCTCTACTCTACTGTGCGCCACTCTACTTTTTGCCAATGCATTCTATGCCACTGCTCCACTTCACTGTATGCCGCCACTCTCCACTGTGCACCACTCTGTGCCACACTACTATGCAAAACTGCACTCTATGCCCTTGCACTGTACTCTGTTCCACTGCACTCTACTTCAGTCCAGTCTATGCCACTCTAATCTTCTCTACACCACTGCACTGTACAGCACTGAATTCTACCCTGCACTGCGCCACTTCACTCGATGCCACTTCACTCTACTCCTAAAAATCCTCTTTACTCTATGCTGCGCTACTTCACTCCATGCACTGCGCTCTATGCCACTAGACTCTACTCTGCACCTCTTTACTCTGTCACTGCACTCTACATATCTCTATTCTAAACCACTGCACTCTACACTACTCCACTCAAAACTAATGTACTCTCTGCCACTGCGCTCTATGCCAGTCGGGACTGCACCACTCTTTGCCGCTCTACTCTTTGCCGCTCTACTCTTTGCCGCTCTACTCTTTGCCGCTCTACTCTTTGCCGCTCTACTCAAACATTCCACTCTATGCCTTTGCACTTTACACTACTCTAGTCTACACTGTCACTGTTAGAAATGGGGGTCTCTAGTTGGCAGAGGTAGGTACCTTTTTCCAAGTAGGGACCCTTCTTCCTAGTCAGGGTAAGGGGGATGCACTTCTAAAATAACCCCTGCTTAACCCCTTGGTAGTTTGCCACAAGCAGACAGGCTTATCTCAGAGACAGTGTGTAAAGCCTTTTTGAACACGTACAGTAATATAGTGAAAACACTACAAACGGACACCACACCAGTTTAGAAAAATAAGTAATCTTTATCTAAACCAAACAAGACCAAAAATGTCAATCTACAATGCACTAATAAAAATATGACCTTCAAATGGCAGGAATAGTTCAGTTCAAAGCAAATTGCAGATACAACACTTTTCACACAAAGTACATTGGATGCGTTGCGCACACAAACAAAAAGGGTTGCAGGGAAGGTGATGCGTCGGTTTCTTACACTCAGGGAAGGTGATGCATCGGTTCCTTGCTCCGGGGGAGGTGATGCATTGGCTCCTTACTGCTGCGCAGGGGAGGTGATGCGTCAGTTCCTTACTGGAGAGGAGGTGATGTGTCCGTTTCTTACTGCGTGGGGAGATGATGCGTCTCTTTCTTACTGCATCCCCCAATGATGCGACAGACCTGGTGCCTCGATGTGATGCGGTGATCCGGGATGATGCGTGGATTCTTGCAGCTGCACTGCAGGTCTTGCTTCGGAATCGGTGTGGTGATCTCAGACTTAGGAGACCGGTACACTCGATGCAGTACGGATGCATTGCCAAAACAACCTCCAGAGGCCCAGAACAGCTACAAGCACTTCTTGGCAGGTCAGAACTCCCAGCAAGGAAGTTCAGGGGAGCTGGGGGTGAAGTATTTGTGTCCCTGAGACTTCAGAACAGGAGGCAAGCTCTTCTTCAACTCCTTGGAGATCTTCAAGCAGGGGACACAGCAAACAGCAAAGTCCTTTTCCCTTTCCTTGGCAGAAAGTAGCCACTGCAGGCCAGCCCCAGACAGCAAACAGCACAGGGGCAGTATTCCTTCTCATTTTCTCCAGCTCTTGTCCTTTACAAAGGTTCATTTTGATTCCCATAAGTGATCTAAAAGTCTAGGGTCTGGCCCCCTCTATTTATAATACAAAATAATTTGTTTTCTGTGGCAGTGTGTGTCTGTGCCGTGCCAAAAACAGTTCTGTCCTCACTGGTGCAGCTTCCTGGCAAGAGGTGGAGACAGCATTGTCCTGGACAGACCAGGCCCATTCAGGTGTGAAAAATATCCTCACCCTGCTCTGAATACAGCCCAGTTCTACTCAGCCCAGCCCTGACTCACCCTGGAAAGGCAGGACACACCTCAACCCCCCAAGTGGCAGTCTGAACAGAATGCACACCCCCAGCCCCTGTCACTCCAAAGCTAGACCTTCAATACACAACCTAGCAGAGGCACACTGGATGGTTTAGTCAAGAAAACACCTACTTTCTAAAGGTGGTATTTTCAAACCCAGAATGTAAAAATTACCCTCACTAAAAGATGCATCTTCACATTCGGAGTTCAGGCATATCAAACTTTATTTTCCCATCTTGTTCCCATGGGCAGTAATTCTCATAAGATGTTATGAGCAAACTCCCCATTCTATCCTATGGGGACAGATAGCCTTACAATAGTGAAAAACGAAATTGGCAGTATTTCACTATCCGGACATGCCACACACATCAGTGCACGTCCTACCTTTCACATACACTGCACCCTACCCACAGGGGTACCTTGGGCCTACCTTAGGGGTGACTCACATGTAAGAAAAGGGAAGGTTAGGACCTGGCAAGTGAGTTCACTTGCCAGGTTGACATGGCAGTACCAAACTGCACACAGACACTGCAGTGGCAGGTCTGAGTTACATTTATAGACTGCTCGTGTGGGTGGCAAAATCGGTGCTGCAGGCCCACTAGCAGCATTTGATTTACAGTCCCTGGGCACTGTACTAGGGACTTACCAGTAAATAGACTATGCCAATCATGGAGTCTCCAATCCATCATAACAATTTACTGGGAGAGCAATATGTACTTTAGCACTGATCAGCAGTGGTAAAGTGGCCAGAGTCATAAAACCATCAAAAACGGGGCCTAAAACAGGAGGCCAAAAAGTTTGGGGATTAACCCGCTGGAAAAGCCAGGTCTAACAGTCAGATTTTAAGTCACTCTGCACCATTGCACTCTGTCACTGCACTCTATGCCACTCTACTCTACACCACTGTACTCTATGCAACTCTACACCACTCTACAATATGCCACCGCCTTCTTTGTTACACCACTGTACTCTGCACCATTGCACTTTATGCCACTCCACTTCACTCCACACCACTCTACTGCACTCTATGGCACCACACTCTACTCTGCATCACTCTGGGCCATTCTCGTCTACTTTTAGCCATGCTGAACAGCAGTCACGATGGTGTAATACAAGGCTAAAACACATTGGCAAGCCAATAGTTTTTTGCATACAGGAGACCTATTGGTTTTGCCAATGCTTATTAATATTTATAAGTTTGTCCCCAAGGCAGGCCTACTTAGCCCTGAAGGATGGGTTCATTATATCAAAAAGATGGGCATGTGTTTTGTTAACTTTACATGTCCTGACATAAAACACCATGCACTGTTGTTACTGTGGAAAGGCTAGTAGTCCCATTGGCGAGTATAGAATTATAATCTGACAACTCAGCAGTGCAAACTAACATCCAAATTTGACTACTAAACATGTTGGTCCAAGGTATCAAATGAATTGTTGTGTGAAAGCACAACTTGTTGCTCAAGTCAGATTTAATGTAACTTTAGCAACTTCAGAACTTTGTTGCTCAAAGTCTCCAGTAGCTGTTCACAGTTGCACACAAGTTTCTGTCCTGGAGAGATCCTTCTGCCCTCATGGGGCGAAGGTGAGAACGCCATCAGGATGCCAAAAAATGGATCTGCCATTGAAAGAGATGCATTCTCCTCCTGGCATGATGGCCAAGACTGGATGTAAGCCCAAAAGGACAGCTTTAAAGAGGAAGCAGACTTTAAATGGCAAATTGTGATCAAACATGGAAGGGGACTGCTCTTGTATTTAGGCAGACTGGCTGGTATCTCAAGCAGAGAGAGAAGCTCTTGTTACACTGCTTTTTCATGGGAGGTGCCAACCTGTCACACTTTGCAAGAAGTCATCACTAAGTGGAAGGAGGCCAAGTAGCTCATTGGCCAGTAGTCTTCACATCGCTCGAGGGCAAGAAACGAGATTGATATACAAGGCACAGCTCTTAAATGGCTGCATCATTTCTTGAAAGACAGATACCAAACTGTTACCATCGGTTCTTATGCCTCGTGCAAAATGTGACTGGACAGGGGTGTCCCACAGGGCTTTTGTTTAACAATAATGTGGCACCCCTTGTTAAGATTGTAGAGCCGTATGGCTTTGGAATAATCTCTTATGCAGATGATATCCAGTTGATTTTCACCTTTGAAACAGATCTGGCTGCACCAAAAAAGCATTTTGCTTGGGGAATGATAGTCATTTCTAGTTGGATGAATGACCATTATACAAAGATAAGGGGGAGATTGTGCTGTTTGGCAAGGCCACCTCTTTGTAGTCCGATGAGTGGTGGCCACCCCAACTGGGTTCAATCCCTTTCCCCAAACAATCTATGAATAACTTTGGTATAAAAATCGATGAAGCCCTCTTAATGAAAGATCATATTTTGACTACCACTGGACTGTGCTATCAGAATATGCGTCTTCTGCGCAGAATATTTCCTTACCTTCCAATATCTGCCTGAAGAATGCTAGTTCAAGCAATGGTAGTAAGCAGACTAGACTACGACAATGCTCTACTGGCGGCAGTAAATGAGACACTCGTAGCTAAACTACAGGTAGTCCAAAACATGGCAGCCAGGCTCGTTCTCAATCTTCCTCCTGGCACTCCATCGGCCCCTTTGTTAAAGGATCTACACTGGTTGACAGTGAAAAAAAGGAGCATTTTAAGATCTGCTGTTTCACCCACAACGCCTTAGGGGGCAAAGGCCTCAGCTATCTGCAACTGAAAATTAAATGGTATGTACCCAGCAGAACCTTAAGATATTATGATAAAACCCTGCTGTGTGCCTTCTGTATCTGTTTGACTAGATGCAGGGGGAGAGCTTTCTCTTACTTGGCCCCTTCCTATTGAAATAAGCTCCCGCTGCATGTTTGTACCCTTTCGAACTATTGTCAATTTAGGAAATTGCTGAAAGCCTACCTATTTTAAAATTACCAATCTTTGCTGATACTTGCTGCAACTGCTGACAGCATTGAGAAGCCCATGGGTGAGTCGTGTGCTATATTAAATATAATTAACATAACAAAATGGCACCTCTACTACCTAGACCTCTGATCACATCTTAACTGAAGAGAGGACCAAAGAAAAATGTAGGCAATGGAAATGTGTCCATTGTCTGCAGCATGCAGCTTTATATGAATCACTGGAGACTGAGTTGTTGGTGCTAGTCAGCAATAGGCTGCTCTGTGTCAGAGTATCCGAGAACCACAAATATCCCCACCCTGAATCTGGGTCATGATTTTTTTTTTCTCTCCTCCCCATTTTCCCTGCTTTCTCTATCCATTGTACTATCAATAACAGTCAGGAGACATGTACACTGCTAGTAGCTGACTGGTGTGTCAAGATATTGAAGCATGACCTGTTAGTAGTCAAGAGTAGGGAGCTAGTCATCATCATCAAACCATCAATCTGGCCCTTTTATGAGTACCTCTGGTAGTCCCACAAATAGTTTGTGGCCTCTAACCTCGGAGAGGTGTTGGTCCTGTGCCAGGAGAGGATATGCATATATAGAACGATAAAAACGATAAAACGATAAAAAGTGACATGCTCTAGAGGTCGAAGGTCATGTAACATTCCATGTCTCCCATTATTAATTGGTAATAGAAGTATAATACAGCCGAATGGTCCCTTATCATTGGTGAAATTGTATTTGAGTCAAATATTTGTCACTAGACTGTATCTGTCAAGTATGGCTGTTATGGCAGCAGAAGAACATCAAAGAAAGAACATTTCTGTTCATCCTGCTATTATATGTGTGGTATTTTTGAAACAGAAGCCCCCTCACATCCTATTGAATATAAACATTTGATCATTTTGTAGATATATATCACTCTTTCATTCAGTGCTACCTACCCTAGTTCACTGAGTCTTTCCTCATGGATGAAATATGCATTCAACTTCAATTTTCTCAGTATGCCTATTTTTACCACAGACTAAATCAATAAGTAAAATGTCACTGGCAAGCTGTCTCCATCTCCAACAACAGGAATTTTAGCTCAGTTTCCCTTTGTGCAATTGATGTGACTACCAATAGCAGTCCTGCAAGATTTTCAAGATTTAGACTTCGGGCAAGATTTGCATAGTCCTCTAACTTGGGAATTCTTCCTCCAAATACTTTCTTGCCATCTGATTCTCATCAGGTGTTCTGCTTGGAGTATGTATTTGTCAGAATACTATGTAACCCTGAGATCACTGCTTTGTAGTGCCTCAATTTCTCAAGATACACATATATTGGCAATGTCATCCTATCAGTGAACATCCGACCCAGTCTGCTACAGTCATTTCAACAATTTAAATTGTCTCCGTCTCTGATCTGTACTTCGACAAGATTCTTCACCAAAGGTTCCAGTTGATTATCAGTCCACATTGATGTATGTAGAGAATACCTTTTGGAGAACCCTATTAAAAAAACACAACGGTGGCTATGACATCTAAACCCGCACATATATAGTTGCACAGATATATTAAGGCAATGTAATATTGTAGACTCAAACACAGTTTTTCTAAGTGTGGTGCTTTCTCGGTGATAGACCCCACCACCTGGGGTGTAGTTGCCAGAACACAGGGTTCCTGGTTGGCAATATTCAATAATAAAACCCAAGCGCACACATGCAGTCCATGGTTGAAGTATAAAATTAGATGTAATAATCTTCTTGTCTCAGATTTATAGTTTGGTGTCAAATATGCTTTATTCTCTGCACAGACATGTGGTGGTTCAGTTGAAATACGTTCTTCATTACAGATAGGCAGCAGACACGTGTTTCGTAAGAAGAATTTGTCAAAGCTGCAAAACGATACTCATACAAGGTTTTTGTATATATGTGCAGATGGTAAGAGATACAAGTGGAGAATTAGTGTGGTCACCATCTCCAAAATGCACTCTGCGTCACACAGGAGGATATTAGGGATGAAACGGAGAGAGTCCAAGAAAGAGCTGTAAAGATTTATGTGTATATATGATCAGGAGAGAGCTCCCAATATTAAAGATGAATTGGAAAGAGGCTTAAAAAGAGTTGACATGAGATAAAGCATAGGTTAGTGCATGACAAATGAAGAGAACCTAAATACCTCTAATCTCAAGTGCATGGTGAAAATAGAATTGGTGCACAAGGGCTGGTAACCCTGTGATCTAAGTAATAGGCACAAGTGGGCTATTCTCAAACTTAGTGTGGATTGTACCTGTGTAATAGAAACAGTATTGGGCTGATAAATCGCCGAGTCCAGCAATAAGTCTGAAAAAGTATCACTGTTGAAAAGAAAGGGATGGGGCGTATTATTTCTGACACCCAAATAAAATTATAGTTAAGTTACTGAAAAAGAAAAATAGGAAAAGTGACACAAAGTTTAATCCGCGGTAAATTGTCACAAAATTATCAAATTGCGCAAAAAAATGTGAATGGATGTTACAAGTTAGACTAGGGTAAAAAAAAGCATTTTGAGGTAAATCGACCCCAAAGTGTTGAATATTCAGGGGAAGTGCATTAAAAAAACGCTATATTAAAGTTAAATGAGAGATATGTTGGTTATGAGAGTAACAAGGACAGTGTGGTCTTACCAAAACCACTTGGAACAGACAATTCAAGGCTATATCTAAAACTGGCTATAATAACATTAAACCCAGAATGAGAAAACAAAAATTGGAGATGGGTCAAGGCCGCAATTAAATATGCCAACTGAGAGAGTTAAGAGCCTGGGAATGAGTGTTTAAGTAGTAAGGGTAAATTAGACCAAAACGAGAAATGGGGCAAATGTGCACAACTCATTCGAGCATAAGAGACACAAACATCTACGTTAATAATTGTGCTTGAGCCAAAAATGGTTGCATAAAGTTACAAAGAAATATATTTAAAAGGCAACAGTAAAAGGAAGGGCCACTGCAGTCACAGTGTACACAGAAACAAGTTTGCTAAGTATAGACTACACCAAAAATCATTACCTCAGTAGTTTCCATTGAATAGTAAGGTCGACAAGTATCGTCATGCGAGAAAAATGCAGGCAGTGAGGGACCTTGGTAAGTCTGTATTAGGAAAAAATACAGTGATAAAAACCTGAGTGCAATCATGTTATCTGTACAAGTAGTGCTTGCAAACGTTGCCAAGAACAGTCCCTATACGGTACTGCAATTGTTGGCTTGCCTGGTAGGCAGACGCGGCCTCCCATTACCTGTGCCGGGTAGGAAGAATACCGGCAACTGCTGCATTCTTTGTTAAGTAATTGTGGGAGGACGCTGATATCGGTGTAGGACTAATGAAAAGAACAGGGTGAAGGAGAAGCGACAGCAGCGGCCTTCTTGAAGTGAAGGGTGGGTGTCCCTGCATAACAATGGGAACCCACACCAGTAAATAGACTAAAAAGAAGAGAATGTGTGTGGGATGTCATAAAAAAGAAGTGCAAGCATTAAAATGTGTTTTTCGTAAATGTTGGAAATCAAATCAGCTGTTAAATAAAAATTGCAATATATCACAAGCATGAAAATGTTGTTCAATGCAACCTACACAATGCATTAAAGACCTCATAACCTATCCTGAAAGGAACGCCTCGGTTCACAATGTTCACAAATCTATTTATTCAAGAAATGGTTTTGTGCAAATAAAGGTTCATAGGCAGTCTTTGATGAATTTCCAACTCTGTGGTTTATTTAAAAAACCTTTCAAATTGTCAGATCCACACAATATAGTAACAAATCAATCAGCCAACGCGTTTCGTCCACAGATTATCAATACATAATTTGGAGTCCTGATGATGGCCAAGTGTGGACAAAACGCCATCTAGAATATCGACCCCAATAGACTACGTGTTCTACCAGATCAAGTGGGCAACAGTTCATATGTGTTTTTTGCTCAAAGAACCCCATGTATAGATTCACAAAGGATGGAGAAAATGTAGCCCCTATAGCAACTCCTTGAGTCTGTTGATAACTCTCGCCATTGTGGATAAAGAGGTTCTTTCCTAGGACAGTCAAAATCATCTTTGAATGTTCATCTAAGGTGTCATCTCTAGTGTCAAGAAAATGTTGGATTGCAGCGATCCCTTCTTTTTTTCAGGATGCTGGTGTATAATAAACAAATATCCAAAGTCATCATAACGTTGCCTTCGGTCTACTCAAAATCTGATAGTTTACTCAAAAGGTCCTTAGTGTCTCTAATGTAGGATGGCAGATTGCATACAAAGGGTTGTGAGTATAGGTCAATGAATTCCTTTCTCCATTGGTGAGCCTAGCCCTGATATCATTGGTCGACTCTAATTTATACAGTTCCTTGGTTGTTTCCCTATAGAAGAGATCTGTGAGATGATCTGAGAGAAAACGGAGCTTAAATGTGGATTTGGTTTTCAGGCCATTATCTGTATCTAGATTGGGATTGATGCTCAAGTCCTCCAGGATCTGTGAAAGTGAGGGGGTGGTGTCTGAAGTATTCTCTAGGGATATAAGCGTCTGTAGATCCTGCTAAGTCTTGGATTGGCATGTCAGTCTCTAGTAACAGATATCCCCAGAACCTCAGGGGTCCCTTTCTCTTTGAAAAATGTGTGAAGTTTTAACATGGGAGTAAATGTAAAAAGATTAATGTGTATGTCTGTAAAATTGGGCAATGAAGTAGGGACAGAGCTGAGACCATAACTCAATCAGTTTATTTGATGTATGTCAATACTGATATCAGATAGATTGACAACTGTCACATCATCACAAAGAGTGGGCGCATCACTTGTGTCTAAAACATGAGTCATTTTTTTCTGATACCTTGAGGTGGATCTCGTGGTCATTCCTTCTCTCTCTTTTTGTTTTTCTCCTACATCTGTTTTGTCCCCTTCTTGTTTTTTTGTGTATGTATTTATTCTCTTGTAAGGCTCAGTTTCCCCTGTGGTACCTCTCTAGGTCTAATAAAAAAGATGACTTATTTATAGAAGCAGAAGTGTGGCCCTGCATAGTTGAATTTTTCATGGCTGATTATATGGAGAACCAAACTGTCCAGTGTAAAGGGCAACCTTTTACAAGAGGTTCAGCATGATTCCACAATGATGCTTTAAGATTTAGGAAATAGTCTTCTTGAGGTACATTTGTTTGGATCCCCAGAAATGCTCAATAATCATGATAATCAGTCCAGATATTGGACAGTTTTCTAATGTCATACAATTCTATTGTAATTCTCGTTTTGTAAAGGCATATAATAGTTCATTGCCATTTGCTCCTTGGCACAGGATCCATTCAATAATTCTCAAGTCTAGGATTTCCATATGGTGGTCAGGAATTTGAAAGGTGATTTGCCGTATAGTATGTCTCTAGATGGAGGGAGTCATAACATCGCACATGCTGTTGAGGCAGATAAGCTATATACCTTTTAATTTTGGTTTAGACACATCCATGATATATTTTTTTATTTATCGATTAATGTTGGTAGGAGTAATGTTCATGTTAGATGAAAGTAGAATAGTTGTGAGCACTTCCATTTTAGTAAACCATTTCTTATTTTAAAAGCATTGGTCCCATGTTGTCATTGATCATAGCTGTAAAATTTTGTCCCACTAAGATTTCCAAATATTTCAATCAATTGATGGGTATTGCGATTGCATGCAATTAATGCAGTATTTTGTGTTTGTGCTGAATATAGTCATGCATAGAACCTCTCAGTTTCTCTAGCTTGGCTTGTTTCTGAAGAAATTTTACGCTAGAGCCAACAGTTCCTTTACTGAAGGATTTGATTCAGATACGGTAAGTAAAATTAAATTTGCACAAAGTGTCCATTTCAGCTCATCACTTTTAGTGTGAATACACTCAAGTGTCACAGACTGCCGAATGGCAGCTACCAATCTTTCCAGGGCCACTAGGAAACAACCTAAGGATGACCGGGGACAACAAACACCTCTGCTTCAAAAAATTGTTCGGAGAGGAACTCTCCATAATACAGTGGGGCAGCTGGGCTATGCTTAGACATCTTATTTGGCTGATTCTTTGTTGTCCTTCAAGCCTGCTTTCTCTGAAGTATAAAGTATGTAGTCCTAATCTACTTGATCTAACACCGTTTCAGCATCCAAGGAGAGGGTGATTTTTCTGTCCAGGTTTTTTCTCACTGATCACAGTAAGTGTGTGAATGTAGATGATTACCCGAAGATCTACCAAGCACAAAAATCTCTGACTCTGTGTGGAAATAGGGCCCCATGTTATCTCTAAGGAATGCTTTGTGCACTATCGACTTTGAATGTTGGTGAGAAATCCAGTTGGGTTATCCCAAGGAATCAATATTTATCTTTCCGCTTAATAGTAGTCTCTTCCAGGTCTTGCAGTAAAGGAACGGTATCCAAATTGTAGCACCTAGTATTTTGAGGCTGATATGGTCTTTATAAACTAGGTGATTTCATTGCAGAAATCATATTACTGCTGTCAGCAACTTTTACTTAAACACTGCACTAGTGTTTTAAATTTGTAATTTCTTTAAATTGGAGTAATCCATTGAGGTGGCAGGAAGTGTCCTCTTGTGATTTGGGCTTTGTTTAGTTTATTGAGTATTGTAATCTTCACGGTGCCCATTTAAAAGTTGTTTTGGAATTGAACCCTCCACAATTTGTACAGTGTTTTCCCATGTACGACAGATTTTGTTACAGATGTTGCATCTATCTTTGAATTCCTCCAGTATAGCCACTGGGAGTTTCAAAATGGAGCCTCACACTGAAACTGCTGTCAACTTTTTTTCCATTAATAGTAATTAACCACTTCATTGATTTGTAAATAAGAGATACTCCCCACTTTAACGTTTTGCCTCATTGGGCTTCCAGTACCACCAGCACTGGGAATGCTTAATTGCTCGCACATACCATCATCCCACACATCAGGTAAGATTCATCCCCACTAGTGACAGCAGTGAACTGCAAATCCTTAAGGGATCTTGTGTGGTGCTGGGTGTAGTGAGGGTACCACTTTGCCACCAAGAATTTTCACACTATCTATGAGAAACAGTCTTTCCAATGCAATTTTGTTAATCGCAGTGCCTTTACCACACATTTATTACCACACAAGTTTTTACACTGTATAGGCCTTTACCACGCATTTAAGGTAAGTGTGGGAGTTTGTGGGGCTCTCCCACCCCAAAAAAAAGATTGTGTGTGTGTGTATATATAAATATATATAAACACTTACCTTACTAATTCTTAAGTTAGTTGGACTAATATTGCTTGGTAATGGCATGCAAGGTAAAAGCATATGCGTAATAAACAAATGTGGGCTAAAAAATGTGTTGTGATGGGATGCATTGTTTTTATCTGCGTTGTTCCGTCACACAACCCACTACCTACACCAGCTGCAAAGGTTATACACTCGATCTGCATCCTACTCCTGCAGGTCATGAGGATATCATACTGGACTGGTGGAGGCTATGGGTCCTGCTGCATGGTCTCTAATGGAGGTGCTCCAGTTCACCTAGCCACAAACTGAAGTCACTTAGTCTTTGGAAAACACTTCTGCCTGGATTAATTTGGATGCACTATATTTTGTTTGTAGGCAAGGCTGCAGAAAGTGAATTTTTGTTTTTCTTTTAAAAACTAAGTATAGTAAAGGTAACTAGATTTAGGTAGCCATATTAAAGCTAGTCAGAATATTTATATATTTTGGTGTTTTGTAAAGTGCCAGAATATTGCCTTGTGTCTACTTTTTTATCACTGATATTGTACATCGTAATTGAGTGCTTTCTGGTGCAATGGACAGTTAGGGAAGATCCCCCACTTAAATCAAATGAAAGGGAAATGTCTTCAGAAGAGTAATGTCTAAACCCTCTTGGAACCAGCATTGGCAAAGCCAATCGTATTTGCTTTGCCAATGCTGTTTGATTGCTGCTGCGTGCTTTGCCAGTTCTTTTATAACGTTGACGCCATTTGCAAAGCCAATAGTGGTGACCAGATATCTCATAAGTGTATTTCATATACTTCTAAGATGGCCACCATGTAGCGTCGTGCCACATTGTGCAACACAACTTGGCAGCAGTTTTGATTGGAGGCAGTAAAACGTTTTAGACTTTCAAGAGCTAGTCATCATCATCAAACCATCAATCTGGCCCTTTTATGAGTACCTCTGGTAGTCCCACAAATAGTTTGTGGCCTCTAACCTCGGAGAGGTGTTGGTCCTGTGCCAGGAGAGGATATGCATATATAGAACGATAAAAACGATAAAACGATAAAAAGTGACATGCTCTAGAGGTCGAAGGTCATGTAACATTCCATGTCTCCCATTATTAATTGGTAATAGAAGTATAATACAGCCGAATGGTCCCTTATCATTGGTGAAATTGTATTTGAGTCAAATATTTGTCACTAGACTGTATCTGTCAAGTATGGCTGTTATGGCAGCAGAAGAACATCAAAGAAAGAACATTTCTGTTCATCCTGCTATTATATGTGTGGTAGTTTTGAAACAGAAGCCCCCTCACATCCTATTGAATATAAACATTTGATCATTTTGTATATATATCACTCTTTCATTCAGTGCTACCTACCCTAGTTCACTGAGTCTTTCCTCATGGATGAAATATGCATTCAACTTCAATTTTCTCAGTATGCCTATTTTTACCACAGACTAAATCAATAAGTAAAATGTCACTGGCAAGCTGTCTCCATCTCCAACAACAGGAATTTTAGCTCAGTTTCCCTTTGTGCAATTGATGTGACTACCAATAGCAGTCCTGCAAGATTTTCAAGATTTAGACTTCGGGCAAGATTTGCATAGTCCTCTAACTTGGGAATTCTTCCTCCAAATACTTTCTTGCCATCTGATTCTCATCAGGTGTTCTGCTTGGAGTATGTATTTGTCAGAATACTATGTAACCCTGAGATCACTGCTTTGTAGTGCCTCAATTTCTCAAGATACACATATATTGGCAATGTCATCCTATCAGTGAACATCCGACCCAGTCTGCTACAGTCATTTCAACAATTTAAATTGTCTCCGTCTCTGATCTGTACTTCGACAAGATTCTTCACCAAAGGTTCCAGTTGATTATCAGTCCACATTGATGTATGTAGAGAATACCTTTTGGAGAACCCTATTAAAAAAACACAACGGTGGCTATGACATCTAAACCCGCACATATATAGTTGCACAGATATATTAAGGCAATGTAATATTGTAGACTCAAACACAGTTTTTCTAAGTGTGGTGCTTTCTCGGTGATAGACCCCACCACCTGGGGTGTAGTTGCCAGAACACAGGGTTCCTGGTTGGCAATATTCAATAATAAAACCCAAGCGCACACATGCAGTCCATGGTTGAAGTATAAAATTAGATGTAATAATCTTCTTGTCTCAGACTTATAGTTTGGTGTCAAATATGCTTTATTCTCTGCACAGACATGTGGTGGTTCAGTTGAAATACGTTCTTCATTACAGATAGGCAGCAGACACGTGTTTCGTAAGAAGAATTTGTCAAAGCTGCAAAACGATACTCATACAAGGTTTTTGTATATATGTGCAGATGGTAAGAGATACAAGTGGAGAATTAGTGTGGTCACCATCTCCAAAATGCACTCTGCGTCACACAGGAGGATATTAGGGATGAAACGGAGAGAGTCCAAGAAAGAGCTGTAAAGATTTATGTGTATATATGATCAGGAGAGAGCTCCCAATATTAAAGATGAATTGGAAAGAGGCTTAAAAAGAGTTGACATGAGATAAAGCATAGGTTAGTGCATGACCAATGAAGAGAACCTAAATACCTCTAATCTCAAGTGCATGGTGAAAATAGAATTGGTGCACAAGGGCTGGTAACCCTGTGATCTAAGTAATAGGCACAAGTGGGCTATTCTCAAACTTAGTGTGGATTGTACCTGTGTAATAGAAACAGTATTGGGCTGATAAATCGCCGAGTCCAGCAATAAGTCTGAAAAAGTATCACTGTTGAAAGGAAAGGGATGGGGCGTATTATTTCTGACACCCAAATAAAATTATAGTTAAGTTACTGAAAAAGAAAAATAGGAAAAGTGACACAAAGTTTAATCCGCGGTAAATTGTCACAAAATTATCAAATTGCGCAAAAAAATGTGAATGGATGTTACAAGTTAGACTAGGGTAAAAAAAAGCATTTTGAGGTAAATCGACCCCAAAGTGTTGAATATTCAGGGGAAGTGCATTAAAAAAACGCTATATTAAAGTTAAATGAGAGATATGTTGGTTATGAGAGTAACAAGGACAGTGTGGTCTTACCAAAACCACTTGGAACAGACAATTCAAGGCTATATCTAAAACTGGCTATAATAACATTAAACCCAGAATGAGAAAACAAAAATTGGAGATGGGTCAAGGCCGCAATTAAATATGCCAACTGAGAGAGTTAAGAGCCTGGGAATGAGTGTTTAAGTAGTAAGGGTAAATTAGACCAAAACGAGAAATGGGGCAAATGTGCACAACTCATTCGAGCATAAGAGACACAAACATCTACGTTAATAATTGTGCTTGAGCCAAAAATGGTTGCATAAAGTTACAAAGAAATATATTTAAAAGGCAACAGTAAAAGGAAGGGCCACTGCAGTCACAGTGTACACAGAAACAAGTTTGCTAAGTATAGACTACACCAAAAATCATTACCTCAGTAGTTTCCATTGAATAGTAAGGTCGACAAGTATCGTCATGCGAGAAAAATGCAGGCAGTGAGGGACCTTGGTAAGTCTGTATTAGGAAAAAATACAGTGATAAAAACCTGAGTGCAATCATGTTATCTGTACAAGTAGTGCTTGCAAACGTTGCCAAGAACAGTCCCTATACGGTACTGCAATTGTTGGCTTGCCTGGTAGGCAGACGCGGCCTCCCATTACCTGTGCCGGGTAGGAAGAATACCGGCAACTGCTGCATTCTTTGTTAAGTAATTGTGGGAGGACGCTGATATCGGTGTAGGACTAATGAAAAGAACAGGGTGAAGGAGAAGCGACAGCAGCGGCCTTCTTGAAGTGAAGGGTGGGTGTCCCTGCATAACAATGGGAACCCACACCAGTAAATAGACTAAAAAGAAGAGAATGTGTGTGGGATGTCATAAAAAAGAAGTGCAAGCATTAAAATGTGTTTTTCGTAAATGTTGGAAATCAAATCAGCTGTTAAATAAAAATTGCAATATATCACAAGCATGAAAATGTTGTTCAATGCAACCTACACAATGCATTAAAGACCTCATAACCTATCCTGAAAGGAACGCCTCGGTTCACAATGTTCACAAATCTATTTATTCAAGAAATGGTTTTGTGCAAATAAAGGTTCATAGGCAGTCTTTGATGAATTTCCAACTCTGTGGTTTATTTAAAAAACCTTTCAAATTGTCAGATCCACACAATATAGTAACAAATCAATCAGCCAACGCGTTTCGTCCACAGATTATCAATACATAATTTGGAGTCCTGATGATGGCCAAGTGTGGACGAAACGCCATCTAGAATATCGACCCCAATAGACTACGTGTTCTACCAGATCAAGTGGGCAACAGTTCATATGTGTTTTTTGCTCAAAGAACCCCATGTATAGATTCACAAAGGATGGAGAAAATGTAGCCCCTATAGCAACTCCTTGAGTCTGTTGATAACTCTCGCCATTGTGGATAAAGAGGTTCTTTCCTAGGACAGTCAAAATCATCTTTGAATGTTCATCTAAGGTGTCATCTCTAGTGTCAAGAAAATGTTGGATTGCAGCGATCCCTTCTTTTTTTCAGGATGCTGGTGTATAATAAACAAATATCCAAAGTCATCATAACGTTGCCTTCGGTCTACTCAAAATCTGATAGTTTACTCAAAAGGTCCTTAGTGTCTCTAATGTAGGATGGCAGATTGCATACAAAGGGTTGTGAGTATAGGTCAATGAATTCCTTTCTCCATTGGTGAGCCTAGCCCTGATATCATTGGTCGACTCTAATTTATACAGTTCCTTGGTTGTTTCCCTATAGAAGAGATCTGTGAGATGATCTGAGAGAAAACGGAGCTTAAATGTGGATTTGGTTTTCAGGCCGTTATCTGTATCTAGATTGGGATTGATGCTCAAGTCCTCCAGGATCTGTGAAAGTGAGGGGGTGGTGTCTGAAGTATTCTCTAGGGATATAAGCGTCTGTAGATCCTGCTAAGTCTTGGATTGGCATGTCAGTCTCTAGTAACAGATATCCCCAGAACCTCAGGGGTCCCTTTCTCTTTGAAAAATGTGTGAAGTTTTAACATGGGAGTAAATGTAAAAAGATTAATGTGTATGTCTGTAAAATTGGGCAATGAAGTAGGGACAGAGCTGAGACCATAACTCAATCAGTTTATTTGATGTATGTCAATACTGATATCAGATAGATTGACAACTGTCACATCATCACAAAGAGTGGGCGCATCACTTGTGTCTAAAACATGAGTCATTTTTTTCTGATACCTTGAGGTGGATCTCGTGGTCATTCCTTCTCTCTCTTTTTGTTTTTCTCCTACATCTGTTTTGTCCCCTTCTTGTTTTTTTGTGTATGTATTTATTCTCTTGTAAGGCTCAGTTTCCCCTGTGGTACCTCTCTAGGTCTAATAAAAAAGATGACTTATTTATAGAAGCAGAAGTGTGGCCCTGCATAGTTGAATTTTTCATGGCTGATTATATGGAGAACCAAACTGTCCAGTGTAAAGGGCAACCTTTTACAAGAGGTTCAGCATGATTCCACAATGATGCTTTAAGATTTAGGAAATAGTCTTCTTGAGGTACATTTGTTTGGATCCCCAGAAATGCTCAATAATCATGATAATCAGTCCAGATATTGGACAGTTTTCTAATGTCATACAATTCTATTGTAATTCTCGTTTTGTAAAGGCATATAATAGTTCATTGTCATTTGCTCCTTGGCACAGGATCCATTCAATAATTCTCAAGTCTAGGATTTCCATATGGTGGTCAGGAATTTGAAAGGTGATTTGCCGTATAGTATGTCTCTAGATGGAGGGAGTCATAACATCGCACATGCTGTTGAGGCAGATAAGCTATATACCTTTTAATTTTGGTTTAGACACATCCATGATATATTTTTTTATTTATCGATTAATGTTGGTAGGAGTAATGTTCATGTTAGATGAAAGTAGAATAGTTGTGAGCACTTCCATTTTAGTAAACCATTTCTTATTTTAAAAGCATTGGTCCCATGTTGTCATTGATCATAGCTGTAAAATTTTGTCCCACTAAGATTTCCAAATATTTCAATCAATTGATGGGTATTGCGATTGCATGCAATTAATGCAGTATTTTGTGTTTGTGCTGAATATAGTCATGCATAGAACCTCTCAGTTTCTCTAGCTTGGCTTGTTTCTGAAGAAATTTTACGCTAGAGCCAACAGTTCCTTTACTGAAGGATTTGATTCAGATACGGTAAGTAAAATTAAATTTGCACAAAGTGTCCATTTCAGCTCATCACTTTTAGTGTGAATACACTCAAGTGTCACAGACTGCCGAATGGCAGCTACCAATCTTTCCAGTGCCACTAGGAAACAACCTAAGGATGACCGGGGACAACAAACACCTCTGCTTCAAAAAATTGTTCGGAGAGGAACTCTCCATAATACAGTGGGGCAGCTGGGCTATGCTTAGACATCTTATTTGGCTGATTCTTTGTTGTCCTTCAAGCCTGCTTTCTCTGAATTATAAAGTATGTAGTCCTAATCTACTTGATCTAACACCGTTTCAGCATCCAAGGAGAGGGTGATTTTTCTGTCCAGGTTTTTTCTCACTGATCACAGTAAGTGTGTGAATGTAGATGATTACCCGAAGATCTACCAAGCACAAAAATCTCTGACTCTGTGTGGAAATAGGGCCCCATGTTATCTCTAAGGAATGCTTTGTGCACTATCGACTTTGAATGTTGGTGAGAAATCCAGTTGGGTTATCCCAAGGAATCAATATTTATCTTTCCGCTTAATAGTAGTCTCTTCCAGGTCTTCCAGTAAAGGAACGGTATCCAAATTGTAGCACCTCGTATTTTGAGGCTGATATGGTCTTTATAAACTAGGTGATTTCATTGCAGAAATCATATTACTGCTGTCAGCAACTTTTACTTAAACACTGCACTAGTGTTTTAAATTTGTAATTTCTTTAAATTGGAGTAATCCATTGAGGTGGCAGGAAGTGTCCTCTTGTGATTTGGGCTTTGTTTAGTTTATTGAGCATTGTAATCTTCACGGTGCCCATTTAAAAGTTGTTTTGGAATTGAACCCTCCACAATTTGTACAGTGTTTTCCCATGTACGACAGATTTTGTTACAGATGTTGCATCTATCTTTGAATTCCTCCAGTATAGCCACTGGGAGTTTCAAAATGGAGCCTCACACTGAAACTGCTGTCAACTTTTTTTCCATTAATAGTAATTAACCACTTCATTGATTTGTAAATAAGAGATACTCCCCACTTTAACGTTTTGCCTTATTGGGCTTCCAGTACCACCAGCACTGGGAATGCTTAATTGCTCGCACATACCATCATCCCACACATCAGGTAAGATTCATCCCCACTAGTGACAGCAGTGAACTGCAAATCCTTAAGGGATCTTGTGTGGTGCTGGGTGTAGTGAGGGTACCACTTTGCCACCAAGAATTTTCACACTATCTATGAGAAACAGTCTTTCCAATGCAATTTTGTTAATCGCAGTGCCTTTACCACACATTTATTACCACACAAGTTTTTACACTGTATAGGCCTTTACCACGCATTTAAGGTAAGTGTGGGAGTTTGTGGGGCTCTCCCACCCCAAAAAAAAGATTGTGTGTGTGTGTGTATATATAAATATATATAAACACTTACCTTACTAATTCTTAAGTTAGTTGGACTAATATTGCTTGGTAATGGCATGCAAGGTAAAAGCATATGCGTAATAAACAAATGTGGGCTAAAAAATGTGTTGTGATGGGATGCATTGTTTTTATCTGCGTTGTTCCGTCACACAACCCACTACCTACACCAGCTGCAAAGGTTATACACTCGATCTGCATCCTACTCCTGGAGGTCATGAGGATATCATACTGGACTGGTGGAGGCTATGGGTCCTGCTGCATGGTCTCTAATGGAGGTGCTCCAGTTCACCTAGCCACAAACTGAAGTCACTTAGTCTTTGGAAAACACTTCTGCCTGGATTAATTTGGATGCACTATATTTTGTTTGTAGGCAAGGCTGCAGAAAGTGAATTTTTGTTTTTCTTTTAAAAACTAAGTATAGTAAAGGTAACTAGATTTAGGTAGCCATATTAAAGCTAGTCAGAATATTTATATATTTTGGTGTTTTGTAAAGTGCCAGAATATTGCCTTGTGTCTACTTTTTTATCACTGATATTGTACATCGTAATTGAGTGCTTTCTGGTGCAATGGACAGTTAGGGAAGATCCCCCACTTAAATCAAATGAAAGGGAAATGTCTTCAGAAGAGTAATGTCTAAACCCTCTTGGAACCAGCATTGGCAAAGCCAATCGTATTTGCTTTGCCAATGCTGTTTGATTGCTGCTGCGTGCTTTGCCAGTTCTTTTATAACGTTGACGCCATTTGCAAAGCCAATAGTGGTGACCAGATATCTCATAAGTGTATTTCATATACTTCTAAGATGGCCACCATGTAGCGTCGTGCCACATTGTGCAACACAACTTGGCAGCAGTTTTGATTGGAGGCAGTAAAACGTTTTAGACTTTCAAGATGGCCTCCACTTCGTGCAATTTAATGTGGTGTGACGCAATAGCGTAGCTATATTCAAAGTTCAACCTAGATCCCCAACTTATTGGGTCACTCATTGTGGCAGCCATCATGAAAGTATAACAATTGTTTCTATACTTTAAAGATGGCCTCCACACAGGGGCATTCTGAAAGCTATTTAAAAAAACGTTGGATTTGCAATGCAATGTGATGTTATGCAAAGCCATTATCAGTGGTCAGCATGGAGCAGGAGAGGGGTGGCAGATAGTACCAGGGAAAGCTTGGTGAAGTGAGAGAGCGACAGAGGAGGAGTGAGATGAAGAGCAGCACTGAGCTGCAGCAGCCCTCGGTGTCGCACACAAGGGGGAGGGTGTAAGGAGAGCGATTAGGATTGAGGGAAAGAAAGGAAGCATGATCTAAACATAGTCTGTGGAAGCAAGAAGCAGGGCAGGCACTCTATACGAGTGCTTAATTAACAGGAAATATTAAAAAAGGACTAATGTTCTCTTTTGTCAGCAGTGGAAGGTACAAGTACGGAAATCATTGAGAAGAAAGGCTCCAAGGGTGGGAGAAATACAAGGATAGGGAGAAAAGGCATTCAGCCATGAACCGGAAACTGAGATACACAAGATAATACATTAATGAACAATGTGCTAGCCCAAATCCCACTCTTTGTAGTATTGTATGCAGTGCTGTCTACAACAGACAACTGAAGTTGTCTGTAGATAAGCAGCATTTTCTGGACTGTTTGTCCCCTTTTGATAGAGTGGTTTGGTCTCAATGGGGTCTGGTCTCAATGGAGCCAGTTCAGACATAAAGACCACTCTGAATAGGGCCAGATTTAGGGCCTGATGTACGACTCTTGTAAACGTAGCAACATAAGGGAATTGCTAGTATTCAACCCTACTATGGTACGAGCCCTGGCATAATTAGAGAGGCTATATCAGGACTCTTATATAATGAGATTGCTGCCGTAATTTGTCGCCGCATTACATGGCACAAAAGGGACAACGGGATTTTGTTACAGGACAAGTAGATTTATGAAGCAACCTGCCCCATGGACAAGTAGATTTTTTATTAAATTCCACACCCCTGAGGAGAGGTGGGGGAGGGGACAGTAGCTGCGATTACAATTTGCACCTGATTTACAACATTGGGAACTGTCAGAATGCCTTCTTTGCCTGCTATAGGTACAGTTGTGGGTTTGCAAAGGGAACATTATTTGGCTGTCAACACCCTTCCCAAAGGTTTATTTTTTTATTTGTACAGCTCCTGTCCTGCCCCCATACTGAGGAATACAAAGAAGTGATGGGTGGAATGCTTGAAATAATCTCGACCACTGCTAATCACTCAGGGCCTCATCCCAGTTGATGATTTTCTTTTTGTTGGAAGTGGCACTTCAGGCAGGAACCAACCTCCCACAAATCGGCCTCAGTCCTGCTCCAATAGAGATAGTCCAGTCAAAACTGTTAGGCCATGTCTTGTCTGAAATGAAATGCAAGCATCCCTGGAAGAGTTTTGGCCTATTTGAGCCTTGTCAGTGAGATGCAGCTTGAGTTCTTTTGAAACAGTGAGCACAAGACCCATGTCTGTCCATAGCTGTCACCCTTAGGCCATCGCATTAAGGAATACATAACATTTATGAGTGGAAGGCTTCAATTGTTCACGCAACCGCAGCACAACTTCAGCTCTCTTTCCTCCTAAACCTGTTTCTCTGTCATGCTGTGCCAGCTCCTCATCTTCATATTCTAAACGGGAGTGTAAGCCCTAAAAACGATTGAAAAGTAGAAAGAATTAATTGACATTTATTTTTTTCTACTAGGCATTTGGACTTGCATAGCCCTTTATTGAAGGAAGCGGAGTTGCAGGCACAACTCAACAAACAGATAGTGACTTATGAAGAAAGAGACCCAGATCTCCTCTGTTCCGGTGCTGGATAGGACCGGGTTATCCCCTCGAACACAGTGAACTGAATTAATCACTTCTGCTAATAGCCCTATTGCCCTTACTTGCTAAGACATAGTGGAAATTAACAGCTTTAAATGGCCACATGTTTGGACGAGCAAGCATAATTATGGTGCATATTTGAATCCGGCTTTTTTCCGTCTCTTGCATGTGTGCCTACTTCACGTCAACTTAAGAATACTGAACAGCCTAAGCACCAGAAAATAAAAAGGGGTTTTGTTTGCATTTTTGAATGTATTATTTGTAAAGCATTCGATTACCATGCAATAAAGATTTAAGGCTGTGTTCCAGAACCAATCCCAACCATAAGCAGAAATGTTTGTAAAACAAATAGTTACATTGGAAGTTGGCCTGAGATTAAAGTAAAAGGTATACTCAAGTGTTTGAGTGCTGTAAAAGAATATAATTGTATGAGGAGAAAGAATTGATGCAGCATAAGCATGCTAACAAATTATTTTTTTCTCCTTAATCTACTCTCATTTACTGCTCTAACCGCATTGGGCCCTTTATGATTAGATGACTAAATGAAACGCATTTATCACAGAGGCTATGATCCTCTGAGGAATCTTTCTCTACTGATTGGAGGGGTGAAAATTAAGATGTTAGGTGTCCAATGAGGGCCAATAATTGACAGCCAACTCTCAGAGTAGAAATCTGATTTAGATACACCACTCAGGATCAAGACCAGTCTGTAGATCTAAAGAATAGCAACAGGAAGTCCCAACCTCCTAAAGAAGTTAAGACATGTAAGGATTATACAAACTAATAGCTCTTCAATAGCTAGGCAGAATAAGAGAAATAACACCTAATGTTCTGTCAGAGCTTGCTGATTCTTCCTACAATGCATTTAAATCATTAATCATAGTCATATGGAAAAATCAATAGGACTCAATAATAAACTCAGAGAGAAGTTGAATAATTTTGTTATTGTATTAGAAATGTAAAATTCATCATAACCAACATTTGCTTAAGAAGTTCAGTTAAAAATATAACACCTTTCATAACATTGCCTAGCATTTAAGAAGGCATTCAAATCTGCAATAGCCTCAGAGTTACAAGGTCCTACCACCAAATAGGCGGAAGGATAGTTTGTTGTCTATCAGCTCCGATTCAGAGAGGTGTTAGGGTTCAGTTAGAGTCCACTAAGGGCGAGTCCGTTAGCATAACGAGAAATAAAGAAATGAGAAGTGGTTTAGCAGAGAAGGCTCAGTCCATATGCTATCAACTGTAGCATAGACCAGGCAGTCCAAAGTTAGAAAAGAGCTTAAAAAAATCAAACCGGATAGCATCCAGGTGTCTGATGCCCCTCCTTTGGGGTTTCTTCTTTTATAAGTTTTTAGGTAAAGTCCAGTGGTGTGGCATCACATCACCATCGAAAGACCATCACATGGTTATGATCACATGATGTCACCTAAGACTGGTATGCCTTCGGGTCGCCATGCGCTTTATAAATCCCATAGCATAGCATAATATGATTAAAACATTGAGCTGGTTTCCCATGCTAGTCATGGGAAACAAAACTTTGCGAGTACACAAAGGTCTAACGTTGGTAAAGAAAAAAATAGAGTTTCAGCTTATGGTCCTAGCTAAAATTCTATTCCCACAGGAATATTTCACTGTGAACGCTGGAAAACGCATTAAAAATATGTCATGGAACAGCAGTGTACAGGACAAACAAGTTACATTGCACTTGCAAAGGACAATCCATTGTATTAAATCAAGGGAAAGGTCAACACCAGAGAAAAGGCGTCTCTAGAAAGGCCCTTAAGTTAGAATTGCACTTTTAAATTAAATAAACCTTTAACTTTACTTCAAATATAATTAAATTAAATCAATTCAAATAAAGAATTAATAAAGTTTCACAAAATAACATTACACGAAAATAACTGTTAGAAATACCCTACTACTACAAATGGTCACGTTATTCATATAAATGCACATTTTTTTCAACCTTTCGTATTCTCTGCGTATAAATGTCTTGTGTATTATGATTTTTAAAATCTCACTGGATCAGAAGCCCTTCACCAATTTAAATGTAAACTAGTGTAGACGTTTTTTGTTTACTGTGGGGTCGTATACCCGAGTGGTAATACTGGAACATTTGTGTGACCACATCTATATTGTGAGCAGTTAGGGCTGTGAAGGAAGATCTGTCGTTCTCTGGATGACCATGGCTTACACTTTTACTCCTCCTTGGAGGCATGAGGTATTCGGGATCAGTGTTGGAGTGATACCATACCGTGAATGTTTAAAGGGAAAGTAAAAGCAACAGCATGTGATTATTCAACTCGCATGTGGATACACACTTTGTAAGGAATATCTCATCGATGAACTTGTTGAGCAGGTTACAAATATGTTTGTTCCTCGTTTAAGTAGTCGAGTTTGATAAATGTATTTAATAAGCATCACAAATATCAGATGAAAAGCATTTTTATAAGTTAAAAACCCCAAAATCCATCTCAGATGAAACTTCAGACCATGAAGACAACTGATTTACTATAAGCTTTAACCTCCTGAACCGAAGCCAAAAAAACACATCTCGTTTCTACACCTTTCGCCTTTTCCCTGCCATCCCTTCAGTACATACTGCTCAAACACCTGTATTTCTTCCACCAAAGTTCAACTAAGACATAACATTTGACTCGGCTATATACTTTCTTAAATGCAGAAAAACACTAATCCATTTTGAGATCACAATAGGTTTATATGGCGAGTTCAAAGACAACAAAAAAGAAAAGCAGACCTCTCAAAGCTGGACACAGACATTATCTCCTTGGTGACTGACAAATGGAACAAACAAAAAAAAAATGTTTGTTTACTCTTGATAAATTGTGCCAAGGCAAGCAAGAACCAGAGCTTCTGTGTTTCTCTCCTTTGGAAGACCTAGCTGCTCAGGGTACTTAAGTATATATAAAAGATACCTTTAAATTCTATATCTATTGTGTCACGGTTGCTGCCTTTCAAAGACAAAGGTCATTTATCTGGCTATATCTTCTGCTCCTGATGTTTTTTTAATTTAGAGACTTGTGTTTATGAACTCATCTCACTGCAGTCCAAGAAAGAAAAGGGGAAGTATGTGGCAATCTTTCTGGGTTCCATGAACTGTAAAAGGAAAGCTGGTGGATGTAACCTTTGTCTAACCCACAAAAAACGTAAACTTCCGTAAATGAACTGAACACATTCAGCAGTTAGGAAAGCAAAACGAAGCACATGTTTTTTTTGTAATTCTGAAGTGTGATGGCTACAAAACATGTAGTAGGATCAAACAAATGAAGACACTTTACTTGGTGACGCACAAACAAAAAAGTATTCACAGAAACCTGATTTCCACACATTATCATTTGTGTGCAATATAGTTTTATCTATAAAAAAATGTGTCTGTGCAAATTTAGTGACCATTCCAATGGAAAATTTGCTGTGTTTAAATGACCGTGCTACGGGATGAGGCTTTATTACATTAAAAAATCGCCCACCTCGTGTCCATTAAAGGTAGGTGGGTTGCAACCATTTGTCATGCTAAAAAGTGAGTTATGGTTCTAAAGAGATTGGGAAGCGCTTACCTTAAACAGAGAAAATACTACTGTAAGCACTGCCAAGGAAGAGCTCTTTTTAAAACAAAATCACAGGCCTGCCAAGTGACACGGTGCCACCACATGACAGGCGACATTCGCTCCCTTCACACTGTGAGGAGTCGATATCTCACTGTGCCAAGAGAACGAGACGAAAACCACTGCAAACTTTACATTTCCAGCTCTTTTTTCGAGGCTTTGAACTGCTGTTAATTAAGGGGTGTGGAAACACCCCAAGACATCGGCACCACCTTTACCAAGCTTTTTTTGTTTTGTTTTTCAAGGAGGGGGCTTGGGGGCAGGATGGGGGCAAAAGTGCCTCTTAGGTACTTCTCAGCATGAGGGCCTGACCCCTCCAAAACCCTGGCCCCTCCTCACACTGAGAGTTATGTTCAAGTTGGCAGATCTAAAATTAGCAGGCAAAATGCCCTTCAGATGTTTTCTAGAATTTTGTGTTTTTCCCTCGACCGTAAACATGATTTTTTCATTTTTATCTCCTGGCAGCCTGGGGAATCAACAGTTTGTAAGCAATCAATTTTATTTTTAGTTCTGAAAAAGTAATCCTACCATTTGAGTAGTGCTGGAATTTCAAATTGCTATAAATTGCACAAAATCAATCTAGTTAAGATGGCATAGCACAGGTCTCGGAGGGTGGCCCTGTTCACTTATGGCCAATGAGTACTTGTAAGATATAGAAAACTTGGGACCCCCACCTCACTTTCTGCAGTGGCGCCATGAAGTGTTGAATTACACCAATGTGGCATGGGGATTAATCCAGGCAGAAAACAGTGGTGGTGTCCATTTAATCTCGTCAAGTAATAAAGACAGCCTAGCCCTTAATGGGAGACAACGTTAAAGGCCAATCCTGGTGAAACGAGAGGATATGATGAACAAACCCTTTCTCCACAGTCTCAAAAGAATTCCCATGCACATATCCTCCAATGCCAGCTCCACATAATTCTGATTGAATGCTCTGACCAGCCAGCCTTTATTATGGGCCTTCCACTGAGTGGCAATATGTCACCGCCTTTTTAGTAAATTTGGATCCATCCATGGTAGAAACACGTTTTTTGGTTAAACTATTCAAGATTATACAGCAGACGAATGATTGATTATATGGCAAATGCAGCAAATTCTTAATTATGCACAAAGCGCGGCAGCTGCAAAATCGCATAAGCCAGTGGCCCTGCCCATTGGGCAGTCTAGCAATGCCAGTAGGGCTGGTCTGGCAGGCCAGTGTGTTGGTCAGTTTATTAGTTGCTTGTGGGCCTGTTTATGGTCTAATGACCGGTTTTTACTGTTGATTTCCCTGAAAAACGCCTGCAACATGCATAAGGACAAGAAGTCGCGCTTGCCCTGCAAAACACCTCTACAGCATGTCTTTACAAGTTCAAATCTGCCCCGTTTTTCAAACGTGGGCCATTTTCAACTATCTGATTCGTTAATGTGGGCACTTTTATTTTGGTACTCTGGGCCAATTAATACCATTAGTGTGTAAACTTAAGGTCTTCTCAGTAAAACATGAACTCGTGTTACACCGGAGTTTTCTAGGTTTAGGTAGTTCAATATATACATGCTTTTCTTTACAACAAATTTAATAAGCCTCGCTGCAAAAACCTGTTTTTGTCTGTGATAAATATTGGTTATTAATCATTAGCAAATTAGGCATCGTTGATTTTGCATTATATAGTCACGGTTCGATTTTTGGGAAAACCTCTTTCAGTAAATGCTTAAGGGTCACAACTTTGTGGGTGTTTTGTTTTTCTTTTAATAAATATAATTAACATATGTTTCTAAATAGTTCCTAAGCAAAACAGATGAGATTCATTTCAGCCAAACATCCAGGGGTTGCAAGTTTTTAAAACAAGGCAACTCAAAACTCAAACGCAGATTTTAGAATTTTGTAGAAGAATAAAGGCTGAATGCATAACATTTGTTGTTTTGATTCGAGCTATAAAACGTCAGTGAGATGGATTTTAAATTGTTGTGGGAATTGGTGGCACTAGGAATAGTAAAAAGACGCATGCATACATGAGCATTCATTTTGTCTTAACTGCCATTTTTTTTAAATTATGAACATTCAACCTCAATTATTTGTGAAATCGTATTGAATTAATGTACAATAATATACCGACAGCCCTGCATTGGGTCAACCTCTCGACAATTCCATTTTTAATGTATCCTTTTCATATTTATACATCGCCACAAGAGCTCCTGGGTGTTGTAATTAATGTAAGTGAAGTACTTCTTTACTTTGTTTCAACTGTTTAATGGGTGCATTCTACGAATAGTTTCACTTGAGAAGTGATTCCATTGCACTGCATGGACTATAAAGTTTCCTCTACCCTGCAAACGCAGCAAATAGCTATAATTTTTATTCAGGCCAGGAATTACATTCACCATTGTAGGACCGGTGAGAATGGACTCCACGTTGCCTTTAGCACACCAAACCTGGGCCCACCTAATTTCAAGCCAAGAAAAGTAATCCAGAATGAGCTATTGCCTTTCCTCCTGCCTGGCTGCTATGTTCTTAAGGCACAGTACGTTAGATGAGATGGTCAAGTATGACAACATTTGGCAGGTGCTACAGTACACATCACTCAAACTCCATTCATTGCCATTGGCCCCTTCCCCTCCAATCATGCCTCTAGCTTCAGATAACGGAGTTTGTGTGTCTATTCAGTTGCTCTCTGTCATAGAAACCAAGTGCGGCAGAGAATGATCGGTGGTGTACTATGCCTCAGTTACAACAAGGCAAACACAAGGAGATGATGGATGGAGTGGTGAAACTTTTCAAACACTCACCCCCACAGACACAGAGCTGGGTTGAATCCATCATCATTCTTTAGCTCACTTTGCTACCCCAGTTCAGACACAGCTATATGCAAATCAGTCTTGACCCTGTGCCTCATGGGAACAGTCCAGCGCGAACTGCCAAGCCATGTCTTCCCTGGACCGGAAACAAGCATCCTGCGGCCGGTTTCGGGCTAACAGCCCTCTTCAGCCAAGCTAGCTTGAATCTAGTGGCAAAGTGAGCAAGGGACCCACATCTGGGCATACCCTGCCAACTTAGGGCGAACAAAGGAAACACAAGGAGATGATGGACGGAGTGCTGAAACTTTTCAAACACTCACCCCCAGTCACAGATCTGGGTTGAATCCGTCATCATTCTTTAGCTCACTTTGCCACCCCAGTTCAGACACAGCTATATGCAAATCAGTCTTGACCCTATGCCTCATGGGAACAGTCCAGCCCGAACTGCCAAGCCAGGTCTTCCCTGGACCGGAAACAAGCATCCTGGGACCCGTTTCATGCTAACAGCCCTCTTCAGCCAGGCTAGCTTGAATCTAGTGGCAAAGTGAGGAAGGGACCCATATCTGGGCATACCCTGCCAACTTAGGCGGAACAAAGCAAACGCAAGGAGATGATGGACGGAGTGCTGAAACTGGCATGGTGAGCAAAAGAATGATGGATTTAAACCAGATCTCTTGACTGGGGGTGAATGTTTTGATTTGTTCTGCATTTCGTCCATCAATTTTGTCTTTTGCTCAGTTACAACAAGTGCAGCAATGAATTGTGGGTGTGTGAGGGACTTAACCTTCCTTGATGATTTGAAATATGTCTTACTTACTTGTGCCTACTAGCCCTCCTGATGTTTAGGCCGTCAACCAGGACTCTCTAGCCAGCTCCGTCCTTGGCTTTTCTTTAAATCTGACCCCAGGTTTAACCAATAGCTTATTGCAGTTAGCCTTTCGGCCTTGGCCGTATGTTTTTCTTGAACTTCCTCTTTTCTTTTTCCCTTGAGGGTTCAAGGTCAGGGCTTGCTTAGTGGTGTTTGATCTAGCCTTGTGGAGGGTGTGACCTATCCAGCCCCAGCGTCTTTTCATGATTTCATCAT
Organism: Triturus cristatus; assembly: GCF_964204655.1. Classification (NCBI taxonomy): domain Eukaryota; kingdom Metazoa; phylum Chordata; class Amphibia; order Caudata; family Salamandridae; genus Triturus; species Triturus cristatus. The sequence goes on from NC_140586.1 coordinate 498,442,225, forward strand.
GAAATATGTCATGTAGTAGAAAATGTAGGTTTATGTCTCTGTAGGTGAATTCACTCCAAATGATGGGCGAGAAAAATCAGTTGCAGCCCTGTGTGGTTTTCACAATGTTGAGCTCAGTGGCATTTCTCCCAGGCAACATTTGTGTAGGCAGGATACCAGCACCGGATCATTTTAGCACAGTCTGAGATTATCCCAGTGTCAGACACACAGTCACCACCTCACCTGTTGTGAGACGAGACCTCTTTCAATAACTATTAAAATATATGCAGTTGATGCTGATGTGCACTACCTGATTCCGTTTATTTAACATCATAAGGAGGCCAGAGACATGGTGTTCGAAATGCGCAGAGAGATGAGCATTTGCAGTCATGACTGTTAACAGATTGTTTGCAGCATTGTCAACCATCCTCTTTAGGCTGCTTGTGCAGTTGTGTATTCAAACTGACAGACATAAGAGGTTATTAAGAAATAGTCCAGATACCTGGCATCCTTTGACATTTTAAGTCGACACATGGATTGAAGACACACCATTTAGAAAAGGGCCAGGGGATGGGATTATGCCCATGTTTGCATCTGTGCCTATTTAATATATTTTCTTTAAGAATTTGTGTTGATGGGTGTGAAACTTTACTCCATTTGCTGGCAATCACAAAAGGTATTCAGGCATAGAAGTAATAGCACGTTCTCTACTTTAACTCACATTGTGAATTATGTCTCACACTTTCTAATTTGTTGCAATGTGACTCTACGAGGGAAAGCCTGCACCACCTTTATCATGACTCCCTTATCGTACAAAAACTGGTGCCAGTGGTTTTGACAAACTATAGCCTTTTTTGATTCAGGTTGAATTGACTAATTTAGATTTTTTGGAGGGGTGGTAGGGTGAGTGGTATTGAAATTTATCCTGACCAGTGTCTGGAGCCAGATAACTTGCAGTCAGGATATCTGGACATGCTTTCATGATTTGTACGTGTTCATGATTGCACAAATCTGCCTATGTTTTGAGGATTATTGATAGTGTAAATATGAGCATACCCTGTTGTTCACTAAACACGAATAATCACGTAGTGTTTTTACTCATTGTAACATTTAGTAAGGGTTAATTAGTGACTGGTAAAACTGAATATGCATAATGGTGCTAATTCGTAACGTATTGAGGTAATTCATGTCCCAGTGGTGCCCGCTCTTTTGGCTTGCACATGGAAATGCTTTACGTTCTTTGAGCATTATTAGCATGATACTAGCCATCCCTGTTGTAAAGCTTGCACTGTGGTAATGGTGGTAGTAATATAAATACTCTTGGTAATCTTGCGCTGATGGTGTTGTGTCTAGGTTTAATGATTGACAGATATTGTTGTGTAGTGGTGTTTGTTGTAAACTGTCTACAACCACCCAAGTATTCAGTCACTCTTTAATGCACTTGCTGTTGATCCATCCATCCATCCATTCATCTTTGCATACATGCATACACTTATTCATCATCTATACACCCATGTACTCAAGTATACTCTCCCACTTATCAATGCATTTAATCACCCGTAGTCATTTGTCAATGGGAGAGATAGGCCGTACAATAGTGAAAAACACTGGGTTACCCTCTTAAGTTTTAAGAACTGCTTACTTCAAGTAGGGAGCAGTTAGAGATATGCTGTTTACACTCAAATTAATTTTACTTTGAAATCCTCTTTATTAGTAAAGGCTGATTTTAAGTCACGATTCAAAAATACCACTTTTAGAAAGTTGTCATTTTCCTGTCCAAACCAACTGTGCCTTTCTGCCAGTGTCCTGAGTCCCATAACTGTGAACAGCTCTGCTGTTGGGGGTCTGTGTATTTCTTCCAGACAGTGACAAAAAAGGGGCTTGGGTGTGGGCAGGGCCATCCTGGTAGGTTGGCTGGGGAAGAAGGTGTGCCCAGCCTGATTACACTTCAAAGGGTATTGCCTACAGCACACACAAGAGAACCTGACACCAGGCCTGCACTGCTTTTTGTCACCACAGACAGTTTGAAGCCCTGACCAGGGAAAGGGGAAGAATGTTCCAGAACCAGTGTTTTGGGGTAATACAGGGAGCCCTCCCAGACGTGGGACCCATGCTCACTACGCCACTGGAGTCAAGCTATCCTGGCTGATGACGGCTGATAGCCAGAAACCGGTCCTAGGATGCTTGATTCCGGTCCAGGGAAGACATGGCTTGGCAGTTCGGGCTGGACTGTTCCCATGAGGCACAGGGTCAAGACTGATTTGCAGATGGCCATGTCTGAACTGGGGTGGCGTAGTGGGCAAAAGAACGATGGATTTAACCCAGATCTCTTGACTGGGGGAGAATGTCTGCATTGTCAGCATTCCGTCCATCATTTGTTTGTTGTAGCCCTCCCCCCCCACCCCCAACTGTCCCAAAAAAGGATAATACCAGGTATAAATATATCACCTCTAGATACACTAATCAGAACACTCCTGCACCTGTAGAAGATTCAGAAGGCAGAGTGTCCTTCTGCTTGAAGGACCACCTTGCTGTGTGAAGAAGGAAGACTGTTCCTGCTTGCCTTTCTCCCTACCTACCCAGAATGACGACAAGGGTCAGTTGGCTGTCCTTCTGCGTGAGCTATAGGGCATTAACATGTTCAGAGGCTTCCCAGAAACTATCCAGTTGACCCACTGCAACTGGCCTGGCCTAAGCCCTGCTTCTGGCCTCTGCTTGAGTGAGTCCTAATACCCAGGAGACCCACCCCCAGGTCCCGGTTGGCATCAAGATTCCCCCCTCCCCCTAAAGAACCTTATGTTTGCTGTACTTGCGACCTCAAATGGGCCTATTTCTGCCAAAACTCTGCCTCCCACAGCGACCTCCAATGCAAACCTCAGGTGAGACCTGTTTTTCGTACCGACCACAACCGTCCGTCCCCCCCCCCCCCAACTGCCAGCAACGCAAGACCTGCACTTCATGCTTTCAGCAATGCCAGCCTGTGATTACCGCCAACACAAAGCTCCCCTGATGAGCGGATTTCTGTACTAAAGCATCGACCGCCTGCGATGTTCAACCTGCTCTTCGCACCAAAAGCCTCCTCCTTGCGGCCTCTTTCAAGGTGAATTGAACTCTTCGTGCCAGACTTATAATGGTAACTTTTCAGCGGGGCTAACCTGGTCCCTGTGTTTGGCCTGTGCTCCACTGTAGTCGGCCTGAACTTCTGACCCAATCTAGCACAACCAGATGACTGTGAGTGGTGCTTTGTGCTTTTAGGTGATATTTTCACTGAAAACGTACAAATTGAATGTCTCCGGTTCTACTGATTGGTTTTTTGATCTGGTATCATTTATTTTATTAAAATGTAATCTATTTTTCTAAATTAGTTTGCGATTTTTCTTGTGTGTTTTCACTTTATTACTGTCTGTGTTCTGCATTATACTTTACACATTGCTCCCAAGTTAAACCTGACTGCTTTTCAGGCAAGCCACCAGAGGGTTAAACACAGTTTAATTTAGTGACCAGTTCACCCTGATAAAGATTGTCGTTGTTGCCTGAGGGGGCTTCCACTCCCCTCCACCAATAACCCAATTCCTTACACTTTTCAATACAACATACGTCTCTGTCCAGTGCTTTTAGAATATATAGTTTCATATGAAGTGTAAAGAAAATGAATGGCATGAAATGCCTTTGGACAGATTGATCACATGAGAAGACATTCCAACTGTAACTTTTAAATGCTTTGATTAGTTGCAAGGAACCAAATTACTCATATTCTGCATTTCTCTAGTGCTCAGGCAGAAAGAAATTTTACTCTGTTTCAGGAAATCGCTTGAAACATACTTGTTTGTGTAACCATGATGGTAGCAATACCAAAGGGGATGATGGACTGTGCGTTTGAGCAAATCAAACACTCACCCCCAGTCAACTGATCTGGGTTTAATCCATCATTATCTTTAGCTCACTCCACCACCCCAGTTCAGACATGGCCATATGCAAATCAGTCTGACCCTGTGCCTCATGGGAACAGTCCAGCCCGAACTGCCAAGCCATGTCTTCCTTGGACCGGAAACAAGCATCTGCGACTGGGGGTGAATGTTTTGCCATTGTGCAACATTCCGTCCATCATCTTGTGTGTTTTGCTGTTCACCCTATGGGGGAAGGGTATGTCCAGACGTGGGTCCCGTGCTCACTACGCCACTGGAGTCAAGCTATCCTGGCTGAAGAGGGGTGAAACCCCGAAACCGGTCCTAGGATGCTTGATTCCGGTCCAGGGAAGACATGGCTTGGCAGTTCGGGCTGGACTGTTCCCATGAGGCACAGGGTCAAGACTGATTTGCATGGGGTGGTGTGGTGAGCAAAATAACTATGGATTAAACCCAGATCTGTGACTGGGGGTGAATGTTTTGCCATTTTGCAACATTCCGTCCATCATCTTGTGTGTTTAACCATAATGGTAGCCATGCGCTTAAGAAATGCCTTGAATTTAACTAAATTCTGTTTCCTCATCCCACTCCTTATATGATGAGGCGTGTCCAGTTTGCTGCCTTGGGAAATTTTAAATAAAATATGAACTTATCTCCTACAGACATGCCTATAAAGGACCACCTTTACTCAGAAACCTCCTGGCAAATACCAAGGTAGCCTAACAGCCCAAGATCGAAGCTGCATAGAGATCAGGAAAGGTAGTAGACCAGGACTGGCTCAAGTAGGTGACTATGTGCAGCTCCCTTCTACCAGGGATTACCTGTAGTGAGCGTGCTCATCTTTAAAACTGATCCAGACTGGCATTGCTAGATGCAGTGACTAGCTAGAGAAAATGTCTTGCAGCATCCGCTGAATGTTGATGGAGCAGAGTGGCTGTACCATTCAGGGTAACTCTGGCTTCATTCTATAGACCGAATGGATAGCACACAAAATACTGTCAGGGTTTTGGATGGTGGCTGAGGCAGTCCTCTTGGAACAGAGCTGTGCAAAGATCAATTAGATTTGAAGTAAAACATTTAAAAGTTGTTTATTTGATATTTATTGAGTAACTTGTGAGCAAACCAATTTTCTCACAGTGTTTAAATTAACATATAATCTAGTGCAATTCATTTGTGTTTCTTACTGGGTTTTTTTCTCACTGCTCTGCTATTGTCTAATAGAAGTCTGATTTCACATTTTTGTATAACCCATCACAAAGATGCCGGCCAGGCAATACCTCTTTCTGCCCTACTGGGCTCCGAGGAGAGTGAGGGCTCAGGCCAGGTATGTGGCAGGTAGCACTTACACCCATACTCTGCCGGCAAGCATAAATAATAGTGACAACAATGGTCTTTCATTGCAAGTGATATCGCGGTATGCGGCAAAATTTAAATAATATGGTTCAACCTTTTCTTGCCATCAAGTTCAGGGTAAAGCCCTGTTCCCGCACTGGCTTCAAAGTACTACTTGTTTCAGGTGACTAATCTCTGCCACAGTGTTTTGAACCAAGAGCCATTTCATCATCAAATTAAATCACAATAACAGTCTAATGTTCAGTCAATGATGAGACTTTATAATGGAGATTAGTAAGTATCTTTTTATTCAAATTAGTCAATAAATTCAGTGCGTTTACTGAAATTTCATCAAAAAGAATGGTCTGAACGAATAATACATTAAGCATGTTCCATAAATGATCAAAATCCCTATAATAAAGAACAGGATTATAATTTGAAGTTGGAACTCAAGAATAGTTCAAAGGAAAAGCGTGATATTAAGAGAACATAAGGATCATAAATAAAATTGAAGCAGTAGAGCTTCCCATGAAGAGTAGTTCATAAAACTCTATACATATATAATATGAGCAATCAATCAAACAGTTGCCGTATCAATCTGTCAAGATTCAAACCTCAAAGTAACATAAGGGATGAACAGGAGCAGCAGTAGCCACAGTGGTCTGCAAGAAAAAAGGAACAAGTCTCAGGGAAAATGATCAGGAAAAACCGAGCAGGATGAAGTCCACAAAATAATGGCATTGCTTCTAACTAGAACACGCTAATATAAAAGGCAAAAATAATGTTGCAAAATGTGTAACAGGTCTCTCCTCCTCAAATCCAATTGGGTAACAGCATTTGTTTGAGCGCTAGTTCAACTCTTCCTTTCCCATGAAATAACCTACAGCTTGCAAAGTTTTATCACAAAGTTTGGTACAGACATCTTACTTGTGGGGCTTCTTTATTAATAAATCTCAGTTCCCATAGGCATTAGACACACTGTGCAAAAGAAGAGAAACATCAGCTTGCCAAACACTGTTTAGTAATGCATTTCACTAATACGATCAAGAAATATTGTTTTAAAATGTGCAACTATTCTATTCGAACACTGTGAAATATGGTGAGAATTGGAAGTTTAATCATTACAAATATGTTGCTTAGTAAAATAATACATTGATTAAAACTGAACATTCTGCAGCTATGACGAACATTTCTAAGCATGTCACGTTTCTAAATTGTATTGTGCATATTTCAGCAATATCGAGTTCACTTCTAGTTGGAAAAAAATTACATTTAAGCATTTCTGTGGCCTATATTAATAAGTATGGCCGCCTAGTGCAGCTTACACATTTAAAATGGGTGTCATTATCTCTTTAAATTGCACGTTAATCATTGCACATAATGCTGCTAGTTATTGAACATTGTACGTAATTAATAAACCTTTCCAAATCTCCCATTTGATGGTTATCTTAACCATCACCCTATCTTGATTTCACATGTGTGTTCTGCTTAAAGAGCACGTCGTCATATGTTGAATCTTGCCTTTTCCGTTTTAAACTTTGGAACTTTAATGATTTTTGATAGTCATAATTCATGACATTATTTCGTTCTAATTCTCTTTCAAAATTTTTGGTTTTCTCTGCCCTGTCTCTTGTGTAAGTGATAACTACAGCCTTTGAATAAAGCAAATTAAAATAATAAGCAAAGCCCTATGATTAGTATTGGCACAAGTATAAGCTTTCAAAGTACCTCCTACTGCTGTTGTGATCCAATTTCCAATTGTGCGAACTCCTTTTTTCATTTTTTCTAAATGCTCCTCTTAAGTTAGGTTTAAAGTCTGAAATGTTCTTTGCAAATTCCTCTATTTTCTACAATATTATCAGAGATGTTCAAACAACAAAGGGTTAATTTGAGCATCTTGCAGAGTGCCTTTTTCTGCGAGTACGATAAGTTCAGTGTTTAGTACTAATAAAGCTGCAGAAGTACTGGTTGCCAGCATGTCGACAACTGATGACAGTTTTGTAATCTTTTCATCGTTTATGATGTCTCTTACAGGTGGAATGATTTTACTAAATAGGTCTCCTTCTAATTCACCATCACTTCCTGCACTATGTGTGTGTCTGTGTTCTGGTGTCAATGTTGCTGCATCTATACTGTACACATGGTACAATTTAGGAAGCAATACAGCTAAATAACAAATACCTTCCCAATCAGTAGGCAACTAGAAATAAGCTTCCTGTCCAAAAACAAACTAAACTCCTAGAATTGCTGATTCTTCTTCCTGTAAAATGTGCCATATTCCTCCCAATAGTTAAAATGTGTGTTCACAACTACTAATACCTACATGTCTTGTTCGTTTTTGGATGTTTTTCTTTTATAAACCCAATTTTTTTCGTTTTGTTACCTGACCGATATTAATTTTGGGTAAACCATTTTCTGTCTAAATTTGTCTTCTTTCTTCCAAAATCACTATGCTTATCTTTGCTACATGTTATGGTAACGTTTTTAATATGGCTCTAGAGGAAAGAAACACTATCTCGTGGTCTCATTAAGCAGGTTAAGGTGGTTTGATAAGCCTTAACACTATCTATAGGTGTATGCGGCATAAAATAGTACCAGGCTGTGTCCATTTCCTTTGCTTGCGGCTGTTAATTCATGCTTTCAACTAAAGTCTTCTAGAAAGTAATAAATCATAGTAAGAATAGAAAAATATTCATAATGTTCTCGTCTTTATACAAGTGAAAGAAGTGTTCTACAGGAAATTACTTATGATAATGGCATCTCATACATATGTGACTTCTTCAGTTGCAAATGATGGCAGGTGAACTCGTACATAAGTCTTTCGCTCCCATGGCATGTGTATACTTCTGTACTAATCTAGAGTAAACGTTAGTTGTGTAATGTTTTCCTTTGGAGTTTGTAAATGAGGCGTTCAATTGCTCCTCATCACATATTTGAATATGAACTGAACTCCAAGCCCAACTCCTGCTCACCCTTCTCTACCATAATGCCAACGAGCTCACGGAGCATTTTAACAAGACAGTCAATGAGGTGCTGGATCACTTAGCCCCTCCCAAACTAAAAAAACAAAGCAGCATCCCATCCAACTCTTGGTTCAACTCTGATCTGAATAATGAAAGACGCTCTCTTAGACAAACTGAAAGAACATGGAGACAACACCCCTCTCCCTCCCATCTAGCACTCCTCAGATCAGCAAAATCGAAATACAAGAAACACATCTTCAAGGAAAAGGCTAGTTTTTTTTCGTTCCCAGCTTGATCGCGCCAAAAATAGGCCCAGAGAACTGTTCAATATTGTTAGAAAACAAACATCTTCTGCCTCCCTGGAGCTGATTTCCTCCTCTGGGAGATGTGCAGAAATTGCCAACTTCTTCTCTGAGAAAATCACAAAAATCGAGCAATCTTTCCTCCCTACCCCTGCCTCGCCTACCCTTCTACCTGCGGGTGTTATCTTTTCAGCCTTCTCGCCCACATCGACCCCGCACCTTCATCCCAGCACTCCAACACATAGTCCTGTTTCTACCTCTCCTGTTTCCTTCCCTCCATTTTACAGCTGAAAAATAATGCCTTCTGGCAAAATTTCCATCCTGTCACTGAACCGGAAGTCTTCAACATTATCTCTAAACTTAAACCTTCTTCGCACTCCAAAGATCCCCTCCCCCCCAGCCTCGTCCAGGACCTCAAACACATCATCGCCCCTTACTGGACTTCAATCATTAACTCCTCCTTTGCCACGGGGTCTGTCCCTGGCTCTCTCCAGCTCGGTCAAATCACTCCCATCCTCAAAAACCCATCAGCCGACCCGAATGACCCTAACAACTTTCGCCCCATTTCGAACCTCCCACTGCTATCTAAAGTCCTGAAAAAATGTGCTCTCCGACAATCACATCGACAATTTCCAACTACTTGACCCGTTGCAATCCGGTTTCAGAAAAGGATGCAGCACGGAAACAGCCATGCTCAAGATTGTCGACGACCTTCACCGATTCCTTGACAATGGGGAGTCCTGCCTTCTCATTCTCCTTGACCTCTCCGCTGCCTTCGATACAGTTAAGCACGACTCGCTACTTAACTCACTCAAAACTTGTTTTGGCATCAACGGTCTAGCCCTCAAATGGTTCTCCTCCTTTCTCCAACACAGAACACAACAAATCAAAATCAAGGACTGCCTCTCCAACCCCACGCCGGTCTCCCTAGGCGTACCCCAGGGCTCCATTCTCTCTCCCTCCCTCTTCAACCTCTTTATGGAACCCCTTACCCTCATTCTGAAACAAGCAGGAATTAACTACCATCTCTACGCGGATGACACCTAACTGTACTACAAGATCAAATCCCACTCATATTCTTCACCCTAACAATGCCCTGAGTATGATTCAATCCTGGTTCTTCTTCAATCACCTCAAACTTAACCCTAATAAAACCGAAATCATTCGCTTCACACCCAAAAACAACAAGCTCCCTATTCAAGTCTGGCTCTCTGACCTCAATGCCCTGAACTGCTCGCTCTCCTTATCTAACTCAGCAAAATCTCTTGGCTTCAATATCGACAATAAACTCACTCTTAACAACCACATTAAGAATGCGGCAAAAGGAGCTCTCTGCACCCTCCGTCAACTAAAAAAAACTCAAACCCTTTATTCCTTCTGACGACTTTAAATGGTTTGTCCAATCCCTAGTCCTCTCCAAAATAGACTACGGTAATGCTATCCTCACTGGAATCCCCAAAACACACCTTGCACCCCTCAGATCTGTACTTAACTCCGCCGCCAGGCAAATCACCGACTGCAAGCGCTTCAACCACATCTCCCCAGCCCTCAAGGCCCTAAACTGGCTACCCGTTGAGGGAAGATCAGCATACAAGACTGCTTGCATTACACACACAGCCGTCCACCAACAAATCCCACTATATCTCTCCGACAAACTTGAAAAAGCGGGCTGCGCCCGGCAGACGAGACGCTCTAATGCTCTTCTCGTCCCCCCCTATCAAATAGGTGCTCCACACAATCCCGTTCCTTCTCGGGAAACGCCCCGAACATCTGGAATGCCCTCCCCAGAGATCTGCGCTGCAACCCCTCGTACCACAGCTTTAAAAAAGACCTCAAATCCCTCCTTTGCAAATACTGGGGTCCGTAATCGCTGCATTCTACCCTTTATTCATCCCCTGGTATTTATACCCCCCTGACAGTCTTTTTATGTCTGACTCCTCTCCCCTATCTCTACCTCCTTGACTTTTTTCTCCACTCTAATGCTACCCTCCATCCATTTAACACTTACCTCTAGCTCCTCCCCAATTCTCCCCCAAACTCGTTGCTCCCATCTCCTCTCGTTTGCTCCTTTCCACCCTATTTCACTCGATTTTTCTTCTCTTCCTCACTTAACGGACCCGATCTCTCCCTCTCCCCCTTTCCTAATTTGAGCGGTGCTGCATGTTTCGGTCAATGTACATCTGATCAGCCCTATCCCATTTAACTGCATAAACGAAAGCCTTGTCCCGGGTAAACTACTCTCCTTTAGCTCCCTTGCCTTTTTTATTGTTTCGGTGTTAATTGTCTGCAGTGACATTTTCGTTCTACTCCTGGCCATATCTGTAAGTTTATTTTGCTTATTGAAGAAGTGTTTTTTGTTAAATGTGAAATGCCTGTATACTTTCTTCGATCCAGCTGAATCTACTGTACCGACTGGAATCTTAATGCTCATGTAAAGCGCTCTGCTACCACCGGGTCTTGAAGCGCTATATAAAACTTTTCAAATAAATAAATATTATGTTTGCACTTATTTCCAAGGCAACACATGTTTATCTAGAACAAAGTTTATATACAGCAAGGTTCAAAATTCCAGCACAGATTTCTGTAAATAACTTCTCATTATGGTTGACTTTATGAACAGCTTCTGTATAGACAGTCCTTAAGCCTACTCAGTGTTCTTCTAAATTGTTATCCCTACTCTTCTACTGTAGACTCAGGCCTAGGTAAATCTTCATTAAAATAAAAAATGTGAATTAATAAGTATTGGTCCCTTTTAAACTTTTCAAACAGTCCTGTTTAGGCTTTTCAAATTTTTGTTTAATTGCAAAGTTCGTTTTTGTCAATATCTTTATCCAACAGTGCTCCCTTTGGTGATATCATGGAGGTTCAAACAGTTTGGCTTTCACATCACACAACTCATCTTCTGTGACATTCAGTGCTTTGTCCACGTAGTAAGTTCTCAGTTTTGGTTGATCTCCTCCTGTATCACTTTCATCACTTGAGTCCGTCTCCTCCTGAATAGTTGATGGAATCAGATCAACTGATATGCTCTTACTCAGTCTTTCTTGATTAAAGCTTAATGCCCATTCAACTCTTAAGGGTGACTCTTCTAGTTTCAATGCTTGTTCCTTCACCCAGATCTTTTAGCTGTACTGATGTTGTCTCTGTAATGTTTCCAAGTTGAGGGTCTCCAGTCTCTGCTTCTCCTTCATTAGAGACTTCAATGCCACTTTGTGAAACACCAGGCACTTGGATTGGTGTTACAGTCTGCTAATCTTCACTCATTTCTTCTCATTGCTGCTGTTGTGATCTATGTATCACTGGTCTTTGTGCTCACACAACTGGTGGTGCAGTCACCAATGCTCTTCATTCATGTTCAAAGAGCACAATTTCTTCTTCCAGATTTCTCACTGTTTTGGTGTGTACCCAATTTGGAACTCAGACACATTTAACAGCAGTGTTGATCACCAAAATTACTTGGCAGGGACCTTTCTATCTCTACTCCAAACAACTCTTCTGAACGTGCTTCTTGATCACAACCCAATCACCAGTATTGAAGTCAGGGCACCATTTTGTTGCAGATCTTTTGTGGCAGCTGCAAGCTGGTAAGAAACATAATGTACCACATCAGCCAATCCTTTGCAGTAATCGAGTATCATATCATCTGTGATGTTCACAAGTGCATTTGAAGGTACAGGAGTCCATATCGTGGACCGTCCTATGAGATTTTCATAGGGAATAGACCAGTCTTTCTATCAGTGATCACTTAGGATACTCATCAGCACCAAATGTAAAGTATCTGGCCATTTCAGTGATGTTGAGGCACAAATGTTAGCTAGTTAGTCTTGACAGTCCCGTTCAGTTTTTCAAATATACCTGAAGGCTCAGGACGATTTCTGCAATACAGTATTTGTTCATTCTGTGATACTGTGCAAATCATCTTCAGGAGCTCATTGTTAAAGTGGGTTCCCCTATCTGGTTCTAGGGAAACCGACATTCCGTACCTGTGTATCAATTCTAGCAATAACAGTTTTGCTACAGTGAGACTGTCCTTTTTTCCGGTTGGATAGGATTCCACCTATCTCGAGAAGAGACATACTATGACCAGGACATATCTCATCCCATTGCAAGCATGCATCTTGATCTGCATTCTTTTGAAAGGACTACCTGATCTCCCTGTATGACTTAGTGTAGCGTGTTCTTTTCCCTTCATTCATCTGTTGACATGTCACACATCAATGACCCACTTTTTCAGCAAGCGTCCTAAACTTCAATTGTACCAGTTATGTCTAAAGAGTCCCTCCCTGGGTATGTGTATCCATGAAAGTATTGTCATTGGAAACAACAAACTATCAGGCAACACTGGTCTCCTATTAGCTGACATTCAGATGTCATTTGCATTTTTCTGCCAACCTGCTCTGATCCAACTTTGTTGTTCTACTTCTGAAACATTTTCCTGTACTCTTTATAATTCATCCCAAGTATTTATCACTGTTCAACATAGAAAATGAACTGTCCTCTTCAGATTCGCATGTGAAAGTTCTATTAAATATACAGGCCAGCACGGCACAATATTGTGCAACTGAATCTGCATACCTATTTCCCATAGCAATGTAGCCATTACCATTTTGATGGGCTGCACATTTAACAACTACAATTTCTGTAGGCAATTGGAGAACTTCCAACAAATCTCCCACCTGCACCCCATTCCTAATTGGGGGTTCCTAAAGAGGTCATAAAGCTCTTTGTGACAACAGTTACCCAAAATCATGGACAACGCCAAAGGCACACTGACCATCTGTAAATATAGTCACACTAATGTGAGCAGTTAAACTGCATGCTCTGGTAAGGGCAGTCAATTCTGCAACTTGTGCTGGGATAATCCCTTGAAGCCATGAAGCTTCAGTGACATTTATTGTACACACAGCTAAAGCTGCTCTCAGGGTACCATCATTGGTTCTCAGGCATGAGCCTTTCACAAAAATCACAGTCTGGCTCATTCAGTGGTTTATCCTTAATATCAGATCTAGGCTTTGTGCATAAATTTGTCATATCTAGGTAATCATGTTCAACTTCATCATAACAGTATATTTTATTGGCAGGAAGGATTCAAAATTTGAAATCTCTTCAAAATAACATTTTCTGATGATAAAATCTCCTGTTCATATTTTGTGAATCTAATATGAGTCATGTATTGGGTCTTGGAACAATGTCAATAGCAATTCGAAAGAGTTAGGGATCGTTACCGCTAAAGTGTATACCACAACTATGCTTGCACTCTTTTTCAGACTAGTGCTCACTGCAGCAACAGCTTTAAGATAGCTGGACAGTCCTGCTGCAACAGCATCAAAGCAATGTTCCCTTTAATTATTTTTCTTGGTGTGCAGCAATGCAGTGTTCATGAGCAATCTTTTCTGAGTGGTGTGCGCAACTGAACTGAGGAAAGCACTAGCGCTGATCAGTGCTAGTGTCACAAAGGGCACTGATTTTTGATGTGCTGGATTCACCAGCAAATTTTGATCAATAAAGTTTTCCAAACTTTAAATTGCTCTTCATTGCAGTATTTTATTCATACTTATGAAAATATATTCATGGAAATATTCAATAGTTTATACTTGGTATTCAATTCCTTTTACAACAATCCATATGTTCCCAATAATCCTTATGTTCCTATTCCAATGCATTTCGGCCTGCTGGCCTTCATCTGGGAAATCTATGAAACAAAGAGTGGTATCTATCACTAATAATTCTTCAAAAACAAACAATGTTTAACTCACTAAATCTTTGTCATATATTATCTGGCACCATCAAGTGATATACATACTGTGCTACGTTCGACAATTGAAGTAGCCATTTACATTTACGCGTACGGATTATTTTCCGATGTTAAAACTAAATGCATGCGTGTTTTTTCTGCTGTTAACTGGAGCCTAGTAACATTACAAATTAATCTCGCAGTCAGATTGGCTAGCGCAGCGCGTTAACTAACAAGCATTCGTTGACGCTTTAAACCAATGTTAGCAGTTGTAATGTTAAAAAGGTTCAAATTGCCTCGAGTGGGCTGCAAGCATTAAACGTAACGTGGTAACGTTACTATTTCAACTTACAGACAGGTTAAGTGGCGTGGCACATTAGCCGACAAATGTTTGTAAGCGCTTAAAGCAAATCTCGCGGTTCCGATATTGACTGAGTGCAAGCTGCTTCGGGTGGGTTACAAGCATTTAAACGTAATTTAAAAATTTGCTGGTGAATCCAGCACATCAAAAATCAGTGCCCTTTGTGACACTAGCACTGATCAGCGCTAGTGCTTTCCTCAGTTCATAGCACATACTCCAAAGCAGGGAGTAAACGAAGGAGCACGATTTACGCCTTTAACCTAAAGATTACCTTGGAGCTGTGCACGACTATCATCTAAATCATGGTGTGCGCAACTGCCACATACCACGAGCCATTAAGCATGTGAGTGCTACTTCTCCGGCACTGAGAGGCAACATATCTGTTACATTTATTTTTTTCAAATGTGGTTAAGGTATATTTTGATTCCAACTACATTTGCTAGAAAGCCATAGTTTGTAGAGATAGTGGTGTAGGAAGATGCAGGACTCATGAAATAAACCAACCCTTCATACATGCAGTCATAGCTCCATGGGTTAATGCATCGGCTGTAGGAATGCACTTTAAATAACGCTGGCCGTAGGTTGAAATGCCCTAATGGGCTGCCTCAACTTCTCATCCTTTCAAGGTTAATTTAACCATTAAGGATGAAAGTACAGTGCTCCCCATCACAGTTGTACTGTTCTGTGACAATGTTCTGTGACATTATGCTTTTTAAAATGTTGGTTTTTGGCATCTGCAGATTTTCTCCTTGACCCACTACATGGCCATTCTAAGGTGCTACCAGACAACGGTAGACTCCTGTTGAGCAGCATCAAAGGGCTTCCCCTTTTAACTTTACAGGTTAATCTGCTTGATGACCGTATTGATTTGATAGAGACACATCCGTTTCTTGTACCGCAAGAAAGCGATCTACCATATCCCAGATGTAAATGCAGTGTTGTAATTCTACTATTTGGTTCTTGACCCACGGTGGATTACTGAGCTGGCTGTGGTTCTATACAAATATTGGTACTGAAGCGTGACTCAACTATAGTGTTGAAATACTGGGATGTTGATGCTATTAGTCTGGCAGTCATCCTTTACACTAAAGTCTGACTGTGGTGGTTCGTATACCGATGTACTGAATGGACTGAGATGCGTTATATACACATGCAATGTAGATAATTGCCATATTGTAGTGCTTCAATTACTTGACCATGATTCACCTGGCTCTGGTGCTTTTACTAACTGGGAAAGTACAGGCCAGGCTGTGCCGATGTACAGATTGAGCAGGTTATGGACACTGTCCACAGTGTGGTGCTTAACCTTTTGGCTTAATTCTGGCCTGACCGCATGAACTTACCAGCCTTTTTAAAATGCTGTACATTCTAGTCCATTACAGAAATTGACCTGAGTTATGGTGATGCTGGGTCGTTGCGAATTTAGGCATAGTTATGGTGCTTCAAACACTTTGGAAATAGTGAAAACTGCCTTGCTATGGTGCCTTATACATGGGTGCAATGGGAAATTGGCAAGGCAAAGGACCATGCAGACACTGGCATCATAGGACTGACTGCAACCTGTAGGGTAAATCTTCTGTGTGCTGCCCAATTCATGAAAACCAGCAATCTGCTGGTGCTGAATGATTGAACTACCCTCAGCAACAGCCATTAGCAACATTAACAGCTACTTGGTCCTGGCACAGAAGTCCTTCCCAGATCAATGAGCAACAACGGCCTGAGTATTAATGTTTTTGCCTGATTGGTTACATATTGGACAGAAACAATAATACTTATCTAGCACCCTTAGTGTGGACACATTCTTGGATATTTGAGCATCACTCCTGTCAACCAATCAATAATTACTTTATTCTATTGTATTTGACAATCCTAGAAGTACAATAAAACAATCATACCGAAATAGTAAAAGCAGTAAATAATGTCATTAAGTAAATGCACTCCTATTTAATATCCAGCATAAGCATAATACACTGCTATTTAAAATCTCGCAACATACCAGCAGACAGCCGAATTTTCTAAAAATTGTAAATATAAAAGGGCAGGTCTCGCTTGTTTAAAATTCAAATGTGCACATAAAGAGCGTATATACTTTTGATGCAAATTGGCTCATTTAGGGCAAATTAGTACAATGTGTAAAGTATCTAGTGCAGAAGACTCATCACAAAAACATACAGGAGGGTCTTGTTGCCTATGCCATCCTACCACTAGCTGCGGAAACATATTCAGTCTAAAGTATGTTAAAAGGTTCACCGGCATGTCCGGAAACATATTCAGTCTAAAGTATGTTAAAAGGTTCACCGGCATGTCCAGTGTTAGAGAAAGTTCCATTCTTTCACTACTTTTGACCAATGTATGATGTATGCAACAGTGCTTACGCTGTGGGTCTTGCAGTCTAAATTCTTGAGTATGCTCTAAAAATACCTTTTTCTCAGGTGAATTAAGGACATGAAGTAAGCCCAAATTAGACAGGGTAGTTTTTATATAGCTCAGCCATGGTACACGATAACTAAAGTTCAAGTTCAAACAATCTCCTACTATTAGTCTATTAAAATCCAATTAGTTTTTAGTCCATATAGAGCACCATAGTAGTATTGGGCGCAAGCGTATATAGTCAGCTATGTGACCTGCCCCTATCTCTTCATGAACTGTTTCTGACGGGACATTCTGTGGGATGCGTAACAGTTTCCTTAGGTTCGAGGCATGTGGGCTGCTGAATTCATATCTGTGCATAGATCGCCGCCTAGTGTTGGGTCCGGATGTTTGCACGTTGTTGTCCTGGAAGAGTCTTCGAAGTATCCTTGGATAGGTGACTCCTCCCCTGGACTACAGTGCGCATGGGCATCCTCTCCATCCTCAGATTGTTTTTTTCCGCCATTGGGTTCGGATGTGCTTATCTTGACTCAAGTTAGGAAAAACTCTTTTCAGGCCAAAAGGCCTCTAGTTCGCGTCGGTACTGTTCCCGATCGGTATCGATAGTATCTTTGTTAGTTTACTAACGTCCAAAACCAACTTTTTCGCATCTTACCCGACCATCGACCCGACATCGACGATGGAATCGAGGACACCATTCAAGCGGTGTCCGGTATGCAATGCGAAATATCCCCACATCGACGTCCATCCGGTGTGCAACAAATGCCTTTCACCGGATCACGACGAATCTACATGCATGGCCTGTGCCCGATTTCGATCCAAGAAGACTCTACGGAATCGACGAGCGGCGAGACTCGAAGCGCAGCAAGCGGCACCGGCCCCAGCCGACATCTTCAACGCCGAGACCGAAGATATCGAAGAAGTGGAGAACCTACCCTCCAGTCCCGCTTCCGAACATAACTCCGGATCGGAAGACGTCGATGACACACTCTTTCGTAGAGATGAAGACGACACCGAGGTAGGAGACTACAATGAGGCCTTAGGGGCCGAATAGAGTAGCTCCGGTGACGAGCAAGGCCTACCCGTTCAGACTGAGGAAAGCCCAGTGCAACAGTCTATGGCTCCGGTCGAGGGATCGCCTTCGGGCCTTACCCAAAACCTATCCCGCAGTTCTTTGGCCCCGCCCTCGGGCCCGGCCTCGGACATTCAGCGACAGCCATTACCGCCCAAAACGGCTGGTTTCCCTTCTTCGAAACCGAAACCAAAAGCTGTATTGATTCAATTGAAACCGAAACCGAAAGTGGCGCTGGTCGGATCGAGGCCCTCCACACCTTCGACGCCAGCAAAACACGTCGGCACCGAGCGCACCAAACGAGACTTCGGTGCCGCACTTGAAGCGGCCGACGTCGGAGTCGGCGTACGGAAAAAGGCCCTCGGTGCCACCAAACCTGCTCAGCTCCCGGCACAGACGCAATCGACTCCGACCCCAAAGGTCAAACTGCCTGCTGCGCCTCGCACCGCTTCGACGGCAACACCAAAGCCACATTCATCGAAGACGTCGACGGCCATTCCCACCCCTCGACTCGATGACCCACCGGCGCCGAAAAAGTCCACGGCCGCCTCTACAGAACCGGTCGGCGCAAAAGAATCGAGGGCGCTCCAGATGCGACCCGTTACTGAGCAAAGCACCAAAAAGAAGACGGTCCTCCAGGACATGTCGGGCTCTGAGCCAATAAAAGCTCCAGCAGCCTCTTCGGCACCAGCCAACATTACCTTTGGCCTGCCACCATCCACGGCCCAAAACTGTTCCAAATCAGGACACGGGTCACCCATACCACGATCACACCAGCCGAACGCTCTGCGGAGACGTCTCCATCCCATCTCATCAACGCCGACACCGGCAGGATGATTATCCACAAAAGGAAAATAACTTCTGAGCCAGCTTTAGAATCCTTCCGGATCCCACTAAAAAGAAAGCTGCCTGTGGCTTCGGAACCAGTTCTTTACGAACCTTTCCACTCACCCTACCAGGATCCACAATCCTTCTCTCCCGCACACTCCGACACGGATGCGTTAGAGGACTACATGGGTGACCAAGTCCCCTACCCCGGAGACATGGACCCTGACGGCCAACAGGACCCTGATCAAGCTTGGGATGACCCTGTGGACCCAAGTGCACCTATGGATGCACAGGACCCGCAACTCTATGGAGCTAAAACATCTCCCACAGAGGACACTGCAGCGTTCAACGCTCTCATTGAACGTGCTGCGGCCAATCATGGAGTGCAACTTCACTCTGACACCGTCGAGGACGACTTTCTTATGGACAATTTCGCAACCTCAGAAAGACATATAAAGACTCTGCCCATGTTAAAGGGGGTCCTCAAACCAGCGAAGGACATCTTCAAGGAACCCACCAGGGCAAGAGTGATAAACCCCAGGATCGACAAAAAATACAGATCAGCGCCTGGGGACCCTACTTACATTAGAGGCCAATTACCTCTGGATTCCATTGTCGTTGCGAATGCTCGCAAGAGGGCACACTCGCAAACAACAGGTGACGCTCCTCCCCCGCACAAAGAGTCCAAGGTGTTAGAGACCTCTGGCAAACGGGTTGCCGCACAGGCAGCTAACATATGGCGCATTGCCAATACTCAAGCGCTCCTCGCTCGCTACGATAGAGCGCACTACGACACATTAGAGCAAATACTCCAACATCTCCCTGACCAATACAAAGAAGGTGCAGAGATCCTCATCAGGGAGGGACAGCTCCTCACAAACGCATCCATCAAGTGTGCGCTGGATGCCGCAGACACAGCTGCCAGGGCCATAAACACTAGCGTCATGTTGCGACGACATGCCTGGTTGCGAATCTCCGGATTCAAACCTGAGGTGCAAAATAACATACTCAACCAGCCTGTCAACCCCGACTATCTATTCGGGCCAGAGGTTGACGCCACCCTAGAGAAAATAAAAAAGGACACGGACACTGCAAAGTCCATGGGGGCTCTCCAGACTCAGTCCTTTCGTCGCCCCGGAAATAGAGGAGCAGGTAGAGGACAGGGGTCACAGCAAACATACAACAAGGGCAATACACAAACCACCTACGATAAAAACACCCGGGGTGGATATCGTGGCTCCAGTACAAAGGGAAGAGGACGCGGCTACGGCAACACCAGGTCCTCCCCCAAGAACAAGCAGTGACGCCCTCTCCCTTCCTCCCGACCACATAACACCTGTCGGGGGAAGGCTACAAAGGTTCCTGTCCACGTGGAACTCCATCACCACAGACAGGTGGGTCAAAGATATTGTCAAATACGGTTACTGTCTAGCACTAACCTCCACTCCACCCACAATACCTCCAAAAAACCGTCCTATGTCCTCAGAGCACTTAACGCTCTTACAGCAGGAGGTGCAAAGTATGCTTCTAAAAGGCGCAATAGAGGTCGTACCCGTCCACGAGCAGGGTACGGAGGTGTACTCCCTGTACTTTTTAATACCGAAAAAGGACGGATCACTCAGACCTATATTAGATCTGAGACCCCTAAACCGATACATTCTTTCCGAGCATTTTCACATGCTCACTCTACAGCATGTCCTCCCGCTGCTCAAGCAGGGAGACTTTCTGGCCACACTGGACCTCAAGGATGCGTATTTCCACATACCCATTCACCCCTCACACAAAAAATACCTCAGGTTCACTGTTCAAGGGCAGCACTACCAATTCAAAGTCCTTCCCTTCGGCGTGACAACAGCACCCAGGGTGTTTACAAAGTGCCTAGCTACTGTGGCGGCACATCTACGGAGGCAGCACATACACGTCTACCCTTACCTGCACGACTGGCTCGTTCAAGCGAAGTCAGCCCAGCAATGTGCCAGCCACATGTCCCGCACCATTCACCTCCTTCACAGTCTGGGGTTCTCACTAAATTACCCAAAATCCCATCTCCAGCCCGCACACGTACAACAGTACCTAGGTGCGACTATAGATACTCTGGCGGCCACAGCTCAGCCAAATTTAGTGAGAATCAACAGCATGCAAATGCTGATTTCCAAGTTCAAACCACAACACTCCCTGCCCGCGCGAGTGTTCATGCAGTTGATAGGCATGATGGCCTCCTGCATCTTCATAGTCCCACACGCGAGACTACATATGCGCCCGCTTCAGGAGTGCTTAGCACGTCAGTGGAATCAGGCTCAAGGACAGTTGAAAGACCTAGTGTTGGTGAGCGGTCGGGCATACAACTCTCTGCATTGGTGGAATCCACAAAACCTTTGCAAGGGCCGACCGTTCCAAGAGCCTGTCCCACAGATAATACTGACGGCGGACGCGTCTCTCCAGGGATGGGGAGCTCATGTACTCCATTACACAGTGCAGGGACTATGGACACAACAACAAAAGAAGATGCACATCAACCTTCTAGAGCTGATGGCAATCTTCCTCGCTATGAAAGCATTCAAAGTACACTTGTGCAACAAAGTCGTGTTGATCCGGACGGACAACATGACTGCCATGTACTACATACAGAAGCAGGGAGGAACACACTCTCCACAGTTGTCTCATCTGGCTCAGAGCATGTGGAAGTGGGCCATTCAGAGGAACATGTTCCTCATGGCAGAACACCTCCCCGGCAAGGACAACCAGATGGCGGATCTGCTCAGCAGACACAGCCACCAGATGCACGAGTGGGAGTTACACCCATCAGTACTCCAACCGTACTTCCAGCAGTGGGGTCATCCAGAGATAGACCTATTCGCGACAAGCGAAAACGCAAAATGCCAAAGCTTTGCCGCCAGGTTCCCACATCCGCAGTCGCAGGGCAATGCGATATGGATGAACTGGTCCGGCAGATTTGCGTACGCTTTTCCCCCAGCGCCACTGATACCGCTGGTGGCACGCAAACTCAGACAACACTCACTGACACTCGTCCTGGTTGCTCCAACGTGGGCACGCCAGCCGTGGTACACCACCTTTCTCGAACTTTCCGTGGTGCCGCATCAAAGGCTGCGGGTCAAACCCGAGCATTTGACGCAGAGCCATGGAGAGATTCAGCACCCAGATCCGCAACATCTGAACCTGGCAATCTGGCTCCTGAAGTCCTAGAGTTTGGCTACCTAAACCTGCCACCTGACTGTATGGACATCATTAAGGAGGCCAGGAGACCCACTACCAGAGCTTGCTATGCAGCCAAATGGAAGAGGTTCGTCATTTATTGCAATAATAATGACATTAACCCGCTAGACGCATCCATCCAAAACATTATTTGTTACCTATTACACCTATACCGATGCAATCTGGCGTACACCTCTATACGTGTCCATTTGACCGCAATATCAGCCTATCTACAGACCAGGCAGCACCTCTCTCTATTCAGAGTGCCTGCCATCAAAGCATTCTTGGAAGGACTCAAACGAGTCATTCCACCAAGCCACCCACCGGCTCCGATGTGGAACCTCAACTTGGTCCTCACACGCCTGATGGGTCCACCCTTTTAACCTCTACACTCATGCGAGATTCAATTCCTTACCTGGAAAGTAGCTTTCCTAATAGCGATAACTTCTTTACGAAGAGTTAGTGAACTCCAGGCACTGACTGTTCAAGAGCCATTTATACAGGTTCACGCCAACAGGGTCGTACTACGTACCAACCCCAAATTCATGCCCAAGGTGATATCGCAGTTCCACATGAATCAAACTATTGAACTGCCTGTTTTCTTTCCAAACCCACAAACTGTCGCACAAAGGGCACTCCATACACTAGATGTGAAAAGGGCCCTCATGTATTATATCGACAGGACCAACCCCTTTAGGAAAACAAATCAACTTTTCGTTGCCTTTGCCCCACACCACAAAGGTAACGCTATCTCCAAAGCAGGTATAGCCAGATGGATCGTTAAATGTATTCAAATTTGCTATCAAAAGGCTAAACGCACTTTAACGACCCCCCCACGAGCCCACTCAACACGTAAGTTAGGGGCCTCCATGGCTTTCCTAGGAAACATTCCTTTGCATGACGTATGTAGAGCAGCCACCTGGTCCACTAAACATACATTTACCAAACACTATTGTGTAGATGTGCAATCAAAACAGCAGGCAGCTGTAGGACAGGCTGTTCTCAAAACTCTTTTTCAGACCGCTGCAGCTGGCACTAGTAGCCGCCGCTAATAAGAGGGCACTGCTGTATATTCTATGCACAGATATGAATTCAGCAGCCCACATGCCTCGAACTGAATATGCTACTTACCAGTATGCATCTGTTCTTGGCATGTAGGGCTGCTGACATTCATATCGCCCTCCCTCCTCCCCGGCGCCTGTAGCAGCTGCAGCTCTCAGAATTACTGTAAGCATGGTCATCACTTTCTGTATCTACTCCATCACTGCCACAATGGCGAAAAACAATCTGAGGATGGAGAGGATGCCCATGCGCACTGTAGTCCAGGGGAGGAGTCACCTATCCAAGGATACTTCGAAGACTCTTCCAGGACAACAACGTGCAAACATCCGGACCCAACACTAGGCGGCGATCTATGCACAGATATGAATGTCAGCAGCCCTACATGCCAAGAACAGATGCATACTGGTAAGTAGCATATTCAGTATTTATTTTCTGCTGTTTGTATTAAAATAGGAGAGTTTTAACTTCAGATTTCTGCCCCGTAAGTTACAGCTGGGATACACATAGCGTTGTAAAGGTGTAATATGGATTTTATGTGACTGTGATCTAAACACCTAGAGAAGGCATCAATGCTATATGCCGCCCTTTTAAAGGATTGAGTGTGTGATTTCAATAAGGGCGCCCAGACAGTCGATCATCCAGCAATATGCCTAGATAGGTAAACCTATCCACCTTACCTGTATTGTTATCCTTTATCACAAATCTTCAAGTCTTGGTGTCTCTAGGTCCTAAAGTCATAGTATATGATTTGGTCAAATGTATTTTTAGACCCAAATTTTCCATAAATCCATAAAAATGATTCAGTAAAGAGTGCAAGCCATTAACTGTCCAGGAAATAGGGACGGTGTAATCTGCGTACAGCAAGGTGGGTACCGTTCTGCAGCCAATCCTTGGGGCGTCTTTACAGTTATGTCTTAAAAACTGATCATATTGATTTATATATAAAATAAAAAGGAAACGAGCTAAAATGCAACACTGACGCACCCCTCTCCCCAGCTTAAAGTGCTTAGTGCATTCTCCTGATCGGCCAAATCTTACTCTTGCCTCGT
This sequence comes from Triturus cristatus, assembly GCF_964204655.1. Classification (NCBI taxonomy): domain Eukaryota; kingdom Metazoa; phylum Chordata; class Amphibia; order Caudata; family Salamandridae; genus Triturus; species Triturus cristatus. The sequence continues at coordinate 498,466,395 of NC_140586.1, forward strand.
GCCCCATATGTAGATTGTGCAAAAGGGCAACTATAGCTTCGTCCATCCCCATGTCCCTCAGCACAGCCCATTTTTTAGATCTTACCACTGTGTCAAATGCTGTGCTGAGATCCATGAAGGCTAAGTGTATACTTTCCTTTCTAGCCACTGTATACTTGCTAACTATCAAATATAGATTTAAATTCTGTTCAATCATGCCATGTCCCGTCCTAAATCCATACTGTATATCAGATAGTATATCGTGATCATTAACCCAATCTAATAAAATCCTCAATAAAACCCTACCCAACACCTTTACTTCCGCGTCTATGGGAGAGATCGGCCGGAAGCACACTGGGTCCGCGTTGTGCCCCTTTTTAAAAAACTGTATTATGATCGATTGCTTCCACGACACTGCCATGTGATCACGGGCTGCTACATTCAAATGTTGTGTAACCAGGGGTGCCCAAAGATCTATACATAATTTAAAAAGGTCACCAGGAACCCCATCAGGGCCCGGAACCTTCCCTGCTGACCATTCCATTATACTTTCCCTCACCTCTTCTAATTCAAAGTGAACAGCATTTTCTCTGGTAGGGCAGGTAGTTGATGTGTATTCACAATCTCCAGCATATATGGAACCAAAATGCTCATTCTATTTCTGCACAGGTATAGTAACACTTAAATCTACTGCTTTGCCCTCATTAAATAACGGCTGATTTACTGGTGTCATTTCTCCTGGCATAGACTATTTGAAGGTGTTTTCCCCACAGAGAACAACCATGCATATAATTGGCGCTGCTTTTCCTGCAGCACAAATCTATACCCGATTGTGCATTCTGTGTTTTTTATTAACTATATAGCTTCTTTATAGAGTCATAATTTTCAGCAGTGGGACGGTATGCCTGGTTAGTTTTGTGGCGGCTCTTGAAATAGTGTAATACTTCGTTACTTGCTCCTCAGAGCTGCCTGTGAAATCATTTTTGTTTTTTAAACCATATGTTTAGAGATTGGTGCTAAAAAATTCACCATGTTGTCCTGTTTTTATCCAAAACTTCCTTGAGAAGGGGCTCCTTATCTCTATTCCTTGGAGAATGTCAGTTCTCACTCATTAGGTTGACTTGGAAAAATTCAGGCTGGTATAAAAGAATATCTCTAGATTTGGCTTTCAAACATTTGTTGTCCCAAGGAAACTTATCAGATACATCTTTGTGTATCAGCCTCACTAAAGGCTTTGCCACTAGGGAAAAGTTAGATATCCACTGTCTACAGTAGCCAACCATTCCCAAAAACATTCTGACTTCTTTCTGAATTTTATGTGGATTTATTTGAAAAATTGATTCCACTCTCTTTGGTGACATCTTTCTAGCTCCTTTCTCAATGATGTACCCCAGATATTGAACAGGAAATTCCTGAAATGTATTGTGATTTTTGGTTCCTGCTTTCGGCATTTGGTTGAAATTAAATCTGGGATATTTTGCAGGAATATTTGGCATTGTGGAACCTGTATCTGCAGAATTTATTTTTGTTTGGGCATTTGCATATGTTGTACTGGTATGTTCTGCATCTTCATTCCTCTGGGCATTTGCACATTTCCATTAGCATTATCGGGGTTTACCTACACTCCCTCTTCAAATGCCTGACCCTGTTACAAACGTGACGAGGGGCTCATCCTCTTCAGCATTGCAACCTCATTCCTGAACCTGGATCAATTGGAATACATCTGTCTTTACCTTGTGAAACACCAAGAGCTACTCTTGGAAATCCTACTTGTGGAACACCAACTCCTTGCATACCTCATTGATTTTCTGCAAAAGAAGGATTCTGAAAACCTTTTTGAGCAAGCTTTGTTTGAGCTAACATGAATTTCCCTTTAATCTTTTGCTGCTTGATCATCACTACAATATTTTGCAGCCCTCAGGATCTTATCAAGTGATTTATTCTACCAGCAGATTACACCTTGTTGTATATGTGTACTAATCTCTGGTCTTAACCCTAGTACGAACTGAGACAGAAACATCCCTGTATCACTCATCTAGATATTCTCTTCCACTGTGCTGCTAAAACACCTGGGACAACTGCTCCTAGAACTCGTGTACTGATTTTTGCTTGTTACTTGCATAATTGGTTTGATTTTTAACCAATCAATATATTTGGAGGCACTTTGCCTTTCATGAAAGTAATCACAGCTTCATATTTCTCCATAACTACAGGTGATGATGCGTTAGTGCGTACCACTCTTGTTTGCTCTTCACGTGGCCATTGTACTGCAAGTTTACATTCAGCCCAGAAATCACTTGGCACCACAATATCGAAAAATCCAATCCCCCGCCCAGTGACAAGGCAACAGGCGGCAACGGCACCACCCCTCCCCTCGCTCACGGCTATTGATAAGATGCTACAAAAAACCATTGGGGTAGTGGTAAATGCTATTGAAAATACAGAGCGAAGGTTGTCTATCACCCTTGTGGTACCTTTGGCAGAGCAGGTTGGGGACTATTCAATAGCTGTAACAAATCCTCCTGGCGTAAGCTCTTTTCTCACATCATCATTTGCTGATTTACCCTGTGCCCAGGTTCCTTCAGATATTTTAGCTAGCCATATACTCCCAAGTTCGCTCCTACCTCCCCCAAACACTACTGTAAAAAAAAAAAAAACCTGGGAGCCCGAGGTAAGAAGAGGAGACTTGTTAAGAAGCCGAATAAAAATTCTGCACTAACCACCACCGGCTCCTCCCCAGCAAATATGATAGCCCCGCTCTGGGTCACTAGCTTAATAGCTCATTTTCAGACTCTCCTAGAAGAGACTATTGGTAACCATATTAAATCCCTGGCATCTAGGATTGATAGACTAGTTTCTACCCTCAATAATAAGGGCCTGGGAAAAATGTCCCCTACGACTCCATACGGGAATTCTGCTTCCAGTGGAGCAGGCTGTAGTGCCTCCCAACCTGAGATTGTCTCAGTAGCTGACAGTGTTACAGGGAATAAAGATATACGATTGATCACCACTAGCAATGAGCCAGTTACGAAAACAGTCAGCCCTTCTTTAAGTACACTCTTAGTTGCTGACGGTTCCCATGCAGCTGCGATCCCGGCCCTGGCCTCTGTAATCTCAAAAGTCACTTCCAGCGAAGAAAAGATAGAATGTGAAAGATATAGTCTGGAAAGGGGGCCCACCGTTGTTTCAGTTCCATCAAATTTAAATCCATTTTCTATAGGTACACCATTGGAGTTGCAAATTATTAACCTGCCCCCAGAGTCTTTACCATACGTTGTAGTTCTATCGGGGGTACCACCTCTATCCCAGGGGAAAAACGAAACCCATATTGAGCTAAAAAACAAGTGTGTGCAGTGGTTAAATGTAAATAGACCTCTCCCTTCCTACATTTCTGGGATAATCCTGTCTGTAAGACGCATAGACTGGATTGGGAAGGGTCCCAAAACTATAGTAGGGAATTGTGTGGTCATAAATTTTAGGGATCCCGCTGCCGTAGAGTACATCTGTGGTTTGTCCCCCTCCAGTTTAAACACCCAAATCCTTACCCTCCACTTGTCATATTTCTGCCCTGTTCCTCCTTTGAGACCAGCTTATTTTAAAAGAGCTAAACACGATGAGGGCCGTAATGGCTGTCCTTCTGGAGTGTATCAGGGGCAAGCAAGCTGGGTAGACGTAAACGTCTATAATCCCCCGCTGCCATCTTTTGTGCACAGAAATAGGTTCAGTGTACTGAATCAGGTGGATTGACGCCCGCACGATAGGGAGCTACCCTCGAATAGCACCAGTGAAACATCTACCTTCACAATTACATTGGAGGGAAGTATTAAAATCCCCACCCATGCAGTGACCATACCCCCTGGTGGTGCGGGTAGGGTGGTAAGGTGTGTCGCGGGGGATGCTGGGGTTGTGGGGTTTCCGCGAGGAGTTTCCGTTGCAGGAGGGGAAGCACCCAGTATAGAAGAAATAGAGAAGAAAGTCTATCTAGAGTCACATACTTGTGTTAGCCTCCCTACCATGGCAACAGGAATCCCAAAAGTTACCGGTGCCGCAACCGATGGTACCATAAAAATACTTTTGTGGAACGTTGCTGATTTAAAAAATAAATTATCTAATCCTGATTGGGGCTCTTTTATGGCAGTACATGACATCTGCCTGATTCAGGAATCTTGGGCATTAGAGGAGAGGGTAAGTCCAGGCTATGCAACATTCCATACCCTGGCAGTATCTAGTGGTAGAGGCCGGCCATCCGGTGGCCTGTCAATTTGGATAGGCACCCATTTGGGCGTCAAGGCTACCCAAATACCAACTAACTCCCCCCGATGTCCAATGTGTGCTATTGACACCCCTGAATTTACCACAAATAGCCATAATTAATATCTATTCACGAGCAGTCAGGCATGGGCAGGAGTCTAATACGATTAAAGTATTCGATCTCTTTATTCAGACACTTGACTCCTCGTTTATACTAATAGTCGGTGGGGACTTCAATTGCCAATTTGAGCCTTTGGTTAACCCTGATTGGGATGAACAGGACGATGAAGATTTACTCTGGTCTATCCCGGAACCAAAGATCCCTCCTGTTAAGGCATGGACTCGGTTGGTCCTCCAAATAAAATCACTCTCGCTTGCTACGTCCTTGCGGGCGTGCAATGGGAGATTGGACCCTGATCCTCCGGGAAATCCCACGTTTAATAGGGTAGCACAAACATCCATTATTGATTATATTATGTTGGAAGCAAAGCATTGGGACAAGCTTCTAGAACTTAGAGTGTATCCGAGACACGACAGTGACCACAATGCCCTTGTTCTAACTCTTAAACCTGGGAGCTTTGGGCTGACTAACCCCGAAGCTGGTTTTACCTCCAATAAGAACGTGCCACTCATGGTTTCGAACAACCGGCGTAGGGTCAAATGGCACCACTTCCAAAATTCTCTGATTAAGATGGGTGAAATATACCAGCTCGCTATACCATGGTTACTTGCGATGGCTGACCTGCCACCAAATGGTCATGCTGTAAAAATCCATAGCCAGCTGGCCAGCATACTGGGGGATGCTTTTAGCCAACTATTCAGACCTAGACGAGGTGGGGCTAAGCCACACCCCTGGTTCAATGGCCCCTGCAGGAAAGCTAAGAAAGATCTTCTTATTGCAATCAAAGCCAAGGATAGCTTAAAAATTAGACTATCTCGCTTGCTCTATAAAAAGATCATTGAGGGAGCTTAGAGGGACTGGGAGGAAGCTAGGTGGGGAGAGTCATTGGCTATTGTTAGTTCAGGCTCTAAGGGGGGAGGCCAAGCCATTTCCCCAAATATCGCGCCCCAAGTGTGGGAGGCTCATTTTGGGGCTCTATATGCATGCTTTGAGCACGATGTCCCATCTTGGCTGGGTTTAAGTCTAACTTCTGGATCTAGCCAGGAGGGAATTGCGATACACGTTCGGCCCCATGCCCCAGACCCCCGTCACGAGTATCGACTGATGGGGGGCCTCGGGCGGAGGCCCTGCACTGTGTATGCATTCACTTGACCTCCCAGTGAGTATCACCCTGAAGGAGGTAGAATCTGCTATAGCTAGATTGCTTCCTAACAAAGCTCCCGGCCTTGATAAATTACCGGGGGATTTTTTTCGAGCCCAGCCGAAAATATGGGCGCCTTACCTTGCTATTCTATTCAATGCGATCCTTAAGGGGTCTGACCCACCGGACACTTGGCTGGGGGCCGAGATTGTCCCTATCTACAAAAAAGGCTGCCCACTTACCCCTTCAAACTATAGGCCAATCAGTTTGCTTGATACAACACAAAAACTAATGGGCAGAATTATTTTGGACAGGATTTAAGCATGGATGGAGGAACGGGAAATATTGTCCACTCTCCAGGCTGGATTCAGATCCGGAATCTCAACCTTGGACCAAATATTTCGGCTTCAGGTCCTCTTTTGGAAAACCACAAAAGTCGAGGGTGGCAGCCTCTAACTAGTTTTTGTGGACCTGCGGGCCGCTTTCGATTTGGTCCCTAGGGAAAAACTGTGGGTGGTATTAGCAGACTTGGGCCTCCCGCCCTATCTGCTTGAGATCTTGTCCCGTTTGCATGCTGGAACTTATGCACAGGTCAGGTGTGGGAGACACAGGACCCTTTCAGGACGTTTCCCTGTTGCCAGGGGCATCCGGCAGGGGTGTGTCTTGGCCCCTACTCTTTTTAGTCTGTTCATAAATGGTCTTGTCGATACCCTAAATGAAGTCAAGGATAGTGATGCCCCTTGGTTGACGTCCGGCCGTGTACCAGCTTTAATGTTCGTGGATGACACTCTATTGTTGTCTCGAACTTCTTCAGGTATCCAGCGTGTCCTGGATGGTTTTGTGAGCTTTTGCGCCTCGCGGGGTTTGGAGATCAACACGGATAAGACCAAGTTTATGATCTTCAATCCCCCGAGGCGCATGCGCCCGAACCCTCTTTTGAATAATGTCCCATTGGAACGAGTTAAGACCTTTGTATACCTTGGGATTACGCTGACGGAGGATTTTGGCTGGGGCCACCAGATTGCTAAATCTGCCCTTAGACTTTCACAAATATCTGGTGGTATTGGCAAGTTCCAGAGAGCATCGATATCCAAACCGGTTGCGCCCGCCCTTGAGATTTATAGTTTGCAGGCTCGGACTGCATCTCTGTACGGTGCCGAACTTTGGGGTCATAGGAATGTATCAAGTCTCGTGAGGGTCGAACAGGCCTTTATGAGAAATTTGGTGGGATTGCCGATAAGTACACCTCTTATCCCATTGCGATTGGACATGGGTTTGGAGTCCATTGAAAACTTGGCAGACGTACGCCCCTTTCTTTATTGGAGGAGGCTCTGGTCAGTACCCGAGCTGGTATCATTTAGAGCTGAATTCCGGGAGACCTGGGAACAGTTAAAAAACAAAAACATCCCCTGGCTTTCCCACATCAAGGCCTTCTCTTTAAAAATAGGTCTGCCTCAACGATGGGGGTCCCCTGAGCTGAGTTGCCCGAGGATATCTAGAGCTCAGTTGTTAAATATGGTAAGACAACACAATCTGTATGCTTTACAAAGCTCAACTTCTTATGGCAGGCTCTCTACTGACTTCCTCGCATTTAAATCAGAAAGGGGGTGGGAGAAATTTTTGGATGAAATCCAACCCCGAGGAAATTATATGTTCAACCAAGGCATGGCTCTCTACCCATTAAGTCATTCACTTCGAAATGGGCAAAAACTGAAAATAGAAAATTGCCCATTATGTAATTATGTTAGAGAAGATGTTAACCATGTCCTATTTTTTTGTCCTGCATACAGTAACATACATAAATATTGGCTCATTCCAATTTGTAGAAACTTGGGTTTTAGGCATTGTGTACAGGCGTGTAGAGTCCTCAAGCATGACACTTCTCCGCCTATTGTATTTGCTGTCTCTCGCTTTCTCCATGGCATGTGGCGCCGTAGGTTAAGCCTCAAATCATCTTAAATTATTGAAATACCTTGATAACTCACTGTTTAATTAATCTTTTAAAGATATTTATTTTTATTGTTTTATTGGATGTGCCATGTATGTTTGTATTTCATCTGCACTTTTATGGTCTTTGACCGAAATAAAGTTATCAAAGAAAAATGTATTCAAATCAATCCACAGCACTTTTGAAATCTTCACATATTGATCAACTTTTGTGTACCACTGCACAGGCTTGTCTCTTAGTTTTGGGAAATTGTTCGTAAAAGGTGCAAGCAAGATCATCTCTACTCCATGGTATTCTTCTCAGTGGATAAGATGAAGCTCCCTCCCCATCCTGCTCATTATTTAGGTTGTTTCTTTTTGGGTCATGTTTTCTTGCTTATTTTGTTTTCTGACCATTTGCGAAAACATTTTATTAATTCTGTAGGATGTAAATGCATTCATTAGGAACATGTTGTTTAAATGCTTTATAATCTAATTGAATCCTGTAATTTCTCTGCAAAGGATAACTTTTAGAAAGATCAATCTCAAATTTTCAACCCAACTTAGTCAATTTATCATGTGTATTTGCTGCTCGTCTTGTAATTTTTTTTTACACCGATAAATTCACTCTTTCTCTTGATAATGATTCAAATGCTCCGACTCTAAACATTCCATAATGATTTCCTCTATTTCATTTTTGAATTTGGGAATATTTAGTGGCCTCTTTCTCACACTCTGTGCTAGCCATCTGAACGGTGCTCTCTGTCTTTTTAATCCCTGCAGCTTCGTCTTACCTTGGTGGTAAATTCCATCTTCAAAAAATCTGTTTACCCTGGGGCTATGGATGTCAAAACAATACTTCCCCCATCAATATTGGACCATGTAATAATCTGTGAATTCTAAGAAGTTGGAATAAATCAAGATATAGTTAAACTGCCTATCACTCCTTGAGCTTCTGGAGTCAGGTTAGGTTAACATTTACTGGGGCATTTGCACTTGACCTAGGCACTGCCTGCACAGATGCTGGCTCCAGTACTTGCACTGGACCAGTCATAACAGATGTAGTCATCACAGGTGGAAGAACACTTTTTGATTGAGCAACACGTGGTGGGACAATATAAAGTATTTTAAAGGGTCTCTCAATGTGCACTATACTGGCTTCTACCGGAGCAGTAGCTACTGTACTACTCGTAATGGCATAATTTCCAACACTAACAGTTGGTGTTGTACAAGGCAGGGGTCGTGCAGGTAACATTCCCATTAAAATATCATCCCCTTAATCACTAACTGCCTCATTATCTTTTTTCTATGTGTCTTTTTCCTGAGTCTTTGTCTTCTTCCCTTTTTCTGGTATTTCTGTAGAAATAGCAGACACTATCTAGTCTCTTCTACTATGGCTTTCCTGCATCTCTGCTGTTCGTCATCCCACTGAGGATCTGCATATTTACGCATTGCTCTTTTTCTTCTTTTCTCATATTTTTCCCGTTCTTTCTCTTGTGCAACTTTTTCCCACATATTCAAAGCTTCATATTAAGCGGGTCTAGGGAGCGGTTTCATTTTGCATTATTTTTATTTCACTTTAGTCTCAAAGCTACCCTATTTCGGAATTCCTTCTCAAAAACCTTACACCAATGACGAAGACATAAACATGTATGTAATCCCAATTCAGTTGTCATGTAATGTGCAGGGATACCCTCAAGATGTGCCTCTTCACCTTCCTGTATCGAAATTGTAACATAATCCTTCACAAAACTCTTAGTCTTTAAAGCATTTCATGATTCTCACAAAATTGTAAAGCAAAAATATCTCAAGTTAATATTTTAATTCTGTTACGTAAATGTCAGATTCTTTTACTCCAGTCCTGTCACAGTTATTTATCGAAATCCTCTGAGCAAACCCCTATGCGATATTCACACAACCACTGATCTATCTCAGTGCGACACCCTGATGTCATAAACCACTCACAGCATGAACGTAATCCAATCAACCACTCCCAGTTTGAAACTTTGATGTATGATCTCACTCAATTGCAGCAGCTCACCCTCCTTTATAATTTCTCTCGTACTTGCACAATTCAAACAAAAATCTTTAAAATAACATATAACTCTTGTTTGCTCTGCTAAAGAAACAATAGTACTTAAACAACCCTCTGACTTGTACCAGTTATAACTAAGCTCACCACCAATAGTTGGACACCACAGATGCGGTACTTGCATATGCTGTCCCCAAACAATTGAAGGATCCCTTTTTTCATTCAAAGAGATTCAATGGAAACACAACACTTTTTCAAATTGTAAAACACGCAATGTCATTTATGGCATTTCGTGCCCATGTCCTAAGCTTTATATAGGCAAAACGAACCAAGAAATAAGACCGCGCATTACACAGCACAAATCAAGAATTCGGAAGAAGACTGCCAGTGCACCTTTGGTGAACCATTGGGCAGACAACAATCACAATGAAAATGATCTCAAATGGACAGTTTTACTCAAAGTGGAAAAAGACACCCATGCGCGGAGATTTAGTTTGGAAACCTTCACTAAGAGAGGAAATGCTTATCGTAAAATTTAAAACGGCTGTAGATAGACTTAATGAGCTTTCTGAAATATTCAATCTGTAAACAACTGTGTTTACCATCTTGTATTTGGACGCATGTCGCACAAACCTAATGCCATCCTTCGCCGAATCTCTCATCAACCATATCGCGTATAACTACCAAACACACATCTACTAAGTGTTGATTCTTTGAGAACACTTTACCAACCAGTCCCATTTAGGCACATTAGTTTCTGGCAAGGACCAAGCTTGCAATCACTGAGAAGTTGGAACCACATAGCCCTCCAATATCTTCAGCTGCGCGTGTTGCTTCACAATTCCTCACCAACAAAATTCAGTACAAAATGGTTTGTACATCACATGTATTCGACACAAAATACACAAAGTGATGACATTCACCCCTCGAGTTCCCTTTAAAATTTTTTTGCTTAGACAGAAAAGTGGACGTGTCTATCCATGACGCGCAAAAGCAACGCCTTTCAAATGCACTCCACGAGAACACGGAAGTGATTTTTATGCATCGGAGAAACGAGGACGGTCTTTCACCAAACAGGCTTCGAACAACGGTAAGTGCAACGCGCTTCTTGCTAAATAGGCATCCTAAATGTTATGTGCATACGCGCCTGCTAAACTTTGAACACAATCCACCAAACAACGTTTAAGCACCTCGTGCTTTCATTTAGAGGAAGTCAATAAGCCACACTGCTCAGGCTGACACGCCTTCCTCGTAAGCTTCCACGAAAGCGCAGTTTTCATTTCCACTTCCCCAACCAAACAAGAAGGCCACACGCATTCACAGAACAGGACGTAAGATAAGCGCATCGCGCCTTTTACCGCGACATCCAATTTATAATTCACGGGCACACGCACCTTCCGAAGTTTGATTTACAAAGGCATCACAAATCCGGACGCAATGGGTAAATTTGTGGTCTACACCTACCTCAAATTAAAACAGAGTTCTGCCCTGAGTAAATGCCTCACCACAGTGGTAACCCACCTTTTAACTCCACGGGACCATGTGCCCTCTAGCTGTTGAAGGAGACATAGGCTCCTCATACCAGCGAGATTCACACACCTGGTGTTGACTCTACCAAACACCTTGTGGTTTACTTTGAACTACCACTCCAAAAACTATGCAGACATTTAAGTGTTGATTGGCCACTTCATGCACAGAGTTATCTTAGGCATCATGCATAGAAATTTTTGATTTCTCAATATGGCAACATTTTATTTTTAGTACTACAATCCAAACAAACACCTAAAAGACATCCAACACTGGACCACATTGACCAAAAATCTTCAGGTACGGTTTTACCAAAGCTCCCTCTCCCGTCTCTCAGCCAATATAAAAAGTTTTTTCCACACAAACCGGTTTTTGTCTCTCTTGTGGATTTACAGTGTCAACAAGATCAATCCTCCTACCTGCAATCTTTTCCAAAACCGAGTTGATCCAAAGTAAGTTTTTTTCAAATTAACCGATGCAATGGCCTTTTCCAAACAAGGTTTTTAACTGGACTTACATTCCTGCTCTTCTTCTTTACTTTCTTCTCTTTCCTGTAGGCAAAAAATTTACGCTTTTCCAACGTGGAATAACCAAGTGATCCATAGTTGGAGTTGAGATTGATTAATCTCCGATAAGGTAAATAAGTAGGTTAAGTTTTTAGGGAGTGTGAATCTGAATACATGAAGTTGCAAGTGATAACACAAGCACTCTCTCTGCTTCTCTTCTATCAGCTTTATTTTGGTTCCAAGTCCTGAAGAGAACCCCACAAAGGAATTTAGGGGTTCGAAATGCGTAGACCTCGTTTTTTTGACCAAACAAGTGAATATGTAACCTGTATCAGCTTAACCACTTCTTTTCACACTAGTGTCTGAAATTCAATTGGCAACTCATTGACTGAATTACCTGGGTTAAACTGAATATCACAGTGTTCGGTCTTCAACCAGACGTGGGTTGTAGAAAAAAAGGCAATAGATAGTTCTTGAAACACACCTCACAACCCTGCTGGCAGCGTTTTTTCATGTGTTGTCATTAACGTTATTTTTTCAATTGTATGTGGAAGCCTAACTCACAAATTGGTTTGTATTCAACGTTGAATTTTGCGATAATTATATGTGTACACATTACATGTAATTTATAACATGTTTGTGTTGTGTTGTATTGTGGTCTATGAAAGTATTAAATAGATCTGAACGAGGAAAATATGATTAAAAAAACAAAAATCAAGTTCTGAATTCTCCTTTTGAAATTTTCAAAAAAGATTAAATAAACTATCTTTTTCCAATCACAATGAGTGTCGTGTGGTTTGAGTAAGTAATGTATATATTGTAGATTCAGTATTGGCATGCATGTTGTTGATAAAGTAAATATTGTGGAAGCATTGTCCATGTTGGGGGAAGCTAATGTATTTAGTGTGGATCTCTCAGCTGCTCCATGAAGATTCCTTTCATGTCTTTTGTTACACCTTTGGGGGCTTTTAGGTTTATCAGGATGACATTTAGCTTCGCCTCCACAGTGGCTTGTTTTCAAAGATTAATGAGGGAAGTTTTAGAGGAATTCATAATCTGATGTTTTACTGGATGATATCATTGTCTATTTCAAAGTGAGGGAAAGTCATGATTTGACATTGAAACAAGTTCTTACTTGGGTGCTAGCTTACTAGGTTGAGGGATAATGGCCTCACTCTAATAATAGAAAGATATACATTTAGTGGGGGGGGCACAGTCACTAAGTTTGGTTTAGCAGATTCGATCATTAAAGCCTCTCCTCCTGCTGACAAGTATCAGATTCTTTTTAAGGCCAGTGGAGTATTACGCCAATCTTGTTCCTAATATTGCATGCATAAAATCGTCATTTAGGCTGTTGTTGGAAAAAGGAATACTTTTCGTTTGTGAAGAACTTTTTTCTGCAATGAAAAGTGAAATTGGGCAATACCTACTCTAGGAAATTTTAACATTTCGCAGGAAACAGTTGTGATCACCGGTGGTATCCTGAGAAGCATAGGGGGTGTATTGTTCCAATGAGAAGATGAAGAAGACAAAGTAAATGCATTTTGGAACATTGTCAGAGGAGGTTAAGGCCTTTTGAAATGTTAGAAACCAGTTGGGTCATGGGAGGGGAACTATACCACGGTGACCAGTTGTTGACTCCTGCTGGCCTCAGAAGGTAGATCTCACAAGAGACACTTGGGCAGGAACCTAATCAAAGCCAGAGTGCAAGAACACCATTTTTGGCATGGACTAAATCGACAAAGAGGAGCTGTAGGAAGTGATTTATTGCAATGTGTGTACAAAGATAAATTAAAGTCGATGAGTTCTATCACCAACCATGGGGATACCAGAGGAGCAAATTGGGGTTAAATATTGTTGAACACTTTGAATTATCTCCACTAGCAGAAAAGTATGTTTTGGGGCTTGTTGACTATACGTCAAGGTGGGTGACAGCATGCAGTGCAAGTTCGGTTAAAACCAGGAGTGTATTGTAGTTTCTAAAAGATCAGTTGATGTGCTACAGTATTACCAAAACAATTATCACAAATAGTTGGGTTAAATTTGTGCCCTGTGAGATTAAGGAACTCCTTGACAATCTCTCAGTTGTTCAATATCTGTTAGAAATTGGGTCTCTAGTTTGCAGAGGTATGCACTCTGTCCAAGTAGGGATCACAATCATAGTACGGGTAAGTTAGATACATACTAAAAGATAACCAATGCTCACCCTCTGGTAGCTTGCCACAGAGCAGTCAGACTTATCTAAAGGAGCAATGTCTTATGTATGTGTACAACACACACACACGCGCACTGTAACACAATGAAAATGTTGACTTGTCCTACATTCTGTTAGATCATATAAGCTCCCATCATATTGTATTTCGATGTCCAGTTCAACACTTTAACCCATCATAATGTTGAACTTGTGCTCTTGTTGAGTACAGTGACAGCCAGCATGGATCTGGGGTGGTGGGGTGGGGGGTGACGGGTTAAGGTGGTATAATTGTAAAGCAAAGAAAAATGTGCTTACCTCCTCGCCACTCTGACCCACATTGTCTCTCCTTTGCCAGACAGGAAGCAGCCATGCTCCCCTGAGCCAATCACAATGCTGCAATGCAGCACTGTGATTGGTCTGAGTGCTGTGGTTCGGCACACAGACAGGGACTGGGGTCTGGGCCTGTTCTCCATGCATGCTGTAATGCACCCTGCATGTAGAACATGCTAAACTGCACATGACTGTTTGTTATGTTAAAATATTCTTATATAGCGCCTATCACCACTGGTCTCTAAGCGCTGGCACAGAAAGAACATAACCTACTAACACTTAGATCACTAGCCGTCCGCCATTACTTAGGATGAAGATGTAGTCTTTTTAAACAGATAGGTCTTCAGGTTCTTCCTGAAGGACAACAGCTGCGGGTCTACCTTCAGGCTAGCCGGTAACTCATTCCGCAATTGCGGAATAAGTACAGATAGCGCCCTGCCTCCTTTAGATTTTAACTTAAATCTGGGTTGGATAAGATTGGAGGCCATACCTGAGCGCAATGTTCTGCCTGGAATATACTTCCTCAGGCGCTGTTTAATATATTCTGGGGCTTTGCCGAAGATTGCCTTATGAGCTATACAGAGGCACTTAAACTGCACTCTAAGCTTGACTGGCAGCCAGTGCAACTTCCGAAGGAGTGGAGCTGCGTGTGAATTCCTGGGAAGAGAATAGATCAGCCTAGCTGCATCATTCTGTACAACCTGTAGTTTCCTCAGCAGCTTCTGCGGCAAGCCAAGAAGCAAAGCATTGCCATAGTCCAGCCGCGAGATGACAGTGGCGGACACAATCGATTGCAAAGTGGGGGCTGAAAGGATAGGTGTTAATTTGCGCAGTTGCCTCAGCACCCCCGTGCAGGAACCCACCACCGCCGAGACCTGAGGGGCCATAGAAAGGTCGGCGTCAAATCTTCAGTCCCAGACTTTTGACCACCCTGCCGGGAGGAGGTGTAATACCGAGTTCAGGAGGCCAGAACAAGTTGCACCAGGGCGGTCAAAGCATCATGCGCACTTTAGTGTACCCACCACTCTGTCAGCAGAGGAGCCCCACCCTCATGCTGCCGCAGCAGGGAAGATTAAAATAATTACTTTGCGTTATTATAATTTTATTTTTTCTTTCTTTTACTGCTACACAGCAGCAGTGGGGCGACGCTCCTCCGCCTTAGCTGATGAGCCGCCGCTGGTTGAGTAGCTGCTAACATTGGCCACATATTTAAACAAATCAAATGTCAAAATACTTAAATCCAGCTTGGAATCCCACGTGCAATGTGGATGCTGCAAACAAGCACTCAGCATTCTCAATATTATTTAAATTCCATTATACTTACCAAACTACAGTACAATGTGTTTAATACTGTACCTTCTCAACATACTCCTATGACTCATGCACAGGGACACCATGGTATTCTGTTGCACCTCAACAAAGGGGTGACACTAAAATTAGCTTGTATCCATCTTACCTGATAGCAGATTAGAAGCAAGGCTGCTTTTCATGATAGAGTAAAATTAGAATGTTGCTGCTCAATTATGACATTGCTTGTTAGTTGTTTGATGGGGTTGAACACTGTATTCTCAAAACCACTAATTCAGAGGCTTCTCATACTGAATGTCCGTCTCCTGTTCTTGGAAGGCATATATGCCTTCATTCAATCTGGTGTTTAGCAGGTTGGTAAAGTGCTTGTTCAGATTTGTAAAAAGATATCCTCACCCGTAGTCCTTGCACAGAGATTTTCTCTCTTGATATGATTTCTTTCCTTCATATTTGATTAAATCAAAACCCACATCTTTCAGTTCTCTAAAAGTAGCAACTCCTCTGCATCTGAAACGTGTATAGTCATATAATCTACACCACAGAGAAGGAATTGAAACTTCCCTGTTGAATAGATGAGAAATATTGCAGATCCTCCAACATTATCAAGTGAATATATGTTCCTCATCTTCTTCAATCTAAAGTTGTCTTCAATCTAAACTGAGGTAGACAAGACAGCTTACTTACTGTTGCATTCTTGAAACTATTAAATCAAAACATTTGTAAAAAAAAAAAAAAGTGTCTAATTTTCCCATACATATCAAAAGGAAAATCTACTAGCAATGGTAATCTCTTATTGAGTCAAATGGAGTGCCAAATGCCTCAAGAATCTAATTGGTCTGACCACTTAATCGTCTAATGGATAGTCACCTTTCAGTAACTCCCAAACTGACATATTCTAACCTAGGGGCAATTTTAAAAATCATTTGTCACAAAATAGTTTCCAATACGAGAATAAGTAACAATGCTGATGCTTTGTTTATCAACCCTGAAAACTCTTTATTAAATTGGTTACCAATAGTACACCCGTTCAACTAAGAAATACAACTCCTGGATATGTAGGCTGTAAGCTTAGTGGAAATTAAATAAAAACTAAAGAACACACTGCCAAAAAGAAGCAGGGAAAAAATACAAACTTGACATTAACAGCAAAGTGTAAAATTTTAAAACTAAGATTGCCACAAGGAAGGACAAAGACAGGGAAAATAAGTCGCCCCAGTCTCAGGTAAGTTGGATCACCATCACTGTGACCTGGCAGCCACTTTGGCAAACAGCCACCAGGTCAGAGGTTTATACTAGTGGAGCCCGCAGAGCCCTCACAAGTGTAGACCCTGCTTCTCTGATTCTAAATAGTACAGGGGAACCACAACATTGGGAGATTTGAATGTCACTGGTTTACTACAGTGCTCCCACACTGCTAGACTCTAAGATTAGGCCTCTAAACTCCTGTCTCCCAGAACAGATCCTAACAAGTTTTCCAGATTGGGAACTCATAGCCCCATATTCAATCTCACCCAAATGATTTCTTTTTTTTTAGTTGGAAAAGAGATTGTATTAATATAATATGAACACATCTCAATACAATACATAGATTTAAAATATAATTTAACGATATAATCTGTTAAGGCAATATGAGGAGAAAGGGGGGGGAGGAGGAAATGGCATTCATATATATCTCTTTTTAACATAACTACTTCTATATTTACTAATTTGTAAATACGAGCATTAACCCCTTCAGTGCCCATGACGAGATAGTCTCGTCATGGAGCGTGGTTGCGCTGTGCCCATGACGAGACTATCTCGACATGAACCCCGCCCGCTAATGCAACGCCCGGCACAGGGCGGGGAAAGGGCGGGGCACTGAAGAGGTTAAGAAAGGGAGATAAAACAGCAGATAAATAGCATTGGTATGAAAACAGTTCTAAATAAATACAAATAAATCATGGGGCTTTAGGTACTTCTTCAACTCTGGGGTTATGATCTTGTGTTGCTATAGCATATACATCTAGAAAATGAGTAATGGGTGACCACAGGAGAGCTCTTATCACTGCAAGGGAGATGGGCTGGACGTATGCTCTATCCCATCTGTGGTTATAACACACCCTATACCACCAAGCCCGGTAGGAAATATTAGTAGCATCTTTCCATGACCTAGAAATCTGTTGGAAAGCAACTGCAAGGAGCAAATCAACAAAATGAAAACTGTGTGTGAAATCCAGTCATCAGATACACTACCTAGAAATATATTAACAAAATTAAAGTAGATTTGGGTATGAAAAATGTTGTTGATGTGATTCCAGACCTGCCTCCAAAAATTATTATTATGAGGGCACATAAATAACCTGTGTTTTAAGCCTGCTGGGGTCGCGTTACAAGTCCAACAGGAGGGGGGAAGAGCAGGCTTCATTTTATGTAATGAGATAGGAGCGAGTAAAAGTCTGTTATAAACCTAAAATAAAGTTTGGGTAGTATTGGCAGCTCTAGAAGATGTCCTAATATTAACCCAAACCTTGATCTATGTAGGAATAGAAAGTGAACATTGAAGATCATTTTCCCAGGAGAGGTCCATTTTATCTCTACTGACTGGAGAAGAAGTTAAATGTTTATATATTTGGGATGCGGACGGAGAGAGAGGGAGGACTGACAGAACAGTATGAGATAAAAATGAAGAAGTAGATATGAGCGCCAAATGGTTGTAAGTTGACTGGATCAGTGAAATTAAGGAAGCGTATTTAGATGCTTAGTAGGGAGGCAAAGAAAAACGTGTTTGGGTAGTCATAAAAGGTATCCAAGTATTATTCTGATACAGTTGGTCAACTCAATGAAGTCCTTTAGCAAACCAATCTTTTCAAAAAATTATTCTATTATTTATTCTAAGATGCTTATTATACCATATTGAATATTGCAAAAATTTATATTTTGGAGAAAGGTGATTTGTAAGTAAAGGTTGGAGTATTTTGCCAGTATTATTAAAAATAGAAAGAGATAGTGACAAAGGACGATGTGTTAAAGATGAAAATTCTGAAAGGAGAAAGGTTGAAGATTATTTTTTTTTTAATAGTAGTCCATAGCGGTAGTAATGAAGCATCATCATTGTCTTGGAGTAAAAGAGAGGATTGTTTCAGAACGAATGTGGTTGATATGTTTTGGAAATCTGGAAAGTTAACGCCCCCCAAATGTTTAGGTCTTTTAAGCTTATGTAGAGACATGAGGTTTTTCATTATTCCATAAACATTTTGATGATATACAGTAAATTATCTTAAAGGGGGAAGTAGGAATATTAATAGGAATATTAGAAATATAAAGAAGAATTATGGGAACCAACATCATTTTTATCGTGTCAAGGTGGCCTCACCATGATAAGAACATAGGATTCCATCTGGATGTTGTTTCTCAAGAGATTCTGTAATCCTTTTAAATTCGTCAATATAGTCTATTTAATAGAAGATTTAAACCATAGACCTATATATTTCATTTGATCTGAGGTCCAATGAAAACCAGAAGAAATATAATCTGCTGAAAAACGTAGCTTGTTCAGTGGTAGTATTTCACATTTGTCAACATTTAATTTATAACCAGACACTGATGCAAATAAAGTACTTCAAATAAGAAACCCGGCAAAGAAGTCTGTGGTTGTGTTAAAAAAAGCAAAATATCGTCCGCATAGACAGTTTTGATTGGTTGGTTCCATATTTAAAGCCTGTAATCTGAGAATTTTAACTATTTCTATTTAGGAAGGGCTTGAGAGCACGTATAAAGAAAAGTGGAGAAAGGAGAACATCCTTGTCTTACTCCACGATATAAAGGAAAAGATGGTGATATAAGACCATTAGATAAGATGGAGGAAACAGGAGAAGAATATAATGAGGATATATAGTTTATAAATTTCTGACCAAAACCAAACCAGGACAAGGTAGAGAAAATAAATAAGCACCCAACTCTATCAAAAGCTTTCTCAACATCCAAAGAGATGGCTGCTAAGGAGTCCTTATAAGATTTGGCCTTGGTAAGAAGAGTCTAGTATTATATGAAAGGTGGCTACCTAAAATAAACCCACACTGTTCCCACCCAATTAGTAGAGGTTAAAAAGATTCTAAACAAAAAGCTAGATTTTTTGCAAAAATCTTGTAGTCGAAGTTAATTAAAGAAATGGGTCTATAGTTTTTACATAAAGTATGATCTTTACCATCCTTGGTAAAATAGAGAGGACATACCCCTATTTAGTTGAAGATTTCTACGCAAACAGAGCATACCTGGGCCTCAGAAAACAACGACCCTGGGGAAGATTCAACAAACAGAACATAGTCGGTTTTTCTGATACCTCGGCTGAATCCTGTGACAATTCTGATTCCACTGAGGGCCCTAGCACATCCAGAACTAGAGGAAACACCAATTTTTTAGGACGGGAACAGGGCCGCCAACCAATCCGCGGCACGTCCCGGCCGCCGCGTTGGTACAGTACACCAGGGGACAGACAAACACGCCAGAGATACTACCAGTGGTAAGACATCACAGACCCCAAACTGACTCTGATACTACTCATGTCATCAACACTATGCCTGACCATGAAACTATCCTGATTTACAACCTCTCTAACCACCAACTATCAGAGAAGGAAATTACATTACTCTGTATAGGATTGTCCTTCGTCCCTACCATGATTATCTTCAACTTCAGATCGAGTTGTTACGATTCTTTAGAAAGATACGCCTGCAGGCATTCTTCCTTGACAAACCGTATACCCCTCCTCCAGCGTTCACTGCATTCCGCCCCCCATCTACCTTTTCACCTCCACATCACAGCATATACCGGCTGAGGTAGTCACTTCTGAAAAATTGGAACTTAAAGAAATTACAGATCTTGAACACACGTAGATGCATTCCGTACAACCTTACATTTCCTGAGAAAACTGCCCTCCAAGGACTCAAACAAATAGATAATTTGTTTATCAAACCAGCTGATAAGGGTGGCGGGATCGTCCCCCAAAATACCGACACTTAGAAACAAGAAATCCTAAGACAACTATCCAGACCTGAACATTACTTAAGACTTCCCTGTGACCCCACTAAGGAGATTCAAGAACACATTCTTGACGTCACAGAGGAAGGGGTCTCACAAGGATACCTAAGTAAAAAGGAATTCCTGTATCTTAACACCAAATCACCGCGCACACCAGTAATTTACACTTTACCTAAGGTACACAAAAATGCTACCACGCCTCCCGGACGCCCGATCGTTTCGGGCTGTGGCTCTGTACTTGAACCCCTTGGTAGGTATATTGATTACTTCATTAAGGACTTTGTACCCGAAACCCTATGCTACATTAAGGACACCATGGCTATGGTTAACCTTGTAGAAGAACTCCCCTTTGACCCCCGTGACAGCCTATTGTGTACACTTGACGTTGTCACTATACACTAATATCCCTCAGCATGAAGGAATTGATGTAATTGACATGGCCCTTCACTCTAGACCCCAACCCCACGCTGTCCCGACATACCTGCTCAAACTATGCCTGACAAGGAATTTTTTCCTTTTTGATGGGAGTTTCTATCAGCAAGTTAAGGGCACCAGCATGGGTGCAGTTTTTGCTCCAAATTTTGCCATGCTCTATATGGATTGGCTTGAGACGCATAGAATACTATCCCCCGTGAACCCTTTTAGAATTCACATTCTGGAATGGAAACGGTACATACATGATATTTTTCTCATCTGGAACAGTACTGAGGCCAACCTTGTAGAATTCCAAGATTGGTTGAACACACACAGTAATGGCCTTAACTTCACCGTTAACAGCAGCAAACATGAAATTGCTTTCCTTGACTTATCCATCATAGCTCACAATGGAAGTCTCTACACTACACTCTACCGCAAACACACAGAAAAGAATACCCTACTATCATACAACAGCCATCACCCTAGAGCCCTTCGTGACTCCCTTCTGTACTCACAATTCCTCCGTATATGCCGCAATTGCTATCTTAAGAAGGACTACTTTACGGGAGCCAACATTTTGTCTAAAAAATTGACCAGTCGAGGCTATCCCCGCAAACTGGTCAAAATAGCCCTTAAGAGAGCATGGTATTGCCCTAGGGAGACTCTACTTAGTCCCAAAGAGAGGAAAGGTGACGACAAAATAGTATGTGTCACCACATTCTCACCAATCTCGAACATAGTGAGAAAATGCATTTTGAAATACTGGCCAACACTTAATGCTGGTGACTTGAATTTTGAACGCCCTCTCTTTGCCTTCAAAAAGAGCAAAAGCATAAAAGACCACCTGTTAAGGGCGGCCCTCCCTAATACCACTAAGGATCATTCCCTTAGAGGTGCTTCGGGCCTCCCGCCCTTAGTAGGCCATTTCAAATGCGGAAGTTGTAGCGTTTGTAATTTGACAACGGACACGAAAATGTTTGTCCATGCTAATACAGATATTACTCTCACCCATTTTTCCAATTGTAACACCATCAATGTTATATATGCAATCACTTGCCCCTGTAACTTGATTTATGTTGGGAAAACGACACAAAAGATTCTGCCAACACAGAAGCAGTGTACGCTGCGAAACACCGAATGCGCCACTTGTAGAACACTTCACCTGTATGAACCACACTGAAGATGATATAAGGTGGGAAGTCATCAACGTGATCCAACAGCCCCCAAGGAACATAAACATTGCTGCTATTCTTAACAAAGAAGAACTTAAATGGATAATCTGTACTGACAGCCTCCATACTGGTTTGAATCACATGGAGGACTGGTCCAATTTGCTTTAAATTGTTGCTTCCTTATTGTCTGTTACCTGTCTTCCAACTTTATGAGAATGCCCACCCTTTTTATGCTTGGTTGTCTCGGCCTCATCGTTTTTAATTATACTCAATTTTCAATGCCTCCCTTGTCCTTCACCCTTTACCCTCTATCTCCTCCACTCCCAAAAAATCCCCCCTTTTTCCGCCATCCAAACCCCCCCCCCTCCTTTTCTCTTCCAATTTACCCTGGTTCCTTATTGTCTAAATATTGTCACCCGCCTTGACATAGCCCCATCCCCCTTTATTCCTGTTATTCTCCCTTCCTGTAACTCCCCTTCCCCATCTGATTCCCTTCCACTACCATCCCTTTTCCGTCCACCGACTCCATTCCAATATGGCCTTGTTTTTCAGTCGTGCATCTTTACCCCTTTTCTCTTTCACCTATTCCCTTCTCCCTTGTCAGGTACGTACTCTGTGTGCCCCCACCGCTCTCTTGATTCAATTCCGCGCTTTTATTAGCGCATTTTTGAAATTGCCGCCTTCTACGTACAATCCCTGATTGTTCCTGTGCCTTCTTTACCACCCCCCTTCCGTCCACCGATCCCATTCCAATATGGCCGCCACTTTCTATCTAGTGCTTTTTACCCCTCTTCTCTTTCACCTTCCTTTCCCATGTGGGAGGTACTTATACCGCCTGCCCCCACCAGTCCCGTGATTCAATTCTGCGCCAGGACAAGCGGCTCCCGTCATTGCCGTGACTCTACGGACCCCTCCTGACCGTTCCTTTGACACTCTCTATTCAGGTAAGCTACCGTCCTCGTCCTACCCCACCGTACTTCTGCCTCTTCCCGCTGCGCCCCATGCCGGCCTAACTTTTCCCTTCCCCCGCTTCAGATGCCGATTCTCCCTTGCTGAGGACGCTGCTTTCCCCCTTATTCCCAGCTGGGACAATTCACTCATACGACCGGAAACGCCGTCTGCACCAACACCGGACCTACCCCCGTCCTCTCCTCCCATTCCGTTTTCGAGGACCCTGCATCGTTGTCATTGTACCTTTGCACTAATTACCCCAAACGTTCTCAGGATCCAGGAGCGCATTGCCGCCTCCCTTTACGCTGTCCGTACCCTCCACCCCCACATAGTAAGTTTGCCTGTCTCCTCCGTCCTTCATTTGCCTTGCTCCATTTCCCTGAAACGCACTTCAGCACGGTGATCTTCTTTTCTAAGAGCGTATTGTCTCTTACTAGTTGGTTTTAGCGGTCTTACTATCCTTACCATCGTCTCTAACACTCCTTGCTTGGTTTCTTTGATTCACCTTTTTCTCGCACTACCCTTGTCTCGTATTACTGCAAACTCATTCATACCCCTTCCCAGCTCTTGCTCTATACCATGAATTTTGGGCCTTTACACTGTGTATTCAATTGGCCATCACCCATTATTCTTTTCCCTCACCTGATGTCTTCCTACTCCTTACTATTACACAACCTCTACTATACTATTGTACCACACCTTTTCCTTGTCTTCAACGCTACCCTTGCCTAGACTTGCAATTTTATTTTACAACTCTAATTGCATTCAGTCTTCGGGTACTCTATTAATGTTATCCCATTTCTCCTGTTCCCCCCTCTCCCTTCCATACCCATCCTCCTTTCCCTTTTTCCCATATCTTTCTCTTATTTTCTCACCTACACCTACCCAGGCAAACTTTCCCAGGCATTCGATTCATCGTTTAGTCCTGAAGAGATCCCACCACTTCCATGGGGATCGAAACGTCGTTGACTCACGTCTCTAAACTCTTAATTATACGCTGTATTCTATAATCGAGTAGGAGATGTTATACTAATTGTAACTTTCTATAATTTTAATTCTGCAAACACTGAAAAGTCACTTTTTAAGTCCCTTGCCTGCGGTAAGGAAATCGGCTGATTTCCTTTTAACCTACTCACGGTTTGCTCACTTATCCAACCGCATATTACTTGTTTTTTCTCTTTATTGTTATTAAATTACATTTATTTCTCTATTCAAGGACATGGATAATTCCAATTTTTGATTGTAAAAATTGTGATACTATATCCATCCCAGTTGAATGGGACCTTTGTTGTTTAAAAAAAAAAAAAAAAATCCTTGGGAAGAAGGCATATCAAAGCCTATTGAAAAGAGCCAGTGGATTTTTTCGGAAGAAATAAAGTGAAATACTTGGATTAGTTTAGGTATAAGAATTCAAGAAAAATAAGAATAAAATTCAATTGTGAAGCCATCCGGTCCTAGAGCTTTTCCACGTTTAATATTTTGAAAAGTATTAATAATATCTAGATCCCAAATATCATTATCTAAAATTGAAAAATCTAGATCAGAAGAGGAAGGTGGGTTAATAGATACGAATTGAAATATATCCCCCTGAGGAACAGAGGACTCTTGGGGGGAGGGGGGGGGGGGAGGGGGGTGAAGAGATTGAAAAAATTGGGTAAACTCTGATAAGATGTCTTCATTTTTGTAAACCATGTGGTTATTGGGAGTAAGAATAGAGCTAATCTTGGTGAGTTCTTTTTTAACTTCTAGATAATTAGCTAAAAGTTTCCCCACTTTATTTTGACCTCCATAATATTTGGCTGACTATTTGAGTAAAAATGAATTAGCATGGTCTGGATATTTTATTGATTTGAAATTTGGCTCTAACAAGAACTTATAGACCAGATTTAGAATTTGTGCGAAAAAAGGTGTGTTCTAATTGCTTAATTAAATGATTGTAATTTAAGTAAAGATATCTTTCGATGGGATACAAAGGAAATAATAAAGTCCCTAGAGGCTGCTTTAAAGGTATCCCAGACGATCTGGGGAGACATAGACAGGGTTTCATTTTCTAGAAAGAAATTGGTGGCAAAACTTCACATTTCTGAGTAAAATTGTAATATAAAAGGAGGGAGTTATAAATCCCCATCTTCTTGTACCTTGAGTACTTGGAAAGAGTTCAAAATTTAGAGCAAATTAATATAGAACTAATTTCCGAATGAGTGATATGCTGTGTAAGTGCTTTTGAAGTGAACAGATAGTCTATATGAGATTGGGAGGAATGTACAGGAGAAATGAAATGTATTCTAGAAGCGTGGGATTGCATAATCGCCAAGCATCTACTAGTGACCGTTGTTGAATAGTGGATGTAAATTGGGAGTGTATGGGGGAGGAAATTATTTTAGACTTGGAATTACGATCAATAATAGGATCCATAACAAAA
Source organism: Triturus cristatus (assembly GCF_964204655.1). NCBI lineage: Eukaryota > Metazoa > Chordata > Amphibia > Caudata > Salamandridae > Triturus > Triturus cristatus. The sequence goes on from NC_140586.1 coordinate 498,491,688, forward strand.
TTACAATCTCCACCAATTTATAAGTATTCATCTTGAAAGAACATCAATTTAGTATTTGGAGGCCAAAAGGTAACATCAGGGGCAGTAGGAGCATAGAGATTAAAAAGAATCATGGGGATATTGTTAAGTAACACAGAAACAAAGACCCATCTACCCACATCATCAGCAACTTGCATGAGAATCTGTAAATCAAGACGTTTATGACATAAAATGATTATGCCACTATGATGTCCCATGCCTGGAGAGGCAAAAACATGACATACCTATTGTCTTTAAGTTTGGGGATTTCCTTATCTAAAACATGGGTTTCCTGTAGTAAAGCAATATCACACTTTAAATTAGACAAATTAGTTAATACCCTTTGACGCTTTATAGGGGAACCCAAACCCCTAACATTCCATGAAACTACTTTTAGAGCCATTTATAAAAATAGAGGTGACCTGTACATTGTATAACAATAATTAAAACAATTAGAAATTGACAGCATTATATAAATAACATTTGAGAGATTAAAAAACTGCACCAGCAATAATGAATAGTATAGAAATAGAAGTAAGTTGTTGTGAAAAGGGAAAAAATAACCAAGAAAAGAAGACGTAGAGACGAATAGGCAAGAACAAAGAGAAAGAGACAAGGGGAAATTTATTGAGGAAGGAGGGAAAGTATCTGAAAGAAAATAGAAAACATAAAAGAAAGAAGGAAAAACATGTACAGCAAAAAGGAAACCTAAACCAGAATTTCCCAAAACATAATGATTAACTACAAAGAACATGAACAAGCTGAGGGTGGGGAAGCCTCATAAGGAAGATGGCACGACTAACCAGGCAACTCGGGGCAGATCGTGGAGGGAGGACATCATCCAAAGCAGGCCGGAGATAAAAAAAAATCAAGTATGAAAAAATCTGCACCTAACTGAGGGGAAAAATACAACAGGTGAGTATCGCATAGGGAAACCAGAAAGAATCATAAAACAAAACGAGAAATAACAGCAATCTTAGGGAGACAAAACATATTAAACCATTGGCACCACAAAGTTAAACATTGGTGAGTCTGGACACATCTATATCTTCTTCTCTGCACTGATCTAAGTATTTCTGAAGCAAAGCAGGATCTTCATAATTCGTAGTTCTGTTTTTATATGTGACCTTAAAAAGGCAGGGATGAAAAAGGCCAAATCTGGCGTTGAGATTACGAAGCGCTAGTCTCGTATCTCAAAATGTCTTTCTTCGATCAGCTGTGCCCTTGATGTAATCTTGAGTAAAAAAAGAGATTAGAACCCTGCCAAGAGATATGGCCCTTGAGTTTAGCTGCATACAAGGTCTTCAATGATTCTGTATATTCCTAGAAATATATGATGACTCCTCCAGGTTTGACTGACGAAGTCACCATAGTTGGACTGCGACCCAAACAATGTGCTTTTTGAATGTTCAAAACAGGGGAGTTGGAAATATCAAGAACTTTTGGAAGCAATGATTTAAAGAATGAAATGGGGTCTGAGCATTCCAAGCCTTCTGCCAGGCCATATATGCGTAAGTTATTAAACCTATTTCGATTCTCAAGCTTTTCCACTTGCTTTTTGAGAAAAGAAATTTCGGATTTCATCGAAGGAACTTGGTTCACCACAACCTGGACAGAGTTCACTAGCTGCTTCATCTTCAGAACCTTATTTTCCATAGTAGATCACTTGTTATCTAAGGCTTGAAGTCGCTTATTAGTTTCCTCCATGTAGGGTCGAAAAGCTTGAATCTCTTCAAGAAGCACATCTATAGCATTTGATGGAGGAGACGTAGTAGGTGAAGGAGGATCTTTTTTGACACTTTTACCAGAAGATAGTGTAGACGAAGTGGTTCATTTAGGAGTAGAATTAGTGGTGGAAAGTGAGATACTCAATGATGTTGCCGATGATCCCATATGGGGGTGAGGTATATTACCTTCAGAGTTTTTATTTGTACATAATAAGGGTTGTGGTCTGACAGAGATGAAAACGGTAGAGGAGAGTTAACAATGTGAAGTATGGATTTCGTTCTCCCCATAAAAATATGGATAGCTTGTAATGCTAGTGAATATACCGTGCCAGGAGACTATGAAATACGATGCAAAGTCAGTCTCCATGCAAGGACGTAAGAGTTTATAGAGATACAATTAATATGACTTTCTCAACAGCCCAAAACCTAATTGCTATTGAAGTTTCAGCAACAACATCTATGAAGATAAGGATGGGAACTTAAATGAATAGTAGGTTGTATGTTTAAAGCCAAAAAGACATCCTTTGTTATGTTTTCTTACTTGTAGAACATCATGAAACCATAATGATCAGGCATTAAACTGGTGAGGGGAAAAAAGTGCTGTCCTCAGCAAACTGGTATACTCCAAACAACCAATTCTATGATTCTCGGTTTATAGAATCCGCTATGTTATGACATATTATCTCATGTCGTATTCATTTCAGCCTTACATGTATTGAAAACATGCTGGGGTGATTAGAAGACTCCTTTTATAAAATAGTTTTTTGTCAGTGCATCCCAAAAGGATAGATAGGACTCATTAGTGGCTGTTGAAATCAACATTTTCGAGATATTTCTAAAAAATAAGTCCTTCGCCCCTCTAGACAAAAGGGAGCAGCATGGAGTGACAAAATGACGGGCGTGTGTCCCAATGGGGGAAAGCGCCAGCTGCAACTGACGTGAAAGAAATGCTCCCCGGAGCAGAAAAAGGATGGAAAATGCCTCCTGAGTCGCTCCCATCACAGAATATTTCATTGCCATGCGGTTACGTGCTAGGGGTCAGCAGGAAAAGCTGACGCTCCAGCCAAGCCGCCGTGGAGCTCCTTCAGCAAGCGTCTATCTTCTAACAGCGTCAAGCCGCGCCCCCCCACCCAATTGATTTCTACCCTAATAAAAATGTAATCTGTTGGCTCTTGATCAGTTGGTCTTCGGCAGCAGCTGTTAAAACTATCACTCTTATTCTGAACAAAACTTTTTTGTAATGAAGAAGAGTCACACGTGCCTCCTTGTCCTTCTTTTCTGTTTTAACAATGCTTTATTTTGGGAAAAGAAGTGAGGCAGCAATGAGTTTCAATACAGGTCATTAAATGGTATCAGGGCATCAGCAATGTTAGATACATTGGTCACCTGGTAGAATTTATCATTTTTAAGTCTACTGCTTCCACTCCCCCAATCGATCCCTGATCTCCCACACTCTTCCCCTTCTTTTCCCCTTAATTATAGTCCTAATAAAAAATGTAAACAATAGTCACTGTTGGCAGCCTCTAATGAAGGATGAAGTCGAATAATGCCAGGCTGTTCCTACAGATACATTTTTCTTCACATGAAATTAACAAGTTTAATACTATAAACAAAAATTATACTTTTCACCATACTGTGCCTATAAGTTCCTTTTCCAGTAGCAACCCCATATTGAGTCACCCTCCTCCTGTTTTTTTCTTTTATAGCATTTTGATTGACCTTACCCGGAGATAGCTTTCTAATGATTGCTCAGAATTAGTGTTCCCAATGTTAATCACTTAATCTTGCAAGACGTTACTCCCATACTGATTCGAATTTAGACATTTGATGATTCAGCTGGGTAGATCGTTTTTTTTATAAGAAGCTATGTGGTGCATTTCCTGTAACCATGTTTCTGATGATGAAAATATATTAGTTCTCCATAACTTCAATTTAAAAAGCTGAGCTAAAAATTGCTGTGGCAAACCACCTATCATATTTGGGTGTGGTTTTTGCAAATATTGAGGTACAGTGGAGTAATACTACAGATACAGTTAGTGTGCCTGTCATATCTAAAGTAGCTGTCATAATTCTCGACCTTGTATGCCCATAGCTAGGAAACTCCCAGTGTATGTGCACAATACCACTGTTGATCCGATCTTCGACACTTGTTTTTAGGTTGCAAATATGCTTTCCCCAGCCACTTAGGTGCCTGGTGCCATCTATCCAATAACATGTAAAAGTTCAGCTTCAGCCTGGCCTCTTGTGACTATTTATCATGTGCTAATAAAACCTCTACCCAGTCTTCCACTCTATATTCCAATTGCAATATTTTTAGAGCATCATTTTTAAGGCGCCTTGCTACTGGGGCTGAAATTCTCTTATTTATCAACAAACTCTTAAGTGCAGAGCCTCCCTTGTATTTGCCCCAAGATCTTAAGCATCCCAAGAAGTTGGATTCCTGAAGTGAGATTGGTTGTGGTTTTAGTGATGCACTGAGATGATGGGAGAGTTGCTGATAACTCCAGAAGTGGGCTGCATAGAGCCTGAAGTCAGTCTGCGCTTCAGCAAATATTTTCAGTGGCTTATCTGTGAGTAGTTGATCTATAGATCAACGCCCATTCTCTGCCCAGTCTAACTAAAGCAGCTCTTGGGCCCTGATCTGTATCCTCCCATTACCCCATAGTGGTGATTCAGTATGTAATCAGCTGTCTTCCCTCATTGTAGTGTGTGCTTTGTGCCAGTTGTATGACATAGTCTGCAGTAAGGAATGACTAGCCACAAGGAGTTTATTTGTTGTGTATAGTGAACGGATGCCACCTATACCTCCAAGAGCATGTTTTCTATTTACTCAATGTGTTTTTTTCTAAATTGTCTTTAAGAAATGTATCGGTGCTATCTGGAAAGACAACCAATAGTATTAAAGGTGTGCAAGTGTAATTTGTCCATTTTCAGATATGGCCTCTTCCTATCCCAGACAAAAAGATCTCTCATCCTGCATAATTCTTCCAACATCATTTTGTGGATTTTGAGGGGCTACATTGCAAAAATGTAATTAAATTGTGGGTATCATTAATTTTCATCACTTGGGTTCTCTCTCAAAATTACAGGTTCTGGGGGAAGACCATGGAGCTAAATTTCTTTTATTCTTATCCATTATAGTGCAGATGCTTTTCTTCCTACAAATTATCCAAGACCTATTTAGATAAAATCCCTGGTATTTCAATTTGAAGGTTTGCATTTGAAATTATGGTTATTGATTACTGCAATGGTGGTGGGTCGTCCAGTAAGAGGTAGTGATTCATATTTCCTCTAATTAATAAGGTAGCCGAAAAATTCAGTAAAATTCTGAAAATCGGGAGATGAGTTTGTAAGGCTATTGCTGGAGGTTTTCAGGTCAGAAACTGTTACCAGGATGCCATCTGGATATAAGAGGATTTTGTGCTCTCCTGCTGGAGTCAGTTTCCCTCTAATGTCCCAGTCCGGTCTAATGGTAATTGCCAAAGTTTCAATAGCTAATGCAAAAAGTAATGGAGAGAAGGGGCTGCCCTGCCTCGTACCTCTGTGAATCATGAAGGCTGTGAAGAGTCATCATTACAATTTACGACGGCTGTGAGGTTCAAATAAGATACTTCACCTTCTGAGTAAATGCCACTACTATCCCCATGTGGGCTAGAACCCTAAACAGGTACTTATATTCCACTCGATAAGGCGCCCTTTTGGAATCGAATAAGACCACCACTTTTTCACTTACAAAGTATTTTTCCTAGTGATATCAAGTGGGATTCCTTCAATAAGTGGAGACTAAAACTCACCTGGTCAAAGTGGATCAGTGAGGGCAGAACAGCCTTCAGTCTGTTAGCCAACATTTTGGCCAATATCTTGATGATATTGTTAATCAACGAGATGGATCTATAGATTGTGCACTCCAAAACAGGCTTAAGAATCCCGGAGATTCAGGCTTGAGTATGCTCCAAGTATATTGGGAGGGTGGGGTCATCTTTCTTTTATGTCTCTAAATGTTTCACATAAAACTGGGACTAAAATGTGTTTATTTAATAAAATTCTGCTGAGTATCCATCCAACCTCAGAAGCCTTACAGGTGGGGAGTTTTTGTATAACCTTCGAAGGACAGAGATAGCAAAGGTACAGTGAAAAGGAATCGCTCTAGCGGGGCAAGTGTTTTGGCATTATGTCTATTACAGAGTTTTATAATAGGCATTGAAATCTGTCCGTATTTCCAGTGGGTAAGTGACTAATTGATCCTGGGCATTTCGGATTGCTGGATTTTAAAGAGCCAGTAGGCAACCCACCGTTTTCCCTCTCTCATTGTGACGCTGTTTAAGACGGCAAAGAGACTTTTGCATTCTGAAGGTGATAGTTTGCATTTAAAAGCTTCCCTAGTGTTTTCAGCTAATGTGATATCTTGTATCTTTTTGTTAACGCAGTGACTTCTATTTCTCACGCTTGACCCTCAATTTTGGCTTTTCACTTTCTACAGGTCGAGTCCCACAATAAATCACACCTCACAGTTGCCTTGCCTGCTGCCCATAACACCCAGTTGGGGGGGTGGGGGGGTCGGGTTTGGGGTGGATACAGAGTCTTTATTGTCAGTTAAGTATGTTCAAAGTATCTCACATGTTCTTTGTCGGCAGGGAGTTTATAGCATGACAAATTCAACCAACAGTCTCCTTGTGGGTGCCAAAATAACTCCAGAGCAATATGAATCTTCTCTGCTTCATGTTCTGAGTTGTTGTTTGGGGTATCGGCCACTCTATCTTGGATGAACGGTGTCTCTAAAGTAATCAAGGTGGGTTTGTGTGCTGTGTGCACCGATGTAATGGTGTAACCCCATTCCCTTGGTTCTCTTGGGTGCATCAATCACCAGGGTTCCTGGAGAGAATTATCCTCCATGAGATCTCTCAACAGCGGCCTCTTTGGATCTGTAACCTTTCAACTGGTTTAATTTGTCTAAGACTAGCTTCCAATTCCTGCCAATTAGAATTTTAGCTCATTACAGGGGAAGGCCAAGTATGTCATGTCCTTTTGCAATAAGGGGGATCACTGTTAAGTCATGCGACATGGACATTAGAGCTCGAAAGACTGTTGAGTTTAAGTGGTCTGGTAGTTATGATCAGATGTGCTAAAGTGCTAATCATAGACAGGTACACGGCCTATATCATAGGTATGTGTCCCAATGTGGTCAACTTGAACTGAAGAAATACATCTACATTGAGAATGTTGAAGTGGGAGATCTGACTGTAAGTCTAAGTGGATGCGTGTTATTGTCAGTTGGGAGGATATCAAGCAGTGGGCACAACCAGCACGTCCCTGATCCTCACTTGGACAAGTTCAGATATTGGCTTTTCAAGTTCTTTATTTCTGCTTGTGCTTTACATGCAGTGTTCTGAGTTTAATTGTCTTCTCAAACAACCTAAATCAACAGGATAAGTTACGTTATGCCTCCATTACTGCACCATCATCTATAAAGTTCTTCAAGAACCAACACTTGCACCTATGATGTTTAATCTGTACATTTATATATCAGCAAAGGTACCCTGCGAGGAATCAATTGCAACAGTTCAAAAAGGATAAGGAGTGTAGTCATGGTCCCTTATTAAACAATATTTAAAAAAACTATAATACCTTATCCATGTATGTAATCACTATTCCAGGGCTCAGGGCTAAGCAGTCTTGATAATCAAATTTGTGTGACAAATTGTGTTTATTTTAAGTGACACAATTATATCGTAATCATAAATATCTGCAAGGCAAGTATTAATCTTGTGCTTTGATAGAACACTGTTTACACCAAAGTGATTAATATGCTTACTGTGTAAAACAAATGGAATTACTCATAAATAGACAATAACAACTTTAAAAGGAGTTTTGCGATTTCTTTTATCTGATATTTTTTTAATATCTGCAGGAGCACTCCAGCAATTTCCCCTATTGGATCATATTGGAATACTGCTGCTAAATGTGCTTTAGATTTTTGCTTATAATACAAAGTTCTGCATTATTTTACTCATGGATTTAGTACACTCTAGCATAATTCGTGTGACTATATGTCGCGATCAAGCATTTCCAGTCCATTCTGTGCATTACCAGATGAGCAATAAAGGGTGACCTTTTTTTCCTGGAGTGTAAATACTGTGCATCATAACACAGTAACCAATGGTATGAGAGATTTATTCTCTGAATGCTGTCTGTAGTGAGATGGATTACCCATTGAAAATGTATCATTCTTGGTCTTCAGGAATAACATTTTAGGGTTGGATGGTGTCCGTCTTCCCAAAATTGATATTAATGTATTAAGTGATTAATTCAGATCTATGGTGTTCAATGCATTTAATGGCATGGTGTTATGTTCACTCATAGAAGACTACTCTGTGGTATTTCTATGCATAAAGTAGTTACCATGATCAATTACTAACAGTTAACTGTGTGTTTTTTCCTTCATAGGCAATAGATGCAATACGACCAATGCTGTGTGAGAAAATCATCGCAGAGAGGCACTTTGATTACCTGCGTTCAAAAATGATTCTCACCAAATGTGATACTGAAGAAATTAATTGCAGAACAACCAGTAGGCAAAGAGCCGGAGAGATGCTGGATCGCATTGCATTACATCCCAAGGGACTGGATATATTAATTGAATCTATTCGAAGAGAAAAGACACAAAACTTTTTAATAGAAAAAATAACAAATTCTGTGCAGAGAGCCAAAAACTCAAAGCTGCTAACTCGCAGAGGTAAAAAATGTTTTACTCTCCATAATTGAAATTCCAGATTTTTATGGTAGCCTTTACACTGCAACATATCAAGGAATAAACTGCAATATGCTATAATATTTTGTTGAGAAAAGGGAAACACATTAACCTTGTTATCCATTATGTTATCATCTCAAGATGGAATGGAATATTTATGATTACAGGGTGCCATGCTCATGTTACTCCGTGCAATTGTGGATGAGTTTTCATATATTTATTTTATGCATTTATAAGGCAGGGCTTAACTCGTTGGTTTAAAAGCACTGAAGGTACAAGCAGTTAAAAAAATGAAGACAATGAACAATAGTTACCATGCACAGAGTTGGCTCTGTTCCTACACAGTACATATTTAGGAAGAAGTTCCATTTAGAATTCATTTTGGCTCCAAGTACTAATTTATGAAGCAATCCTATTGTATTATAAATTTTAGTATTATTTCAAAGTCAGTTAGATAAAATTGGTGTATTTTGATAATTACAAATTCTGCCATACTTTTCACCATTTGGATGTTAATTTCTGAACTGCCAACTTCCAGATTAGAGGTCACTCTTGTCCTGAGAAGATTGAGATATTGAATTGACTCATCTTTTTTACAAACATTTTATTGAATTTGTAGATCTTCTTTAGCATAGATTAAATATGCAACTCTTGTTGCATTGTAATGTCAACATACGTTGCAAAGTTTTATGATCAGTAAATACAATCACAATGGTTTAATCCCTGGTTATTACAAGTAACGTGCAACAAAAAAACAGTAACAAAACACCTACTCAAATTGGGTCCAAGTTCCAATTTTGGTGTTTGCTGGAAATGTCTTCTGGCCTCCGAATCCAGCATCGTAGGTTGGCAGCTTAATCATATTTATATCAACAGTTGTGTTGACTCTTTTAATAATTTATCAGGTAGATATTTTCTTGCTGCCACGGTCTGTCCTACACCCTATTGAGCAGGAACCACCTACTTCATAACATGGTGGGAGAGCAGGGAGACCTTTTACAAGCCAAGAAAATTGAGTGTCCTGTATCTAGAGCCGCTCCCTCCTGTATAATCCTATTGATAGTCTAACAGTATCCTCCATGACCGTAGAGCTGCTAGGCCTAACTTCTGGCTCATCTCATTTACTACTCACTTAATGTGAGTCACATCAGCAATCTGTGTGCGAGTCACAGCTGCTTTCCTGTTCTTCCACACTCCTGTATCTCAGCTGTCTGAACACCCAAGAGCTACAATCACCACCTTGGAAGGCACCTTCATATTCCGTCAGGTCTCATGATATTTCAGTGACATTCTCTTGACCCTATGTGACCCAGAGAAGGCTAACCTGTGCCAGGCTCACCAGTAGTCAAATCTCCTTCCAAGGACACTAAAACAGTGTTAGAGGATGCATGTTTTGCAAGACATGTCTCAAATTGAGGATTGGGGGTCTTGCCCTCTGGGGATTAACTCACCGTGAGAATTTATGGGGGTTCCGTCTTTTCCTTTGTGTCTTGAAAAACTGTGTGGCACATTTGGTGCACCTGAATCTTAGGGATAGCGATAGCTGCGCCTTTTCTTTAAATAGTGATACAACGCTTGCCATGCAAGACCTATATGAATAATCAGTATTTCAAAGCTTCATGTAGTTTTGGGAGTTTGTGTCTCCAGCTTATAAAATGCTCAGGCCCATGCTTAATTTTTTTTTTTTTTTTTTAAATGCAGGGGCCCAGCGTTTTTCTTAGGACACCATGGCTAGCACTGCCGAATTACCAGATTGCAAAATTCCAGCACTGTTAAGTCTTGATTTCAGTTCATGACGCTTTTCTTCCCCTGCACTTCCTGGCCCTTTATCCTGCTCATGCATGTACTTTGTTATCCATTCTCATTCCCTTTGTTACACTTTTTCTGATTGTGTGCCCACCAAATGCAGCCTCCAGCACAAATTAAGCATTGATAGATGGAATTCAGAATTATATAATGGAAAACTAATAACCTAATTGAAGGAATGCTTGTGTGTACATAGGTGTAATCCAGAATTAAGAGAAGGTTCATTAGTTACCAAGCAATTGAGGAAGCTGTATTTAAAAATATATCCTTCAGATGTTACTGAACTTGTACAGGCACTGTTTATTGTAATTGTATTGTATTGTAATTGCATTTATATAGCGTTTACTACCCCTGACAAGGTGTTTAAGCACTTTATCAGTGAGCACGCTACTCCAGAACCCATAAAGGTTTAGTGGTGAATTAATATAGTGAAATATGAAAGTAATTTGAGTGGTGGTTATGTTAGTCAGTTATTTGGATTGAGACGGATAGCGGAGGGATAGAAGAGGGAAAAAGGTTTGCATATATATAGGGCTTGCAACCCCTGATGGGGTGTTGAAGCGGTTTCTTTTTTTTGGCCAGTAGCACGCTACTCCAGAACCCATAAGAGATTAGTGGTGAATTAATATAGGAAAATATGAAATTAATTTGAGAGGTGGACATGTTAGTCTGTTATTCGGATTGAAAAGAATAGTGGAGGGATCAGAGAGGGAAGGATTTAAACTTTTTTGGGGGGAAGGGGGGAGTCCTAGCAGTAGGACGAGGCTTGGGATTAGTAAAAGGAATGTGGAGGGGCAGGGTTTAGAACTGTTTGTTTTGGGGGATCGGAATAGTAAAAGAGGTATGAGTTGATGCAAGGGGTGGTAGAGTAGGGAAGAGTCTAGAAAGGGTTTTTTGGGGATCATAGTAGTAGTATGGGGTTTGGGATGAATGAGAGAGCGAAGGTAGAGATCTATTGATAGAAGTATATAGTGAGAAATAGGGTAGTGCATTGGAAAGAGTATTAAAAAGAGGTTTGAGAGGAGTCAGAGTTGAGGAGGGGGATATATAGCGAGGTATAGGGTGATATATAGGGTAGTGCAGTGAATATGCTGAATTTAAAGAAAAGTTAGAAATATATTGATCCAAAAGTACATGGAAGGTATATAGATGCATAAAGGAAGTAAGTATATGTAGATTAAAGATCCGGCTTTCAAGTGTTTTTGTACTTTAAAATGTATTTTATTTATATGTTTATCAATATATATATTTTTTTTGTAATGCAATAGTGAAGCAATTGTAGATAAATAGTTCTGATAAAAGATTTACTTATTTATGCAGTCACTTATTTACATGTTAAAAACATAGAATAATATACCTATCAGTATTATGTACATTTGTTTTGCAGAACTATTTTTTTAACATAATTATTCTACATGTTTATACAAAGCAATACACACATAAAGGTATATATCTATAGTACAAATAAATGCTTATATAAAGAGGGATATGCTGTATATTTCTGTTTGCGTATGGTGCTTATGTGGGGAAGAGCCAATTCTTGAGTCGTTTTCTGAAGATAAGGTGGTTATCTATGGATCTTATGTTGGGGGGGGGGGGGGACAGAGTTCTGTAGTTTGGCTGCTTGAACAGAGAAGGATGTGCCACCCATGTTTTTTTTTCTTTTTTCTTGGGATTTTGAGGCGAGGTGTCACTTTAGGGTGGAGGTTCCTTTGTTGAATGTGTTTGGTGATTTTATTCCTGATGAAGAGCAGTCCCGTTCCATTTATCGCTTTGTGGGTGATACAAAGCAACTTCAACATGGATCTTCTGGCAACTGGTAGCCAATGCAGGGGAGCTGTGGTCTTGCTGTTTTATATATAAGGGTAGTCTGGCAGACGAGTTCTGAATCCGTGGTAGTCTTTTCATGGTCATTCAAGGTGATCCATGTTAGAGGCTATTGACGTAATCGAGTTTTGGACAGAACAAGAGAGATGGTAGTTTGGACCTTGTGTGGAAATCCCAAATGGGGGAAGATTAGTTTCAGAGTTTTTAAAGAAACAAAGATTGATCTTGCTTGTTTGTCCAATTGAGCATTCATCAATACATTGGAGTCCAAGGTCATTCCGAGGTTTCGTAATTCCTTCCATACTTTAGGTGGTGTTCTCAGATCATCAGGTTAGGCGGCGAACGAATCATAATGTTTACATTCACCACACGTGAGTATTTCTGTTTTGGAAGCATTTAATTTGATATAGCTCCATATCATCCATTTATCCACAACTCTGAGACAACTAAAAATAGGCGAGTTTTCAATTTCTTTGGGGCATTCCAGTTGAAGGAGTATTTGCGTGTGATCTGCTTATGGATGTATGTTGTCCATAACGGGCAATAGATTCTGCCTGTAGCCTTTGAAACGCAGTCACCGGCAGCTGATTTAAATGCAATGTAGACCTGCTATCATACTCGGAGTTACGTATCCACTAAATACTACATTTAACATTATTAAATGCGAAACTGCCTGTTTCATATACAATGTCACACATTTGAGTTGCACTGCTAAAATTTTTAATACTGAATCCCTCACTTTTTCTGTACAATACCATAAAAACACGTCATCAGATGAGAACCACTCACTTGGCACTCGGAGCAGTTTGTTTTAGTGAAGGTTTTTTTAGTAGAATATTTTTTAAAAAGTAATGCGAAGAAAAAGATAAACAATTAAATTGTAGCGATGGACTTAAAAATGTTCTCAAATATTGTTATAGTGGGCAGTGGCAGTACCGTCCTAAGGTATATATCAGTCTCAATTATCATTTTTAGTCACTATCCAAGTTATAGCCTCATTCACAAAATAAACAAGAGTAACAAGAGGAATGCCTGGCTATCCTGCTGGAACTCACAGCAAGCAGACATGTTTGCTAGGAAGGGATTTTAGTTGCCGAAAGTGACTTCAATTAAGATCCACAGGTATCCATTGTAAAGAAAATACAGCACCCTTATTTGTGGGATTCAAAACCGGAAACTGATCCTTGGGAATGTTGGTAAAGTGGACCACTGCAAACACAAGGAGATGATGGACGGAGTGCTGAAAGTTTTCAAACACTCACCCCCAGTGGACCACTGTCCTACCTTTACAAAAGAGGAAGGTGATAGAAATTCCATGAGGAATACACTGCTTTCCAATAACAATTCTGGAATCGCTTAATAGGAAACGGAGCCATCTGAAAGAAAAGCAGGAAAAGTGTGTGTCTACTTTAAGCTTTTATATTGAGAACAATGTGTGCTGTACCCTTTGTATTCCTTCTGAGTCGGAGACCCCGCCATCCACAATGTTGGCGCCAAATTTGTAACAGTCTGCTGGATGGACGCATCCTAACAAAAGTGATTTTGCTTGCTTCGTTAATCCTAGCTCGCACTACCATGATGGATCACCAAGAATTTCAAAGATGGGTGACTTCCAAAAACTGCTTTTAAATTAGGTTTTAAAAATTGCACATTAGCTGTAACTTTGTACCAATTTCCACACAGTCTTTAATCTGCCACCATTTAGCAGTCAAATGTCAAGTTAAAGTAGTGAACATCTTCTACACATAAAGTGCCAAATTTAAGATCATGTTGAACAAAGCAGGGCCAGATTGTAGCCTGAGGCTTACAAATCCTTCACTGGACACAAATGGATCAGGTTGTCACTCACGCACAACCAATAGGATACTGGCTAAACGATACTGCAAGAATAATTGTCCAGATAAAATAAAGGCATGGAAAATTATATGCTGAGGCTGCTCCTGTATATGTAATTGTTTTCATAGGTTAAGATCTTCCTAGCAGATCATTCCCTGATCCAAGCTATCTCAACGCCGACTCACTCAAAGGGTGCCACTCTTGATTGGATCCTCTCTAAACAAAATACGATTGAATCGCTCTCGGTTACTCCTTGTGACTGGTCAGACCATCACATTATCACCTTTCCAAATTCCATCAGCTTACAAGAAAACTTTCTCGCAACAAAGCAAGCAGAAACATTAGATAAGAGACACAAAAAGCACTGATTGGAACAATCTTGCCTCCCACTGTGAGAAGGCTCCCCCAATAACGTGTCAGACGTCAATGACCTCACCGCTCACTACAACTCCTCAATGACCAAAGTCTTCGACCAAGCTGCTCCACCAAAACTCAAAAGAATTCCGGACAAAGACAAAAACCCACGGTTCAGCAGAGCCTTGAATGAAGAGAGACGCAAACTTAGATCAACGGAACGGAAATGGAGGCAACATCCCTTCCCCCATCATCTTAAACTTCTCAGGAAATCGAGAAATTCCTACAATAAAAGTATCCTAAAAGGACTTTTTCAGATCAGAACTAGACGAGGCCAAAAATAGACCAAAGAAACTCTTTGAAATTCTGAAGCAACAAAGAGTTTCTTTGGTCTATTTTTGGCTGGCGGCAAGGAGAGATCCGGCATCACAACCAGCAAGCCACTATCGCATCTCCTACAAACAGGGAGAGTTCCGGAGCTCCTGGCAGGCAAGTGTTCGTCTGGCAACCATGTTACGGAGACTCTACTCTCCGCGATAACAGATAGTAACATTGTTACATCTAGTTCTGCTGCTCCTTTAACAGACATTGTCTTGTTGGTAGCAGACAAGGATTGCGATGTCAGCGTGCCTGCCGCAAGTAGCAGAGAGGGCGCGGAGGGCTCGCAACCTGAGTCTTTGTCTTTGTCTTTGCCTTTGCCATCAGTACAGCATGATGAGGGGGCTAGCAGACAAGAGGGAGAGGTAACGGAGCTCACATCTTCCGACTCGAGACAAGGCATAGAAGTTGGTGAGCATAACGTGGCTGCGATAGCTGGTGGGAGTCAGACTCTTGTTTTAGAAGGCAGCGTCACAGAAGAAGGGGAAGGCGACAGCGAAGCTAATGATTCGGCTTCATTTGACTATATTGAAGAACCAGCAGAGTACCCAGTGCAGATGGGGAGCAAGTTGTTGTTGACCGGTAAAAAGGCCAAAGGGAAAGTTAAGAATAAATCCAAGAAAAGTACACTCCACCTACATAATGTGCCTCCAATAGGGAAAGCTATTTCTGATAATAGCCCCCTTAGGAAGTGGGTGCAAGCTAAAGGTGGAGTGCGAAACATTGCATTAAGACTCTCAGGTGTTAACGGCAATGGGGTTAATTCACCAATACCTCGTTCTGGTGGTCTGATATCAGAAGCTAATTCCGGGCACGGTGTCCCAGGAGGAGCACAGCCTAAATCCCTAAGCCACAATGATGCGTATTCCCCAAAAGAAACCCAGTCCCAAGTTGCTCAGGAGATGGCCTTATCTGAGGCAGGAACTGCTGGCTGTCATGAGGGAGTAGCGCCATCACTCTCTTTGATTTTACAGTCTTTAGCTGAGCAAAGACAAGAGGCGCAGTTGCACTATACACAGGTCAGAGAGGACAATAACAAAATCCAACAATCCCTGCGGGAAATGACGGATAAAATTAGCGGGTTAACTCAAGATTTAACTGAATTACAGCAGAGAGTTTCCGCAACCGAAGACCTATCGGCACTTACAGATGTCTCTGCCAGAAAGCATGAGGGACAGATCTCGGATATGCAAATTAAGTTGGAGGATATTGAAAATCGCCAGCGAAGACAGAACCTTGGACTTTTTGGTATATCAGAAGGAGCGGAGGGGTCAGACCCGAGGGGGTTCTTGGTTAAGTTATTTCAAAAAGCTTTCCCTCATCTCTCTGATTGGGACTGGGACTCTCAACTCCAAAGGGTCCATAGACTGCCGTTAACTCAGAGGAATAAGGGAGGGCAATATCCTCGCCCTTTTTTGATCTACTTTGGGAACTTTTTATTAAGACAAGCAGTGTCAACAAAAGCACGACCTAATGCTCCAGTCTTAGTAGACTCTTTTTCTGTTTTTTGTCAGATCAGATTTGAGTAAGGCTACAATGGACAGACGTTGGAGACTGCGCCAATTTATCGATCCTATAAAAGCTCTCGGCGCTCAGGCTTTTTTACAAGAACCTGCACGTCTGAAAGTTCTTAAGAGTAGTCATACCTATATTTTTTTGGAAGAAAAGGAAACAAGTGCGGCAATAGCCAAATGGCGGGCCGAAGCTGCCGAACAGGGATAGAAGGGATAGAAGGGGGGTCTGCTCTATGGCGACTGTGAACTCTGGTTCTTCTTCTCTCGTTTACCTCCCTTTTTTTTTCTTGCAGTATTTGTAGAAACTTGTAGAAACTTGTAGAAACTGTGAATTATGATTTAGGATTATGATTATGACTATCATTATAATTAGAAACAAGGGAGGGTAGGGCTGACCTACTGGGCTGTGGCTCTGTAGCGCTGCCATTTCCAGCGGCAGCTGTTAATAAGGGGGGGGGGTTCTTCTAGGAGACGGGGTGTGGTGTCACCCTTAGATTTGATTCATGTTTGGTGAGGGTCAGGGAGGGTGCATGAGGTTAAAGGGGGGGAGAAAATCGTCATCATTGGGGCACTATGGTTTTAAAGAATGGGGAAGGTTTTTCTTAGTTTTGCGTAGTATAAATAATAAACTATATGTCATAGCTCATTCAATTTTCTTGACAATTATTATTGCAGGAGGAGGATTAACACAAAAGATAAAACTTAATCATGAATTGGATCAGGTGTCTGGCCTGTAATGTCGCTGGCTTTAATAGTACAGTTAAACGAAGGCTGGTCCGGGAGGAGCTACGAATGTATCAGTCTCAATTAGTGGTCCTGACAGAAACACATTTGTCTTATAAAGACCGGAATTTATTGGCGGATCTGGGGTTAGATGTAATCATTAGTACTACTCAAACTGTATCTATCAAAGGAGTAGCTATCTTAAAAGATAAAAAGTTTGCTTGCGAAGTTATCAACAAACAGGCAGATCAAAGGGGCCGCTGGGCAATAGCTCAGCTGATTATAGGGCGTAAGAAATATGTGATATGTGCCGTATATGGCCCTAATGTTGACGATCCTGATATCTTCGAATTCCTCAATCTGGAATTATTAAACTGGGAGGGGGAAAAATTAATCTTGGGGAATTTCAACTGCGTCATAGATTATCATATAGACTCTACGGGGAATAGGCGCAACTTAAGAATGTGTAAAACTCGCAGAGCAATCATACAAATGATGAGGCTTCAGTCCATTAAGGACGCCTGGAGACATATATATCCTTTAATACCGGGCTATACTTACTATTCGGCTCCTCATAAGTCATACTCCAGGATTGACATGGCCCTGGTGTCTGATAGCGTACTCATAGCATCAAAAATGGAAATATGTCCCCGGGTGACCTCCGACCACAACCCTATTATTTTCTCTTTTCAGGTTAAAATCGAAGATAAGGAGATCAGGCAATTCTCCTTCCCCAGGTACTTGCTGACTGATACTGAATATCTGCTGAGTACTAAACAGCAATTAGAGGAATTTTTTAGAATAAATATAGGTTCCGCATCCCCAATAATTGTTTGGGATGCTATGAAAGCGTTTGTCCGCGGCATTACACAGAAATATATTCTCTTACAGAATAAAAAACGAAAAAGCGAAATGGGGAATTTATTACTTAATTTGCGTAACATTGAGAGAGAACATGTGAAGGTAGTTAAGAGCAAGGATTTAAAGGCTCAGGAAAGTATGCTTCTTTCTTTAATTGATGCAAGAGTCGCAGTTAAAAAAAATTTAAGAGAAAAAATGGCCGCAAACTACAGTAAGCATCGGTTAGAGAAGTATGAGTATGGGGAGCATATAGGACATGTATTGGCATATCAGACTGCAGAGGCAAAAGCTAGAACTAAGATTGATGCTATTAAGGGAACAAATGGGATACTGTATACAGAAACATCGGATATCCTAGATCAGTTCTTGCAGTTCTATCAACAGTTATATTCTCTGACATGGCCCTCTAACCAAGATGAGATACTAGGTTATATTAATAACTGCGGCCTTCAGCCTGCAGACAACGAGAAAATTACTACATTAGAAGAAACGGTTTTGTCAGAAGAAGTCAAATCTGCATTGTCATCACTGCCTAATGGGAAAGCGGCTGGTTTTGACTCGTTACCATTAGAGTTGTATAAATCTTTCAAACAGATTATACTTCTACCTCTCATTAGTGTGATCCAATATGTAGCTATTAATGGTGAGGTGCCGGCATCATGGAATAAGACACAGATTGTGTTCTTCTTAAAAAAGGGCAAACCACCAACTGAATGTGGCTCATACCGGCCAATTTCTCTTATTAACGCGGACGCGAAGATATTTTCTAAGATCTTGGCAAATCGTTTAGCCCCGCTCATGACGGACTTAGTTTCTAAAAGTCAACACGGATTCATATTAGGGAGGGATACTACTGCCCACGTTAACATGGCTATTAGCTCATTCGACTATGCAGAGCAAAAGAAAATTGATTTTGGTATGATCTTATTAGATGCTGAAAAAGCATTCGATCGTGTCAGATGGGAATTTCTATGGGCTATTCTATCAAAGATAGGTATCGGTAAACAGTTCCAGTCCTGTGTAAAAGCTTTATACAGTAACCCACAAGCTAATCTTTTTTATATGGGTTCTAGGTCAGTATCATTCAGGATATTGTGCGGGACCAGGCAAGGTTGTCCGCTGTCTCCATTACTTTTTGCTCTATATATAGAGCCATTTTTACGTATCCTTCAATCTTGTGCATATATTGATCCGTTGGTTTCCGGCACCTCTCAACTTAAGCTCACAGCATATGCTGACGACATAGCGGTTTATGCTACTAACCCAAGAGAGGCCGTGAATAAGATTAAAGACGAAGCTGAGAAATACGGCAATGTTTCAGGGTACAAGCTGAATGTGAACAAAACTCAAGTACTTACTACAGCAGGGATTCAAAATGCTATGCCTGGGGCGTGCACTACTGTAACCTATCTGGGGGTAAAAATAACTGCTAATGTTAAACAGATCATAGACATCAATTATCTACCACTCTTGCAGGCAACTACTAAGCTGTTTAAATTTTGGCACAGGCTTCCTTTGGGATTACTGGGTAGATCTAACTTAATGAAAATACTTCCCAAATTTCTATATTTGTTTCGTTCCATCCCGTTGAAAATCCCCAACAATTTGTTCAAAAAACTTGAGGGCATATGTAGTAGCTTTCTATGGGGTTATAAAAAACCTAGGAGAGCAATTGAGCTACTTAAATCTTCGTATGAACAAGGAGGATTGGGTTTCCCGGATTTTAAAATATATTTCTGGGCTTCATTTATTGGTCGTTTTCGTTGCTTGTTGGGTTTGGACCAGTCCAACACATTATTTAAGCTTATCTTAGGTAATCAGAGGCACATGTTTTTGTATGGAATAAATGATCCAAATTATTTTAAGAGAGTCAAGTTTAAGACTTTGAGGGATATCGTGGCTATATGGAGAGATATGTCTCTTAAGCGTAAGCTACCCAAAATCCATACTAAATTTCCATTGTGGGGGAACCCATTGCTCCCTAAGATTTTTCAGGATCAGGCAGGCAAATCTTGGAGTCAATATGGGATCTCATATTTGGGCGAAATTTATAATGAGACAGGAATCATGCCATTTGAAAATCTGCGTATAAGGTATAAGCTACCGGTAAATTTTTTTTTCAAATATTTGCAAATAAGAGACTATTTAACTACAAGTTTTGCCACAATTGAGTTCACTCAGTCAAATGTTTGGGATTGTATATATGGAGGAAAGACCAAGTCTCTAATAGGTATGATGTACATTCATTTATCTAGCTTTAAACTAGACGGTAGCATAAAATTAGCCGAACGTTGGAGTCAAACTCTGGGTATAGTGGTCTCCCCTAGTATGATCAAACAAGCACTAGCTAATGTAAAGGACTCGGTGCACTCTGTTAACTTGCAACTGCAGCAATTACGTATTACTTGTATGCTATATTACACACCGGCTAGAATCGCAAAATGGGATCCAGGCAGTATGATGGGAGATAAAAAATACTGCCCTAAATGCGGATTGTATGCTGCCGACTTGCTACATATGTTTATTTCATGCCCTTCACTGACGGTCTTTTGGCAGAAAATTGAACAGTTACTTCAGTTAAAACTTGGCCTGAATCAACCATTGACTGATCTTGAAATTATGCTGGGCTGCAAAGAAAATAATTCAGGTTTAGCACGTCTCTTTTCAATCTTAATGGCGGCTGCTAGATTAGCTATTGCTAGGGCTTGGATTTCTCCCACACCTCCTCAGGCTGAGGATTTTTGGTTGATAATTAAAGAAACTTATGGTTTAGAGGCTGCCCTGGCAAATACAAGGGGACTTCGCTCCCTGGTCAAATTAGAAGCACTTTGGCGACCAATGTCCTTTTGATTATATATTACATATTCTATATCGACTCTGTGATTATGTAATTTGAGATGTAAAGGTTTTTCAGTGCCCTCGTGATCATAATACTCTTTATCATTTGGCGATCATCTCAATCTGTGTTTATATGGTCCTTCATGATTATCTGCTTACTTTATTATTGTTGCTTTCCTTCTCCATATGTCATATGTTACCTATTTACTTATTTACTTCCCCTTCTCTTCTCTTTTTCTCTCTTTTTTGAATATATCATATGGTTGATGTATATTTTTATATATGCTTTTGTCTTACTGTATTTTTGTGCCTACTATGATGATGAAAATAAAAATATAAAAAAAAAAAAAAAAAGAAATTCTGAAGCAACAATCTAACAAATTAGCCAAATCTTCACTCCTAACATCGAAATCACAGTTGAGCAGTGTAGAATTTTCCTCATTTTTCACAGCTAAAACAAACTCCCTCCAACTCTAGCTTAGTACGGCGGCAATCAACTCAACCACCCCAAAGAGCAGTCAAGCCGAAAATCCTGTACTACCTGAGCTACCGCTGCCCAAAAATAACTCTTACTGGTCCTCTTTCAAACTCTACGATCTCAATGACATCACCAATATTCTAGCGACTACCAAACTCAACAACCACTTCAACAACCCTGTCCCCTCAAATTGCTTACCCCACCTCTTCCATATCATCTCACCTCTCCGGACCAAAATCATCAATTCCTAGCTAACACAAGGACACATCCCGGATTGCCTAAAAACAGGCCAAGTCACCCCTATCCTAAAAAAACAAACAGCAGACAACTCCGACCCCAACGGCTTCCGACCAATAACCAACATTCCCATGCTAGCCAAGGTCCTGGAAAAATGTGTTCAGCAACAACTGAACCAACACATCTCGAACTTCAATCTACTGAACATCCACCAATCGGGTTTCAGACCTGGACATAGCACAGAAACAACGTGCACATAGTAGATGACGCCCTTCAAGCCCTTGACCACAACAAAACCTGCCTGCTAGTTTTACTCGACCTCTCATCATCCTTCGATACGGTCAATCACGACAAACTACTAAGGAGACTAGAAAACAGGATGGGTTTATCTGGTAAAGTCCTTCATTGGTTCAAATCCTTCCTGGAAAACAGAACACAATCTTACATGATCAACAGCAATCTCTCTGTTTCCTCTCCTAACCTACTAGGAGTTCCTCAAGGCTCCACCCTATCTCCCATGCTATTCAACTTATTCGTCGATCCACTCACCGAGCTCCTAAAGCAGGCGAACATCTCCTTCCACATGTACGCGGATGACACCCAACTGTACATCAAGATCTCTATCGAAGAGATAAGGACAATGAATCTAGTTCTCGAATAGACAGTCCAATGGCTATCGTCCAACTTCCTCAAGCTAAACTCTCAAAACACAGAGTTTCTCTTAATCTCTCTCCCCCCCCCCCCCCGCCCCCCTAATAACTCCACTGAGACAAAGGAGTGGATCAAAATTATCACTGCGTTGAATTGCACTCCGATTTTGGTAGACTCCTCCATATCACTTGGAATCCCTCTGGATTAGAAACTTAACATGCAAAGTTACATCAACCTGTTGGCTAAAAATACCCGCTTCCACCTGAGCTATCTCAGAAAAATGAAACCATTTCTCGAAGACTCTGACCTCAAAACTGCAGTCCAGTCCTTAGTTATCTCAAGGCTTGAATACGGAGGTACCACCCTCGCAGGGCTTCCCAAAATCTCAACCGCCCCTCTAAAAGCCTGTCTCAATGCCGCAGCATGACTCATAACAGGTTCCTAGGAAATATGACCACATATCGCCACACCTGAAATCACTCAACTGGCTACCCTACGAAGCTCGAATCCACCTAAAAATGGCTTGCATCACCCACAAGGCGCTACACCACAACACCCCCAGTACCTTGCCCAAAAACTTATCTTATCTGGATTAAAAAAGACATTCAAAGAGCGCAGACAATCTACTTCTGAAACCCTCACGTTTCAAGAAGACTAAAACTTCCAACAGAGCATTCTCCGGGGCAGCGCCAAGAATATGGAACTCGCTTCCACCATTCATCCGAAAAATCTCCTCTACTCCTCTCTTCAAAAAGGAAGCAAAATTATTCTTGATGAGCAAGTTCCTACCTTAAATCCACACAATCACAACACCGGATCTGCAACCTCCTAACTACCTCTACTCTCGGGTCACTTGACTGCGAAGTTAAGACCTGCACAAACTTGAATTGTCTTTTACTGCTCAGAACAATTCTCAATGCTGCTATTCTTTGTTACTTTTATATTATGTTTTTTGGTATGCAATGTTCCCCATTGAATGTGTTCACCCTGCTCTTTATGTAAAGCGCTCTGATACCCTAGCTTGGGTCTGGTTCGCGCTCTAGAAAACTCTAAAAATAAATAAATAAAAACGTTGGGCCTGGTTCACAAACCTGTTAAAAGGAATCTACTTCTCCTGCATAAGGACTTTGATTTTGTTGTTCTACTCAATATAGAGACCTTTTACCAAAAAAGGCGGTGATATCGGGTGAAATTAATTTGCATAATCTAGAGCTAAATAAAAATGCCCATGTTGAAAAGGGATACTTGTGGCAAACCATTAGACAAATGCTTATTATCACATTAAGGCCTTCATTGTTGGCTTTGCTAGTTCATAGGAATAAAAGGAGGAAGATTGTCTTCTGTATAAAATACACATAGGAGATAATCGAATGTAAGAAACAGTGTGATAATTGAGTGCCCTTTTCAGATGCAAAATAGTACCTTATGCAGTAGTGGAAGGCAGCATGACACACCAAATAGCCAGAAGCATGACATGAGAGTAAGACTCTTCAGGGTGGAGACAATGTTCACCCTATGTATATTGTAAAGTATTGCTATTAATATGCCTGATAGCTGTGCTTTCAACCCAGCCCTAAAAGCAAAAATGTTGGTGCTGAAAATCAGGTCAATGAGTGTTTTAGAGCACATACTACAATACAGGCACAAAGAAAGTACATTAGAACTTTGACGAAATGTTGGAACTCCGTTCATTCATTTGGGAGTGTGAAATTAGTCCACATTGAAGCTATCTCAAGCTGAAGAAAAAGATATCTTGGTTGGAGCGAATCACCAGGGTTCCTGAATGAGAAAAACCTTTTTGTATGAGGTCTGGTATAGGGGATGGGTTAGCAGTGTTGTGGAGTATACAGCACTGACTCCTATTTAAGTGACCCTCTTGGGGGAAGCACTTACCTTAGTTTGTGTTCTGTTTTATATGATGTGGTAACAACCAGGCCAGAGGCCGCATTACAGAAGCTCCACTGGGGTGCAACAGGCATATGCGCCTGTTTTATGTGCCCCCGGGCAGGCTGGTATTACAGAATGGGCCGCAGATGTTTGTGCACACCCTTTTGTTATACAGATAGTGCTGGCACGCATACAGCACCAGCGCTATCAGAGGGTGTTCCCTCATTTGCATTGTGACGTGGCCCCATGCAAATGAGAGACTCACTTTGCTTCTGCGCGCGAGCCGTATTACCAACGTGGGCGCAGAGGCAAACATGCCTTTAGAAGGCGCACTGAAAGTGTGCTTCAAAATGGTGGCACACTTTCAGTGCGTCTTTTAAATGCTGCCTTCTGAAGGGATTAATGGGGGTCACATGGACACCCCTCGGACATCACGTTGAAGGCAGGTGCAGTAACTCTCTGCACCCACCTTCAAGGGGATCTCTAATCCCTTGCAAATTACCACATGCACAGAGAAACACATAGCAGCTTTTAAACAGCTGCTCTGTATTTCTCATGAATGCGCTACCCTGGGGCCAGCATGAGTTTGCAGCTGCCCCAAAGGCAACTCATTCTCCCTGATTGGGCACACTTTTCATGTTTGCACCCGGCACACCTGCTTTAAGGTGCACCGTGGCGCAAACATGGGAAGTGCGCCCAATCTGTAATACGGGCCCAGGTAGTTTTTTCACCCAGTTGGTGTAGGTCTCAATCTATGCGGCAACAGATGCTTCATGTTCTCGAAATACACGGAGGAGAGGGGTTTGGTTTTACTGGAAAAATGTTTGTTTCATCAATCTCGGCAGTTAATGCCACATTTTGATACGTTACACGGGGTCCATTGCATGGACATATATTCTTACCTTCTCCCCTACAGCTGATCATGATCTAGCTTCTCTTGAGGGTTAGTTGCGAATTCTCACTTGGAATGTGAATAGTTTTCTTGACAAAATGAAAAGGCTAGTGCACCTCAGGGCATCCAAACCTGTCAACCGAGACATTCTATTTCTTCAAGAAATCCATCTTGTAGATAATAATTGTCCAATTTTGTTCTGCCTGACCTTCTTACAGGTATTCCATTCAACGTTTACTAGGTGATCTAGAGGCTTGTATCCCAATTCGCAACCAGTTGCCCCGATAAGTTACTCTGGTATGGTATGAAAATCTGGGGAGATATATGGATGTTGTTGGGCTGCTTCATAGCAAGCCACTGCCTCTGTCTGTGGCTTTTCTGGTAACTGTTGGCCAGCTGCTCGTTCAGCTTCCCCGGGTCCCTGGATCCTGGAGGGGCAGGGGGTGAGACCTGAATATAGTGAATGATTGGAATCCAGACAGATCGGGGGGCTCTATTTGGACAGTTTTTAGACACCCTGGGTATGATGGACATTTGGGGAGCCTTTCACCCAGAAAAGCAAAGGTTTTAGATTTTTCTCCCAGGCTGCAGTTTTCCCAACTCTATTACCTCTTGATGCCAAATTTAGAGATACATAGGGTTATTTATATGCGAATACTGGTGTGTGGCCTCTCAGACCACTCGCTTGTAGAACTACAGATATGGCTAGGCCTTATGGCGCTTAATAGTTGAATGATAAGGAATGTAGAAAACACATAATAGATGTGTTTGATACATACTTTGAGCTCTACAGGCGCTCCATAGACTCCCCCAGATGTACTTTGGAAGGCCATTAAGGCCACACTAAGAAGAAACCTTATCAGCCGTCAGGCAGGAATAATGTGCAGAAAACAGTAAGAGGTTGCAGGTCTGGAAGTTCAACTTCTTAATCTTGAATTTCAATACATAGAATCTCTGTCATGGTCTACACTCAGTCAGTCCCTGCATAAAGACTTTCCTTAAAAAAACATTGATGGATGAGGCGAGGGCTGCATGGCTTGAAGCTCAAAGCTGAATCTTTCAATGAAGTAAGACATTGCACTGGTTGTGCCGCAACACATCTAAGCAAGACTTCATAATACAATTATATGGCGGGTGGGATTTGGTGGTTATGAGCCTGCTATTCCACCCTGTACTCCCTGATGACTCTGCCAACCACAGACACATTGCCTGATTTTATTGCTGATCTCCCAATGAGGGGACAAAAGACAAGAAATATCTCCTCGAAGGAGATGTCACTTGTGAAGAGCTGGTAGAAGCCTTGGGCCCTTACTCCGGGTCCCAGTGAATTCCCACATTCATTTTTCAAACTCTATGCATCAAATCTAGTCAAACCACTCCTCGATCTTGTAATTGTTTCTTAAAAGTTTCAGACTCCTGCCCGACTTGCGCGTGGCATCTGGAATTATGGGTTAATGCACCCTAAACGCAACAGCAGGTGTGTTCACTATGCCCTGACCATTGCAAATAGATTAGAGGCTCTTTCGGATTATGTTTGGCTGATTTTGAAAAGGCCTTTGATTCGGTGGGTTGGAGACCCTTGTACACTTTAAGGAGGGTCAACAGTGGCCACTCCTTCATTAGATATTTCTGATTGTTCTATACAAACCTGTCAGCAAGGTTTAGGGTAGGACTGAAGGTGTCCGAAGTGTTCTAGTGCAATGAGGCACTAGACAAGGTTGTCGTCCTGCTGCTCATCGGTATTGCGATTCAGCCATCAGCAGAAATGTAGATGCCTGAATGAATGGTAGATTCCCGGACGAAAGGGTATGAATGGACAGGGGTGTCACGGACAGAGTAGTGCTGTACACTGATGATGTTTTGGTGTTATTGAGGGCACTGGAAGAGTATGGTCCAAAAGTCCTGCAGATCATCTGTATATTTGGAGCCATGACCGGACTTCACATAAATGGAAGTAAGCTGACAGTATACTCACTTGTTGATCACCTCTAGGACCTTGGTTGGGTCCGTGAATTACAGCTAGCTAGAGATGGTTTCAAATACTTATGGGTCTATGTGACACAGGATGCAAAGATCGCTTGGGACAGGAGCCTACAACCACATATAGACAGATTGCTCAGGCATCCCCCCATTCCTGCCTGAAAAGGCTAGCGATCTTTAAAATGGTGGCCTTGCCCTGCTTATTAAAAGAGCTATAAAACTTTCCCCTTGCAATGCCACATATTTTTTACACAAATCAACTCCTTTTTGAGGGGTTTACTCTGGATTCAGAATTTCCCTAGAAAACCCTAGTGAAAGGCTCTATGTCCACATATGATGAAGTGGCAGTGGCCAAAATGCTACATCCTTTTATAGAGCTCCCCATCTAGTCATTCTCAATGAGTGGTGGCATGACATGCACGTTGATCCACTTTTCGGATGCAAAGTCGGTGATGCATGGAGTTCAAATGTTTCACTCACTATAAAGTGAAAAATTAATCTCGATCTCACCCTCCCGCCACACAGTTGATTATATAATTGTGTAAGAATGCAACACACACATGCCAGGATGTGGTTTAACTTTTGAAAATTGACAGAACTGTAATGTGTGATCCTCATGATATTAAGGAATGTTGTTTAATTCCTATTCTACCGGACGTGCTGTTTGATATCATTCATATCAATTCATACGCAGATGAATGTTTTTGCTTATGAAATGGAAATATAATATTAGCCTTGAGAAATGACTTGCTACAAATTTGCTTTGCACTCTTTCATCAAGATTTTCATCTAAAATCCGTCTTATTCTGCATTGTAGATTCATCTTGTAGTTCCTGCAGACCTGCAGGGCACGGAGCGACAAGTCTCAGAGACTGGATGAGCACAGACAGCATCTGTTGTGAGAAAGATAAATTATCGACGGTTCTTCAGCATCCAGAAGGGGAGTCTAGTGTATCACCTTCGAACTGCATCACTGCTTCTCTTAATTCCTTTCATTTGCCTGTAATGGATCAAGGAAGCATGGTCGACAGAGTGGCACCAAGTACATCATTCTCCACTAACCTCCCAAGGCCCGGTGACCCAGGAGCACCTCCACTTCCAGCAGAGCTACACTCGGAGCCTGAAGAAGTCTGCACCAGCTCCACGGATACAGAGTTTCACCCCTTAAGATCGCGTTCTCTCTCGCCACCATAGCCTATAGCTGTTTTCAAGTGGCCCATGTTGTCTTGAAGCACATCTGTACACGATATCAAAAACTAGTATTTTTGCCTCCTGGTTGGCACAGTTGAAAAAATGGTTGCACGGCATCATGGGACATCTCTCCACTTACTAAATGTTGTTTCTTTTATGGGTGCTTATTTCCTTATTGGTTTAGTTCTCATTTGCAGGTTACCAAGATACAGGATTGGCCTGGTATTGCAGCATTTTTATTCAAGGGGTCTGTAATGCTTGGCAAATAGTGGATTATGGGTCCTCTGGCACATATTCCCAGCACATTGTCATAAGCGCTCAGGGTGTGTATATATCATACGGACTGTCTTTCTTGGACTCCCTTACTGTGTTTTCTTACCAGAGTCACTAACAGAGAAAAACGCTGTGATTGAAGGAATGATGATAATTTTTCAATGTTCATGCTTACAGCCACAACAAACCTCACTTTTAAAGCAAGTAATTCTCAAGAACCAGTTTGTGTCAAATTTGATTGTTTGGAAGTGGAAAATGGGCATGCACCATTCTTATCTTAACTCTCTTATCTGGTTAAAGATGTATTGTCACAAATATGGACAGCTAACCATGTTCGCCTGTAATTACTGTGCTAAAAATATGTCCACTTCATTCTGTATGCTGCAACGGTAACTGTAAATATATGTAATGCTTAAGGTTGATTTGTTTTTTGGATTTTTTTGTTGTTGTTGCCTGCACTCGTCTTGAAAAGCAGTTTCAGCCGAAAGAACATAAAAGGCCTTTATTAGTCAAGGCAGATTAAAACATTGGAATTTTGAGACCTCCATTGAAGGCTCGGGGCTTATAATGGCTGGTGAAAGCCTTCTTTGCCAACATTCCAGTTTCACCCTTTTTAATTCAGAACAATATACCCTCAGTGTGTGGAATGTTCTAATAGCCTTTTAGACCTTCTGCTTCTTGCTATACCAGTTGTTAAAGGCCCTCTCCTTTGTTAAAGGACCTCTCCTGTGGCTCGAGCCTATAACTTGGGCTCAGGACATTTAACAACTGGTATAGTATAGTCCTCGGCAGCGGGCTATAAGGCTGTAATAACAAACTACTGCTAAAATACAGTTGTGTGACAGTAAAACCCATGATGACAGTCCTCTCCGCTCATTTGAATTGACCCTGGGTAACTTTAATGATCATGCCGCTATTTGTTTGACAACCTATGTACAATATGGTGGGTTTCAGTAAGGCGGTAGGAAACTGTGGGTACTGTGGAGGCCTTTAGGAAGAGAGTTCTCAATGCTGCACATTTCAGGAGCACTAATGGGACACTAAATGTTGACATGCGTTCATTGAATCAATTCAGTAAGCTATAAAAACTCACTTTAAATGTCTGTTCTTACATTAAGCCTCTACAAATGTATTATCTAAGAACATCATGCAACCTATAAAAATGCAGTTTTCCTGTGCAATAGTAATGAAAGGTAATAAAGAAAAAGTCCCAGTACCACTTAAAATACTTAAAATGTCTACATCCCTCACGTCATCACATCATTAAACTTCTATTTTATGGGATAGAAGGAACATTCCATACCCTCTTGTAGTCTTGTACTTTGTACCTTGTATGTGCTAGGCTACTAAGCTGTCATCTTGTACCAAACTACCACTGGTAATGGCACACCTTGCTCCGCATAACATTAGCTGGTCTTGGCATTCTTGTTATACAATGTAGTTTGCATCATTCTGACCTTACAAGAAGAGCGGTTCCATTCCCAGGTATTAGTATGCATCTGTTATAATAGTCTCCCTTACAGGGTGGGCGTGAAAGGTAGTAACTTGATTACTTACATGGGCCCAGATAGTGAGTTAGGCCAGTAAGGCTTACTCGTGTTGACTTCATAGGTGTCAGTGGCACTCTTCAGAAGGTTTAAGTTAAACCTGAAAGTCCTCATGAAAGAAGGACTGCAAAAGGAACTGGCTACGAGTTGGTAACTTCTTTTCCAAGACAGGAAAGGGAATGGACTAACTGTGGTGGTGTAGGGAAAGGGCTTTCTCCACAGGGAAAATGTTTTCCCAAGGGAAAAAAACAAAATGGAAAAAAAACAGTGGATTTGCACTGCATGCTCCATTGCCCTTGTCTTTATATCTACAGTGTGTAGATTTCTGCCAGGGTTGGAATGGGAGCCCTTTGGCCATATCACAAGGCATTCCCAGTAGAATGTGCCTGACACAGGTTTCAAGGTGTACTTCTGAGAACGTTTATGAATTTAAAAAAGACCTCATAAAAGTACATTTATGTGGAGCTGTACCTCTCCATCGGTACTTTTATATTTTTTTTTTACCAGGCACTCTTTGTATTGTCTGCTTCCTGCAACATGAAGAGGTTAGATTATGCACAGGTTTTTGTTGAAGGGTTTTGTATGTTCATAGATTTTCTTGTGGGAAATGGTACTAGGCAAACAAATAACTCCACAATCTTGTAGGCTAAGAATGAAAATGTTAAGAATAGATCAATAGCCGAAGTTAATGAATAATCTCTACTCTTACTGGTTGCTCTATTTTCCAAATAAAGGTGAGTGTTGGTACAGCCTTCACATTCTTGTGGATGTAGTCCATTATAATCTCTAGTGACTGCAGGTTGGAGTGAGAAATGCTTACACGCATCACCACTTTAAAATAGTGCCCCTAGAAAAGCAGTGCAGAAAATATGGCGACTTTGTTTTCCCTTCCTCTTTACCTGCTATTTTGCATGTCATGAATGTATGGTTTACCATACAGGTGCCCCAGTAAAATGAAGGCATGATCTTGTACAAAATCTGGTTCACTCTGTTGTGGTCGCAATGATGGACCTCTTTTGTCTGCCGCAGTAACTCAGCTGTGTGCAGCAATGTAACCACCCAAGCTCATGATGGATGGTCCCAGTGGTTAGAATGGATTTGGAGCACAGTCAAACGCTTCCAGAAGATAATCAGTAAGAAACATGCCATGTAGTGATCTCCTGCAGCTCCTCTGGAACCCTGCATAGTCAATGAAATCCAAAATGGATGATATCCTTATTGTGGCAAGATTACCTCAGACCTTTTCTTATGGGGAAGGGGTTTCAATCGATGAGAATGCTGGGTTCTCCTAGCTGCACTGAGCAGTTTCCTTACCAAAGGTTTACAGTTTCTCCTAATCACATATGCAACTGGAGATTCAAGACCCACCTAGCCAAAAAGGTCTTGTGTGCTTGAAAGGAGCAGTTGATGTAGCAAACAGGAAACACATATTTTTTCGTACCTGCTGATGCTGATTGCCGGTATTATATGCCATTTTATTCCAGCCAATACCCCAGTCTCTGTATCCAAATACGTGCTATTCAGCTATGCAAGCCACAAGAATTCTGGAACAGACCTGTGTTCTCTTAAGGGCGGCTTCGGAGGTTACCTCACATGTCACTTGCATGGCATGGTGACATCTGAATTGTGTACATGGCTTACCAAACATTCTAAGATGGCTCATGCACATTTATCTAGTCTTTAAGGACCATTCTGTCAAAGGAAGAGATCTTACGTGTTATTAAAGCAACTCTGTAGTTAAATAAACCAATTCAACAACATGTATTTTAGTTTTTAAATAGATGCCTGTAATTAGTAAAGAATATGGAAAATCTCTGGCCCAATGATTTTTTTTGTGTTGTAGTTGATAATGATGCTGATACCAATGTCAATATGCATTTATTTTGTGGAAAAAGGAGCTTGTAATTTATTAATGCTTTTATTGGAAGGTACATTTCTGCAAACATAAACAGGCAAAACAAAAACACGTTTTACAAAACTTCAGGTTTAATTTTTTAATATTGCTGTTTATTCATTGTATGACTATATATTTTTCCAAATGGTTATTTAGTTGACCTGTAATTGTGAAAATGTTTTATAGTAATCAACTGTATTTTTTCATCTTTTGGGGGTGCAGCGTGATGTAGATGCCAAAATATGATTTGATATAATAGTTACTGTTTCATTCATTCTGTTGTCCATGCATCAGCAGAGATGGATGTATATGTCTTGTTTCCTAGGATTCAAGTTTATAGCATTTTGTTCTCATAAACGTCTCTGTGCTACTTCTGTAGCAGACATATGGACATGCTAATTAGTTAATGGCTTAATAAACAAAGGTTTTTTCCTATAAAACAGTGTTTTAACCCCTAATGTGTAACGTCATTTGATATTCTAAGCAAAGATTAAAAAAAGTGGGTAAACTACTGTTGTGTTAGTTGTATATTAAATTCTAAGAAAGATTGTATGTGCTCTTGTGTAATGTGTGCATACATATGTGTAAACCTAAAATGGTTCATTCACAAGCAGAAAAATAGTATGTATGCGTGTGTAAATACGTATTTTAATATCTAGAGGAAATTATTACTATTGAACAGACCATACATATCCATTAGTGGGAAAAGTCAAATCCTTGTACGTATGGCATTGATGAGTGCAGTGGTCACTTGTAAACTTGCTTCAAGTTCTGCATTAATTCGTCATAACTTGAATAAGCTCTTCTAATGATTTGTCTGACTAGGGGGCGTGGCTTCGCCGGCTTGCGAAATGGCCACGCATTAGTGAGGCTCCGCCGGCCGAGCAGAATTAATCCTCCTAAAATCTGTCAATATCACCCCAAGATAGCGCTTGCTGCTGTCACACAGACTGGTGGAAGAGGCGACATCGCCGGAGTCCGAAAATATACGCGTCAGGAGCAGTTGGAGCCGGAGTTACATACCAGGCCTGCAGACGCATGACGCTTGCGAAGCCGGGATCTCGGGTGAATCCGTGCCGGGAGGCCCCGAGTCGCGGCTGGGAGACGCGGACGAGACGAAGCGGTAACAGCTGGCCTGTGGAGAGAGAACCTCGAGCTGCAACACGCCGAAGCTGTGGGCCGATACAAGCAAGCGCGAGGCAGGCAGCGAATGATCCTGTACGGGAGACTGGAGGAGCCGACGCATGCTGCGCCCCATAGGGAGCGGTGAACTCCGGTAACTCTGCCGATAAAGTAGGTGCAGCGGGGCACTGCAGAAGCGGCCTGGGAGCTTTGCAGGGTCCTACGCATATGGTCACCGTGACTTCCCCCCGCTGAGGCCATACAGTGGGACATTACCTTCGGGAGGTGGAGATGCCGATGTGAGGGCTCGCCTGGCCGCCGATACGGAGATAAGCCATGCATGCAGTAGCGAGCTCGGGGACACCAGAGGCACTGATAAACCGAATTGCTGCTGATACTGTGTAGGGAGATAGTGAGCCACGCAGGACACGACCGGTGTGGTTTGAGGAGACCGACTTATAGTGAAGGAGCTGAGGCCCTTGGGACATTGGATGCGGAGGCTGGGCTGTTGACTTTCTGCGGGGAGCTACGCAGAGGGTTGTGGTGGAACCGAAAAGCGCTGTCACCAACTAGGAGCCGCCACGCCACTGACTTGGCCTTCATTGCCGCTGTACATTTCTAGCAGTGCAGACGCATGGTCTGCAGACGTCGGATAACGCTGAGGGGTGCCACCTAGGGCCCGGGGGCACAGGAGGAACGGTCCATGCCGCACACTGACTACCTCAGCCCGGTGATGCGGGGGAAGGCCGTGTCAGGCAAGAGACGACGATTGTGCAGGAGAAAACCAGCGGAGGGGAGTGCTGAGTCGCACCGGGCAGGGCTGACCTGCGAGTGCCCCATAGCGATGCTGTGACAATAGGACGTCTGACTGCCCTGTGAAGCCACAGAAGGGAAAGGCGACAGTAGTGCCAATTGTGGCTGCAAATTGTTCATGATTGGAGGTGGCCGGCTGCGGTAGAGCTGGGTATAGTGCCAGGCAGCGGAGAGGCACGGATCGGCCACAATGGGAAAACCAGATACGAGGCAGCCAAGGCTCACTTTCGACAAAAAAGCAAACCAAGCGGCGGAGGGCGAGACTGGGCAGCAGAGTCAGGTGGAGGAGGTGGCCACCTCGATGCCACCGGCAGAGGACATTCGTGCCATGTTAAAGGACCTTAAGGCAAGTCTTCAGGGTCTAGATTCCAAAATAGGCTCCCTGGCGGTGCGAATGGATCGGATAACACAGAGAATGGACAAACAGGAAGGTCGAATGGGAGTGTTGTAAGCTAGAGTCACGGAGGCGGAAGAGGGGCAGACGGAAATGGATACAAAAAATGCGTGAGATGGATGGGGTGCTACAAGTAATCCGGTTAAAGAATGAGGATTTGGAAGTGCGGTCGAGAAGAAATAACGTTCGGATCACGGGCGTATCGTAAACCACAGACATTCAGAACATGGAGAAATACATAGAGACCATGATGAGAAAGCTTTTTGGCCTTGCTTTGTCCCCTATGTTCTCCATAGAATGTGCACATAGAACATTGGGCCCTAGGCCGCGACCTGGCGCTCTGCCGAGACCTATCCTGTTAAGAGTCCTAAACTATAGGGATCGAGATGCGATACTAAGATCGTCACGAGAGAAAGGGAATGTACAATGACGGAAACACCATCGCCATGTACCCAGACTTCACGTTGCAGGTTCAGGCGGCGCGCAGGGAGTTTCTGCCAGCCAAAAAGATCTTCCAACAGATCGGAACTAAATACTCGCTGATTTATCCAGCTAAGTTGAGGATACAAGGTCCTGGCAAGCCCACCACCTTCACGGATGCGAGGGCTGCCCTGACGTATGCCAAGCAGCTGGCCAAGGAGCAGGGACAAAAGCCGCAGTCAGAAGATGCACCTGAGGCAAATAACCTGAGTGACAATGACTGAGGACTCTGAAGTGCTGCAATGGATGAGCAGCTAAGTTCATGGTGTAGAGATATTGTGTCGCCATGGTTTAGTTGTAAAAGATGTTTCAGGTGTGTAAGACATTATCAGATAGACTTGTCTAGTTCTCCGGTGATGTTGGGGATTTTCCGGCACACATGTGGATACTGATGTGTAGTCATAACGGCTTCCAGACCTGGGGCGACCAGTATATAGCTTGGCCACCCTGCCATGAGTGCAGGGGTGTTGTGCCGGCGGACCCATGTTCCCCGCGGGATGATTCCCTTAGAGCTCCTAATATTGGGCCTTTGTTTTCAAGTTTTGGGCACTGGGGGGGGGGGGGGGTGGACTCACAACCTGTTGGGGGGTTGGTGTGGGAGGGGATGGGGAAATAGGGTTAGTTTTTTTCTGGGAAATATGCCACAAGATAAATATATGACCAGTGGTCGATGGCGGTTGGCACAGGGGGATATGTTTATATTGGGATGCCGCTCAGCTGTTAGTACAGAAAGCACTTGGCTTCAGGATCTCTGCGTGTCCGTATCGGGAGATCATAAGTCCCTTGTGGGTTGTCGTCGTGAATGGTCTCTGTTACTACGATTTCATATCTAAAATGTATTACTTGGAATATTAGAGGTCTGAATGATCGCTGTAAGGCAAGACTGATACACTCCTACCTCACCAGACACGGAGTGGACATATGTCTGCTGCAAGAGACTCACCTGACAGCACGGCAGGTATGCTGTGAAACAAAAGATGGGGGGAGATAATTGCCGGCGGGTACTCCAACTATTCACGAGGGTGGCTATGTTGTGGCGCAGGGGACTGCAGTGGCGCACACACCGCACTGTGATAGAGAAGGTCGCTACATTCTGCTACAGGGTACACTATACAATACACCCACGATGATCATAAATAACTATGGCCCCAACACGAACGACCCTGAGTTTTTCCGTAACATCAGGCAACTGATGCAAACATTAAAGAACACCTCGGTCATATGGGGGGGGGACTTCAATGCGGTCCTCTCGGACGTTGCAGATAGGCACGGTACATCTGAGCACCACCCGAGAGCATCCGCCACGCTGCAAGACATTATAACTGACAGGCAACTAGTGGACTCATGGAGAGCGCTACACCCGACACTTCGAGAGGGCACATGTGTGACGCGCCATTGCAGCGCCTGGTCGAGGCTAGACTTTTGGTTGCTGTCTAGGGACATGCATAGTTGGGTAACGGCGGCTGAACACCACCCGCGTACATTCTCAGACCATGCACCAGTACTACTGACGTTGAATGTGCCAGGTCCATATATTGCTCCGTTCAGTTGGAGATTGCCTTCCGGGGCACTGCAAGACCAAGTCTTTAGAGAAGAGTTACGGGGTAAAATAGGAGATTACTTTACACTAAATGAAGGCTCAGTGGATTCCCCTGGCATGTTGTGGGAAGCGTTTAAGGCTGTGGTACGCGGTGATTGTATTGCACTTAAGGCAGGGGTTCTTAGATATCTGTACTACATTGCGGAGACTGGAGCTAGAGATAGGGGAACTGGAGAAAATGCAGATTCGCTTCCCAACGCCTGCTAGTATGGCGCAGATCCGGGTTAAGCTTACAGAATATCAGGCAGAGGCGGAAAGAGAAGCGGTGTTTTTATATAAAAATGCACAGGCAAGGCGGAATGGAGAAGGAGACCGAGCCGGGAAAACTCTGGCGGGATTACTCAGATCGCCTAGGGGAGCGGATTACATAACTGAAATAAGCACGGAGGACGGGGAGTTGGTCAGGTCACCGCCGGAAATTTTAACCACAATGTCCTGGTATTAGAAAAAGTTATATACATCCAAGACTGCCCCTTCCCAATCTGACATAACTGACTACCTCGATAGCATGGCATTGGCATGGTTCAGCAATAGTGCAAGGCAATACATGGAGCTTCCCATCACTGTGGAAGACGTTCGGCAAGTGATAGGCAGTATGCCGGCTGGTAAGGCTCCGGGGGCTGACAGCGGCCTTTTCATAAAGTATACTCCGATATATTTGCGCCACGCCTGTTGCAGGTATATCACGAGGCTATGGAGATGGGCATCCTTCCCCCCCCACGTTGAGAGAGGCTATTATCATAGCTTTGCTGAAACCTGGCAAAGATCCCACAGCCCCTGACTCATATTGCCCCCTCTCCCTAATAAATCTTGATGCTAAAATCTATGCCAAACTCACAGCCAACAGGTTGCAACCCATGCTACCGCAAATAGCATTGCCAGATCAGTCTGGTTTTATACCGGACCGCGCAACTGCCCATAATTTACGTACGCTGTTTGGTGTTTTGCACTATCTGGCCCCCTATGTCCAGGCAATTGCTGCACTACTAGACGCCACCAAGGCGTTTGATTTGTTGGAGTGGCGATTTCTCTTTGTTTTGCTGCCCGCATGGGGTTTAGACCCTTGTTTATTAAACAAATACAGTTGTTGTACACGAAACCTATTGCTAGGGTGCGAATAAATGGGCAAATGTCGGAACCTTTCGCCATAACCAGGGGAGCAAGACAGGGCTATCCATTGTCGCCGCTGCTGTTCGCTATCGCCATGGAGCCATTGGCGGCCCGGCTTTGCCAGCACCACACGCAGAGGAGCATTGGGTTCACGTCCAGAGGTCTGCTGATCTCAATGTATGCAGATGACATGATAGTGTACCTCACAAACCCCAGGGACAACTTTGTGACAGTAATGCGAGAGATTGTCCGTTATGGTGGACTTACAGGTGTACAGCTGAACTGGTCCAAGTCCGTGATATTTCCGCTCTGATATTTCCGCTCACTGACAACACTCTCCAGTTTGACACGGAGTATCCCATCAAGTGGGCGGCTGAGGAGGTTAAATATCTAGGAATATGGGTAAGCAGGTTGGTGCAGGAAATATGGTTGGCAAACTATGGTAGGGTAATGGACTGGATAGTGAGCAAGGTACAGAAATGGAAGCAGCTACCGTTGTCACTAATGGGGCGTATAGCCATCATAAAAATGGTGATACTTCCCAAGCTCTTATATTTGTTTGTCAACATACCGATGCCGCTAAACACAATTTTTTTTTTAGACAATTGCGATCTCCTGTCCTCGAACTGGTATGGGCGGGTAAACAGCCGAGAGCATCCTGGAAGCTGTTGACACTACCCTTTGCTCAGGGGGGCTTGTGTGCTCCAGATTTCGAGCTTTATGCATATAGTGCACAGGTACAGTATTTGCATTTTTGGCAGCATCCTACGCCCTTCCAGCCCCATGTAGCGATAGAAATTGATAGTGGCTCCCACCCCGCTGGAAACGGCGATATACCAGCCTTACAAAAGGCCCCATTTAGAAATCGATGCGGTAGAAACAATGAGATGGGCATGGAAAGGGATAGCTAAAAGGGCCAATATTGAGGAATTATATGCACCATCCATGCCGCTGAGTTGCAACCCACAATTGGCTCCACTAGTGGAAAAGGCCATAACGCTTAGAGCCACGGCTCATGCCCTAGTGAAGGGTGGGGATCTCTTCCCAGATAATACTTTCCTAACATTACAACAGATGTGCAATGATCAAACAAACACGGCATCAGATACACTCCTGTACTATCAGCTTTGGACCGCGTGCCGTGCTCGATATGCGTCCTTCCCGCAAGCACTGCCTGCATTACCTGCATTAGAAAACGTGCTGGTAAGTCCGTCTCCTCGCAAATTGATTACGCGCATATACAGCACAACGCAAAAAGATTCACCGATAATAGTATGCACGGCCAGGTCGGAGTGGGAGGCTGACTTAGGTATTGTTATCAGGGATAAGCAGTGGCAATACTGCTGTTCGCAGCTAGAACGCCTCTCACCCAACTATAAATTGAGGCTAACCCACTTCAATTACTTGCACAGATTATATAGAATGCCATCACAGCTGCATCGCATGGGCATACACCCAGACACAAACTGTTGGAGATGCGGGGTTCTTGTACTACATTCTCCCCCTCCAAGAGAAGGTTACTTTAGGGGTAGAAGCCACTCTAGATAACAAGAAAAGTGGAACCTCCCCAAGAAGAATACACCAGAGAGAAACCCTCTGGAGAAAAAAAAATTCCCCTGGATAAGAGTAACGGAAGAGATCTAAACACTAGAGAGAGGCTTCTCACTCAAAGACCTACAAACGTGAAACCCTTGGCCACGAGTTCCATGCAGGTAGACTTCGACCGGAGCCTAGTGTCAACATGAAAGGAAGCCCCATGGGTAGTAACCCTAGGAACTGACTAAACAACATCCACCAAAAATAGGGAACAACACAGGGTACTAACCCTTGGAAATAACACAGCCTCCCCTAGGTAGGGTACACCACAGGGTAGTCACCCTGGAAAACAACATAACCTCCCCTGATAAGAGTACACCACGGGGTACACACCCCGGAAACACAACCTCCACTAAAAATAGGGAACAACGCAGTTTACTAACCCTGGAAAATAACACAACCCCCCCTAAATAGGGTACACCACAGGGTACTCACCCTGGAAAACAAAAACTACAATGTCCCCTAAATAGGGTACACCACAGGGTACTCACCCTGGAAAACTGAAAACTAAATTAGAGGCATTGACTACCCCCACAACCTCCCCAAATAAATGGGTACACTCTACGTACGAAGACTAAATTGGGACACACACCGTTTAATGGTACACTACACTTGTGAGCTGTACGGAACGCTCACTGTCTCACAACACACTTGAATTAAAAACTGAATTGGAGGAGTCTACGCACCCACAACTTCCTCAAAGAAAAGGGGAACTGAGTGCCACTAAAACCTCGACACGTCAATGCATATTTCATATTGTTGGAGCGTAATACTTGCCCCTGCCAGGATAGACCATATACCAAACAGGACATGCATTATGTGAACTTGCTCTGTATCCTGGTAGAAGAGCTGTGGGTCCATGTATTGTCTGTTCTGCTGTCCGCACAACCACCACAGCTCCAGGAACATTGTTCTTGCCCCTGTTCGGATAGGCAACTCCTCGTGGACTTCGTCAGGAGCATAATGAACAGCAGCATGCAAGACCAGGAAGGCCAGTCCGAGCACGTCAGCGGATATGAAGTTATCATCAGGGGCATCGATTTCATCCTTATACTCCTGGTGCTGGTCAAGGAATGCTCTAGCCCGTAACATATTGTTGGTCAGCTCAACGGTGTTACTAAGTGCGGACATCTCCAGCACTCGGCAGGTGTAATCTCGGAAGTTTGCGCGGCGCTTGTTCACAGCAGCGAGAGTCGCTGTGAACACAAAACAAAAACATGGCTGGCAGACAAGAACTGTAAGCAATCCTTCAAAATGATGTGCTAAAGCCAAGCACAAGATGGCGGCACGCTTCTAGCCAATGCGCAGGATGGCTAGCGGCAAGGGCGTGCACCAAAGCATAGACCACAGTAAGCAGCTTGAAGAAGATGCGAACGTCATAGGAGTTGGAGTCATGACACAAAGGTAAGTCTGCGTGCGTTGATGTATGCGCGTGGTGAAAGGTATTTGAACAGTAGCGGTTCAACTGTCACAAGGTAACACCATCCCTTCTAAGCAACCAAAGGAACAAAAAAAAGTGTGTCCACTCACCGCACAACACACTGTTTCTCCCCCTGCAAACATGGGCATGTGTCGCGCTTCTCACAAAACAAGACACTTACCTCCAAGGTGTAGTGGCAGTGCGTTGAGGGTCCACAAAGGCAAAATTGACCCCCACTTCTGGTTACTCTCCGAGGCTCTAGGTTTAGGTGCCAATTTTCACAAATAGGGCGACCACAAGTAAGTTGACACGACGCGTTGGAGGAACTCCCTCAACATGCCACATTGTCAAGACCGTGGGAGACTCTCGCATCGTTCAGAGTGGATGTAGGCACAACTAGCTGTCAGGCCACGACGCTTCCCACTCAGACTGAGGGCCAGGTAAAGTAGGTAAACACCGCAGGCCTCAGAAGTCCGTTGCTGGAGAGACTGCTTCAGACGGCAGCAGGTTGACAGCAGGTTCACCATTGACAAACGCGCAGATTGTACGGGACACTGGTGGGGCTGGCCAGGGCGTTACCTTTGAGTTTCAATTGACGTTTTGAATGTCCTTAAAGTCTAGTCTCCTGAGTGCACCGCCATCTTGCAATTGGTGTGTCCCTTCAAGTCTGGTGCAGCTTTCTCCATACAACTACCTCTGCCACCCACGTTGTTCTTCACCAATAAAGTTTTGGGAACCCTGCAGTGTCGCAATGGAATTGCGGCAAGGGAGCATCGCTTCATCCACATCGTCTGCGTCTCTGGTTCTGTTTCTCACGGGTGCAACTGCAGGTACCCATCTACTAAGGACCTTGACTCTACTTTCGGCGCACTCGTGGGGCAGCCATCCGGTTCTTAATAGAGACTTCAGTTCCTTGTGGGAAAATGGCATGTCAACCATTTTGAACTTGTCTGCAGGTCACGTCACATCTGGGTTTTACTTTCCTGGGATGAAGTCACTCCGCAACGGCTCATGGGAATATGACAGCTACTCGCAGAGCTCAAGTAATTTTTCGGTCCCGCCTGCGCTGGTCTGGCTGAGACATTTTGTGTACGGTTTTTCAAAGTGCTGCCTGTGGCCTAAAGTTTGCGTGCATGCACGTGCGCAGCCGCCATGTGTCTTTCCTCTGCAGAGCTTGATCGTGATGCGATCACTTTCATGGGCCGCGCGGCCGTGTCACTTTCACGGTCGCGCGGCCAATGCTTGTTAGGTCTGCCTCCTCTCTTCCTCATTAAGCATGAGATCACTTTCGCAGCCGCGTCACTTTCACGGCCGCGCGGCCAATGCTTGGTTTAAGGAGAGTGTTTGGCTTAGCGATGTTGCATTAATGTTTTTCTTTAACTTTTCTTACGCAATTCTGTGTTTAAATCCTAACCAAATAAGCATGTTTCTGCATCAGGTCCCATGGCTCTGGCACGGTCAGGGGTATTCCGTGCCTTACAACACTCCAGGGCACACCAGTGAAATGTTTCCAGGAGGTCGGGCTTTTACCAGTAACTGAGTAATGTAACGGAGTAACATGTCGGAGACCTTGCTCCCATCAGAAGCCTGGCACTTCTGACACACACACACACATCACTACACTCCCTGGCCTTAGTTAGGAGTCGCTACGGCTGGGACTCACCTGGTCACGTGTAACGAGCTATTTATAAACAACGCACCCAGTAATGAGCGTGGCTCGGCAAAACGAGGCCAGGCGAGTTCAACTATGTTTATTTATAGCGCCGCCGATATAGTCAGTCATCACATTTTCACTCTGTAACCTTTGCTCTATGTAGAAAGAATTTTCCGGTGGTGTAATATAATGTAGGAATTAATCGTGTTGGAAAACTGAATTATTATATTCAGATACACAATCATAAGCCCATGTGTTAGGATATGTCTAATTAATATAAGTCATACCACTATATATTATTTTAATAAAGAATACTACAACACCAAGAGGGAACAAAGGTGGGATAAACAAACCACAGTACCAGAAACCGGTTTATTCAAGAGGGGGCAATAAGAGAATTACTTTCTCTGAATCCTCGGGCTCTAGCAGTGAGGAAGAACAAACCAATGAGCAGCAGGATAGATCAGATGCTAATTATGAACGGGAGCCTTTTTTAGGAGGACGCCCGAACCGAGGGCAAAGAAATTATCGGAACTATGGAAGAGAAGATCAGATGAGGAACCATCCACCTCAAAACTATCAAGCGCAGGACTATCTAAAAACCAGGAACCAGAGGTATTGGAGGTAGAAGACATGCCCATTGTTAACCTTTCTAATAAGATACTAACCAATGAAGAACAGGAGGTTCTGAAAAAAGGGTTTAGCTTTGCCCCCACTGCTCCTCCTAATAAATTCGAATTGGAAAAGGACATGAGAAGCTTCTTTAGGAAAATTACACTGAACAACTTTTTTAAAGATAGGAATTATGAACCAGCCCATAATGTTACAGGTTTTAAACCCAAATCTATTTTTACTCCTAACCTTAGTCAACTTGATAAAAACATTGAGCTTTTTGAAAAAATAGTAGAAATAGAAATAAAGAACAGTCTAGG
Organism: Triturus cristatus; assembly: GCF_964204655.1. Classification (NCBI taxonomy): domain Eukaryota; kingdom Metazoa; phylum Chordata; class Amphibia; order Caudata; family Salamandridae; genus Triturus; species Triturus cristatus. The sequence goes on from NC_140586.1 coordinate 498,534,469, forward strand.
AACGACATATAATCGAACAAACAATCTCCTACCCAATCAGAGAAAAGCGCTCAAAACATTACAAGACTGTAATCAAATTACCATCAAACCCGCAGATAAGGGTGGAGGGGTTGTAGTTTTGGATACATTAGACTATGAGAACAGAATGAGATCACTGCTAAATGTGGCAGACCACTATATACGTGTCCCCTTCTCTGTGATTGGGGGTCTAAAAAAAAAAGTCTCTCAGCTTTTAAATATAGGCAGAGAAGAAGAAGTGATCTGTGATGACGAATACAAGTTTCTCTTCAACAACAATCCAATTATTCCCGCAATCTATGGTCTACCAAAAATACACAAAGATGTAGCGAACCCACCCATGAGACCAATTGTGAGTAGCTTGGGCTCATTACTGGAGCCACTAAGCAAATATGCTGATTTTTTTCTAAGACCGATTGTTCAAAAACAGGAATCCTACCTGAAAGACACAGCCCACACAATTTCGATTTTTGAGGGGCTTAGCTTCAATAGGGTGACTCAGTTTCTGGTCACCCTAGATATCGAAGCATTATATACAAATATCCCCCAGGACGATACAATACGAGTGATGGCGTCTATTTTAGAAGAGGAAAATTTGAATGGTGGTCAATGCCAATTTATCTTAAATTGTATCAAGTTGGTACTGAAGAACAATATTTTCTTATTCAAAGATGAGTTGTATAAACAAGTCAAAGGGACAAGTATGGGGGCCACATGTGCCCCCAGCTTGGCATGCCTCTATGTAAGCCACTTTGAGCGCAAACATATTTACAATGAGATGGCACCTTTTTTCGAAAATGTTTCCCATTGGCATCGTTTTATAGACAATATAATTTTTATCTGGAACGGTGCTAAAACCGAGCTTATGCAGTTCTTAGAATGGCTCAATGTAGGAGATGATAACTTGAGGTTTACAGCCAATTTCAGTGACACAAGTGTCGATTTTTTGGATATTAAAATAAAAGATACACAAGGACACCTTGAGGTGGAATTATTTTCAAAACCAACTGATAAGAACACTTTGTTGAAATACGACAGCAATCACCCTACGTCACAAAGAGACAATATTCCATTTGGCGAGTTTTTAAGGTTACGCCGTAATTGTACAAATTTGACTGATTTCCAGTATCATGCAGAAATTATGACAAACAAACTGAAAGAAAGAGGATACCCTAGAAAATTAATCAAGCACTCCCTCAAGCGTGCAAGATTTTATGATCGGGATAGTCTATTAAACAAGAACAAAGAGAAAAAGAATAGAAATCTAGATAAAATTGTTTTTGTGAGTCACTATTCTGGTTTGAGTAACAAAATAAAGAATATAGTAAACCGCAATTGGAAGATCCTCAATGATGGAATGCTGACACCTATACCCAAACCCCTATTCTCTTTTAGAAGAAATAAAACTATAAGAAATGCATTGGTAAAAACCTATAAAACGATTGAAAATAATAGTCAAACTACTCTGCATAACTAAAAAGCTATAGGCAATTATGCCTGTGGTACATGTTCCATTTGCCCTAATTGCATTGAAGTAAAGATTTTGAACTTTAATGGTAAAACCATGGTTACAAAATCATTAAACAACTGCCGGAGCAAGAACCTAGTATACCTCCTTATCTGCCCATGCGGCTTAGGCTACGTGGGGGAGACCGGTAGGGAACTACGCATCAGATTACTTGAACATAGATCGGCGCTAAAAAACAAGAAGGAAAATGCACCCCTCACAGACCACTATGCCAAAGCCAATCACCAGTATAACCAGTTTCAGTGGTTTATATTGGAAAAAATAACTGTAAGCCGGAGAGGAGGTAATCTGGATGCAATCAGGAAAACGCGTGAACAATGGTACATTTGCCACTTGGACACCATAAACAAAGGCATGAATACCAGGGAGAATTGGATGAAACTGGTAGTAAACCAATGAAATACAATGTAAGCGGATAGGATAGTTCTGAAACGTAGATTTATTAATTGCCTGGCAATTTATCAAATAGTTCAGAACCACTATAATATATACCATAGAATTGATAGGTCATATATATATATATATTCCCGTTTATGAATCTATATACATATATACATATTTTAAAAAAAAAATCTTATGGTCATGGGAAATTATAATCAATGTATGTTGGAAATTATAAAAAAAAAAAAAAGTGGTTGTAGCGGTACTATGAGTAAAATTTAAATCTTTATTAAACATAGTTCATTTGGTGAAATTATAAATATTAGAGAGGGAGGCATGTTACCTTACGGGTAAAATCTTGTACAATAGGGAACATAATTAACCGGGGTCATGGGTACTTCCGGGGACTCGGCAATTACAAGCGCAATGTTTGCGGTCGGGAGCCGGACCTATAAAGTTACATGATTTTGAAAAGAAGTACATCCGGGACACCGTAGGCAGCACGCATACGAATTGTCAACACGGCCGACCAGAGCAGGAGGTTTAATCGCGTAGCACTTCCGGAATGTGTACATCCGGATTATTGCAGGCAGGATGCACATGAACGGAAAGGTCGCGGCATCCATTACTTTCAGGGTTTGGTGCGCGAAACATGGAGGCACACCTGGGAGAAATCCATTAATTCCGCAATGGGCCAATCAGAGTTTTCATCCTTGGGTTTATATAACGGTAAGGTAAGGATATGTTGTATGCTGGCAGTCAGGAGGACAAGAGGAACCCATTGGAAGTTGTACAAGACCATAGAGACGGTGAGGTTATCGAGTTGGATTCTATCTCACTATCGGGCCATAATTTATATTAAAACTTTGATGCCCCACAAAATAGATAATAGTTTATTATACTCTAACGTGTCGTTATAGCGTGATGTCATATCCCTTGCAGGCACTGTGCGTCAAAATAAGGGGGCTAACACCGCAACCAGGAGGTGATATGTGTTCGCCTCACTCTGCAATATCTAAACAACAGGCAAAGCGGTTTCCCTCATAGAATACAGTAGGCATCAAAATCTTCATGATTTGGGAATAATAATCAGAAATGAAAGCATTATATTCAGATCTATTACAATGGTTCACGTTTTAGGTGAAAATCACCAAAGACAAATTGAGGAGGAGTTTCACAGTAAGAATAATCTGCCCCGTACTGAGAAGACGCAGGAGCAGGGTCCTGAAACACAACTAACCAATACCGCTTAACAAGGTGATAAGATTTGACAGTTTATGTAAATTTTAGGTATAAAAAACTTTGAAATAAAAAATATTACAATTTGGAGGTTTATTTTGCGCAAAAAATTTAAGGAGGAATATCTGCCTCTTTGCCATTAGCGATTGATTAGTTGAAAATGGTTGAAGTTAATTTAATTTAGGATATATGGTGTTTCTCAAAATAAACAAAGAGTAAAGGGGTGTTGTGATAATGTAGGACAGGAACATCGAGATTCGGTCAAGTTTAAGGCCGATCTACCCATTGTTTTTTCAGATGTTCTTGACTAAATTATAAAGAACAAATAGACAATCCACGAATCCGAGGATATCAAGATATGTTATAAGGTAATTCCTTGATTCCGAAATCTTCTTTATACCTAATATCAATAACAACTCAAGCTTCTCTGGCTGGAGTTGCCCATTTGAGAGGATATAAACAAGAAAAAGTATGTATGTAGATATTATCTCTATGGTAATATAAATGACATTGCTCTATCTAGAGTTGAATAACTGAACTAAAGACCTAGTGAAATGTAAACATGATCATATGTACAGGCAACAATGTGTTATATACAAGATTATTTTAAATAATATACAATGTAGATGTGTTTTTTTAATAATTAATACTTGCCATAAACGTAACTCTGCACTATTGATACATTTGTCAATAGGTGTATATTACAACGGCAACCAAACAGTGCCTATAATAAGAGAGATGATGAAACAATTTTTGTCTTGAAAAAGATGGACAATTAGATTAAACCATCGAAACGCGTCGACGCAGCACTACAACACAATCTGTGGAAACAGCTTTTTTTGCAGACACTGTATTCGTATATTGTGTATAGGAAAAGCCTTTTTGAAATTTATCAACGGATGTGTTACTTAATGACAAATTGTACTGTCTATTTCTGTCTCTCTGTTTTAAGTTTGTGGGATTGTTAATTGATGGGTGTAGTTATTGTGTACTGTTGGGTCGGAAAAACTGTACCAAAGTAAGGTGTATTAGTTGTGCTCTTGAATTTAGTAGAATTTATTCTAAGTACATATGTTATTTGAATGTTGGCAACAGGCGCATTTTTGACAGGATCATAAATTGCTTTTGTTTTGCTTGTTTTTAACTGGATTTTAATAAAATATGATGTTTTTATTAAACTGTATAGTGGTATGACTTATATTAATTAGACATATCCTAACACATGGGCTAATGATTGTGTATCTGAATATAATAACTCAGTTTTCCAACACGATTAATTCCTACATTATATTACACCACGGGAACATTCTTTCTACTAGAAAATAGTACCCTATTCCCCTGGTCGGCTTAAGGGGTCTCTCTCATTTCTATTCTAAACACCTTTGCTCTATGACCTCTGCCCAAGATTGCTGCTGACTATTTATCAATCACACGAGATGCATCGCCAGTTTTACAAATGAGCACAGCTCCCACCAAACTCTCTCAGCCCTACAAAGACGTGCTAACACACACACTTGTGGTACTAGAACAAAGACAACATACAATCCTACAGCGAGCCGACACATCAATATAGGAATACAATGGTCTATTTTACAAATAGCAGCGGAGCTGCACCCACCGCTTGCTGGAAAACTTAACTTCTCCTATCATTTGGATACATTACGCAGTATTTTTATTTTATATAATTAATTGTATCAATATGGCGTGTATATTTACCACGATTATTATTATAATTAATATTACTATCGGTGGCAGGATTGAGTAGGACTAGATATAGTAGTGAAACGGGTACTCATCCGATGCGGAGACTGGAGTTAGAAAACTGTTGATATTTCTTAACATACGTGTCTCCCCCTCCGAAGCCCTGTAGGATGGAGATAGAATACATTTCCATTTGATTGATGTAGCAGGTAGGGAGGAGGGGCAGATCTTCTTCCAAAGCACTTACAGTACACATGGTACCAATCCCTCTCTGGCCCTGGTTCACATCATACCCAAAGCGGGCGCACCCATGACTGATCAACTTAAGACCCATGCCAATTATTGCTTGTGCAGACAGAGCTGTGTTCATACCCTGCACAATCATCCCTGCCCAAAAGCTGGAGCGGCATTGCTACTGTCCCTCTCTTGCCCTGGTTCACATCAGACCCAAGCCAGGGGCATCCATGAATGATCAGCTCAAGTAGACCCATGCCAATTCTAGTTTGAGCATAAGGATCTGTGCTCAGGTGTGCACCCTGACTCACTCTCATTGACAGACTCACTCTCACTGACAGGCTCACTCTCACTCTCTCACTGACTGACTCACCCACTCTCACTCACTGACTGACACTCTCACTGACTGACTCACTCTCTCTCACTGACTGACTCACTCTCTCTCACTGACTGACTTACTCACTCTCACTGACTGACTGACTGACTGATTCACTCTCACTGACTGACTCACTCTCACTGACTGACTCACTCTCACTGAATGACACTCACTCTGACTGACAGACTCACTCTCACTGACTGACAGACTCACTCACTGACAGACTCACTCTCACACTGACTCACTCTCACTGACATACTCACTCTCACTGACAGACTCTCACTGACAGAACCTCTCACTCTCTCACTGACTGACTCTCACTCTCACTGACAGACTTACTCACTGACAGACTCTCCCACTCTCTCTCACTGACAGACTGACTGACTCACTCTCACTGACAGTCTCTCACTGACACTCTCACTGACAGACTCACTTTCACTGACAGACTCTCCCACTCTCTCTTACTGACTGACCGACTAACTCTCTCACTGACAGACTCTCACTGACTGACTCTCCTACTCACTCTTCCTGACTCACTCTCACTGACTGACTCACTCTCACTGACTAACTCTCACTGACTCACTCTCTCACTGACTGACTGTCTCACTGACTCTCTCTCACTGACTGACTCTCCTACTCACTCTCCCTGACTCACTCTCCCTGACTGAATCAATCACTGACAGAGTCTCATTGACAGATTCACACTGACATACTCTCACTCACTTTACTGACTCACTCTCACTGACTCACACTCACTGACTCACTCTCTCTGACTCACTCTCCCTGACTGACTCACTCACTCTCACTGACAGTCTCATTGACAGATACACACTGACATACTCTCATTCACTTTACTGACTCACTCTCACTGACTCACTCTCACTGACTCACTCTCTCTGACTCACTCTCTGACTCACTCTGACTCACTCTCCCTGACTCACTCTCCCTGACTCACTCACTCACTCTCACTGACAGTCTCATTGACAGATTCACACTGACATACTCTCTCACTCACTTTACTGACTCACTCTCACTGACAGACTCTCACTGACAGAACCTCTCACTCTCTCACTGACTGACTCTCACTCTCACTGACCGACTTACTCACTGACAGACTCTCCCACTCTCTCTCACTAACAGACTGACTGACTCTCACTGACAGACTGACTCACTCTCACTGACAGTCTCTCACTGACACTCTCACTGACAGACTCACTTTCACTGACACTCTCCCACTCTCTCTTACTGACTGACCGACTAACTCTCTCACTGACAGACTCTCACTGAGTGACTCTCCTACTCACTCTTCCTGACTCGCTCTCACTGACTGACTGACTCACTCACTCTCACTGACAGTCTCATTAACAGATTCACACTGATATACTCTCTCACTCACTTTACTGACTCACTCTCATTGACTCACTCTCTGACTCACTCTCTCTGACTCACTCTCTCTGACTCATTCTCTCTGACTCACTCTCTCTGACTCACTCTCCCTGACACTCTCACTGACCCTCTCACTGATAGACTCTCACTGACTGACTCTCCCACTCTCTCTCACTGACTCTCACTGACAGAACCTCTCACTCTCTCTCACTGACTGACTCACTCTCACTGACTCACTCTCACTGATAGACTCACTCTCACTGGCAGACTCACTCTCACTGACAGACTCTCTCACTGACAAACTCACTCTCACTGAGAGACTCTCTCACTGACAAACTCACTCTCACTGACACTCACTCACTGACAGACTCTCCCACTCTCTCTCACTGACTGACTCACTCTTACTGACAGACTGACTGACTCACTCTCACTGACAGACTCTCACCGACAGACTCACTCTCACTGACTGACTGACTGACTCACTCTCACTGACTAACTCTCACTGACTCACTCTCTCACTGACTGACTGTCTCACTGACTCTCTCTCACTGACTGACTCTCCTACTCACTCTCCCTGACTCACTCTCCCTGACTGAATCAATCACTGACAGAGTCTCATTGACAGATTCACACTGACATACTCTCACTCACTTTACTGACTCACTCTCACTGACTCACTCTCACTGACTCACACTCACTGACTCACTCTCTCTGACTTACTCTCTGACTCACTCTCTGACTCACTCTGACTCACTCTCCCTGACTCACTCTCCCTGACTCACTCACTCTCACTGACAGTCTCATTGACAGATTCACACTGTCATACTCTCACTCACTTTACTGACTTACTCTCACTGACTCACTCTCACTGACTCACTCTCTCTGACTCACTCTCTGACTCACTCTCTGACTCACTCTCTGACTCACTCTCCCTGACTCACTCTCCCTGACTGACTCACTCACTCTCACTGACAGTCTCATTGACAGATTCACACTGACATACTCTCTCACTCACTCTCACTGACTCACTCTCACTGACTCACGCTCTCTGGCTCACTCTGACTCACTCTCCCTGACTGACTCACTCACTCTCACTGACAGTCTCATTGACAGATTCACACTGACATAGTCTCTCACTCACTCACTCTCACTGACTCACTCTCACTCTCTCTGACACTCTCATGACACTCTCACTGATAGACTCTCACTGACTGACTCTCCCACTCTCTCTCACTGACTGACTCTCACTGACAGAACCTCTCACTCTCTCTCACTGACTGACTCACTCTCACTGATAGACTCACTCTCACTGATAGACTCACTCTCACTGACAGACTCACTCTCACTGACAGACTCTCTCACTGACAGACTCTCTCACTGACAGACTCACTCTCACTGACATACTCACTCTCACTGACTGACAGACTCTCCCACTCTCTCTCACTGACTGACTGACTGACTCACTCTCACTGACAGACTCTCACTGACAGACTCACTCTCACTGACACTCTCCCACTCACTGACTGACTGACACTCTTTCACTGACTCTCTCACTGACAGACTCTTACTCTCACTGACTGACACTCTCACTGACTGATTGACTCGTCCACTCTCTCTCACTAACTGACTCTCCCACTCTCTCACTGACTGACTCACTCTCACTGACTCTCCCACTCTCTCTCTCACTGACTGACTGACTCTCACTGACAGACCCACTCTCTCTCACTGACAGACTCTCATGGTCAGTATCCTCTGATGTACCCTTTCTTGGGGAGGCGGTGGGCGTGGTGAGCTCAACCCTTTGGTTTTCCCTTTCTTGGGGAGGCGGTGTGCGTGGTCAGCGCCACCCTTTGCTTTACCCTTTCTTGGGGAAGTTGTATTGAAAAAATGTTATGTTGTCTTTCAAGGTGTACCCTTTCATTAGGGGAGGTTGTTAGTGCACAGTGTGCACCAGTTTGTCTTGCAAGGTGTACCCTTTTATTAGGGGAGGTTGTTAGTGCGTTTAATGCACCAATAGCGTAGAATGCACACATTTTTACGTTGTCTTTCAAGGTGTACCCTTTTATTAGGGTAGGTTGTAAGTGCGAAGAGTGGTTCATTTGAATTTTTGTCTTTCAGCACCATTCTATTTTGCCTTTCTAGGAGTACTCTTTTATTAGGGGTGTTTGTAAGTGCACACAGCTCCTCAATGTTTTAGGTTGTCTTTCAAGGTGTACCCTTTTATGTATCCTTTATGGGAACGTTGGAAGGGCCGGTATACCCTCTTTAGTTTACCAGGGTTACTAAGTGTGGTAAGTGCCGTCATACCCTCTTTAGTTTAACAGGGTCACTACCCTGTGGTGTACCCATGTATGGGGAGGTTGTGTGGGTGTAATCATTTTGTCCTTTTAGTTTGGCCTTCCACCTTAGCCTTATCTTGTTTTTCTAAGGAGGGTGGATGGGGCATGTAACAATGTTATTTGCATTTTCATGTATTTGATTATTTTTGCATTTCGAATGTATCTCTCTACATGCCTGTCTTATTTCTCATGTCTCTGGTCTTACACTGTAATATATCTGCATCTCAACTTATCTCTATGTTTTGCTCTCACGCTAATTGTATTTATGAAGCATTATATTCGGTCTTGCACATCTTTCCTGCTATTCTTCCCTAACAAAGGAGGATGTGTGGTAAACCACTTTGTCTATCTCTCCCCACTGTATTACTCTTTTGGAATGTCCTACGACATCATGGAATGCCTGAGTGCCTCTCTGTGGCTAGATTGTTAGTTAGTCATCTCAGGCTGAGCAGCTGGTAACTTGCTCCTGGTGGGGCTACGCTCAGACTACATCCTTACTGCCTACCCACTCTCCTCACCTATCTTGGAACCGTCTTGTCAATAAAGAGTTGTCTATTAATATACTTGGACTACGCATCATCATTCATTTACCACAAAGGTCATATGTGTATTTGTGCTATAATATGCCCAGATATTGGGCATATTATAGCACAAATACAAGAAACTGCTGTCTTGAGGCCTCTAATTATTCATTTCTGCATACACTACCACCATACCAAGCGAGCCCATTATTTGCTCCCAGATCAGTAGCCCCATTAGGATTATGTTTACTATTAGAAGACAGCCTTCCATGTGCACAAACCTTGTGCTGGATGTGTAAACCTTGTGGAAGACATCTGTCAAACCAGTTTGCCAGAGCATTTTAAGAACACCTTCATTTGGAAGCTAATAAGGAGACTGAACTATATTATTGTATCTGATTAACTGGTTGCAGTGTAAGCGTAATAATCGATATAATCGCCAAGACCAGTGATTGAGGCCTTTAACTGTCCGATCGATAAATAGTCTTTGAATGTGGTGAATGTGACCAACTGGGCTTTTAGGTATAATGGCATTGTTGTCCGCATAAGCCATAGCAATAAGAACAATGTTGCTTTTGGTGAAATATAAAACAATTCTATAGCATTGCAAATCAGTTTAAGACGATAAAGATAACATTCTTATTCTATTGTTTAAACAGTCCTACTACCGAACATAGCAATCCAAATACATAGAATCTCTTCAGCCAACACAGTATGTTACTTAAAACACATAAGTCTCCTGATGCACGGACATCATCCCAATCAATTAATTGCTTCTTGCCCAACCCCGAACTGGCATGTGCCCTTTTCAACACATGCTCACAATGCAAGCATTCCATTGAATTATGGGACCTCATTGCCACCTTCGCACCCGGCATAGTCTTCCTCACTGAGACCTGGCACAAACCCAATCTGTCCCGGACTTTGCCACAGGGATCGAAAACAGATATAAAATCACTCACTAGGACCGCACCAACAGGCCAGGAGGAGAAACAGCCATTATCCACATAGAGACCATACAGTGTACCACCACCCCCAAGGAACATCTCAACTTCAAGCTTCACATGGATGACAAGACAACCACAGAGGCACCCGCTCATACCAACACACAGACCCATGCTCCAGCTTCAGCAACATCATTGCCAATTTTATTGTGGCCCTAGCCTTAGAGTCCAAGGACTACGTCTTCCTCTGCAACCTAAATTTCCACATCGATGACCCCAATGACAAAAACAATGCACACCCCCTCGACAGTGTGAGCAGCCTCAGATTAACTGAGATCATCCTTGACCCTACACACAAGCTAGACCAAATTTTCACCTCCAGCAACCATTTCAAATGCAGCAATGTCACAGAGCTCACATGGACCGATCACTCAATTGTCCACTTCTGCATCTCCGGCCCCCACTCCGCCACCCCCAAGATGACCAGCACCCCCCACCGGAGGTGGAATAAAATCTCAGAGACCAGCTGGGCGAATGCCCTCAACACCTCCAACCCTGCAAATGCCACCAAGCTCGAACAGGGAGTGGAAAACGTCAATGCCTGGCTCACCAATTGCAGACTGCATCATCCCCTTCAAGAGTAACATCCAGAGAAAATCCTCCAAAAAGGCCAGCTGGTACACCCAAGAACTCAAACAGCGAAACAAGACAGTAAACAGTTGGAGAGGAGATGGCGCACCAGCAAGGACGCCTCCCACAAGGCAGCCTTCAGAACCTCCCTCAACCTCTACCACCGTCTGCTGAGGGCAACAAAGAAGAGCCTTTGCCACACACATCGATACCAATGACAACACCAAAGAACTTTTCAACATCGTTAAGGAATTCTCCAACCTGGCTGCCAGCTAAAACAACATCACACCCTCACAGGAGCTGTATGAAAACCTTGCTCACTTCCATGACAAGACAACAACCATGTACAGAAACTTTAAACCCTTACCCACACCTGTGGACTTTCTCGACAAATACACCACCACCATAACCGACACAAACCTCACACTAACCACCTGGACATCCTCTCCACCCAGGACACCACCTCCACCGTGAAATCCATCCACTCGTGAGCTCCCACAGACCCATTCCCACACCACATCTTCATCTTGGAAACCAAAGGACTGGCCAGGAATTCACCACCCTAGTCAACACTTCTATCAATACCACAACATTTCCTGACACCTGGAAACACGCCTGTGAGAAGTTGCCCTGGCATATGCTGGTCACTAGTTATAGTGGCCACCTTGCACCAGTCCAATTCGACTCTTATGGTAGATAGGTTTAAGACAACCTTTTAAAGAAAGCTATCCTAGTGGTAGCTGTGGAGAGCAGCCTTCAGGCTAAATCTCTGAGGAATGTAAAGCAGCTTGTTTTACCTTATAATCTCTTGAATTACCAAATGAAAGGACACCACACAGGTATATATATCAAATATATATGTATTTATTTCTAGACACACTCTACTAATCTCTTTATGAGATTAGAAGTCAGGAACACATTCAAATATCAACGTGTCACAATAAGTTAAGCACAAATATGGCTGGGGCCCTAGGGGCGTACCACATCATATACTAAAAAAGAGGTTTAGGAAAGTTGACTTGCAGAATGACAAGGCCTAGGGCCTGTAGAATCGCTGGGGCTTCACTAATGCAGCAAAAGCAGGTAAGTAACAGACCCACGGGAGACGCATGCAGTGTGTGAACACAGCCGCGGGTTCCCTATTGATTACAATGGAGCAAGTCGCGGTTTGATTTTTAAAGTTTTAGGGTACTTTGAGGAAGTCTACAAGCAAGTCACTTACAAGGTAAGTAATTTGAGGGCCAACACATACTAGGGCACCGGAGTGCACCAGTTACCTCACCCAGGGAAGCCGGGTGCATAGGAGTCTTTTGGTGTCGGGTCGCGTCACTGTTTTCTATGGAGACCAAAGAAGATTTGCTGCTTGCGAAGACTGGAGAAGTGTCCGGTGGAATCCAAGCTGGATTCAAGATGAAGATGACCTGAAAATTGAAGGGACAGTGTTCAGTCACTTACCAGTGACCCAGGGCCAGGAAGATGGATGCCCACGGAAGTCGGGGGATTTCAGGTGATCAAGGGTGTTTTGACTCTTCGCTCACGAGGACCAGGAGGCATCGACGATGACCAGCAGCTGGATTCGGAGTGTGCCATGACGTCTGCAGCTTACTAAGGTGTCGGCAACCAGATTGGAGCCAACAAGCCTTGGCAACAGCAAGTCTCGTGAGAAGTGAATAAAGTCAGTGTTGCAGACCAGCAACGTCTGAGGGACTCACCCAGCGAAGGTGAGTGAGGGCAGGCCTGGAGCAACCAGGGGAGCCCTTTGGTTTGATCAGAAAGTCTTCTGGGGACCCACAAGCCAACTGGCAAGGGATCGCAAAGATGCCTCTTTGAGGAAATGCTTCACAGGAGCCCACGGTCACTCGGGACGGAGTAGGCCTCTGATTTTCACTGCCAGACCTGCTGGAGGCTTGGGCCACAATGGTCCAATGCACAAGTTCATAGAACGTCGTGAAGGGGTTGCACTTGACAATAGTGCACGGTACCCAGGTATTGCTGTTTCTCGTCATTCGTGGGGTCCACTCGCCTCAGCTCTGCTGGGGACTCACAATGGCTGTCGGGAAGTCAGGAAATCCACTTCCGGGGCTGCAGGGACTTCGGACTCCAGCAGGAGCGGGAAAGTTTGCAACCGTTGATTAGAGTTTTTGGTGCCTGCCAAGCAGGGAAGTCACTCCTTGACTCCAAGGGAGATTATTCTGTCTTCCAAAGGTAGTGGAACGTTGAAGGGCCAGGATTCTTCATTGTAGAGCATTGTCCAGGGTTATCTACTTTGCAATGGCAAGGTTTCCTATCTTATACTGAAGATAGGGGAGGGACTAGCTCTAGGACCACTCCTCTGGGAGGGTCAGGGTAGGGAGTGGTTACACCCACTTCCCTTTGTCCAGTTTCACGCCAGAGCAGGGACAGGTAGCCCCTGAACCGGTTCGAGCTGACATATGCACAGATGAGCCACCTGCTCCCCCAGTGCAGGACTTCAAAGCACTCTAGAAGTGCACCCACCCAGCTCCAATACACTAAATCCTGTCTGGAAGGTAGTGACACCTCCCTGTGACAGGATGCCTATTGTTGGGCCTCCTCCACTGCGAGTTTCAGTCAGCAGCAGGAGGGCAGCCCAGTGTCTGTGCTGGTGGCATCCATTTTGTGATGCCAGGGCTCTTTCAGATTTCTACCGTGTTACCACAGTAGGTACATGTCGTCCCCTCTAGAAGGGTGGGATCATACTCCCACACCAGTTACTGGTGTGGGGGTATGATTCCAAGTCGTTTGACACCAAACACAACATGTTTTGATGCAGTCATTCCAAAGTTAGCATTTACCGGTAGGTTATAATGCACTTAAGAGTATATGGTTAACTGCATCCACAAACAGCCACAGAGAATAGTCTCTGCCAGCTGCAGAGGGGTCCTGCTCATGCAGAGGCACCCCCTCACATTGTAAACCAAGCACCCTGCCCTCAGGATTGATAGGGCCTGCCATAGGGGTGGCTGATAGGTTTATATGTGTGTGTATGGTGAGATATAGGAACCTATACCTCAGTGAGGAGTGCTAACACTACCTCACCCAGGCTGCAGTAGCAGGCCTGTGGTGTCAGATTGAGTCTGCTTCCCAGGGGTGGCATAATACATGCTTCAGCCCCTGGTAGGCCTGTGAAGTGCCTATGCCCTAGGTACCTAAGGTACCATATACTAGGGGCTCATAAGGTACCACAGTATCCAATCACTAGTGCAGCTAATATGCACACCAAGTCGTTTAGAGAGAACAGAGAGACTGGGGCCCTGATTAGCAGGGAACCAGCCAGACTATAGGCAGAAACCAGTGTATACATCAGAAAAAAAGTGGGAGCAACATAAGTTCAGATCCTACTCTCCTACAACGCCGAAGTCATACCACTACTCAAAAGACCTTCCGGCGACCCCAGCAAACTCAAAAACTACATGTCAATCTCCCTGCTCCCATTCCCAGCAAGGGTACTGGAAAAGATAATCTACAATCAACTCATGACACACCTGGAGCAGACCCAGCTACTCTATGCCTCCCAATCCGTGTTTGGCAGCCATCACAGCACCAAAGCCACCCTGAACGCAGTCACTGTTCACATCCGAACACTCCTCAAAAGAGGAACAACAGCAGCTTTGTTCCATGACCTCTCAGCAGCCTTTGGCACCATATCCCACCACACACTGATCGAAAAACTCCACCACATCAGCATCCAAGGGGATGCGCTCAGATGGATACCCCCCTTCCTCACTGGAAGAACCCAGAGAATCCACCTTTCACCTCTGAACCCAAGAAGATCACCTGCAGTGTCCCCCCGGGCTCATCCTTCAGCCCCACGCTCTTCAACGGATATATGACCCCGCTAGCCAACATTGTCACATCCCAAGGTCTCAACATAATTTCATATGCAGACGACACTCCACTCATAGTCTCACTCCAGCACCACCAGAACCCACTTCCATAGATGCATGACAAACGTCGCCGACTGGATGAAGAAAACCGCCTGCAGTTGAAAACAGACAAGATAGAAGTACAGATCTTTGGCAACAACAGCAACACATGGAACAACTCCTGGTGGCCATCAGACCTAGGACCCGCACCCACTCCCCCCAACCATGTCAGAAACCTCAGAATCATCATTGACTACAAGCTCACCATAAAATCATAGATTAATGCTGTCTTCTCCACCTGCTTACTCTGTGCATTCTACGCAAGATCTCAAGTGGCTCCCCTACACATGAAACGCATAGTGACACAAGCCCTCATCACCAGCCGACTGGACTACGGGAAAGTCCTCTACTTAGGAGTCGCCACACCTACTGAGACTTCAGGCCATACAGAACGCCACAGCCAGACTCATCCTCCGCTTTCTCCAACAAACCCACATCACACCCCCAACTCGTGGAAACTCCACCGGCTCCCTGTACAGAAGAGATGCCAATTCAAGCTGCTGACCCACATACACAAGGCTCTACACAACCAAGGACCTGCTTACATTAACCACCACCTGAACTTCCACCAACCACTGAGAAGACTATGCTCCAGCTCCCTTTCACTTGCCCATACTCCCCATATCTACTGAAGCAAAAGTGGAGAATACTCCTTCTCCCACATCGCAGCCAAGACCTGAAACAGCCTCCCCACGCACCTCTGGACCATCACCTTACTTCCAGAATTCTTGAATGGCCCTCAAGATATGGCTGTTTGAATAAGCCTCTGGGGCCTGCAAGCACCTGGATACCCTATTGGGTGATTAGCCGCACTTTGGAAATCCTGCTTGATTGATTGACTTAAATCATGGATAACAGTGGCCATCCTTGAAGCCAGCACTTTCGCATAGATTTTAGCATCCAAATAAATTAAAGATATTGGCCAATATGACCACATTTCTGTGGGTGCCTTAGAAAGATTTCAATGTTGGTATAGTTCCAAAAATCAGGAGTATCACCCCCATGGTAGATATCTAAAATAACGGAGTAACAGCTGTGCCAATGTATCAAGAAATGTTTTGTTGAACTCCAATGGCAAGGCGTCATCTTCCAAGACTTAGCCAGAAGGCAGAAACCGAACAGCCTCTTTTAATTCTTCTAAGGTGATCTCACCTTCAATTTGATCATGCTTTGATTAACTCAGACTAGACTTCATAGTTGATGCTGTATACTACTTCAATTCACTCATAACATAGAGTTCCCAAAATTAATTCTATAGATCGATGCGAGGATCAAGGATGAGGTGATTAGAAAGGCAAACCGCAGATACAGCTGCCTACACTTTAGTTCCAGGTCCAAGACTCGGAACGGCCGTGGCTCGTCTCCGTGAATTCTATTGTGAGTCGGTGCTCTGGAGCACCTAGCTATAGGATTAATTTTGGGCATTGGGACTAGCCAAATAATTCCCTACAGGAGAAATCGATTCCACCTTGGAAACTATCCATCTACCACTCTAGAGAGCTATCGTACATCTGGAGGGTGCGTCCTTGTTACCCGAATCCATTGAATAAGGAGCATTGGTGATTAATAGGATAGGTAATATTGGCTCCTTAAACTTGAGCCTAAGTGCCTTGAGTCCCCAGATTTTTCTGTCCTGAAGAGACTCCAACATTCAGATTGCAGTCAAAACGTCATCGACAACTAATATAGGATAGTCCTGAAAATACTGGAACACATTCTAGTTCTGGCCCTGAAGGTATTCAATTAAAAATTTCAAAAGGACAACCGTAGAAATTCCAATAAACTGCGTTTTCATAGTCACTTCTTGTTTATCACCTATTGGTTATGGTCACTTCACTGGGGTCAAATTGAGTCACTTTTTTACTGTTTCATATATGTGTATATAGTACTAAAATATGTGTGTTATGTGAGTTGTTTTTTATTAAAGAGATTGTGTATGAAGAAATAAATACCACCCACTTCGGCTCAAGTGAGTGTTAATGATCTATTCTTGGGGCAACCTTTCTTAGGTTAAATACTACAATGTGTAAATTAATTTAAACATATTGTCAAAGCATTTTTTCTTGTCAGGCTTAACAAAGTCATTGCAAAAAGTGATAAATTTGCAAAAACAATAATTCACTGTTGAAAATGAGTTCCTTGTAAACGATTGTGCTTAAGCTGATCAGAAGTAATCTTATAGCACAACTCCATTTCTGAATTGCTAATTAAGTCTTGTGAAAGAAAGGTCATGTCAATTGTAGAGTAATGACCATGGTGAGCGGAGTAATATTTGTATCCTGGTTTAGTATGGTGCAGCACTCTCCATACGTCCACTAAACCATGCATCCTAATTAAATCTAGGCTGGTCATCAAAGATTTAATCATATGTGGGTTAGCAGTTTATTTGGTTGTGTCCTAGCGATTAGCACCGAACGCAAATCGCAGGGAATCAGTAACTGTCCATCCCAGCCTGTTAACTCAAACATTAGCATATCAAATAATTCTGGCTCATCACTATTTGGGTCATAAACAACTCGTATAGTGGTACATTTGCCAGAAATATCAATCTGAGAGATGGCCTACCTGCCAAGCGGGTCAGATGCAGTATGGATCACTTTGCAATTAAAAGAGCGAAGGCTTAATATAGCGACCCCATTCATTGAAACCTGCTGGGCAGTACTGACAATAGTGTTGTATCCTAGTTGCTGCAGCATCCCCCTGTCAATATATGCTACATGTGTCTCTATCATGCTGAGAATATAAGGCTTATAAACTGACATCTCTTCTTTAACCATCCACCTCTTTAAGGGGTGGTTAAGACCAGCTACATTCCATCACAATAGTTTGATCCTAGCTATGAACTGTAAGTCTATTCATTAAACCTAGAACTCCCAAACTGTTCATGACAACCATAGCATTGATACTATAGTTCCCTTACTCAAGTGTCTACCCATTAATGCTCCATTTATCTTAGAAAGAGATACCACCTAGTGACCACTTCAACCCTTTTTGATGATTTTTTTGTCCTACACATCTTATATCAGAATCAAACCACAAGAATCCCACTCCTACCCAACGTTCTCCACCAACCCCTTCCCACACATAGCAAATGAAATATCACCCCATATTTGGCTTTCGGAATGAGAGACGGTTTCACCGTGCACTCCCATGCCCCCCAAATATAGTTAGAAGACGAAAAAACAAAAGAAGAGATTTTACCCATACACACTGAGAAGAACAAAAAAGAAGTCGAGTCATAGTGAGCTATCCAAGAGTAGAAGGGCCAAAGAAAAAACAAGAGAAGCATCTTAAGATAACTTGGCCCCTCACCCAGCTGCTGCAATTGCATCCAGCTAGGTGCTCCCCTCAGTGCCCATTGGTTTGCCACTGTTGAAGAATGTCCATGGCATCTGTCTGAAAAACAAACCCTGGTCTTCCCATCACTCTTTATTTTGAGCCATGCAGGCTCCTGCAAGAAAACTTGCTTACAAGTTGCTTTGAGCGAATCAATCATTTCCCTCAGCCTAACCACAGATCCATAGTTGACTTGCAGAAGTCTGACCACATATAAAAAGATACAGAATTCAGCCTAATCTGAGCAGGAGGTCAGGCATGTATATAACTAGCCTGTCAAAGAAGAAAGTTACCCACATAAATCATCTACTACCCCCCTTTCCTATTTCAATGGCTAATAGAGAAGGAGTAACTTTTACTCAATATGACCATACTTTATGTGCACTATATAATTTCCTGCTGCTGTGTGTGTCTACAGGAGTCGCCACCCCTTATCAGAGTGGGAAGTGCTGGAATAACTCAAATTGGGTAAGGTGATTTATGGGTGTTTAGAATAATGCATGATTGCTTCACATATGTAAAAGCATGCTGTGCTTGTGCTGCTTGCTGTGTCACGTGTGCCACTGCACAATATTTAAACTTGAACTCTGACCGTAGATTTGAAAGTGGCAGACAAGGTTTGATATGATATACCTACTTAAAATCTCATGTTTTTGCCCTAGGAAATAAATTGAGGATTTGGAAGGGAGGTAGGTCGTCCCTCCTCCTTACTCTCACTTTTAGGGTAGGGATCCATTTAGAACCCTGATAGAGCCCTGACAAATGACGAAGGCTGTGTAAGGCTACTGTGAGGCAGAAACATGTTGGCAGAAGGGGGAGTCGTCATCATACCCAGTAACATCCCCTTATTTACATTTCAGGAATTTTTATTCATGCCTAAGTTACCACCTAATAAAGTATTTCTTTGTGGTTTACCTTAAGGCACTTTAATAGTTTTTAAATGGATCCCTGGAATGTTATCCAAAAGAATAATATTCTAAGAACTCCCTCAACGATATCTTGAGGTCGAGGCTGCCCTCATAATATAATCTCACCAGGGTGGGGTGATGTGGCCAATGATTAAGCATGCCACATTATGTGGGTGTGACCACCTCGTCCAGTATGCTATTTGCTCTTAATGAGAGTGACTACCAAGGATAACAGTCCATATTCAAGGGAAGGGTGCAAAGTACCCCTATCCATATTGAATATGGTCACAGCATCTTATTGGTGTTGATGCTATTTGTAGAGGCAAAGGCGTGACTCGTACACCGCTTTTTTCTCCCCTTATAAATAACCCGTTGAATCTGGCAGTTCCAGTCCCAGTCTGCCAGCTCAGGGAAGACCTGTTGGAAAAGATCTACCACATATTTCAGAACATCAGTGCCCTTGGTTTCCCCAATATCCTGGCTGTGGCCTTCCCTTCTTCAGCAACTCTGCTGAAAGTCCTGCAGCTGTCATGACAGAGCATACTCTTTCCCAGTCACTTCCGTATGGAAACTTGACATCAACAGTGTGGGCCATCAGGTGTCACACTAGTGTATTATTCTTGTGATGTATAGACTGTTACACTCAACTTTTAGTAACCCCACTGCCTAGAAGCCACACTCCATTTAAACATTGGTACAACAACTGAAAAAGGAGTGTGCAATATAGCATAGGTATCACTCAATTAGAGTACTGGAAAATGTTTCAGAAATTACAAAATCCAATAGAGTCAGTTCTATTGAGTTCAGTTCATAGGGAGTCTTGTAATTGTGTTAAAATCCAACGTTATTGATTATTTAATCGAACAAAAGTCCAGCCCAGCCAGCGTGTTTTGTCCCTTAGGACTTCATCAGGGTTGGACAATCCTTGTGTCAATTATCCCAACGTGATACAAGATGTTCTTCGTTATCCATAGTCCTCTTGGAAAACAGTCTTAAAACTGGATGGTATAGTACCCCCTATTTCATGAGTTCCCCACGGTTGAAGCGTCTTCCTCTGACCACTGTCCAAGGGTTTGGCCCAGAACGCCTGAGGGCACAAAACACAACCAAAGAGATGCAAGGCATTTTCTTTCCAAGTCACTTCTGCGACCATTTGCTACAGCAGGGAGGTATGCGCTCTATCCTTGACATAGCGCGCAGAATTCTTATTCCTGTGAGTCTGGATCACAGAAAAATTGAAGTGAGAAGTCTCATGGGGCTCACTAGGTTTGGTATTCTCTGCTGTTGAATCACTCAGACTATTCAAGGGCATCTCAGAGGGATGAGTCTTTTTCATGCTTGTTGGGCCCTAAGCAGGCTGAGCTATAAGTCGTATTGTTAAACGGGTTGTAGAATCTTGTACAGGGACTGCTTCATTACAATTTAATATACTACTAGTACCAATGAGCCACTGTAAAATGGGGCTATTCATAAGTGTCTTCCCTTCAGTACTGACTGCCTCCTTTGCCCTAGTAGGGCCTAGGTCAGTGGTGCCCACAGCCTTCTATGCCGTACCACAAGCAGAGGGTGTCCTCGTCTTTTTGGGGAATTTGGATCACCCATACCTGTGATGTGGCTACCTTCAAATTCAAATTTGCCCTTGCAGAGTCTCTTACCACGGTGAGAACTGGAGGTTGTGCACCGGAAGTAGCTTCTGCTTGAAAGTCAGGAGAGGTCCCTATATCCTCCCTAGATATTGGTGTCATCGCCTGGCTGCTGCACTAAAGAGTCCTTGAAGAGGTAGTGGTTTTTCAGCCTCTGCAACATCGGAGATGACGGGGAAATCATCAACCAAACAGTTACTGTTTGTTACTAATCCATTACAGCCAGCCTTATTCTCTGAGATGGGTAATACTTCGCCCGGTATGTTTCCCTCTACAGAAGTTACATTGTTATCCAGTGAATAACTACCTCGCAACTGTGTCAAACTTGCTCCTTGATTGGGAACTGCATACTCAGGCAGAGGCGGCGAAAGCAGCGTAGAAAATCTGCCAAAATCCTTTCCACCAATGGCGTCTCTGACCTGCTCCAAGACCAGCTAGGTTAAGGCTGTAGATGAAACCACAGCGTCTTCTGAAGCAGCAACTGCACTATCACCTGTGGGAGCTCCAGCTGTTGGAGTGGGTAGCCCAATAAGCAAACATAACACTGGGTGGCCCATTAACCCCTTGCGTGTGCGCGTTGACCAACGGCCGTCGCGAGCTCTACCTCGGTAGTGCTGCGCACGTCCGTTGGCCAATGTGGCCCCGCCCACCTAATAGAACTCCCACACCGCGGTGGAATTTGCGCCGTGGTAAAGGAGTTAACTGTGAAGATCAAGTGCCTCCACTGTGTGTTCCAGGGGCGCTGCTCCTTCCGGATGTGCAGTTTATTCCTCACTGTCCTGTGAGAGAAGAGCATCCACAGTTAGCAGCTGCAGTCCTTGGAGGTGCCATCAGAATCGATTGGGCAGACCAGGTGAATATCGATTTTGCTGTCAGCAGTTTGTGCGCGAGCTGGACTTGACAATTAGGCAAGAGCATCAAGCCGGATATCAGGTCTTCAGCAGCAATTCATGCAATTTAATTTTTTTATTAAAGTTATATATATATATATTTTTTTTTTTTACGTTTTCCCTCTATCCACCCACTGCCTGACATGGGCATCTGCTGCACACCAGCATTAATGTGTTAATGATTGTCATTACTCATTTTCTCCTGAACCGGTGGACCCAATGCCTAACATATGCACACAGCTGCACACCAGTGCTAATTTTTTCATGATTATTCCATTTTCCCCTTGGCCCCCTGCCTACCATAGGTGTCTTAGTATTGAGACAGTCAAAGTTAATTTGAATAATGATTCATTCATGTATGTAAACGAAATTGCATCTTTATTAATGAATTCACCAGTTATGAACTCAACGTCAACACCGACATACGCAGTTAGGCATGCTCTGAGACACAGGCCTGAGGTCACTGATTGACAGTTCACAGGTGGGGTGGGACGTAGCTGGCAGACAAGCAAATGGCCAGGAAATCTCATATCAATCCCACAGATAAGTGCAGTGACATCACATAAAGCGCACTTGGCTGGAGGGGTATGCGTGCTCCCAAAACACTACAAAGTCAGATGCCACACCAAGTTAGGAACATATAGCCAATCAGGACAGACTACACACAGTGATCACACACTCACCATGCTGGACACCTGGACATGTTACCCACTGGCTGCATTGTGTCCACAGAAGGTCGAGACCCACCTGGATTTCCTATCCGATACATTAATGAATGACTCCACAGACCAGTTCACATTCCATACCGATAAAGGATCGACTGAACTGTTTACGACATTCAATGAATGGTATAGAAACCCCTTATAGACCAATTGTAATTTGAGACAGTCCTCAGACCCCATGCCTTTGACTTTTCTCCCAGCCGCACTGTTTAATTTAATGAACTGTTCCTCTTTTGTCAAACTCCTCTTGGCTCTTGTTTTTTCAAGGTATTTTATGTTCAAGCAACAAGTGCACACACACCGGCATTATTTTTTAAGGATTAGTCCATTTACCCCTGCATCCCCTTGCCTGCCATAGGCACACACCCGCATTATTTCTTTTAAGGATTATTCCATTTCCCCTTGCTTCCCTTGCCTGCCATAGGCTAACACACCAACATTCATTTTTTAAGGATTATTCAATTTTCCCTTGCATCTCCCTGGATGCCACATGTGTCTCACTTAGATGTGTTGTGTAGTTCCCACTAATCCATAAGATCTGTGTGTTTGTGGACAACATAAACTTTAGGAGAGACGCTTAGACTGATTCCATGCACCCCCTTAGTATATGTTGACCTAGAGAACATCTAGCTCACAGTGCCACCATAAGCCCCCAACCCAAACATGGGAGCGAATGGCTTCACCCAACCACTAAACATGACAACCCTGACCCCTCAGGGATCGTGGTAACAGCTCTGGAACCCCTTCGCCCAATCACTCGTGCACCCTTGTTCTCAGAGGAATATGGAGAGAATACACAATGGGACATTTTCAATATATTTATTGAACCAACGTTATTCTTGTATAGAATACATGTGCTGTAATAATCAGTAGAAGCATATGAAAGTGATTACAAGCACCAAAATACTAAATAGCAGGTATAGATCCACCATAGTGTTAAGACAGCGTATATATGCAGGCATATAAGCCAAGGTAGTAATCCGGGGTACTCCTACTATGCAATCCCTACTTTGTGTGTCTAGAGTGTATGTAGGTGTATAGCCAAGAATTCCCCCACAGGACAGAATGTAGGACCCCGTCTTGGTCACAAACTGGACACTCCTTACGGAGATGTTGGGCAGCTGCTCAGCAAAGCCTCAGCATGCAGGGACCCCTCGACGTCAGCTGAATTGTCTCCAATGCTATTCCCCGCAAATGCTTCCTTATTTATAATAAAAAGCATCCTTGCGATGTATATGTAGATTGGTGTTGTTATGGGTATGCAGATAGCCCTGTCGCCTGTGGATGAAGATAGAACGATATTTGTATAGTGTGCGTAAAGGCCTTGTACTCGCTGTTCAAGGCAACATGATAATGTTGTGCGAAGCCAGATGTGTAAGCAAAGATGTTTCAGAGAAACTAATCCAACATTGTCACGCATACAAATATGTGCAATAGGTCACAGTAAAATGTTATTGTGCATAAAAGAGGAAAATGTAAGAAAATGTGCAGAGTTAAAACATGGGCCTAATCCGGGCACATAACACCCACTCCTCATACTAAGGGTCTACATAAAAGCTATCTAAAAAACTTCCAGGCCATATAAAATTTAAAATATAAAACTATTCTAAAAATCAATAAAAAGTAATTTCTAAAAAACGCTTTAAAGAAAAATATATAATAATCATACAGTTTGAAGTACCAAGCACTCAGAAAGCCAAGGTACCCAAATGTAAATGAATACAGAAAGAAAAGAATCATCCGCTTGTTTCATTTTGTTAAACAGGACAAATAATTCCCACCAGATGGATAAGCCAATTGTTTGTGTTCCGACTGGTAGTCGCAACATTGCTATTGCCGGCAACCACAGACGACGTCCCCAGAGGTGTACCTCGAAGCTGGGTTATAGAGCAAAGGAGGCTTCATCCAGCCCCCACAGCAGCAACCTAGGGAGGGACTACATCCTATAAGTGTTTTGCTGAGCTGATATCCAGTTCACTAGGAGCCAAAGTATCCCAGGGTGCCTCAAAGAATGCTTTCAGTAGCAATAAAATACGCTGGGGAGAACTATACTCATGGGCCTTTAAAGGGTCCATCAGTACTTCAATATCCAATGGCACAACCAGTTGTGATCTGAGGCAGAAATCCAGGACATATTCATGACTGCGCAGGAGGCAGCGGAATACAGGTTGTACACAGTGAGGCCACACAGACCAAAATGATAATAACGAATGTTCATTCATTTCTAGAAGCTAAGGTGTGCCAAAACAGTGTAGCATGCTCTCATGTCATAGCAGTACTGTCTCCATTCCAATTTGAACTGGAACGTCCATTGTGAAGCAAAAAATTCAAATAAGGAGTGTATGAATGATAATATAACTCCGAAAACTGTCTGAAAGGTGCTAACACATACATTTAAAAACTGTGCTACTCCCTTTGTATCAGATCCTTTTGAAAAAGCATGGCTTTTAGTATGCTCAGAGAATCAAAGCGTATGTTGGAAACATTTATTGAAGCCCACAGCATTCCCTCCCTAACTTTGCGGGCCTGTGGAAACAATACTTGTGCGCAACAAGTAACTATGGAATTTTCAGGCACAAGATAAGCGATGCCTGGTTCCATTCCAAAGCAGCCTTGATCATTCAGCATCAAATAACTCCCATTAGAGAGCAGCATGAAAACTGGAGAATTACGGCAGCCAGAAAACCCTTCAGATAACAGGACAAATTCGCAACCGACGCATTCCAAGTTCCGTGCAGTGAAATGTCCTTGCATACTAAGGACCCGCTTAAAGGCACTGTCATATTAAACCATTGATAAAGATGCTACACTGGCTTCTGGTAGCTCAATGAGCCATTTTTAAAACAGGCTGATTATTTTTATATTATTTCATAATAAAAGCCCAAAGTTTATATCCTTGAGAATCCAGAGCAATACCTCAATCTCAAATCAGCTCAAATGAACCTTTTAACAGTACCAAGATTCATGCGAAAGAAGCTGGGAGGGGCAAGATTTTCAGTGATAGGTCCCCATATCTGGAACTCACTTCCAACTGAAATTAGATTAGCAGCAAACTACATGAGCTTCAGGAAGCTTTTGAAAACTTGGCTATCCACACATACATACTTCTAATAACTTTGACTACATGCTACCTTTCTTTACCCCAGCACCAAGAAATCTATTGTTGTACGTGCGCTATACAAATATGGTATAAAATGACATAGCACTTTCACAGTCGAAACCGCTGAGAGAAACGTCTATGTCCCCATTTCTGCATCTGAACTTAAAAGGTAATTTTCAGTATCCATGCTCAAATCCTTCCCTTAACACTTCATACCTGCCTACCTGGTGATGTTGTAGACATCATTGGAATTGGAATGTCATGACTGGTAAGGTAATGTATACATGAATTATCCAATCCTTGGAACGTGTTTCGGCAAAGGTAAAAGGTAATTGGTCTAATTGTTCAATGTGTAACATGATATACTTTGCATCTCTCCGTGCTATTAATATCAGTCGTTCAGTTTGATCGTATGAAGAAAACAGATTAGTGATGTTAATATTACACCACAGCACATTGCCAGAATGTAATGTTAGAAGAGTTCAACTTAATAGCACAATGGACCAAAGTTGTGATTGTTCGTGTTGTAAAATAGACATGTCCTGCTGCATTATGTCAATTGCAGATGGTGCTATGTTGCCCAATGAATATATTCTAGAGGATAACATGGTCATGTCACTGTCAACCACTGCCAAAGCCTTTTCTAGATTAACCCTATCAGTCTCGCACAGCCTTTCAGCAGCTTTCTAATGAGAGACTTTCCATAGTTCATTGTATATGGCATACAAGAAGCTCTTTTGAGATGGGTTCCGGGGACCTAAGAAGAAATCCCTGAGATCCAGGTCATCTGAAAGAAGGGACAAGTGTTGTTTCACCTGAGACAGTGTCGAGGTCTTTAGCCTCGCAAGGCATAACTTCCCAATACTGTATGATGTCACCAGCCCAGAGTGTTCAGATTGCATGTACTGTTGGTCAGGTCTATTGATCTTAAACCCTTCGGCGCTACCCAGGAATCTGGACTGACACCCATTAGTGTCTGTAGGCCACACCAACCATCCCTTTCAATTGGGGTCTGATAAATTGTAGGAGTTGTTGCATAGCATGGCATCTTGTGTATCCTCACTGTAACGAGTAGTGCTGCCAATTGTCAACATTTGCAAATGTAGGAATTTGCAGTGTATTAAACTTCTTTATCTTGGCTATTCCAAGACATGATCTTTGTTGCACAGTTTGGTTCAGGAAAATAATTTGCTGTGGTATTAAGCATGCTCTAAACAAAGCCTCAGTTCCCTGAACCTGCCAATCTTTTGTCCTCCAAACAGACTTTGTATATATTGTGTCTTTCTAAAAGTTGAAACCCTGTACAGACAGCTGGGAACGAAAAGAAGCCGAGTACCTCAGATTGGTGTTTGTTAGCATATTGTTCTTTGGAGATGTAGGTGCAAGCTTGTAGAAGTATGAAGCTGGGTCTCAAGTGTCAAAACCAGAAAAGTAAGTAAACCTTTGTGCAAATGTTTTTGAACTACCTTATGGTGGTGTGGGGCAGTGTTCTCATTGGGTGTAATTATAAATGGCACATGGGAAACTTGCTTTATGCAAAGAATGGTGACCATAATGTTAATAACAGAACATATCACCGAAATTAGATGTGCCAACATACAATTCATCAGAAGAAAATGCTGCAGATTGCTCTAGGTCTTCTAGCAAAGTATTCACAGTACTAATGTCCCAATCATCAGAAATAGTACTAGAGGTGATGATATAATTTAAAGAAGTTTTAAACAAATGTGGAATCTGCAAAAGTTCAGTAGGACCATACACATCATGCAATACCATGTCCCACACTATTCCTTTGGGAATTGGAACGGCTGAAATGTTCACCAGGGACAGATCTCTTTATTCACGGTGCGATGATGCATGTAGTTTCAATACCAAGTTCACAAGTTGGACTGCAGAGCCTTCTGGGAGGTTATGTCCATTCAGAAGCAGAAAAAGACAGTCACCAAACCAATCCAGAGGACCAGGAATAGTAATCAAATTGTAATACAAAATTGTAACCAAAGAGTAACAAACTATGTCTTTTTATGCCAAAGATAGAGAGCATGCACTTGTAGCTTAAAAGGAAGAGTCGCTGTGTGTGGAATCTGAGGTCCAGTTGAATCCAATGAGATGTCGTTGTAGTCCACGAAGTAGCCAGACTTCGTTTGGTCTATTTTTGGCAGCTTAGCAGGTTTTTTAGAACTGGGAGATGACTCAATCTGTGGCATATTGAAGTATATCTTATTGTCATCGAGTGTTCTTATTGCAATTTGTATTTCTGTACTAGTTGATTGAACAGTTGTAGTTGTTGAAACATGGAGAAGAAATAAGTCATTGTTGTTTACTATTTTTTGCTGGAGACCGAAATCCCCTTTAGTTATCAAAGCTTCCATCTGAAACTCCTGAGTGGTAGCCAGAGGAGAGCAGTGGCAAAACACAGAAGTCCACATGGCTTACTGATAATTGGCTACGTAATGTGGTTTGATAAGATCAATGGAGACAAACGTTTTGTCTCTTCGACTGGCAAGGGGCAGAAGAAGTACAGTTCTTGTACCTTCGACAGCCAGGACAGGTGCAGGCGCTCTGTAGGATGGACCAAATTCTTTCTTGTCCTTAATTTTCTCCCAGACCAGATCCCCAATCTTCGGGATCCAGCTGGGCCTTGCCGGGACAACCTTCACTTCCCCAGTGGTGGTGCGTATTACTTGGACATTGTTTTGTGCGTCTCAGAATTCATTTAGTTCCTGTAAAACAGGCAAATATTCACTGACGTCAAACGGTGTGTCTGCCTCCACTGTGCTGATATTATTGAGGTCTGGGACCCACATTCTCACCCCAAACAGAGTCCGACTATGCAGGGACGTTCTTGGCATGTAGTTATGTTCCCTCTGGACCCCATATAGGTGATTTTCCCAACTACAACCTGAGCATAGTATTCTTGCTGTTAAAGACTGCTTTAAGTCATGGTTTTTCCTCTCAACCACAATTTTCCCACAGGATGATTGGGCGAGGAGTACCGCAAGGTCACAGCCAAACTTCCCAATGCTTCTTTGTAAGCCTGAGTGCTAAACACCGGACCCTGGTCGGAAAGTAGTGTGTCAATTGCGTATGTCCCAATGAAGTCTTTGATAACAGTTCGGGCGTCAGCTGACTGCTGTGGCCATACCCACAGGAATCTCGTTCATGAATCCACTGCCACCAAGGTGTACTTGAAAGCCCCATCAGATTGTGTATTTGCTTGTGTCCAAATATTCACAAGCAAGAGGCTTGTTTGAAATCAGTAGAGGTGTCTGTGGGTGACGTGCTACGGTTGAGCCCTTCATCTGCTGGTAGATGTCGCATTTGAGGGACAAAGTCTTTGGTCTGTTTAGTAAGACCGGGCCACCAATAGCACTGCTGTAGTAATAACACTGTAGCAGTAATCCCTGTGTTTGCTGAACCCAGACCCTCATGTGCAGATAGTATTAACCCCAGTTTGCGATCAGTGTTAGGTATGACTCAATTCTCCACTCCTTGAATCTGAGCATATGGTGTGTTCTGTTCATCTAACTTGTAGGAGCACTTGAGTGGAAAACCTTTTGGTAGGTGTGTGTCGCACGTGGCATTGACAGCCGCCATAATGTCTCTGTCTATTCTCGTACTTGAATGAGTGATTGCAGCAAAGGCAGCAGTACGCACTCTTACCTTAGTGACTTCATCACCATGGAATTCCTTGCAGTGTGAACGCCAACACATTGATTAATACTGTGTATTAAATGAGCCTATAGCAAGCAATCTTTCCGCTTTGCCACTTGTTCCCAATGCATCTTGTGCTTGATTGTGCAACCCTTAGAATTTCGAAATCCATTCTTGGCCCCAGTAATGTAGGTATTCACTGTACGACTGGACACAGTCATACGAATCACACACCATTAGTGTGGGGAATCCATAATACATATTTACCTGTGCCCGTATCAGGGCTTTAAGCTCTGCAACTGCGCTGTGCAATCACCTAGTGGCTGCGAGTGTGTGTTTTTTCAGGATGAAATTTTCCGTTATGCATGTGCCTTTGTACTATTGCGCATGCAGCAGAATATTGGTGTTTTGTCCCTACTGCATGCTGGGCAGATCCATCAGTATAAATAAAATAATCATATTTCTCTAGAGGCATTATTTCATTCGCTAGAGGATATTCTTGTTTATATTGCAAAAACCCTTGTGTTTGTTATGTAGAATCAAATCTATGGTCTAAATTAGCTGCAGTGAGAGAGTTAGCCCATTGCATCCATTGTGGATGTAAAGCTTTGGCATTTGGAACGCTTGCTTTGGTGACTGCCTCTAAGATCGGCACTGGGGTTACAAAAATTATGCACTTACCCTGAGCCAGTGCTCTCTCTCTCACTACAGCAGTCTGTACTGCTGTGAGAATCTTCTCAGTAGGTGCAAAACACATTTCAGCGTTTGTGTATAAATGTGATTTGTATGCTATAGGTACTATATCATCTTCTTTGAACGTGATATATATGTGTACCTCATTGATCCAGCAACTACGGGGATCACCATATTTGTGATGTTCACACGTGTATGTAAATGTTTGGAAGCTATCACTTCAGCTTGTACGGAACACAAAATGTTTGTGTGTTCCTGTGTCCAATGTGTTATTGAAAAGTCTGGTCTAATCAAGTCGTAGAATGGTTTCACATGTTCTGCATAATCCAAAATGTATGTTCGGCCAACATTTAAAAATCTTATAATATATTGTAGTCTGGTCAGAGTTGTTGGAGGTTGGAACAATGCACATTTTTCTAAAAAATGGGTCGCTAGACTTTTGCCTTCTCTTGACAACTAGTATCCTAAATATAGGACATTGTGATGGGCAATTTTTGATTTTTAGAAATTGAATTTGTAGCCCAGGTGAGCAAACCCCAGGACTATGCTGTCTAATCTGTCCAAGCGTTTCACTTATTCATCATCCGTCAGGTATATATCGTCAACGTAGGACAATGCTTCCTCATCAAAATTTTGAAGTAACTCTCTTACTCTGGCTGAAAACAGCCCAGGGCTATTCTTATACCCTCAGGGCAATCAACAAAATTGCCTCTGTGAGCCTAGCTCTGAGAATGCTGTCAAATATCTGCTTCCAGGTGCTATATTTTGGCAGAAATATCCATTAGAGATATCTAATGTTGTTTTGTGTTTTTCAGGCACAATGCTATTCATCAGTGTGGCTATGTGTGCATTTTGTACTGAGAATGTGTGAGTATATGTGCATAAATGTCTTTAGTCTAATAGGCTGTGTGAATTATCTGGTTTCATTACTGGAAACAAGAGATTATTCATTGATGAGGTGCAATTTTGTGTATCAACTTGGTATTCAAGTTGTACTAGGATTTCCCTAACTTGTTTTTTAGCTCCATCTTTTATTGCGTATTGTCTTTGGTGTTGAGGAGTTGCTTTCAACAGGATCTCATGATGAGGTGATTCATCATCCCTCCCCACATGATTGCGATGTAATGCAGGAGCTAGCGCTAACACCCATTCCTTGGAGTAAGAATGTTTCACTGATTCTGGAATGAGGTCGGGGAAGGTGTTTCCACTGTGATATGCTCACTCAGTGCTACTGCCACCAGATAATCCATCAGGTTCCGGCGAGCTATTGTGACTTCTGCTGTGTTGTCCAACATCGCCACTGCCCCTTCCCCATTCGGAAGCAGAGTCCTCAGTATTCTGGGCATGCCTGATTTTAATTCCAGCTACCTTTTTAGGTCGAACCTAGAGTCAGCATGCAAGCGCTGCTCTGGTGAAGATCTGCTGTAGTTCAGTAGGTGAGGGAAGCCCCACCCATATTTTTTATTGGCTTGTGTCTTTGTCCATTGTAAATGCTGCCTTTGGATTCGTTTATAGGCTTGTTAGTCCCTCCTTATGTCGTCATTTGTATCCTCCCATAGCTACTGGCCCCTTTACTTCGAGTTTTATACAGTACTGTTATTTAGACTGTGAGCACTATTTTTATTAATGAGGTTCTCCTACTGCCTTCTCTACTCCCCCTCCCTCTCCTTCTTACCCCCACCCGCACTCCTGTTGTCCATTCTTGGCCCCAGTAATGTAGGTATTCACTGTACGACTGGACACAGTCATACGAATCACACACTATTAGTGTGGGGAATCCATGATACATATTTACCTGTGCCTGTATCAGGGCTTTAAGCTCTGCCAGCTGCGCTGTGCAATCACCTAGTTGCTGCGAGTGTGTGTTTTTTCAGGATGAAATTTTCCATTATGCATGTGCCTTTGTACTATTGCGCATGCAGCAGAATATTGGTGTTTTGTCCCTACTGCATGCTGGGCAGATCCATCAGTATAAATAAAATAATCATATTTCTCTAGAGGCATTATTTCATTCGCTAGAGGATATTCTTGTTTATATTGCAAAAACCCTTGTGTTTGTTATGTAGAATCAAATCTATGGTCTAAATTAGTTGCAGTGAGAGAGTTAGCCCATTGCATCAATTGTGGATGTAAAGCTTTGGCATTTGGAACGCTTGCTTTGGTGACTGCCTCTAAGATCGGCACTGGGGTTACAACAATTATGCACTTACCCTGAGCCAGTGCTCTCTCTCTCACTACAGCAGTCTGTACTGCTGTGAACATCTTCTCAGTAGGTACAAAACACATTTCAGCGTTTGTGTATAAATGTGATTTGTATGCTATAGGTACTATATCATCTTCTTTGAACGTGATATATATGTGTACCTCATTGATCCAGCAACTACGCGGATCACCATATTTGTGATGTTCACACGTGTATGTCATTGTTTGGAAGCTATCATTTCAGCTTGTACGGAACACAAAATGTTTGTGTGTTCCTGTGTCCAGTGTGTTATTGAAAAGTGTGGTCTAATCAAGTCGTAGAATGGTTTCACATGTTCTGCATAATCCAAAATGTATGTTCGGCCAACATTTAAAAATCTTATAATATATTGTAGTCTGGTCAGAGTTGTTGGAGGTTGGAACAATGCACATTTTTCTAAAAAATGGGTCGCTAGGCTTTTGCCTTCTCTTGACAACTAGTATCCTAAATATAGGACATCGAGATGGGCAATTTTTGATTTTTAGAAATTGAATTTGTAGCCCAGGTGAGCAAACCCCAGAACTATGCTGTCTAATCTGTCCAAGTGTTTCACTTATTCATCATCCGTCAGGTATATATCGTCAACGTAGGACAATGCTTCCTCATTAAAATTTTGAAGTAACTCTCTTACTCTGGCTGAAAACAGCCCAGGACTATTCTTATACCCCTAGGGCAATCAACAAAATTGCCTCTGTGAGCCTAGCTCTGAGAATGCTGTCAAATATCTGCTTCCAGGTGCTATATTTTGGCAGAAATATCCATTAGAGATATCTAATGTTGTTTTGTGTTTTTCAGGCACAATGCTATTCATCAGTGTGGCTATGTGTGCATTTTGTACTGAGAATGTGTGAGTATATGTGTATAAATGTCTTTAGTCTAATAGACTGTGTGAATTATCTGGTTTTCATTACTGGAAACAAGGGATTATTCATTGATGAGGTGCAATTTTCTGTATCAACTTGGTATTCAAGTTGTACTAGGATTTCCCTAACTTGTTTTTTAGCTCCATCTTTTATTGGGTATTGTCTTTGGTGTTGAGGAGTTGCTTTCAACAGGATCTCATGATGAGGTGATTCATCATCCCTCCCCACATGATTGCTGTGTAATGCAGGAGCTAGCGCTAACACCCATTCCTTGGAGTAAGAATGTTTCACTGATTCTGGAATGAGGTCGGTTAAGGTGTTTCCACTGTGATGTGCTCACTCAGTGCTACTGCCACCAGATAATCCATCAGGTTCCGGCGAGCTATTGTGACTTCTGCTGTGTTGTCCAACATCGCCACTGCCCCTTCCCCATTCAGAATCAGAGTCCTCAGTATTCTGGGCATGCCTGATTTTAATTCCAGCTACCTTTTTAGGTCGAACCTAGAGTCAGCTTGCAAGCGCTGCTCTGGTGAAGATCTGCTGTAGTTCAGTAGGTGAGGGAAGCCCCACCCATATTTTTTATTGGCTTGTGTCTTTGTCCATTGTAAATGCTGCCGTTGGAGTCGTTTATAAGCTTGTTAGTCCCTCCTTATGTCGTCATTTGTATCCTCCCATAGCTACTGGCCCCTTTACTTCGAGAGTTACACAGTACTGTTATTTAGACTGTGAGCACTATTTTCATTAATGAGGTTCTCCTACTGCCTTCTCTACTCCCCCTCCCTCTCCTTCTTACCCCCACCCGCACTCCTGTTGTCCATGCCTTCTCACCCCCTCCCCTGCCCACACTCCCGTTGTCCGTGACTTCTCTCCCCTCCTCTGCCTGCACTCCTTTTGTCCGTGCCTTTTTCCCCCGTCCCTCCCCCACCTGCACTCCTGTTTTCTGAGACTTCTCCCCGTCCCTCTGCCTGCACTCCTGTTGTTCTTGCCTTCACCTCATTCCCCTGCCTGCACTCACATTGTCCGTGTTTTCCCCCCTGCCCTACCTCCTGTTGTCCGTGATGACCACTGTTTGTAATGCAATAGGTCTCTGGTAAATGTGAGTCCTATTGCATTGCAAATGCTTGTTCCTGCCTGCGATGCTTTGGCGGCATCAGCGGTGCGGGGCCTGTGTGCTGATATGGAGCCACAGCCTCGAATACAGCCTCGATGTCGGTGATGCTGATGAGTGGCTGCCAGGAGGAGAGCGCGATTTGTAGCCACTGACACTGAGTGAGGAATCTTTTGCCCTGCTTTGAGGGTGGGAATGATCTGAGCCTCTGATTGCCATGTCAGAGGGGACTGGGCAGAGAACCCAGGGACTGCTTCATCACTAATACCCTTAAAGGCGCTCTGCTGCAGTTTTTTTCACCATAAAGACATGGGACTCCACCACCATATAGAGGATTGCTCCTCTCCAGCCATCAGAGTTCAGTTCCTGTGCCACTCTGCACAACTCCAAAGGAAGGGCCCGTATTCATGGATACCACGTTCTACAATGCAACTAGAAGAGAATAGGTGAGTAATCGGATACAATGTTTTAACTTTGCCTCTTTATTTGGCCTCTTCCTAAACTGTATTCTTTTCTTTATTAGCTCTTTCAAGAACTTGTGAGGTACTTCGAGATGCACAGTGGCATCTTCACGAAACACTCTTCTTTTACCTATGGATACAACTAAATGTATTATAGTTTGGCCAAGTTCTTGGCCAAAATGTTTGTGTTGTATTGCAACATTTATATAGCCCTTACTACACCTATGTGGGGGTACTGAAGCGCTTGCCGAATTCGACAGCATGCTACACCGTGTAGGATGCTTGGTTGGAAGTGGCTAAACGTTTGAAAATTTGATAAATGGGTGTTTCTTTCTATTTTGTAGCCAGACATTGTAACGTTTTAAATAATCCTATCTAATGCAATTCAAACATTAAATACAGAAAATAACCAAGAAACAATTTAATGTAAATTGGTAATTCCTTCATTCAAGTGTTTTTATTGGAATCCGTATTTGGTGATGACTAGTTTTCTCTGCTTGGCTTCAGATAGGTAAACATTGCATTATTTGAAGCTAGCATTCAGTAGCCTATCAAGTGTCTCGTGGGTCCAAGTGCTAGCCAGGACAAGCAGTTGCAATGCAATAGGTATCGCATTTACATAAGTTTAAGCTATTGGCATTGTAAATGACACTGCCTTTTATTTCTATTTTAAAAACAAAAATAAAAGGGATTGTCATTTACAATGTCAATAGCTCAAAACTCTCGTAAATGCGAGACATATTGCATTGCAAATGCTTGTTCTTTTTTAATTGAGGTCTAGGAGTGTTATGTTTTTCTTCTTTATTAATACGCCTCGCATGCTCTTCTGATCTACGCCCTGACCATCCAACTCTCTCCGAACATGTATCTGATAACTCCTGAAAGGAATGAGAGGAACGTGTATCAGTATCCTGATACCTGTCAGGCTTCCTAATGTTATCATGGTTTCTGAGAATATATCTTTTTTAGGGCTTCCTGTTGAGGAGACTCACACTGTGATCTTTACTTGTCTTTATCTTTTTGTTCATTATTCCACTTCTTCTTCGTGGAAGAGTCGGGTGCTTGCTTAGAATTATCCTTTTCAGAATTACTCAAGTTGTGCTTTCCCAGGTCTGGCTCCCAAATTATCTCTACCTAATGCAGCATAGGTTTCTTCGATAATCTTAGGTAATTCCTTCTCCTGCTGTGCAGGAGTGAGATCCCTCAGGCATTGGCATATAACCAATGCAACTGCCTCCCCTTTTATGTTACTTAACATAATGGCAGACACTGCTGCAAAGTTGCCCATCGGTTTCATCCTTAAGTCTAAGGCAGGTGCTGCCCGTACTCATTCTGTAGCTGCTTCAACACATCAGGTAAAACAGCCAGCAAAGGGGTACCATGTGTTCTAGTGTAAACGTCAGCGAAGAATCTACCCCAAGTAGCGCAGTCTTCCTCTAGGAGAGCCATCCCCATTGGCGAGCAAATAGTTTGTATTCTGTGTTTCTTCTGCGGGCAAGTATGTGGAAATGCTACTTCATGCTGGCTTGTTTTTTGTGCTATCCAGAACGGAATTTGCTCTTGACTGATGGGAATCTTTCCCATGAAGGAATTCATTGTTTGTGGGCTGATACCAATAGTAGCCAATTGTGGCTGTGTGGCTTGAGCAGTTTGTGCAATGTTTACAGTAAGTGTTTGCATTATGAACTGTGTGAGGTTTCTGTATAGTTTCACCAAATCTCCGTATAGTGTATGCATTTCTGCTGCAGTTAAATTATAAGTGTCTTAATGCGGTGTGTATGCAGCTAAAACAGGCCATGTCACTCCCTTACTGAGCGGACCTAATCTCACGCTTTCTATTGTGTGTGGGAGGGCGCCTTTAAACCAATGAATATGATACAAAAGAGGAATCTCTATATCCTCATATGGAGTGTATTCGTCTGGTGCTTCATCCTTCATGTAGGTATGAAACAATTGTGTATGAGCATTTGCAGCTAGTAATTGAACCCAATAATAGAGTACCTCTGTCCTGAAAGCTCCATAGCTGCGAGACCAAAATGTAATACCTTTAGAGTAAGCGCATGTGTGCAGTTCTCTGCAATGTTCCATGCCCCTTCTTCTTCCCCATCAGCCATTGTTTTAAAATGTTGTGCAGAAAAAGGAAATCAATAAATGAATTATGGAGATAGTGTAATACAATTTTTGGGAAGTATATCCTTCGAACTTGAACAACCTATAGCCAATACATTTCCCTACCACCACGGATGTCTCTGGTTTGAAGGTGTGTAGAAGTCTCTGAGATAGCATTATTGAGCTACTCAGGTGATCCAAAAAATAAGTACCCAACCAACTTTGGCAGCACCATGTCGTGTATTTCCCACTATTCCACAGGATCTGCGTATTTGTGGCAACATAAACTTTGGGTGAGGTGCTAAGACTGATTCCATGCATCCCCATAGTATATGTTGACCTATAGACCAGCTAGCTCACAGTGCCACCATAAGATCCCGTAACCCAAACAGGGAGTAAATGGCTTCTGGCAACCACTGAACATGACTCCCTGACCCCTCTGGGATCGTGGTATCAGATCTAGAACCCCTTCAACCAATCCCTTGTGAACTTTTGCTCTCAGAGGAATAGACAGAAAATACACAATTAGATGTTTTCAATATATTTATTGAACCAAAGTTATTCTCGTATAGAATACATGTGTTGCGATAATCAGTAGACAGAAGCATATGAAAGTGATTACAATCACCAAAATATTAAATAGCCGCGTGCTAAGAATGTATATATGCAGCCAAATAAACCAAGATAGTAATCAGGTGTACTCCTACTATGCAATCCCTCCTCCATGTGTCTAGAGTGTATGTAGGTGTATAGCCACGAATCCCGTCACTGGATGATCCAACGCCATTACCTGGCGGGATAGAATGTAGGACCCATCTTGGTCACAAACTGGACACCACTCATGGAGATGAGGCAGCTGCTTGACGAAGCCTCAGCATACAGGGACATCTCGACGCCTCAACTTCAGCAGAAGTGTCTCTTGCACTATTCTTCAGAAATGTTTTTTTATTTATAATAAAATGTTTCCTTGTGATGTATATAGAGATAGCACCGTCGCCCCGTGGACGAAGATAGATTGACATTTGTACAGTGTACATAAAGACCTTGAACTCAGAGTTTGAGGCATCATGCTAATGTTAACCGAAGCCAGATGTGTAAGCAAAGATGCTTCAGAGAAACAAATCCATCATCGTCACACACGCAAATATGTGGAAAAGATCACAGTGAAATGTTATTGTGCACAAAAGAAGAAAATGTGCAGCGTTACAACGTGGGCCTAACATGGGCACAAAACAGATGCACATAAAGCAAACAGTTAAATCTATATGTTGTTATCCTTATTGAAAACTAAATGTTATGGTAGTGTGGTTTGACTTTGGAATGGATACACTATGGTTGTTAATTATTTAGGATAATAAGTAACCACACTAAATTATATTGTCTGTAGTATGATTAATTGAAACTGCAAAAATGCCATCGTTCACTAAATGATTTTCTTGCTTGTTTATTTTTAGGTGCACACAGGACTGCCAGATAGAAGGCCTGTACAAAGTGATGTGACCACAACATGTGATGTGAGTCCTCCAGTCTCTTCCGCTTGTGCAGCTAGGTGCCACTGCCAACTGACAGTTTCAACATGGCCCCAAAGAAAGATGCTACCAATAAAGTGGCCAATGAGGAAGAAAAGACAAAGCAAATTTCTACCACTGGCATGCCACCCCACACCTTTTTCAGGAGACGTGTGCCTGCCGCATCGTCCTCTGGGCAGGAAGCTGGGAGCAGCAGTCAATGACACCACCCCAACCTAAGCCCAAGGCCATGTCTCACAGAGAGGCAACCACTGCAATCATGGCAGTGAGTACGGAGTATGAATTGGATTTGTCTCGGCCGCAAACTACTACCAAAACATCGCAGGAAACTGAGCAAAGTGGATAACAGGAGCCGCAGCCAGCAATACAGATCTTCCTGCAGTACGAGCAGAACAAGAGGTTGAGCTTCCTGCTGAGCACGTTGTACCTCTTCTTGAAATATTGGCTTCCACATCCCCAGCAAGAAAAAGGAAAAGTACTCCATCATCTTCTCCAAGCACCCCTTCTGATGATCTGACATGGATCGGATCCTGGCTGAGTCCGAGACCCACCAGGAGAGACAAGGATAAAGGAAAGTTCCTGAAAGCCATATAATTATGGAAGGGGATGAGGCTGATGAGCCAGTCGTTGCCATTGAAGCTGGCTCAGAGGACACCAACATTACCCTTCCTATTCAGCCTGCTCCCAAGGATGTGGGACTGGTTCGACCACCAACTTCCATTTTAGTAAGACCACTGATGAGACCAGCATCTACCACTACTTCAGTTGAAATATATACTGCAGAGAGGCAATCGATGACACACCCACCTTTCCCTAGTTGTTCTTCAGGCACTGGCGCAGTAACACACTAAGAAAATTCTCCTCCCCAGTTTGGGGCATCTTTACGATTAGCAAGCAGGAGGATAACATTACAATATGCTCCATTTGTCACATGAGTGTTCGTCAAGGTAACATAGATGGTTCACACTATGGTATTGGAGGCCCAATGACCCATGTGAATAAACGTCATGCAATCTGGTGGGAGGAGCACCGTAAAACAATTGCTTTAGGTGATGGTGGTGATGAGAGATAGGAATCAGCACCGATCATGGTGGGAGTTGAAGGTGATGAAGAAGAAGAAGGAGACAGCTTTACGCAAATCAGCCCTGTCACCAGCAGTTTGCAAATATCAACCGCTTCAGCGGTCTTGAAATGGCACAAGAGTCAGATGGAGACAACACAGCATACAGTGACTGTCCCAAGACGCACATTGAGTCTACCATATCCTGGTTCTTCTCTCTAGAAATTACCCTGCATCAATGGTACCAGAAAATAAAAAAAAGCCAGGCCACTATTACGGGCATGTTTAGGCAGGAGGGGTCGTACGAATGCTACAGCCCAACGGCATGTTTGTACAGTAGGAAGCTAGCTAAAATATTTGTGTTGGATCTCCCTTTTTCTTTTGTGGAAGGTGTTGAACTTTTATAATTTGCTGTGGCCATCTGCCCCCAATGGAAGGTTCTCAGCTTAATGCAGGTCTCTTGTTCCCTCTGGAATAGCTTGTTTTTGGGGCAGTTTATCGGTTGGTGTAGGTGGCAGGGGAGGCCTCCCGGAGAGGTCTGTGATATGTGCATCATGGTCGAAGACTAATCGGCCCAGATAGTCAGCATGCTGTATTAGGGGTACCAAAAGACACACAGACAATGGACAGAATGCAGATCAATTCAAACCCAGGTTGCTTGTTTCCGGACCTAGCTTGGCAGTTCAGGCTGGACTGTTCCCATGAGGGACAGGGTCAAGACTGATTTGCACATGGCTGGGTCTGAACTGGGGTGGCAAAGTTAGCTAAAGAATGATGATGGATTCAACCCAGATCTGTGATTAGTTGTGAGTGTCTGCAAAGTTTTAGCGCGATGTCTATCATCTCTTTGTGTTTGCTTTGTTTGCCCTAATGTTGGCAGGGTATGCCCAGACGTGGGTCTCTTGCTCACTTTGCCACTGGATTCAAGCTAGCCTGGCCGATGAGGGGTGTTACCCCGAAACTGGTCACAGGATGCTTGTTTCCAGTCCAGGGAAGACCTGGCTTGGCAGTTTGGACTTGACTGTTCCCATGAGGGACAAGATCAAGAGTGATTTGCATATGGCTGGGTCTGAACTGGTGTGGCGAAGTGAGCTAAAGAACGATGATGGCGCAACCCAGATCTGTGACTGGGGGTGAGTGTCTGAAAATTTTCAGGGCGCTGTCTATCATCTCTTTGTCTTTGCTTTTTTCGCCCTAAGTTGGCAGGGTAAGCCCAGACGTGAGTCTCTTTCTCACTTTGTCACTGGATTCAAGCTAACCTGGCTGATGAGGGGTGTTACCCCGAAACCGGTCCCAGCATGCTTGTTTCCGGTCGGGGGAAGACCTGGCTTGGAAGTTCGGACTGGACTGTTCCCATGAGGGACAGGTTCAAGACTGATTTGCATATGGCTGGGTCTGAACTGGGGTGGCAAAGTGAGCTAAAAACCGATGAGGGATTCAACCCAGATCTGTGTCTGTGAGTGAGTGTCTGAAAAGTTTCAGCGCTCAGTCTTTCATCTTTTTGTGTTTGCTTTGTATTAGGGGTACCAGCGCAGGAGAGCAGAGGAAGCGATCAAGTCTCACCGATGGTTGTGTGGGGTGAAATGGAAAGAGTAAGGTCATTATGTGGGGTGACAGGAGCGCCATGCATCTGTGAGCACCTACACCCATATGCATCAAGCCAAAATCCAGTCGGTAAAATACCGATTCCTTATTAGCTCCCGGTATTAAGTAAAAAATACCCAATCCCAATGCATCAACCCAAAAGCAGAAATCGGTATTTAAGGAATCCTTAAATAGCGATTCTTTAAATAGGGATTCCTTAAATACCGATTCCTTAAATAGCGATTGCATTTAAGGAATCCCAAAGTGAGATTCCTTAAATGCAATGCATCAAAGTTAAAAAATTAGCGATTTCGCTAATAAGGGGAGCAAATTACCATGAAGATGAACTGCATGGTAATTTGCAAAAACTTTGAAAAATGCACTTTTGTGCATTTTTCAAAGTGTCATGTTGCGCACACACATGCCCTTAGAGCATGTGTGTGTGCAACATATGTGCACATATCATTTTCAGGGGTGCAACAGGGTGTCCTTTTGACACCCTGGCACCCTTGAAAGTGCTCCAGCTATTAGCGATTCGGTAATACCGAATCGCTAATACAGAATGGCTTTACATTCATTCCTATGGGCCTCCAAGCCCATAGGAATGAATGGGTAGGTATTCCTTATTACCGATTCGGTATT
Organism: Triturus cristatus; assembly: GCF_964204655.1. NCBI lineage: Eukaryota > Metazoa > Chordata > Amphibia > Caudata > Salamandridae > Triturus > Triturus cristatus. Next base: position 498,576,254 of record NC_140586.1, read on the forward strand.
ACCGATTCGGTAATAAGGAATGTTAAGGAATCGCTATTTGAATAGCGATTCCTACATGCATAGCCTTTTGCTATTCCTTATTAGCGATTCCTTATTTTTCGCTAATAAGGAATCGCAAATGCTAATGTTGATGCATATGCCCCCTAGTGGTTTATCCATGTGTGGAAGCTTTCAGCATGCACGTGGGGAGGGAGTGGGGTGGGGGTTGTGTAATCTATATAGGGTCAGATCTCACACAAAATTGATGTTCCCGCCCAGCATCCATTGTGTTGTCATGGCATGGGCAATTGTGTTAGAGAGGGTCTCCCAAAAGGCTCCCTGTTCAATGTAGGGCACATAAATGCTACTGAGGCGAATGGGATGACCACCCAAGTGCCCCTCATGGAGGGCATAATGCCCCTCCTTGCCTATCACCCCATTTGGCTTCTTGGAAGGGGACCCTTGGGCAAATCCACACCATGACACCCCTTGCATATACTGAGTATGTTGTGGCACACACTGTGCCTCTCCAGCACCTGCGTAAGCGGTCAGACTCTTCCACTGTGACCTTGGTCTCTTGTAGGAAAGCTATCTATGCTCACTGGTGTTTTATGTAGGAGTAGACTGCATAGCGTTTCCTGTAGTGTGCATGCCACGGACATTTAGGGCCAGATGTACGATGCTTTTTAGCATGCGTAAACGGGTCTTAAACCCGTTTGCGCATGCTAAAAAGCATTAGCCCATGTACAAACAGTATTTTGCGAGTTGCAAATAAATTGCGACTTGCCAAATACTGTTTTGCGAATCGCTATTAGGAAGGGGCGTTCCCTTCCTAATTGTGACCACGAAGCTATGTACCAATGTTTTTCAATCGCAATTGCGGTCGCAAAACACTCACAAATTAGTAGGTGGTAATGCATACACAAATGGGAAGGGGTCCCCAGGAAACCCCTCCCCATTTGCAAATGCATGCAATATTATTTTTTAAGGCAGGCAGTGTTCCCAGGGACCACTGCCTGCCCTTAAAAAATGAAACAAAAATGTTTCATTTTTTTCTTTTTTAAATGCATCTCATTTTCCGAGTCGGCGATGCTGCGAGCGCAAAGTAAGTACTTTTATTTATTTATTTCTTTACTCTCCACTTTGCCGTTGTATGTCACACTCCACTACCCCATCCAGTCACACCCCTGCCCCACCTCGCCGCCCCACAGCGTTATCTGTGCGAGCCGCCACTGCTTACCTTGTTTTCAGTTTGTATTGCATTGAAAACTTCGTAAATGCTGCATTAACAGAAGCAGGTGCACATTGCACAGCCAACACTGCAGTGTAGAATTGAACCATGCTGCAGTTAGGTCACGGGTGACAAAATGCATTGGGGAGGGAGGTGATGAAAAATCGATAGGTTGGATATCTGCCTTGCTTAACAAATACAGTGAGTATACTTAATTTGTCAATATGCAGGCAATATGACTTTCCAACAACTGTCCCTGCCACTGCTGGGACTCCCCCCCCCCCCCCTCTTCTCTGCTGTGTCTGGTGCACTGGTGCTGCCGCTGGCCTTGGCACAGGCGGTCTGTGCGGCTAGAAAAAACATTACACGTTTTAGATGCCAATACCTCACTACAGTTCGGTTTGCAGTATCTTCTATCAATACTATCACTATGGGCGGTTTGTTGGTTGACAATATTAGAAAGGCCAGGCAGTCAAGACAACCAAAAACGTTCATGATGGAGGGGCAGAGCTATGATGACTGAGTCATTGAAGCGCAATGAAGAGGTGGAATAATCAGTCGATAATGGACATATGGTCTTGGTTGACAAATGCAATGAGACCTCATACTTTCCTTCCATGCTGCACTGTCAAGGAACCTGCTGGTATTCTGTATAAATGAATCATAGCACAAAATGTGGGGGGTCCATCATGGCCACTCTCGTTTTAACTGTTTGAGCATGAACAAGAAAAAGAAAGCCTTCTCAACAAACATGCATGGTGAATAATAGATTACTTAGGCCTGAAATCTTCACAGTAAAGGACCAAAAATCTGTTCTCTTAGTCTTGCAGTACCAGTCCACATGATTTATCAGGGGAGAGGGAAAGCTCACTAACAAAGCAGAAGGAAATGACTGACTAGTACAGACAGGAGGTAATCAGCTACGGAAACATGAAATATAGAATAAAAAGGATAATGCAGTGATAACAAGAATTTAACAAACATCAGCTAGAAGAAGAGTTGAAAAAAGAAAACAGTATAAAAAAATAATCAAGGCACAATTATAATAATAATGGGGAGAGCTAAACGTTAATTAAATAATAATAATAACAGGACTTACTGGGTCCTACAGAACCATTGGGCGCAGCACTGGTGGTGGTAGTTCCACCCACAGTGGCATTGGTGGTGGCAACCCCTTCACCAGCCTTACATGATGCCCTCTTGCCCTTGAGTGCTGATGTAAGTAATACAGAAGATAAAACAAATAGATTAGTGGTACAGTTATGCTTCCGAAAAGTATTCTGACTGGCAAACACAGTGGCATTTTACTTTTCTCAATCAGATCGCCTATAGTACCATTATTGAGTTTGATCTATTTCCAATTTCCTAAACCTAAGCCATATTCCTAATTTCTTAAACCTAAATACAGTTGGAACTGAATGATCTTTGCTTCTCAACCCCCTTTGATGGAATGACTTAGTCTTCCTTTTCAATGCATAGATTCACACTGCACGTCACTGGGAGATTGGGACTGCATGAGCCACATAAAGAAACTCACAGAGAATGCTAACTCACTGATATTACGGCTACCACTATCTTTGCGATGGAATAACTTTAATCAGCGAGTGCTGAAAAGTACAAGTACAATTAAGTAGTGCCATGCACCGGCTAACTCAAGCTGGATCACATAATATTTGTAACGTAAACTTAACTTACCTCTGAGTTTGAGCAGCATGCTATTTGGAAAAAAATATTAGCATCGTAGAACACAAAAAATAAATAATTACTCACCAAGCCCTGCAACCTTGACGCCCAGCAGGTTGAGCAGTTCCTGTTCCCTATCCAGTACGTAGGTCCAGTGGTGTGTTAGTTGCTGCATTGTGCGCTAAACCCCAGTGCTCCGGGTACACGCACCGGTGCACACTCCCTCACAGCAGCCAACATTCCCGCAGGGCATATCCCCTCCCAGGCCTGCCAGCAGCAATGAGGGGAGGAGGCATTACACATATAAAACAATTGCGTCCCTCTCTGCCTTGGAAGAAATTGGGCAGGGCTGCATACCTTGGCAGCTCTGGCAACTGGTAGTAGCCACACTGGTGCCGCCGCTTGTTGACTGTTGTTGCTCCTCTGACATGGCGCTGGGTAGGAATTAGGAAGTAAAACAGCATAGAAGCAGAAAGGAAGAACTAAGGAAGTAGAAAGGGAAAACAAAAAAAAGTAGAAAAAGTCACAGAATTTTTTTTAAAAGAAGACATAAAAACACAAAATACACAAAGACACCCTGATTAAAAAAAAAAGGTAAATGAGGGATCAATAAGAGGGGGAGGATTAAATAGATTTTAAAGGGACACAAAAATCAGGCCCAGCACCATGCAGACAACAGAAAGCTGATTTTTCAGCGTGGAATGTGCTACTGGCCTGAAAAAGTATTCTTTTGTCCCTTCCCGAAGGTCTACAGAATCTCGTGGAGTGTTTTTTTGGAACTTCACAGAATTCCATAGAGCAACACTCCATGAGTTCCACGCACGCTTAATTTAAACAGCTTGTCAGCAGCAGCATACAAAACATGAAGGGAAAAGGCATCCAAAAATACATTGGCTAGATTTTAACAGTGTTCTAGGAGAACAGCGCGAAATAACAGATTTGGTTCTAAACAACACCTCACCCGCACTGTGCTAAACTTCACTCCAGGCCGCCAACCTTCTGAGTTCAAGTGCATCCTGGCACTTCTGCATTTTCCTGATCACCATCTTCTTGCATCAAAGCAGACTGTCTGTGACTAGCATGAAGCTACAGAGAGTTGCAAACACAAGAAGATGATGGACGGGGCACTGAAACTTTTCAGACACTGATCTGGTTTGAATCCATCATCGTTCTTTAGCTCACTTCGCCACCCCAGTTCAGACCCAGCTACATGCAAATCAAGCTTGACCCTGTGCCTCATGGGAAAAGTGTAGCCCGAACTGTCAAGCCAAGTCTTCCCTGGACCAGAAACAAGCAGCCTGGGACAGGTTTTGGGGTAACACCCTGTTATATCCTGAGTATTACATAACTCTCTACTAATTGCTGCAAGCCATTTTCTTTAATTTCAAATTCAGAAAGCATGGCGCGTGCAACTCACCTTTGTCGCGGTGTTGCGCGTGTCTCCAGTGAGATCTTATGTGACGTCCTGGGGCCTTCGGAGCTGCAGGCTGCTTCTGGACGCTTCATTGCAGCAACGTGCAGTGAGCCATCCGACATGATGCCGAAAACGTGTCGCCATCTTTTGGTTGGCGGGTGCACCCTATTTTCCTTTGTCTCCGAAGTCACAACATGATGTGACTTATATGCATTGTGCCAACGATGCTGTCTGACGCTAGTTTCAATAAAGTTTCTACTTCAAGACAGAGTTCGGGCAAATGAAGCAAACGCATTCTTTTTGTTGCCTGTTAGTACTGCATGAACTATCGTCGATGAGACATTCCTTGGGTAAGGCTTTCCGTTTCATGTATGTCTGTAAGTAGTTTCATTTGAAGTGTTTGAAGTTGTTTGTTAAAAAGGAAAAAACATGATGAGATGTTTTCAAGAGACTAGTCTTCGACGCTGTGACTTTGGTGGCAAATCTATATAATGTCTGGCTGTCATATTTGTGCTTATTCCTGTTGCACCTGTTGGGATGTTTTTCATTCTCAAAACAAGATGTGACTAGTTCAAGGGATTTGTCAACGATGCTGTGTAATTGAAGAAAAAGACAGGATTACAATTTTGTGTAATTGGGAAAAAAGCCTGGATTAGTGTAACGTCAAACGTCATTATAGCAAGGTCTAGTGCAGCATGGGAGTGTTCTTGTTTTTGTTTCCACTTCGCTCCACACTCACTGCTGCCCGACATCAATTGGGTGTTCACATGATCTTATATTTTGATGTTGTATTTAAAAGATATTGTGTACTACACTTGCTTTGGGTTTGGTAATATGCCAAATTACAGCTCGGGTGAGAGATCGCTCACTGGCGTGGGGCACGGGTCTCTTGTGTTCTACAGTATTTGAAATGGTATTAGCATTAACAAATGTTTCAAATTTCGTGATGCCACAGTTTTACGTTATTTTCAGGTCGGGGCGTCTTAGTCTCCTGGTGGGTGGACATCACATGTTATTCCCACTTCAGGGTGGTTCTGGTCTTGGGGGGTGGTTGTCATCTTCTTGTGTTGTGTGTGTAAGTCGTTTTACATTGCACGTTGGTCTGATGTGTTGGTAAGTCGCCTTGCGCTGCACTTCTTGTCTGTGTGTATGTGTGTAAGTCGCCCTGCGCCTCACGTGCTGTCCTGTGTAAGTCGCCCTGCACTTCAGATGTTGTTGTGTGTAAGTCACCCTGTGCCTCACATGTTGTCCTGTGTAAGTCGCCCTGCGCTTCAGATGTTGTGTGTAAGTCGCACTGCGCCTCACGTGTTGTCCTGTGTAAGTCGCCCTGCGCTTCAGTTGCTGTGTGTAAGTCACCCTGCGCATCACATGTTGTCCTGTGTAAGTCGCCCCGCGCTTCAGATGTGGTCGTGTGTAAGTCGCCCTGCACCTCACTGTGTGTACCCTCTATGTGGTCCATATTGTGGTACACGTGTATCTGTAGCGTTGGCTCACCCTTGTTGTCTGTTTCTGGCCTCGGGTGTTTGTCATGGTGTGGGTGCACCCTTCACTACTTTATTTTCAAATGTTCATGGGGAAGGATGGGGTTATTGCTAGTTTGTAATTTAAATTGCTTGTCAATTTTTATTCCTTCCCAAAAGTACACAGTGTTAGTCTGCTTCTCTGCGTTTTAAAATCGTTTGGGATTTGATCATTTATTTCACGCTTTGATATGACTTAATCTTCATGAGAGAGGATGGGGGATTTTGATGCATGTTTTTATATGTCGTATTTTGCCCATCTTTTCTTTATTTGCATTGTTCTCTCTTTTGTGATGTTTTACTTTTAGTTGCATCCTTGAGTTATGAACATTACTGCTTCTCTTGTGTATAGTTCTCTGCTTTAGTATTGTAATCTTTGTTTTCATTTTAAAAGGAAAGGGATAATGTTATATCCTGAGTATTACATTTAATTATAATCAGCCTAGGTCCTCCTAGCTGCTCAGCCTGAGTGAGAGATGGTAGCAGAATGTTGGTGTGACTGTGATGCGTGGAATGCCTGGGTGCCTGTGTGAATGAGTGGTGACAGTTGGAGATGGGCTGAGCAGCTAGGCAGGCTGCTCCTGGTGGGGCTGGTGTAGGAGCTGGTACATGGCTGAACTAAGACTGACACTGTTTGGGACTGGAACCTATAAAGAAGACTTAGAAGCTTACAACATGGCTACCAGTGTCTTCATGTACAAAGCACAGCACCCCCCTCATCAGCCAGGCTAGCTTGAATCCAGTGGCAAAGTGAGCAAGGGACCCATGTCTGGGCATACCCTGCCAACTTAGAGAGAAAAAAACAAAGACGAGGAGATGATGGACAGAGCGCTGAAACTTTTCAGACACTCACCCCCAGTCACAGATCTGGGTTGAATCCATCATCGTACTTTAGCTCACTACTTCTCACCCCAGTTCAGAGGCAGCTATATGTAAATCAGTCTTGACCCTGTGCCTAATGGGAGAGTTGAAGCTGCCAGAATCTATTCACGTTAGGTAATGATCGCATCATTCGTCCTGCATACAGTCCATGTTCATGCATGTTTGAACTGAATTTTGCCAAACTTAATGCAAACGAGATTGGGCCTGCCCAGCTTCCCATTTTTGAGAGCCTTAATAATGTCTTGTGACATCCGTATTTCAAGTTCCTGCTTCAGTACAGAACATCATTAGTCCTGATATATCAAATAATTACTTGTTTTCTCTCCTTTTGCCCAGACTGCTAGCAATGTTATGGAGTCCTTTTTTATGGACTTGAAGGTTTATTCCAAATTGGATCACCCTGAGTTTGCTACACAAGTAACTTGTCCTGCTCTTGTGCCTGATTCAGACTGTTGGCACAAGAATCTAGGTTCTTTATTCCACCTAATCGTTGACTCAGTCAAATCAACAATTCCATTCAATCTTCCTCCAAGTTATTCATGATAGCTAATTGCACAGTTTACTTATGAATTAACCAGTAGTTCAGCTCATTCTAATCTATGTTACCATATTCTATAGTTTGAGTTTAAAAATGAAGTGAACTCCACCTTAACAGAGGCTTTATAGAGATCTCACAAGATTTAGAAATTACTGAATTCCTATATAATCACATATTCATTGAATTAAGTGGATACACTCCTGATCCAATAATAGTTTTCCATGCATAGTACACCTGGCACTCTGTTCCTTCATATTTGCAAAGGATATTATGAATTATGTTGCCACATGCTGCAAAAAGGTATTTGATTGGTTCGAGTTACCAGTTCTTAGAGATGCAGATGGATTAGGGAGAAGTGCATGGGGCGGGGGTCATCAATTAAACACAAAGAGTTTGATATGTAAAGTGTTGCTGATCTGGGTGTTAAACCTTAATTTGAGTATCATAATAAAGACTCTGTTTCAAGAACGGTCTATATATGTTAAAATTAGACCCAGCTCCAATCAAATGTCCAGTTCAGCCTTCTTCTATTAATCACATTATCTATTTTTCTCTCCATCTCTCGCTCTCGACTAATTTGAAAAACGCTGTCATCTGTCACTTTGTCTCTAGACTAATTCTGCACCTTTGCATTTGGATGCCTCAGGAAAAAGGCCCATTGAATATCGCTCTAGAGACCCGCATTACTGATGTGAAACTCTGACATTAGGTAACTGTTTATGGGAAGAATGTGATAGCAAGATAACTCATGAGAGTGAAAATTCTCACAATGTGACCACAATGCTGATTGTGCATGGGAATTAGTTCCTCACACTGCAATCACCCAAATAGACTTAAGTTAAACATGGGACCCTGAATATTAATTACATCAGGCTACCGTGTAATTGTAGGGTGCCAGGGCATAACCCTCAGCACTGACTCGGGCTTGCTTGAATCCTGATGTCCTTTTTCTCCAGAAGCTGTTGTGTGCTTAAGAAAATTAAGTAGGGACAGTGCAACAACTAGTACCATAGCTCTCCCTTCATACAAGTCCTGGTCTCTGCAAGTTAATGTGTAGACTAAGTAACATGATCTGCCACTGCAGATCTTACCCACTGCAGGTCTTTCCCTCATGCATATTGCACCTTTGCAACTTCCACCTAAAATATATTCTTTGGGATAACTTCATCCCTCGCAGACATTGTACGTGCTGAATATTACTGCTGCTCCCAGGGCACATCTCAAAATCACAATATTTCTCCTCTCACCCTGAGGCATTGCAGGGTTCCAGAGCCTTGAGAACATTACATAAGACCTTCCTTCTGGAACCAAAGGGGTTTGGTGCTGAAAAAGTGTGCTTAAATTCTAGTGTACTCAACAGCCTAGTTCCCAATCTCATCCATGGGTCCACATTTGCATATTGACACTTGCATGCACTGGGTCCTATTTAGCAGTCGTTAGACTTAATGCAGCTTAGTCTTCCTTCCTTCATTTACTTTCCCTGACCAAATAATATACCCTAAAAAGAACTCTAGGAAGGATGTAAAGATTGGTTATGTCCCAGACACACATGCATACACACAAGCACACATTATACAATACATGACCGCTTTAAAACACTGATCCCACATTTGAATGACTGTAGGTATGGATTTTGAAAAAAGTCACAAAGTTCATCTTCAGAATGCTTCATGTACCCACATATTCAGGCAAAAAAAATCTAATAATTTTTATAAGAGAACATGTGCAGACATTTCTTGTACATGGGTTTGGCAATCCATGCCTCCTGTAGTTAAAGCACACTCTATAGAGGCTATGCATGCATATAAAATGACAGAAGACAGAAATATGTACAATAATAAACGTCATTAGAAGATTAATTTCTATGGAGTTCATTGTCATGATTAAGCTCACCACCTGCAGAAGAGAGCTGCAAATAAGTTTGCCAACTATGCTAAAATGGGAAGCAATTCTCAAATGCTGGCCTATAAAAGAAAAAAAGGCATTACATACACTGCTTTAAATTTTTGGGTGATCACCCTTATGAGACTTTACTTTGAGACTTATCTAGGAAAAGATTGTAATTGGACATCCACCAAAAAGACTGGGGTTCCACCTTCTCTTCTCTACATTCCACTGGCCAGTTTAGAGAATAGTGGAAAACAGACTGGTCATATCCAGTGGCAGGCATGACCATGATCTTCATAGCAATAATGTAGAGTCCCTCTCATATTTTGTAATTGATGCGGTCCTGAAATCTTTAAGAGGATGGGACAGAGAAAAGCAACTTAGACAGCTTGAATGCAAATACACAGTAAACCTCAATACTAAGTTCCCAAATGGGTTGAACATTGAGGTAGAATTGTACGCATTCCTTTAAGTTATGCTGAAACTGGAAAATGACTTCCCTGTCCAAAGTGCTTGATTTTCTCCATAAATATTTAAGTAAAGATAAGAGGACTCATCTAGTTTGTAACAAGCAAGAAAGTAACTCCCTGATAATAAAACATATTCATAGCAAACCAAGTAAACACTTGAGTCAGGCTGGATATAGTAATTACACATGCACTTATGCAGATACTCCAGGTCATTATATAACTTATGTAACTATACTATGCCTCAGGTTTTTTAGATGAACCAAACATATGCTGTTATGGTTTGAATGGTTAACTGTTGCTGATTACTCTGTAAAATATTTAGTTTGCTTTGATTTAACAAGTTGCATTCATGCAGCAAATAATTAAATCAAATACCATAATGATTGACTAAGAGTGTACGTATATCAAAAATACAAGAAGGATTTCTGTAAAATAATGTATTCAAACAAATTATTTAATCAAGTAATGAAAAATGAATAGATATCATTAGGTAAATACTATAATTTTGGTTTAAAACTAGCTTGGATATGATTTGTCAGCATTGATTATGTGTTTTTAGCCATCATTAATTGTTTCAGTTGTTCCAGCTCAGTCAAAGCAGCTCAGATAATCACCCGAAGAGCAGAGTCTTTCTTTTTGACAATAATCATGTAGGTGTATTTAAACAGCACTGAAATGCCGAGCGTTGTGTGAATGAGGTCTCTGTGTTGACCGAAACTCGTTACGCTGTAGTTGTTTAATAAGTAACTTCAAAATACGAATATCCTGGAGTCTGTGCCTGGTCCATGTGGATGAAGAAAGTACAGGAGGTCGTATATATATTTATTTATCTGTGTGTGTGTGTATATGTATATATATATATATATAATATATATATATATATATATACATAAATATATCTTATGGTATAGTGACAAAACATATATATATATATGTATTAATTATTTTATTAATTTAAATCGAAATAGTTTTTAATACATTAAATATTAATTAAAAATAAACGTTAGTGAGGGTGGACTTTTTAAATTGTTTAAAACGTATTATTTACACATTTAAATTAACATATTTAAATTAGGTTATTACTCAATACATGTTTAATATGATGTGTTAATGTGCGGTAACAGCACTGGGCCTCGTCTGTACTTTAGGGTTGATACCGTGCCCCACTGGTGTCTGTTTTTGATGGGTAATACATACATAATAATTGATTGGTTGCATTTTTATGCAGGAAAAACTACATATACTTGCCTCTCGGTGTTGACTGGAGAACTATTTTGGCTGTCGCATTGAAGGTGGCTATTGTAAAACAGATCTTTCAAATGTATTCTCTCGCTAAACTTTATAGCTCTAATTATTTTCATAAAATCATGATTCAAATCATTAGCAACATGCTAATTTGCGAGAACCAATACTTTGCTAAACCCCACAGCCCGCTATAATGTTGACCCTTACTTGATAGTAGTAATTCCTGGCCTGTAGTGGACTCTGTGGTCTTCTAATGGTTATTCTGTACATGGTGCTGGCCGTAGTATAATACTGGAAACAACATATTGTGGACATCCATGTCATGAAGAAATGTTCATATTTGGATATATTACATGTAGTACCTGATGAAAATCATAAATGTAGATCTGGGCACTAAATATATATATGTTAAAAATTGAAATTTGGTGTGTCAGTATAAAACAGTTTTTTCCCCTGAAACTTATACCTATTTGCTGCTTGGGGGTATTTTTTCCAGAATTAAAAGCATATTTTTGATAGAAAAATGTAGCCTAGTTTACTATTCCTCATCCAGATTACCTTTTCACAAAACATAGGGAAAGTACAGGCTTAGATCTGTGCCACAGCATAATTTTCCTACTTTTTGCAATTCATCAAATATGTCTGGAAAGCTATGATTGACACAGATTTTCAGGTATACTCCTGGTAGGGTCAAGTGACTTTTGAAGTGGGCTCTTATTACCGCTGTTGGAGTTCTTCATAATTGGGAACTTCCCACAGGTGCAATAGGTTCCCCTGTTCAAATGTTCACTGCTGACTGGGAAAATATTTTTCACCATGGAGAAATTCCTTCCAAGACAGCCCAAACAAATCTGTAGATGATCGATCCCAATTCCCACCCTGGAATGGGAGTTCCTTCAAACCTGTTTTGAAGTAAATAAATCTCTGACCAATTTCACAGGTGGAAAAACATCAAATAGGAGTTAGGGAATGCACACAAATGCACATGTTTGTGGGAGTTTCCATAGATCCATGGCAAGCCATCTGTTAAAACAGCCAATTTCCATCCCTTTAATTAAATTGATGGCATGAACTTTGCCTTCTCAAATGGGTTTGGGCATATTAGGAACTCCTTTCTGAATTTATTGCAGGTGTAAAGAAGCAAAATTTAGTCATACGTCTATTTTTATAACCAAATTTACCTTTGTGTATATCACTGTATGTATGCAACGCTATCAGTACCCAGAATGCAAAGTAAAATCAAGGACTGGGTAAGCGAATCACACTTGACACAGGACAATGAAATGAGCTGTCTTGTCAACGGAAAGCAGTGTATGTTGAGAGGACTCAGCTCTTCACTGAGATCAAGATGACCCCTACTTTTATATTCATAGAGTCTGTTGATGCAATCTCCTGCTTGGAGTCAAGGTTACAAGAGGTAGTCAGACCACTTTATTGCTCCAAGTCCAGCATTATCAAGTTGCACAGTTCTAATTTTATTTTTTTCATTCTGCTTTGGTAGTTTCCTTTATTCAATTATACAAGTCTTATTCTGCAAAAGATAAGAACTCAACTGAAATAGCTTGCCTGATATGGCACAACTTGGGATCTCTGCATTAGGGGTTGAAAAGAGAGTGAAAATGTGTTTTGTTACTAATCAGGCTGTGTCACAACATGTAAGATATTGGTAACTGATCTTTACTCTCGTTTATATCCTTCCATTCATCATTGGGTTCCAGGAAAAGTCAGTTGAGACGTCTGGCTATACTGAGGCTACATCTCTGTATCAGCATTGCAGGGTTCCTACAGAATCAGAGCTAATCTTTCTGAATATGTAACAAGATGCTACAATGTCATCATTAAGCCATAATAGATTTGGTGAGCATGGCACGATATGGTCAGAACATGTGATGGTCAGAGCATATGATCTCAAATGGCTATAAACCTTTAATGTCTCAGTCCTAAGGACCTCAGTGCACCAGGCTAGCATCCAGGCTGCCATATTTGCATATTCCTAGACCCACAGGGGCCATAGGGTGACTGAATACACTGCTTCACTGCTTTTGTAAATATCACATCGCTTTGCAAAATATAGTTTATTGACAATTATAATTACTAAGTGAAAATTCAGATACTTGTTATTAGCCTTAGATGGATGTAGCTCTTCTGAATTGCTGTAGTGACAAATGAACCTGCATATGTCCAGAATCACTCATTAGCACATATCCTCATTACAAATTGTTATTGTCTCAAAAACCTACCTCTTATATCATCACCTTATTTGATTTTGGAGGACGCAATACTCAATATTCCAAAAAGGAGGGGGTGAGAAGTGATACAGGGTTCAGTCACCTTCCCAGACACTTTTAACCATATCAAAACAGCAGGAGGAAACCCCCTACTGTGCTTAGCCTATCTCTCCATACTAGTACCATAGAGTGATCCCCTTGGGCTGGTATGGAGAGAGAGAGACTAATCGCGGTAGGGGTTGTCTCCTGTTATTTTTGTAGGTATGGGATACTCTGCCAAAATGTGACAGATATCACATCCACTTTATTACAAGTGCCATATGACTCTATTACTTGTCATAATGGAGGACTGGACGCACGTGTAATATGGTGGACGGGAAATCAGTTACATTTTTGATGAAGTATTCCATCTGCCAATCTTTTGTTAAGGCCTTAAGTATTCTTCCCTTTCAATCCACCAGATTATAAACAAATCTAAAATGTGTGGCCCATGCTGTCTATAGAACACGTAGACAATATCATAGGACTGGAAATTAGCAGCCAGTTCATGGGTCATAAGAGAGCCACACCAATTTACTGACTTTCTAATGGTTTGCTACTACATACATAGTATTAATCATCAGCCTCATGCATCAACCCAAAATCCAGTCGGTAAAATACCGATTCGCTAATAGCTCCCGGTATTAAGTTAAAAATACCCAATCCCAATGCATCAACCCAAAAGCAGAAATCGCTATTTAAGGAATCCTTAAATACCGATTCTTTAAATAGGGATTCCTTAAATACCGATTCCTTAAATAGGGATTCCTTAAATAGCGATTCCTTAAATAGCGATTGCATTTAAGGAATCCCAAAGTGAGATTCCTTAAATGCAATGCATCAAAGTTAAAAAATTAGCGATTTCGCTAATAGGGGGAGCAAATTACCATGAAGATGAACTGCATGGTAATTTGCAAAAACTTTGAAAAATGCACTTTTGTGCATTTTTCAAAGTTTCATGTTGCGCACACACATGCCCTTAGAGCATTTTGTGTGTGCAACATATGTGCACATATCATTTTCAGGGGTGCTATAGGGTGTCATTTTGACACCCTTGCACCCTTGAAATTGCATGAGCAATTAGCGAGAACCTACTGGTACTCGCTATTAGCTCATGCAATCTCCGATTCATTCCTATGGGCCTGGAGGCCCATAGGAATGATTGGGACGGCATTCCTTAATTGCTACTCGCTATTTGCTAGTAGCAATTAAGGAAAGTTAAGGAATCGCTATTTGAATAGCGATTCCTACATGCATAGCCTTTTGCTATTCCTTATTAGCGAATCCTTATTTTTCGCTAATAAGGAATCGCAAATGCTAATGTTGATGCATATGCCCCCAAGTGACTTGAGTCAGTGAAGGCTAAGGTGGTAGTTTTTAAAATACTGTGTGCTTGGATAGACCTCCCTCCTAACATGGTTTTTGCCTCTTTTAGTTATTTGGATTTTCAATAGGTGCAGTATTAGGGCCCTACATGTTTGAATTGCTTTAGGAGTTCCTATATCTTCAGTCTAATTTAGTGTTTGTTTATTAATCGTGTTTTGTTGTAGGGAGTTCCTTTTAGTTTAAGCTTTGTTTTAGATATGCTTGTCATTGTTCACTGTAGGGTTCTCCTCCTTTACTTAAGGGTCCCTACTTTATTTTGTCTGTGTCTGTTATTGAGTCCAGGCACTATGGCCACCTTCTGTAAGTGCATCACACAGAACAAAACTCTTGATCAATCACTTTGTTGGAATGGGAAAAAGAGTTCCTCTTGTACTTAGTATTATAAGGAATTGGAAGCAAGTGTTTCTCAGCCACCTTGAGTCTGCTATGATACGCACATCTTGGGTTTGAATCCGTGACAGGGCAAACTTAACCATTCATCTTCTGCAAGTTAGTATGTTAAGTACCATTCCATTTGGGCAGTGACACGTCGTTTAGAAATGGCACAACTAATACTTATTCTAGAACTCTGGAGCTGCTGTCACTCCACTGATTGAAGTTTTCTACTTCATTCATTCCCAAAGAACCATGCCGGTCCTTCTGTTCTTTATAGGAATACATTTATTTATATATTTTACTATACAATCATGCAGGGCCTCATTTGGAGCACAATAGTAACTAAAAATCTGCAATTTTTTGGAGGCAATTCTAGCTTCCGGTTTGGCGAGAATGCTTTATAAAATATGCATGTCATATCATTGAATACTTGAATGTCCTTATTGAGATAATTCACAGTCCATCACTGATGATTTTAGTTCAAAATCTATAATTTTTACTGTTCTTTTCAAGACTGCCTCCTTTGCTCTATCTTCATGACATCTGATATAGATGCATTTTCTATCCTGGGCAGGACTTTTTTTTAGCACTTTGTTATGCACTCCTTCCAGTGAGACAGATCTATGATGTCTCAGCAGAGCTAAATATGAGGTCAGTCTGCACACAAGACATAAAAGTAAGAGCTTCACCATCTTTGTGCCAAGGCGGGTTGTTATATTATGTGCATTTGTGTACCACTTACTACTATGAGTATGATCCCGTAACACAACGGAAATCTGGATAACCTTTAGAAGAATCTCCAAATACACTCTAAAGTTATATTTAAGCTTAAACAACTTTTGACCAATGTTACTACCCCAGGGTTTTTTGAGATTCACCATTTGCCACAACTTTCGAGAAAACTCTGTTGGTGGAATACTTTTATTTTCATTTGGATTTATCTTCAAATTAACTTTGTTTTGACTCAATTTGTTTAAAAAGCACTATCAGTCAAATATTTTGCATAACAAGCCTTCAGATAGACTAATACCATAATAAAACAAGCATTGGCAATGCCAATCGATCTCGCCATATTGATGAGTTTAGTGGTGTAGTTCCTATTAAAAATTCTTAATATAATGTGAATTGTTTTAGATAAAACATGAACTGCCGGGTAACATAGCAGTTGCTGCTTTGCTTTTAGATCCGGCACTTCATATTTTACAAATTAGGTACTGTTGTAAATACTGCTTCCTTTGAATAATTTATCTGCAAACTATATGTAATTAAATAAACAAACTTGCTTCATAAATCAAACAAGTAGCAACTGGTACATTTAAATTTCCAGCACTTTGCACCCATATAAGTCCCAAATAAAGCCTATACCCAGTGCTTAATTTGTAAATCATGAAGAGCCGGGATAACGTTAATTTTCCATGCACTTTGCAGTAACATAAGTTCCAAATAAAGGCCAATACCCAGTGTTTAAGTTGTAAAACATGAACTGCCAGGGCTAAAAGCAAAGCAGTAACTGTGACGTTTACCTTTCCAGCTGATTTACAAATTAAGGACAGCTCTAAATACTCCTTTCTTTGAATAAATTGTCTGTAAACTATTAGCAATAAAATAAACAAACTTGCCTGTCAAAAATTTGAGCAAGCAGCAACTGGTACATTTATATTTCTACAACTTTGCACCCATATAAGTCCCAAATAAACCATATATCTAGTGCGTATTTGTAAAACATGAGGAGTGGGGGCTAAAAGCAAAGCAGCAAGTGTCATGGTTC
The DNA here is from genome assembly GCF_964204655.1 of Triturus cristatus. Classification (NCBI taxonomy): domain Eukaryota; kingdom Metazoa; phylum Chordata; class Amphibia; order Caudata; family Salamandridae; genus Triturus; species Triturus cristatus. Next base: position 498,592,899 of record NC_140586.1, read on the forward strand.
ATTTTCCAGCAATTTGCAGTTACATAAGTTACAAGTAGGAGATAAAGTGGCTATAGAACAGGTCACCAGAAAACAGGACTTCTATTTAATACGCAAGTGAATGCAGCATACTCAGTCTACACCCATTTTAACTATCTGCCTTCTGATGGACTGTTACATTGGCCCAAATCCTGGTCTACATACCAGCAGAGCAACGGACTGCTTAGTCTTGAAAATGCATGTATGGCAGATATTAAGGACATGCTGCTACTGTGCCATCTCTACCATTTTCTTGTTGTCCTTGTAAATTCCGCCCATACTTTACTTTTTGACAACAGTGTGTGGGGCTCCAGATCCCCAAAGACCTCTCAAACTCAGAAGCTGGGCTCCTCAGGGACACCCTTTGTGTGCCTTTAGAGGGGCAGCCCTTTCTTTGGTCTCCCCAACCTTTTGTCTGAAGTTGGCAGCACCCATAACCCATCAGAACAGGACCTCAATGTTTTAGCATTTTATAATTTTTGGGGTACAACGAAGTCCAGGGGGATATACTGACTACCCTTTTCCAACCAACACGTAAATGTAGCCCATAGGATTGATATTAATGGAGGACCCCTGCATTTTATTTTGAAGGTTTGAGATGTTTGTATTCATCATATACATAATACCATGTGACAACTCATTTAACAAACTCACTACCTCCGTGCATGCAAGCTAGCTAACAGGGCCTAGTTTTACTACAAAGTATTGCAACGCAGCAGCTAAGGTTACTGTGCTTCATTGCATGAATGGGAGAGAGCAAAACAGTGCCATATCTACTAAAAAGTGGCATAGTTTACCTCTTCCTGTGCTGGCACACTTGGCTACTATGCGCCAACGCACATACCCATGCACCATAATGCAAGGGTATCTGTGTTCTGTAAGGTATAGCTTTTGTACTGAAAACGAGCCCTTCCAGTACAAACAAATATCCTATAACAATTTTCCTACTTTGTATGTCTGCTGTACAATGCAGCATGCATACAAAGTAGGATAAACAAGGAGAAATTAAAGCATTTCTCCTCACTGTGCCTGCCTGGAGGAGGAGGATTTTGACGCAAATCCCCATTTATGATTGTTTGCCGATTACTGTTAAAATCTATGGGTGGTTGAGGTTTCTTTGCCAACTAGCAGAGTGGCAATCAAAAAGGGACTTTGGTTTTCTCAAGCTATGCACTATACACTGGTATAATGACTTTTATAGGAACATCACCTTGTGTATACTTATGCTAACCATCCCCATTTCTATAAGGCAAAAATAAAAAAAGACTTCTAGTACTTCAGTGGTTATTGCTAGCCAACAGAGGACACATTATCAACACTAGAATGAAAAAAGATTGAATTCAAGATTAGCCATTTCACATCACAGGGGTTTGCAATTAAAACACATTACTACTTGTCCATGAGCAAGGATGCTTCATTAATCTACATGGCCTGTAAATAAATATCCACGTGTCCCTTTGGTGCCACACTATGAGTTAACACTGATAATAGCTTCTCTGATTATGCCAGGGATTATATTACAGGGTTTAGATACTAGATATTACTAGATGTTGCCACATTTTTGCAGATCTACCAATTGGGGCTGGAAGTAGCAGTAAGTGGTAGTTCCAGGGTGGAATGTCCTTTTGTATCTGTGCAAACCTACAAACTTGCATGTTTAAGAGTTTACCAGCTCTTCTCTAATATTTTCCCACACTGAGAAAGATTGTAAATTTACTCCTGACATGGGCATAAGTAAAACATAAGTAAAACTTTATCCAGGGTGAGGCAAAAGGGGTTGGAGGAAAAGTGAACTTCCAAACACAGATTTTTGTACAAGCTAAAAATGAAATTCACAAACATTTTCTAGGAGTACGATTACCAGGCCTACTACAGTAAATTCATGAAAGTTGTACATCTCTAGTAATGCAGGTACATATGCCATGGGTACACTTTTGTGGCTGTATTTAATACTTGTGCCTCCAATTAGTCTGATGTTACCCAAGACTTTTTTTAAATTAAATATCTACTGTGCTGTGAGTGACAGCGTTCTGCACTTACACAAGGAGCGTATCAGTACACAAAGTAGTTTCTTTCACTGCCAGGGACTAGTAAGGCAATGTGTGCTCTTTTTTTAGACCAAACCTTTTTTGCTTTTAGCCATTGTTTTTGTTATAAAGGTGAGGGCCCAGCATTTTCCACAACAAACACGTTTTAAAAAACAATGTGAAAACAAGGCATACATTGACAAAACCAAAAGGATGACCACCAACGCCAGACCTATTGGCTTTGCCAATACTTCTTTTAAGGTTTCCCACATCTCGTCAAAACTGGCTTTACACCGTTTTCTCCACTCTGAATATTTTTTGGAAACTAGCATTTATCAAACACAATTTATTAAATGAGGCTGTAAAGAAATGGTACCTAAAATATCACCGGAGTTCAGCAAAATGTTTTTTTGTAGCTGCATATTTTTGGTGAACATTTTATTTTGAAGGCAAATAACCAAATGTTGCTTTCAGCATGACCCTATGGATACAAATCTAATCATAACTACAGACAATGCTCTGCCACAGTCTCATAATGTGGTGCTGTGAACTATCAGCCAAAGGGTCTGTGCTGCGGCGGGATAGGTCATACTTGTCCGAAGGACAAATTAAACATGGAAGCTTGCTGTCTATGATCCCAAACAATAGGTCCTGGGTATCGGGCTATATGAATTCCACACACCTACATAAGTAACTTTTGAACCCCAACCATCTCATTAACCCACTGCATTTCTTACACAGACTGCAAATGGGAGAGCCATGTTACAGACAATGCTCTGCAGCAGGCACTTTAACTATTTCATAAGGATTCAGGCATTTATTCAAATATTACACACAGATTTCTTCCGCAAGTACATTAAGTACACTCAACTTAAATTACAGTATAACACCAAGACTTTCTGTATGGAAGAGATTGAGAGGGCCTTTTCTACTAGTGTCAAATTTTAAGCCCTTCTGATGGACTTGGAGCAGTGTTAATCCCTTCAAGTTTGTTGCCTCTCAACTAGCCCTGATCAATAAATTTCAATGTAAATAGTACATCACATTGAGCTTTATAATGAAGGAAAGACAAATAATAAAATAAAACCATACAATTGTATTAAAAATATAAATCGTTTCAGAAGGCAAAATAAATAGTTTGAGTCAGTCATTTAGAAAAAAAAGAGATAGCGTGTAGTTCAGAATAAAGTGCAAATAATAAAACGGCAGAACACAATATAGTTCAGTGAAAAATAAGTCATAAATAATAGTGTGCTTTTGGAAGTGCCCCTTTTTGCAGGGTCATCCCTCAACTTTTTGCCTTCCTCCTGTATTTTTTCTGACCTATTGTTGACTGTTTTATGATTCTGGGCACTTTACCACTGCTGATCAGTGCTAAAGTGCATATGCTCTCCCTGATTGTAAATTGATGTATGGATTAGTGACTACATGATTTGCTTATTTGGTTTACTGGTGAGACCCCAGTAAAGTGCACCATGGGTGCCCAGGGCTTGTACAGCAAATGATGCTGGTGGGCTTGCAGCACTGGTTGTGCCACTCACAGAAGCAGCCTGTAAAGTGTGTCTCAGGCCTGCCATTGCAGGGCCTGTGTGCAGTCTGGTACTGCCATGTTGACTGGCCAAGTGCACCCACTTGCCAGTCCCTAAACTTTCCATTTTCTTCATATAAGACACCCCTAAGGTAGTTCCAAGGGCAGGGTTCATTGTAAGTATAAGGTACAACATGCCCTGGTGTGTGTGGCATGTGCTGATAGTGAATTACAGCCATTTTCGTTTTTCACTATTGCAAGGCTACCTGTTCCCCATAGGCCAGAATGGGCAGTTTGATTATAACATCTTATAATCCTAACTGACCCAGGGAACATGGTAGAAATTCGAGTTTAGTATGCCTGAACTCAGAATGACAAAATACATCTTTTAGTGAAGTTAGTTTTAACATTCTGTGTTTGAAAATGCCACTTTTAGAAAGTAGGTATTTTCTTGCCTAACTATCCAAGCCTGCCTCTGCTAGGCTGTGTATTCCTTGTCTGGGGTTTGAGTGACAGGGGCTGGGGGATTCCAAGAGACCGGGTGAGTCAGCACAACGCTGAATAGAGAGATCTACATGGAGAGTGGTGGGAGGAGTAGTACCTGGGTCTGAATAGGGCTGTGCCTTCCCTCCACAATGCTGGCTCCACCTCCTGTAGTGCATCTGATGTCCCTGGCCCACACTGTCAAAGGAAAGAAGGAGTCATGTAAACAAAGTGCTCCAGGACTGACCAGAACTGGTTTGGACTAGGCAAAGGCCTATCTGCCTTCAGAGAACAAAGAGAATATGAGTATAAAAGGGGGACCCAGACCCCAGAACTTTAGATCACTTTTGGGAAACATGAAGAACCATTGCTGAGGAGAGGAACCAGAGAGAGAGGCTGCAAAAGGATACTATCCCTGTGCTGTGTGCTGTTTGGGGGTTTGGCCTACAGTGGTTGCCTGACTGCCAAAGAAAGGATGAAGGAACTTTGTGCTACTTTCATCAACTTGTAAAGGATCTCCAAAGGCTTGAAAATTAAGCTTGCCTCCTGCTGAAGTCTCAAGGACAACAGACTTCACCAATCAATCAATCAATCAATACATTTGTAGAGCGCGCTACTCACCTGTAGGGGTCTCAAGGTGCTGGGGGAGGGGAGGAGGGTGCCACTACTGCTCGAAGAGCCAGGTCTGGAGGTGTTTCCTCAATGTGAGGTGGTCCTGGGTCAGTCGTAGGTGGGCGGGGAGGGAGTTCCACGTCTTGGCCGCCAGGTAGGAGAATGATCTTCCTCCGGCGGGGGTTCTGCGGATCCGTGGGATGGTGGCAAGGGCGAGGCTGGCGGAGCGGAGTTTGTGCGTAGGAGTGTAGAACGTGAGGTGGCTGTTGAGGTATTCGGGACCTATGTCGTGGAGTGCTTTGTGTGCGTGGGTGAGGAGCCTGAACGTGATCCTTTTGTTGACGGGGAGCCAGTGCAGGTCTCTCAGGTGGGCTGATATGTGGCTGTGGCGGGGGATGTCGAGGATGAGTCGTGCGGATGCGTTCTGTATGCGTTGGATTCTTTTCTGATGTTTGACTGTGGTTCCTGCGTATAGGGCGTTCCCGTAGTCTAGTCGGCTGGTGACGAGGGCCTGGGTGACCGTCTTTCTAGTTCCCGTAGGGATCCACCAGAAGATCTTACGGAGCATGCGCAGGGTGTTGAAGCATGAGGATGAGATGGCGTTGACTTGCTTGGTCATCGTGAGAGAGGAGTCCAGGATGAATCCCAGGTTGCGTGTCTGGTCAGTGGGTGTCGGTGCGGTGCCCAGTGCTGTGGGCCACTAGGAGTCGTCCCAGGTGGATGGGGATGGTCCGAGGATGAGGACCTCCGTCATGTCTGAGTTCAGTTTCAGACGGCTGAGTTTCATCCATTCCGTGACGTTTTTCATTCCTTTCTGGAGGTTGAGTTTGGCGGTGGCTGGGTCTTTGGTGAGGGAGAGTATCAGCTGGGTGTCATCGGCGTATGAGATGATGTTGAGGTTGTGTTTGCGTGCGATGGTGGTGAGGGGGCTCATGTAGATATTGAAGAGGGTTGGGCTGAGCGATGAGCCTTGGGGTACACCGCAGATGATCTCGGTGACCACGGAAGGGAGGGAGGCGGACTCTCTGGGTTCTGTCAGAGAGGAACCAGGTGATCCAATCCAGGGCTTTACCTTGGATCCCGGCATTGTGGAGGCAGGTTATTAGGGTACGATGGCAGACTGTATCAAAGGCGGCTGAGAGGTCTAGGAGGATGAGGGCGGTTGTTTCCCCATTGTCAAGGTCATCAGTGGATGCGATGAGGGTGGTCTCGGTGCTGTGGTTGGCTCGAAATCCGGACTGGGATGGGTCGAGGGATCCATGGCCTCGAGGAATGCGGTCAGCTGTTTATTGACGATCTTCTCGATAACTTTTGCAGGGAAGGGAAGAAGAGAGATGGGGCGGACGTTTTTGAGGTCTTTAGGGTCCGCTGTGGGTTTCTTCAGTAGGGCGTTGATCTCTGCGTGCTTCCATCTCTCTGGGAAGATGGCAGACGCGAGGAAGTTGTTTATGACGTTCCGTAGGTGGGGAGCGACGATGGTGTCGGCTTTGTTGAAGATGTGATGAGGGCATGGGTCGGAAGGAGAGCCGTAGTGGATGGTGTTCATAGCGTGGGCGCTGTCTTCAGTGCTGATGGGAGTCCAAGCGCTGAGGGTGGTTGTAGGGGGCGTTGGTTTGGTGGCTGGGGGCGGAGTCTGGGCGCCAAAGCTGTCATGGATATCGGCGATCTTGCGGTGAAAGAACCTGGCGAGGGAGTTGCAGAGGTCTTGCGACGGTGTGATGTCATTGCTGCTGGCGCTGGGATTGGAGAGCTCTTTTACGATGCTGAAGAGTTCCTTGCTGTTGTATGTGTTGTTGTCCAGCCGTTCTTTGAACGATGTCTTTTTGGTGGTGCGGATCAGCTGGTGGTGTTTGCGGGTGGCGTTCTTGAGGGCTGTCATGTTTTCTGTCATCTGTTTGCGGCGCCAGGTTTTCTCGAGGGTTCGGCAGGATTTCTTCGATTCTTTGAGGTCGTTGGTGAACCATGTTGTTTTCCTGTTGCCGGGCTTGCCTGGAGGGTTCTTCAGTGGTGCAAGGGCGTCGGATCAGTTGATGATCCACTGTGTGAGGTTGCGGGCTGCGTCGTTGGTGTCAGTAGTGTTGATTGGTGGGTTCTGGCTCAGTGATGTGGTTAGCTGGTCTGCGGTGACTTTGCTCCAGCATCTACGGGGGACCTGTTGCGGGCGGTGGTGGGATGTGGTCTCCTTAAAGGTGAAGTGGATGCAGCTGTGGTCGGTCCAGTGTAGTCTGATGGAGTGGCTGAAGGCAACGTGGTTGCTGGCAGAGAAGATGGGGTCGAGCGTGTGGCCGGCGTAGTGGGTGGGGGTGTTCACCAGTTGCTTGAGTCCGAGGTTGTCGAGCAGGGTGGTGGTGTTGTTGTCACCAACCAGCTCCCTTGTATTCCCTTGCTGGGAATTGAAGTGCCTGCTGTTGAGCTGGGCCTTCTGAGAGACTGCGTGTCGCTGGGAGCTGGAAGCGCTACTAAAGACTGAGAAGAGTGTCACCGTCGCAGCAGACGCCATTGCATCACCGGAGAAGTGTGTCGCTGCCGCAGCAGCTGTCGTCGCATCGCTGAGGAAGTGTGCTTCCGCTGTTGCATCGCATCACGGAGGCGCCCCGCATCATTGGAGGAGAGTGTTGCAGCAGATGCTGTCACATTACCAGAGAAGCGTGTCGCAGGGACTGTCGCGGCTCGAGAAGATTCACCGAGTCGCCACACGGCCGTCGGGCGTGCACGCATCACCCCTTTGTTGTCGTAAAATCAAGAAGATGACATTTTGTTTCATTGCACCGGATCTTCATCGCATCACGGCGTTGCTAGTCGCATCGCAACAGAAGCGCAGTAAGAAACAGACGCATCACCTCCCCATGCGGAGAAGAACGGATGCATCACCTCCCCTCTGGTAAGGAACCAGTGCATAACCATCCCCTACACAGCAGTAGGGAACCGACACATCACCTCCCTCGGAGTGAGGAACCAACGCATCCCCGTTCTTGCGTGTAAGGAACCGACGCATCACCTGCCCTGCAACTCTTTTGTTTGTATAGCATTACGCATCCAAAGGTACATTGAACATATGTGTTGCATTTACCATCTAAAGAGAACTAAGTTATTCCTACCATTTTGAGTACAGTATTGTGTCTTTTTGTCGTTTGTGGTCTGGTGATAAGTCTATATAAATAATACTTATTTTTATACTACAACCTGTGTGGTGTCCATTTGTAGTGTTGTTACTATATTACTGTATGTGTTCACAAATGCTTTACACACTGCCTCTGAGATAAGCCTGTCTGCTCGTGCCAAGTTACCAAGGGGGTGAGCCGGCGTTATTTAAGTGTACCCCCTTATCCTGACTAGACGCAAGGGACCCTATTTTGTCAAAGGTACCTACCTCGGCGAACTAGAGACCCCCAAATCTAACATTGGTGATCAGCGGTGAGGATTCTGGACTTGCATTTGTGACTCATATACAGTGATTGGTGGACACTACTAGTGAGTGCAGACCAAATGCAACCACATACATTTTGGTAGATTGTTTTCCTGGGATTTCCTACTTTTACCAAAAACTGCAAAGTTTAATCATCATGAGTAAAGCAGCATCCTTCGCATCTGTGGATTAGGATTTTGAAGAGGAGACACTAGAAAGCTACAATGTGAAACAGCTAAAACACTTCTGCAGGAGATTTAAAGTTGCTATTACCGGTCACTCCAAGAAGGACGAGTTCCAAAAGGCGCTGAGGGCCTGGGTGGAAGCAATAAGTACCCCTGAGCATGTGGAGGGGGCTGAAGATGCAGAAGGGCAGCTGGAAGGGCCATTGGGTCCAGGGGGGAGGAGGGCACCTTCCCCAGCAGGTAGCAGTGTTTCTGCCAAGGGCCTGTCCCCAGAAGAGCTGGAGGACAGGGAGAAGTGTAGGATGCATGAGAGGGAGCTGACCAAGCTTAAGTTGAGTGGGCAGTTAGAATTGGAGTTACAAACTAGGAAATTGGCCCTAGAGGAAAAGAGGATGCAAATGGAGCACGAGTTGAGAATGAGGGAGCTTGATTTGGAGCACGAGAGGCTTGAGGCCATGAGTGTCTCAGCTCAGCAACAAGGAGTGTGTGTAGCTCAGAGAGTGAGCTTTGCTGAGTTGGAGGTGGAATCAAGCTCAGCTGGTGGCAGCAATATTGAGTTATCTAGTTCTGAGGGAGTAGTGCACACACCCAGAGATGTGGTACCTGACTTGGAGGGGGTTGATTTACACCAGGAGGTTCAAGGACATGAGGTAGCTCCGGTGGTGCACAGTCTCCCTGAGATAGATTGGGGGAACTGGCAAAGGGGGTCATGGTCCCAGTGTTGGAAGGGACACTCTCCTGACTCTAGATGAGAAGTGCAGGGAGAGGGGTTCCCCCATAGATGAAGTCCTGGTGTGTGAGTGTGAAGACCGCCCAGAAGAATGTGGGTTGAGTGACAGAGCCAGTTAGATACTGTCTTGCCAATCTTAGGAGAGTGGTGTGGAGTACGTGTGCAAGGCACTGGATGGTGAGGTGAAGGATAGTTTGGTTAACCCTTGCAGGGGGCTGTGTGATCCATTTGTGGGAGAGCACATTGTAAGTCCCTGTTTTCCAGAGCCATGCCAACACCTGTTAGAGAGTGAGTTCACTGACCCCAGGGAGCTCACATTGGAGGCAGACCTTTGGTGGATTCCAGAGGGTCTGAAGAGGCATTGGAGAATGACCCTAAGGGGAGTGGCTCGGGTATCTTCCGACCCAGAGTGGGGGAAGAGGTTCAGTGTAGCCCGGCTAGTTCTCAGTGTAGTGGGAGGGGTGTAGGGACTCACGTCCTGTCGTACTGGAGAAGGAGTGAGTGTGGGGCTGCGTGTCCCAAGGTACCCGAAACCCAGTCTCAGAGCCTGGATGGTTCTTTAAGGGAATACCATGTGGGGAACCTAGTCTGTCCTGAGCGGCCGCCCATTGAGGGGGCTCCCCTAGCGTCTAGTGAACTGAGAGTGTCTGTAAGTAGGCTTCCACCAGTTCTGGTGACTGGCAGTGCCACTCCTAAGTGGAGGATGCAGAAGTCCAGAGTGAGGGGTGAGAGGGGGAAAGAGTCCCCAGTGGAGGAACCAGTGGGTCAGGGGCCAGCCAGAAGGGTTGAGTCACCAATGAATAACCATGGTGATACCACTTCTCTCCTGGGGGATCTTCACGTGCTGTCAGATGGACAGGGGTCGGGAGATCTGCGCCAGGCAGACTGTCACACGACACAGGAGTTGTGTGTCACCCTTGGGGGGGCATATGTGCTCCCAATGAAGTCCTTGTCCGCCAGGAAAGTGTTTAATTCCAGGGTTTGGTCCCTGGGTTGGAGAGCCAGGTTCAGGTGTTGTCTGACCTGGAGGGAGGGACAACTGTAAACAGTGTCCTGACCGATTGGTCTTCTAGGTGTATCACTCCAGGTGGGAGGGTACAGCGCTCTGGAAGGGGGTGCAGAGGGAGGGAGTCCTCGCCTTTGACCCCGGTTCAACTAGAAGGTTTAGACCCTAGGTTGGAGGGCCAGGTTCAAGGTGTCCACCCTGACCTGGAATCCCAGTTGCAGGATAGAACCCCTGAACTGGTGGGCGAATTGTGCAGGACACCTGCCACAGGTGCCCTAGCAATTCTGGAAGGGGGTACCACTCCAGGTGGGAGGGTGCAGAGCCCCGAGGAGGAGGAGGGCAGGGTGTGGGAAAGTCCACCCCAGCCTCCTGTCCAGCTGCCAGGTATAGGCCCGGGGCTGGTGGGTCAGTGTCAGGGTGTCATACCTGACCTGACAGGAGGTAGAGTGGACAAAGGGTGCCAAGCACCTGGGGCTACTGCCCCCGCCCTCTGACACCACAGAGGTTTGAGAGCCCTGAGAGGTGTAGTAATCTAATAGTAATCCCAAGGGCCACACTTACCAGTGGCCCGCAATACCAAGTCAATAATAAGCAGTTGGCAACGTATAAGGTTCAAGCGTTTATTGGCCACAACAGAACTCTACATAGAGGAGCCTCATCGATCCTCACCCATCAGGTGCGCCGAGGAAGACTGCCGGCCCCTTGGTAGGGTCACACTTATATACATAACAGATTCAACATACAAAGCCTTACAAATGGAAAAACACCAGTTAGCCCTGGGGCTCCTAAATGAGCTCATACCATATCTAGTTTCAGCTGCACACATAAGGTTACTATCTTCTACAGAGAAGGTCGGCGGGGTGACTCCCTTTCGTCTCGGGCGCAGAGGAATTTCGCTTGATACTCCCTACAGCAGATGTGGCCTTGGGCCTCAGTCGTAAATACAATTCACCCTGTCTCTAGGCTGGTACGAGCTAAATCATACAGATGGTGTTCAGAGAGAACCACGTGATCTGAGGCACGACTGGTCATAATCCAAGATGGCCGTAGTATGGCTTTTCGGCCCTTTCTATCATACAAGACACAGAGAACGAATGGGCCACCTTCTAAAGCAGTTCTCGCTGTTTATGGAGTAGAGATACAGACCAAGATACGTTATGCTAACTTCACATGCTGACTTGAATCCCACAGAACGGCCCTTTTTAGCATAATGTAGCTATCCATTAAACTACTCTTCGAAAATACCCTCGTCTATCTGCATGATGTCATGTATCTCTTTCTGCACTAGTTGAGCGTTTACCTTAGCAGAGTTTGCTTTAGGAGTAGGTAAAGCAAGACGAACTTGGGTGGCACAATAGGAGCAACAGGCGGGCCCACATTGGATGCAAACACAACAAGTAAAAAGGAAACCCCCTATTCCTAGGAGGACCATGAATATTTTCCAACCCCAGGTGGTAAGGAGACCCCAGAACCACCCTGAAATAGACCAGGTACCTGTCTCCGTATGAATCTCAGATGCTAATCGATGCAACTTCTGAATAGCCAGATGAACCGAAGGGGCGGAGTCAGGTATATATACACAGCAGGAGCTGCCGATCACTCTACACGCTCCTCCGCGATCAGCTAGGATAACGTCTAAAACAAGGCGGTTTTGGAGGGTCACAAGTCTGGTCGCTTGAAGCTCAACTGTTATATTAGTCAATATCCCAGCGATGGTATTCACCACTCCCTCTACTACCCTGGACAATCTTCTAATTTCTTTACTGGTTAAAATGGGTCCCCATATAGGCAGGACTCCTTTTATAATATCGACAAAATGTTGGGCAGGGGTATCAGTCTGATCTGTAGCATCTCTATCAGTGTTTCCTGAGTCTAAACTCCGTCGGTTCAGCGAGTGGGATCTATGATAGTCGGAAGGTGCTATATAAACGGGAGGGTATAAGAAGGATAAGTAACATTTACCTGACCACCCTCTGGGGAGCCAGGTGTAAGCGTTTTCTCCGCACACAAAATACACATTCGGAGGAGTAAGTATAGGTGGGCTGCTAAAGGTTTGTAATCTATAGGTATAGTTACATTTACTAAATCCAACAAATAGATGGCCAGTACCATGTATGCAAAAGGAGGACGAGCTATTCAATACGGGGACCGGAATGATCCTATCATTCGACACATTTCATTCCTGGAAATATCTGAAATACTCAGTAAAATTGAAGGACACAAAATCTGACACTTCGTCCCTCAACCAGGTGTCCTTTTCATGTTCCGTATACACATTCATGCAAGCGGTTGGATCCAGAGTACCGTCTGTACCTTCGGCATTTGGAGTGAATACCTGGTGCATTTTTATATAGGCCAGAATCAAATCATAATCCTTCTCTGAAAATCGGTGCCCATCAACAGCATAATGTTCATACATCATTGACAATAATCTAAACCAGGCTTCACAACTGCCTAAATATGACAGTGGCATTGAAATGAACAGATCGTGTTTGTGCATTACTGAGGGAAGAAGGCCACATACCCAGCAATTCGTGACATTCGTTGAACTATGGGTTTGGTGTAACATTTCAATAAAAGCATTATTCACATAGGTCTGACGATGCCTCTCCTTATGTGGGGCAAAAGTCTGAAAACGGTGCTCCTCGGGGGTGGGGGTGGTAGCTATCAGGGTGTGCACAGGATGACGGAATTCTAGATAAATGAACATTCCTAAACATAATATTAATGAGACAATTATTATGACAATAAAAACAATCTTGGCACGCAAACTCCAAGTAGAAAACATTGGCAAATGTGAATACAAAGGGCGGTGTACTATGGGACGTTCCTCTTCAGGGACGAAACGAGCAAAAGGGTACAGTCTCACTAAAAGTCCAGGTATAATCTCGGGAAAAAGGGAATCTATAAGCAGTCCAATCTGCCGGAGGGTACTTCTTTCCTGTGTCCATGTTAGAGCCTCACAGGCAGACTCCTATTGTTCCATGCAACACAAAAAGGTCAGAAGGGCACAAAAACTTCTTGCATCGGAGTTGTACTTGACACAACTCTTGCTGAAAAGGGACTCTACCTGGGCCCCCCACCGACTGATCAATGTCTCTATCTTCTCTCTGAACAGAGCGTTATCAAAAAGTTCCAAGCTCTCAACGAGTTCAGTCCAGTGTTTTTAGTTTTCCCAGAGTTTTACTGAGACCTTCATTCACATTCTCTAGACTGAATCTGGGATCTTTGCTTTCTGTCGGGCCGCAGGTTGTAACGAACATGACCCGGTATCTCGGGATTTATGAAAAGAACAGGCACAGTGGGATCAGGCAAAGGACTGGGTGTATGACTTTCCTTGTCAGGTATTGCATTTCCAGGTGTTAGATTACCTGTTGCAGATGTCGCCGAACTCACGACACCCTCCACTCGCCCATTCGTTTCTCCTTGGGCTTCTGGGGAAGGTGACTTTTCGGTGGGTTTATCACTTTCGTGCCTTAATACTTTCGAATACCGGTTGGATCAATCACTCCACCCTACTTGGGAGTCCCTTGGATATTAGGGTCCCCACACTTACACTAGGTCCTGATGAAAGCCCACCTGACCCTTAGGGGCACGACATAGGGCTGAAACATGTCGACCTCTTTTTTGGACTTTTCCACATAGTGCACTAGACCCTAAAGCATCTATTACTGCACGAAAAACGTTTTTAATAAACTCGCACCCAGTTTTATTAAAAATTATTGACTGGTTTGACGAGCTTTTTATCTTACACTCACGTAGATCACCTCACCACACACGGCTATTTTTTCACCTTTACGATCACTACTGAAAAAAACCAGAGGCAAAAACCTCCGGGTGGAGGAAGCACACAGTGACCCAATGATGATGCTGTCACGTTGTCAAGCATAAGCGGATAATCGAACATACCGCTGAAATACCACCTACAATAAACGTGATTGAGGGTTTCTTAACAGTCTCTGAACTACTGTTGCTAACTTTGGTTCTTTCAGGACCAGTGATCCACTCTCTCCTGATTTTTAAGCATTGGTATAAGAAGCTGAGTGGGTCGCAACTCCTTCTTTCTCCCTCTCCTTGATTTATACACATCTACATACTGCACCAGAACGTTACCGGGTGGCAAAATTAGTGTATCCAATAACGTTTTAAGCGCTTGGCTGTAAATACTCGGACTTTCTGTATAGCCCTGTGGGGCGCGACAGAATCTGAAGCTGCGGCCTCTTAATGAGAAGCCGAAAAGATAACGGCTATCTTGATGAATGGGAATACTAAAAAAAGCATTTTTCAGATCAATGACAGAGAAAAATCCAGCTGTCGGAGGAATCATCGTCAAAATAGTAGTGATGTCAGGTACCACAGGATATTGGGGTACTACAATCTTGTTTATTTCACGCAGATCAATCACAAAACGATATGTGTCAGCATAATCAGGGCTTTGATCTATCGGGGCTCGTTTAAGAATAGGAAGAATAGGGCTATTGCACGTATTGGAAGCTGTCTCCTCCACTACACCGGTGCGGATCAAATCATGAATAATGGACAACAATGCCCGCTCACCCGTGAGAGCAATCTTATACTGCGGGACTCTAGGTAACCGGGCATTTTGTTTCAAGGTGATCGAAATAGGTGGTACGTTCAACAAACCCACGTCTGTATCGCCGGTAGCCCAAAGACTCTGTGGAATCTTTGCAAGCTCAGGGGGCAGGGTGTCCGTTTTGGAGAAACATTGCGCTGAAGGAGGAAAGGGTTTCTTAATGGTCAGAAAAACACCGTCTGGAGAGCAATAGATGCGGGCATACAGCCTCTTCAGTATATCCATCCCCAAGAGATTCTCACCACACTGTGAAGTCAGAAGGAAGGGTGAATCAATTGAAATCGGTCCCAAAGTAAGAGAACGAGGTTGGGAGATGGGGCTTACCACCGGAGTTCCAGAGAATCCTACAGACACATTATTCTGGCCAGACAGAGCAGCCCCAGGGACAAGGGCATGTGAAACAGAACTATTCATAGCCCCTGTGTCAACTAGAAACTTACCCGATGTATTCATCAAAAGGGCATGCACATAAGGTCCGTTTTGATCTATTGGAATTGACACATGTCCCCCACTCTGTCCTCGGCTCTCCTATGCCTCAGAATAGCCTGCCGAGTCGTTGCTCACACATCCTTCATTGTAATATTGCTTCCCCTGACTATGATCAAAATAATTCTGACTATTCTCACCTTGCCCGACACCTTCCTGTCTGGTTTGTCCACCCCGATGACCACCAGCACGACCTCTCCCTTGGCCCCTCGGAATGCCGTTTTGCGCTTGCAACAACGGGCACTGAGCTCGCCAATGCCCTTCCTGCTTACAGAATGCGCACTGATTTATTCCTAAATCTGTCCGTCCTACACCCTGCCCGGGACCCGCCCCTCGTGGGGCGAAGTTCTGTGTTCCCCGACCCCTCCCTCGGCCTCTTTCAACTTGCTGTAACAGGACCCGAGTCTTCAAATCCTTTGATCTCTTTTCTGTTTTTTCCTTACTCTCGTTCTCCCGATGCTCATAGTATTGAGCCATACTTAAGATAGTCGAAGGGGTAGATGTAGTCCAGGTACTCTCAG
Organism: Triturus cristatus; assembly: GCF_964204655.1. Taxonomy (NCBI): domain Eukaryota; kingdom Metazoa; phylum Chordata; class Amphibia; order Caudata; family Salamandridae; genus Triturus; species Triturus cristatus. The sequence goes on from NC_140586.1 coordinate 498,608,495, forward strand.
CAGCCTGAAGTCGGGCTGATATCTCGGGTAATAGGTTAGTTACAAACCTATTAACAAACAAGCGTATGCCACCCTCCTTGGACAGATCTTGCCCGCTAAAATCAATGAAAACCCCTTCGAACCTCGTAAAGAAATCAGACACACTCTCGTCCTTCTTCTGTTTGCACGCAGTCAATTTATCCCAATCTACTTTCCTGGGAGGGATTAGTGAATGCATGTAAGTGATTATTTTCTCCGGCAAAGTCAATATTTCAGTTCTAGGCTTATCTCCTGGCTTACGATCCCTATCCCAGTCCCTCAATTGCTCCCAGGTTCCCCCAAACTCCGTTACGTGGTCCTGGTCATGCACCTGCCGCCAGATGTCCACCGGCACCAATAGAGCGAAAAATAGCTCGATATCAGCCAGTGTCATCATCGCCGAGGAGGCGGCTTCCGTAAGTTCCTTATAGTATGCTGTAGGATTCCATGGGGTGTATACCCATTGCTCCTGAAAGCGGGAATCTGCTCTCGGGCGGGTAATCGTCCCATGTGCGTCTATTATCTCATTTACTTCAGGGTGATAAATGGGGTGGACCTCACGCATTGGGAACTGCTGTACCCCTGCAGGACTAGCAGCTTGTAGGCGCATTCTGTAACTGACCAGAGTTTTCACATTCCCATATACCGCTTCTGGACTTAGCCGAGACTTATGTGCCTGGGTACGAATATCATACAGTATAGTCGGAGCACTCTCCCCGTTATAAACTTGCTCCCACAATGAGATAAGGCGTTCGGCCATGTGTGCGAACGCGTGCTGCTGCATCACCGGTTCATAATCTTTCATGGTGCTTCATATGTCGGACAGGGTATAAATAGATTGCCGCATCCATTGGGATGCCTGTACTGCAATGACCTCCTTTTCCTCTGTTCCTAGAGCTGATCGAGTGAACAGCTTCTTGCCATCAAGTGAACCGGCCGGATGTACTGGAGTTGAAACAGCTGCAAAAGGAGTTGCACTCGCGGAAGAAGAGGTCAAGGCAGAGGGAGAATATATGGCCTCTGGTGACAACTGGGGAGTTTCCGCTGTTGTGGCTGACAACAAATTGGGCAATAAAGCCATAACTTCCGAGACAGAGGAAGACAACCGAGAGAGATCGATGACAGGCGCAGGGAGGGAGGGAGGCTGAGGTGCCGATGCAACCGGAGTTGCGGTGGAGGCAACTAGAGCCGGCGTAGGGGCAACTGCCCCAGCCGATACAATAGCTGCTGGTACCTCCGGATATAACCGTTGCGGGACATAAGGGGGCGGTAGCCGCATGTCCAGCAAGTCTTCTATTTCGTCCTCTGCATTGGGTCGAGCCACATAACTTTTATCGACCTTCAATCTAAACTCACAATTCATACAATCGATTCCTTTGTCTACCCTAGCTCTGTATTAGGCTACAGCTTTTTGAGTTATGGTCTGCCCAGCCTTGGCTCTTGCTAGCTTCTCCCCTCTCATCCGTCGTTGTTTGGCTTCTTTCTGCCAGCTGTTTAAAGCATCAAACATAGATTGCCTACTGCGCCTAGAAAATAGTTGTTCCTGCAAGAAGACAATTTTCTTTTCGTCAAATGAGCCAGTCTTTGGCCACTGCAACTCTTCATTACCTTTAGTATACTTATGCCACAAGGTGTTGAACAATATGGGGGCAATTCCGTGCTTCACATACATGAAATGGCTAGGGCTGACCTCCGGAGGGGCGGGCTGACTTTCAGCCAAACGAGAGTCGCTAGTCCGGCAACAACAACCGAAACAATTCAATTTGCTGAAACACGACATGTTGGTTAGTAGACAGACACAAATAACATATAACTGACTTTATATCACAGATAACATATATGTCGAAATTATTCTCTGCAGTTCAACCTATCCAAACTTGATGCATCCAAACAAACGAACCGAGCCCGTCGACTCCCGTTCGTGGAGAATTATTCAAAAAGGATCAACAGAATCACAACAAGCAGTCTCCCAACAGACTGGCAAGAGGATGTCAGACAGGGGTAACCACGAACTGGACTAAGGACCATCCCATGACCTCTCTGGTTCACCACTGAGACTGTTCTGATGTAGTCCAAGCCGTACTTCAGATATGTCTCATGGCTACCCAGTTACAGCCACAGGCTTTTCCGAGTGCAATCCGGCCGTGTATTACTCACAGGTAACAACTAGGCATCTGATCAGTATCTCAAAATCACAAAAGATCCGCGGAGTCTCTACAATCAGTCCCTACCGGACCATCCAGCAAGACCTTCGTAATTCTCCTAGGGTACTCACGACCCCTCAAATCAAATACAGTTAACTGTTCCAAATGCACCGCTTAACAGCGCGTGCTTCAAACAAATGCACCGCTCAACAGCTCATGCTTCAAACAAACAAATTACTCACCGGGTGCACCCAGGTACGAATGTTTGTTCTCCGCTGCCAACTTCCTACGACCAACACGGCCAGTTCCTGGGTTTAAGCCCGTAGGACCCCGGTGAAGGGTGACTAGCAGCAGAGGGCACCCCGATCGGGAGTACAGAGTGGACATCGAACTCCCCTCCGTCCGCCCGGCCAAGACGCCCTCGATCCTGCCGCCCGAATACGGGGGAGGAAAGGCCCTATCACGGGGTCCCTTCGTGGTCGCCAACTGTAATAATCTAATAGTAATCCCAAGGGCCACACTTACCAGTGGCCCGCAATACCAAGTCAATATTAAGCAGTTGGCAACGTAGAAGGTTCAAGCGTTTATTTGCCACAACAGAACTCTACATAGAGGAGCCTCATCGATCCTCACCCATCAGGTGCGCCGAAGTAGACTGCCGGCCCCTTGGCAGGGTTACACTTATATACATAACAGATTCAACATACAAAGCCTTACAAATGGAAAAACACCAGTTAGCCCTGGGGCTCCTAAATGAGCTCATACCATATCTAGTTTCAGCTGCACACATAAGGTTACTATCTTCTACAGAGAAGGTTGGCGGGGTGACTCCCTTTCGTCTCGGGCGCAGAGGAATTTCGCTTGATACTCCCTACAGCAGATGTGGCCTTGGGCCTCAGTCGTAAATACAATTCACCCTGTCTCTAGGCTGGTACGAGCTAAATCATACAGATGGTGTTCAGAGAGAACCACGTGATCTGAGGCACGACTGGTCATAATCCAAGATGGCCGTAGTATGGCTTTTCGGCCCTTTCTATCATACAAGACACAGAGAACGAATGGGCCACCTTCTAAAGCAGTTCTCGCTGTTTATGGAGTAGAGATACAGACCAAGATACGTTATGCTAACTTCACATGCTGACTTGAATCCCACAGAGGCATAAGGCCTGGGTCTCATCACTGACTACGGTCAGTGGCCACTGTGGCTCGCTGTCTGTCTGTTGGGACACACCTGTGAGCAAGCTAAGGTTAGGTGCTGCATAGATGGTGTCCACAGGGGAGGAGAAGGGTTCCACATGGGTTAGCTTGGTGGGCCCTGAGAGAATGGACAGAGGGATTTAAATAGGTTCAGATTGGCGTAGAACTGGAGTATGCCCCTGCAGTTGCGAGCCAGGTCCATGTTCTATCGCCCAAAGCAGGGAAGCCCATCAAGGTAGTGATTGGTCTACCCTGTGTTTTGGCTGGAAGGGGGTTGTGTTGGACTTGGCCCTTTTTGCAGGGTCATCCCTGAACTTTTTGCCTTCCTCCTGTATTTTTTCTGACCTGTTGTTGGCTGTTTTATGACTCTGGGCACTTTACCACTGCTGATCAGTGCTAAAGTGCATATGCTCTCCCTATTGTAAATTGATGTATGGATTAGTGACTCCATGATTGACTTATTTGGTTTACTGGTCAGACCCTAGTACAGTGCACCATGGGTGCCCAGGGCTTGTACATCAAATGCTGCTGGTGGGCTTGCAGCACTGGTTGTGCCACCCACAGAAGCAGCCTGTAAAGTGTGTCTCAGGCCTGCCATTGCAGGGCCTGTGTGCAGTCTGGTACTGCCATGTTGACTGGCCAAGTGCACCCACTTGCCAGTCCCTAAACCTTCCCTTTTCTTCATATCAGACACCCCTAAGGTAGGCCCAAGGGCAGTGTGAATTGTAAGTATAAGGTACAACATGCCCTGGTGTGTGTGACAAGCCCTGATAGTTAATTACAGCCATTTTCATTTTTCAATATTGCAAGGCTACCTGTTCCCCATAGAACAGAATGGGCAGGTTGATTATAACATCATATAATCCTAACTGACCCAGGGATCATGGTAGAAATTTGAGTTTAGTATGCCTGAACTCAGAATGATAAAATACATCTTTTAGTGAAGTTGGTTTTAACATTCTGTGTTTGAAAATGCCACTTTTAGAAAGTAGGTATTTTCTTGCCTAACTATCCAAGCCTGCCTCTGCTAGGCTGTGTATTCATTGTCTGGGGTTTGAGTGACAGGGGCTCGGGCATTCCAGGAGACCGGGTGAGTCAGCACAATGCTGAATAGAGAGATCTACATGCAGAGTGGTGGGAGGAGTAGCACCTGGGTCTGAATAGGGCTGTGCCTTCCCTCCAAAATGCTGGCCTGCGCCTCCTGTGGTGCATCTGATGTCCCAGGCTACTCTGTCAAAGGAAAGAAGGAGTCATGTAAACAAAGTGCTCCAGGACTGACCAGAACTGGTTTGGACTAGGCAAAGGCCACTCTGCCTTCAGAGAACAAAGAGAATATGAGTATAAAAGGGGGGACCCAGACCCCAGAACTTTAGATCACTTTTGGGAAACAAGAAGAACCTTTGCTGAGGAGAGGAACCAGAGAGAGAGAGACTGCAGGAGGAGACTATCCCTGTGCTGTGTGCTGTTTGGGGGATTGGCCTGCAGTGGTTGCCTGACTGCCAAAGAAAGGAGAAAGGAACTTTGTGCTCTTTCATCAACTTGTAAAGGATCTCCAAGGGCTTGAAGATTGGGCTTGCCTCCTGCTGAAGTCTCAGGGACAACAGACTTCACCAATCAACTCCCCTGCATTGCCTTGCTGGGAATTGAAGTGCCTGCTGTTGAGCTAGGCCTTCTGAGAGACTGCGTGTCGCTGGGAGCTGGAAGCGCGACTCAAGACAAAGAAGAGTGTGGCTGCCGCAGCAGCTGTCGTCGCATCGCCGAGAAAGCGTGCCGGTGCTGCCGCTGTCGCCATCGCATTGCCGAAGCGCCCCACATCAATGGAGGAGAGTGTTGTCGTCGCAGCAGACGCCGATGCATCACCAGAGAAGCGTGTCGCAGGGCCTGTCACGGCTCAAGAAGATTCACTGAGTCGCCGCATGGCCGTCGGGCATGCACGCATCACCACTTCATTGTCGCAATATCAAGAAGACACTATTTTGTTTCATTGCACCCGATCTTCATCGCATCACAGCGTTGCTAGTCGCATCGCCACAGAAGCACAGTAAGAAACCGATGCATCACCTCCCTGCGCGAAGAAGAACCGACGCATCACCTCCCCTCTCGTAAGGAACCGATGCATCACAGTCCCCTATGCAGCAGTAGGGAACCGGCGCATCACCTCCCCCGGAGTGAGGAACCGACGCATCCCCGTTCTTGCGTGTATGGAACCGATGCATCACCTTCCCTCAACTCTTTTGTTTGTATAGCGTTGCGCATCCAAAGGTACATTGAACATACGTGTCGCATTTACCATCTAAAGAGAACTAAGTTATTCCTACCATTTTGAGTAAAGTATTGTGGATTTTTGTCGTTTGTGGTCTGGTGATAAGTCTATATAAATAATACTTATTTTTATACTATAACCTGTGTGGTGTCCATTTATAGTGTTGTCACTATATTACTGTATGTGTTCCCAAATGCTTTACACACTGCCTTTGAGATAAGCCTGTCTGCTCGTGCCAAGCTACCAAGGGGGTGAGCAGGGGTTATTTTAGTAGTGTACCCCCTTACCCTGACTAGACGCAAGGGTCCCTATTTGGTCAAAGGTACCTATCTCTGCCAACTAGAGACCCCCATATCTAACATGTGCCTTCCAAGGTACAGGGGAGAGTGAGCCAACAGCCTTAGGAAATGGCTTCTTTTATAAACACAAAATACAATGAAATCATACATTCAATACAACTGTGCAGAAGTCACACTGATTAAAACAATCAGGTTAATGAATGACGATCCGATTTCTGAAGCCATATTTAGCACTACCACATAGATTCACATAATGCAGTTCTCATCTTTAGAGCCCTCAAAACATCTAAACTGGTAATACAAATGTCGCCACTTAATATACAAGGGCAGGTTCTAATCAGAAACCACAGTGGTCCCAATAAGGGAAGCTTTAGGAAGTTTCACTCAATGAAATTGTGTGTTACAGAACTCTAAATGAAATAAACAGCATTCTGTACCTGGGAAAGTGATATTACATTCCAAAAAAGTGTTTACAAAGTTACTTGTGGTTAAATAGTCTGTGCACAGGGGGAGACCAGGACAAAAAGAACCACATCCTCAAAAAATGTTTGCAGACGGCACCAACGATTTAGCCAACGTACGCCTTGTTAGCAGAAGCACTGTTCCTCTCAACATAATGCCTTTATTTCAACTCTTTTATCGTGTTAATGCCATACTGCATGAAATTATAAAAACCTTCTCCAATTTCACCCTACTAGCAAGTACTTTAACTCCCGAAAAAACAATGCATTTTGTTTATAACTAATTAAGTAAATCGGGCTAGGTTTAACAATTTTATTTGTTGTCAATTGTTTGGGAGGAGGGTGGCAGACCTTAAAACAAAAATGCATGTCTCTGTCCCCCATAACTGGACTGTTATCGACTATACAAACGTTTGTAGCAGCATCTTTATAGACACCTGAGCTCTTAAACACCTCTGCGTTTCTTCATTCCATTTTACAACTAAGTTTTTTTCCCTCCATAGTTTGATTTACGTCTTTCACACTGACGCCTTTAATGTCATAGGCTATACATCACTTCAATAAAGTACTCAAATACATTTATTAGCACACATGCCTAAACACTTTGAATGCTTGTGCCTGCAATCACCACAAGCAACAGCGATTCCATGTAACGAAGATGCAACAGCGGAACCAAGTGGCTATGCTTATTTATATGCGAGTGCCTCACAACAGAACTGGTAAGGTAAGTAAAACTCCTGGCAGCCCCAATCTTACTTCGCCAGTGTGCTTGCACATGTGTGCATTCAGCTTCCACACATTATTGAAAGACGCACTGCAGTACGGATCAGAGCAGATGTAGCGCTTCCTGAATTCGCCTACGCCGGTTTCACCCATGCTTCTAACATGCAGCACCCTGCTCTCGATGTCTGGAGACTAGCTTTCAGCGGCCGCCATGTTTGTAAAGAAGTCTGAGCTTTATTCAATTTGTAATGCTAAGAGTTACGCCCTTTTGCACGGAAGTCTTGATGACGCGCGATGACTTCACGTGTTAGAATCAGATGCAACAGCAAAACCAAGTGGCTATGCTTATTTATATGTGAGTGCCTCACAACAGAACCGGTAAGGTAAGTAAAACTCCTGGCAGCCCCACTCTTACCTCGCCAGTGTGCTTGCACTTGTGGGCATTCAGCTTCCACGCCTTATTGAAAGACGCACTGCAGTCCGGATCGGAGCAGATGTAGCGCTTCCTGAACTCGTCCATGCCGGTTTCACCAATGCTTTTAATGAAGCAGTCCTGCAGCACCCTGCTACCGATGTGTGGAGACCAGCTTTCGGCGGCCGCCATGTTTGTAAAGAAGTCTGAGCTTTATTCAATTGGTAATGCTAAGAGTTGCGCCCATTCGCACGGAAGTCTTGATGACGTGCGATGACTTCACGTGTCAGATTCACTGCAGGGGACAGGTGGCACGGTTCCACTCACTGAGCCCCGCCCACCAGAGAGGCACTCGTTCCTCTGCAGCTTCCTGGATCGTCGGGGCCTCGGGATGGCCCGCAAAGCAGAGCAGGTGCTGTCACTGCCAGAACAGCAGCGGTGACTTCCGGATCGGAACCCTGGCGCTCCAGGGGAGGGGTGGGCAAGAACTCATGGACTGCGGGAGGGAGTGGAAAAGACAGGAAGAAAATAGTCTGTGCAGTGAATGGGCTGCTAGACATGGAAGGACACAAATGACGACATGGCCGTCATGGGGAGGGACTAAAAAGCCGAAAGCCAATCAGAATGCAGCATTTAGGATGTAAGCCAATCCAAAAGATGGGCGGAGAGTGGGCAGAGCTTAAACGAAGCTTCCCCACTATAGTATATACAGCATGTCTCAACGAGATAGCGCAAGCGCTGCCTAGGCGAGATCTAAAAAATGTGACTGATAGCACTGTGTGCAGAGACGTTTTAATGCATGGGCAAAGTGGGCTCTGGCCCAGGGCCCCAGCCTCTCAGGGGGCCCCCTGACAGAGTCAGCTCCGTTTTCCAGAGTTTTGCCCTAATGAATTGAATTTAATATTTCTTAAATAGATTGTTTTAAATACTGTTTTCCTTTCATTTATTTTTTATGTAGCTGATGTGTGAGTCTAGTACAGCCATTTTGCAGAGAAAAGTTGTGTCTATGTTTCCTGCAATATACATAAAAAAAGTTTCTTTTAGATCAAAACAAGGCCTAACATATAAGTAATGGGGGGGGCGTCACAGAGATTGTTTGCAGTAATATTGGTGAGCTGCTGCTGTGTTACAATATTGAAAACACACATACCTATCCCTGAATATTAGATGTAAACACATTTAGGGCCTTATTTATGAGAAGTGATGCATCGCTGTGTGAAAACAGGGATGCGTCACTTCTTAGTGCGCCCTCCTTGCGACATGATGGATGCGTCATATTTACTATATGATGCATCATGTCGCAAAGCGTTACAGATACGTCAGTATTTCTGACGTATCTGTAGGCGCAAAAGTTATGCATTGCTGGGGTGTGTCTGAAAATAGACGCAACTCCAGCAATGTGTCCTTTCACATGGGGAAAGCCCCACGTGAAAGGGAATGCATCATTCTTACACCTGCCGTGAGGCAGGTGTAAGATATTGATGCAATGGAGTCCTAGAAGTGGTGCACTGAGTTCTCATAGATTTCAATGCACCAGTTCTATGAGGCTTTTTGAGGGGGAACACCCACCCTGCATACAATATACCTGGCGCTGGTATAATGTGGTGCAGCGGTTTACAAAGTGATGCATCGGCCTAGATGCGTCACTTTGTAAATAGGGCTCAACATGGCACATTTTTTACACTGCGAGTGCGTCACAAAAAGTGACGCACCAGTGGCATAAAAGTAAAGCAAAGACTCATAAATAAGGCACTTAGAATTTGGACGAGTGTTCCTTTGCACTGTCAGGGACCTAATTAAATGAAATAGTGTATTTAATAAAGCATGCAGCTACTCAGACTAGAGTATCCTGGCGAGTGACAGCGGGAGGAAAACGTGCATAAAAGACCCCTCAGTTATTAAAAAGCCAGGTTTTTAAGTTCTTTCTGAAAGAGAGTAGGTCTGTGGTTAGTCTCAGAAACTTAGGGAGTCTATTCCACAATTTCGCACCTAGAAAGCCGAGGGATCTGCTTCCAGTGTGGGCACGGCATATTTTACGCATAATGGCCAGGTTGGCATTGAAAGATCTTAGGGGTCTAGATGTTGTGTAGCGATTAACGCGCTTATTTAGGTAGCCGGGCTCCTAAGCTGTGGAAAGGTTTAAAGATGATGGTCATCGCTTTGAAGTCCATCCGTTCTTTTATGGAGGGCCAGTTTAGAGACTTAAGAATAGGGGTCATACTAGATCTGTGTTTTGGTCTCAGGATGGCTTTGGCTGACGCATTTTGTACCACTTGTAGGTGCTGTGTAAGGGATTTGGGAAGACCGAGGTACAAGCTGTTGAGATAGTCAAGCTTTGAAGTTACCAGGGCTTGCACCACGATCGTTCTGCTCTCAAGCAGTAACAGTGGCAGGATTTTTTCAGCATCCGGAGTATGCCTAAGCAAGCGCCAGTAAGATTTTGGATTTGAAAGTGCATGGAGAGTGTCTTGTCTATGACAATTCCTACGTTTTTTTACTTTATCCTTTTCCGCGGGTGGGTGCGGCAGATCTTTTGGCCACCAAGAGCTCCAGTCAGGCGTTTCTGGATTACCAAAGAAAACAATTTCAGTTTTGTCAGGATTATACTTCAGCTGATTGATCTTAAGCCAGTTAAAAACCTTTGCGAGGAAAGACCTAATCATTGCCCCGTCGAAGTCGGTTCCTTATTCACATGTAAAAATCAGCTGAGTGTCATCAGCATAGGAAACTATTTTGATGCCCTCTTCCTCTACCAGAAATGCAAGGGGGATAGATATATATTAAAAGGGTAGGACTGAGAATGGAGCCCTGAGGGACACCTACATTCATGGCCAGATTCGGGGATGAGAAAGGGGGAAGCCAGATGTCCTGAGATCTATTTGCCAAGAAGGATGCCATCCACATTAAGGCGGTCCCTCCCCCCCCTCGGCCGATGTTAGCAAGTCTTTCCAGGAGCCTCTCATGCGTGACCGTATCGAAGGCTGCCGACAGACTGAGCGGTATCAGAACAACCATGCCTCCCTGGTCCAGCTTACCCTTGAGAAATTCAGTCACTTCCAGCAGAGCATACTCTGTACTATAGTTAGCCCTAAAACCAGACAGACTCATGAATGAGCTTCCCAACTTCACTGTGTTTTTTGGAGGGCCTTGTTTACATGCTTCTCTGATACTTTGGAGAGGGCCGGAAGAAGGGAGATTGGCCTGTAGGTGGCAGGGTCTGTCGGTTTGGTGTTAGCCTTTTATATCAGTGGAAGAATCTTAGCATTCTTCCATAATTTCGGCATGTTGCCTGAGGAGAGGGAAACATTAATGAGCTGGTTTACCATGGGGTTTATGGTGGAAGCTAATAGGTTCAGGATATTTGCTGAATATGGGTGGGTAGAGAGCCAGACTTAATGCTTTGGAGAAGGGTCAGTGACTCTTCAAGCTGAAACTCAGGGAAAGCTAGTAAAGATGGGGGATCCAAGAGGTGAAATTTGCTAGACGAACTAAGGTAGAAGGTCAGTTCTTCCTCTGAGATGTTAGTGAAGGCTTGTTGGATCACAGAGATCTTTTTGTGGAAGAATTGAGCTATTTGATTATACCATTCTTCCGTGCATGGCCCTTCCTTTGTGCTGGCTTTCGGGATGGTAAGGGTAAAGGATTTAACTATGCTAAAGATTTCCTTACTCTTATTTTGGGCATTTTCTATCTTGGTTTGAAAGAAGTTTTTTTCGGCTGCCTTTACGAGAATGTAATGATCTTTTAAGGTGTCTTTATACACCTTCTTGTCCTCAGGTAGATAGGATTTACACAATTTCCATTCCATTTTTCTACAATTTGTTTTGCTAGATCTGAGGGAATAGTTTAACCATGTAGCTGGTGGGGCCGACCTCTTTGAGGAGCGGGAAACAACCGGTACCTCTGCACCAATGTTGGTTCAGAGCTATGACTCTATTGATAGGGCGTCCGAGTCGGTGCAGCCAGACAGCTCCGTTGAGGAACAACCGAGAGCATCTGCTAACATCGGGATGGATATTTTATGGAACTTCCTGTAATTAGGGACCCTCTGAAGAAATAGATGGAAATATGTTGCAGGCCTGCAGCGTCTCCAACAAGGAAATTGTTTGAGGGTCTTTTCCATTGTCCATATGTATATTGAAATCTCCCAGAAAAGGCAGTTGTTGTATTTTAAGGCCAGGGAGGTGGTGGCTGTATTAAGCGTAGTAATACATTTTCCAGTTGCACCTTGAGGTCTGTAAATCAGAAAAAAAGCTATGCTATGATGGGGACTAAGGTACAGCAGAAGCCTAAGGACTCTGCCCCCTCAATGTTTTCCATCGGGATGGGAGAGCAGTCTAGTTTTTTATTGTAAATTATGGCGACACCGCCCCCCTTACCATTCGGCCCATCTCTCCTAAGGATTTTATAACCCGTAGGGATGTGAAGTCCTGGGTATTTTAGACCCAGCGGTGCAGGGGCACACACCCTATGACTTCTGGGTTTCACCCTGTTCCGGACCTACAGAAACACAGAGTCTTCTGGGTGAAGTCAAAGATTCGTTTATTGGCTGCAGACCAATGACAGGTATCCTAGAAGTACAACAGCGTGTATGTTCTCAGGAGACTGCTGAAAATCATAGGAACGGACTTCATCTTAAATACACTTTTCCTTGCCTCAAGCATACATTCCTAGGTTTTATGATACGGCAATATACAAGTGTACATTACAAAGAAAAGGCAGAGTCATGATGACCATCCCACATTCCAGTTCGGCCAGCCCACAATGATTTACACAGTAAGGTTCAGATCCCACATTTGATGTAAAGAGACCCCCCAATAAACATGAGCATCTCCTGTTTTGGGAAACAAGTCATAAAGCAAGAACAAGCAGGTGTGAAAGAGATTAGCCGGAGGATTGTGTAGAATGAAAGGGTTTTATGACGGGTCAAGCCCTGATGCTAATCACAGGTGGACGGAGGAAGGGGAGCTCGTGAGACCGGTTTGACCCAGGGCAGCAGAGCCAGCTGCCCAGGTCACAGAGAAGTCAGAGGGAAAGCCCATGTACTGTGAGGCCCGTATTAACTCCATCATAGCCTATGTGAGGGCAATGACAAGATGGCCACTGCTTCCAAAATGGAACCCGCGTAGTGGAGCAGAATAACGTGTACACAGTGCATTCATAGCTAGAACGATATGTAAAGCACTCGTACATGCCGCATTTACCATTTGCGGTTCGCTAATACCAAGATAGACAGGGGTAGGGCCCTGTCCCCTATGCGGTCCCGAATATTAAAGTACGACAGACCCTCCTTTTGCCCTTACATAGGCAATCATTATACTCATCTTAATCCGAGTCTAGGTCAATGTTCACGAAGTCATGGAGATGTTGCTGTAGCATCATCCTATTACTTAGCTCGTCCCTTGATACAGGTTTCCTTACACATAAGGTAGCACAGAGACCACATATCGCTGGAGCACACTGTATACACAGACAGAACAGGAAAAGAATGGCTAAGATCACTCCAACGACCATTAGAACTTTCCAACCCCAGGCAGATATCAATTCCCAGAACCACCCCACTAGTGACCAATCTCCCTTATCCACGTGTATGGCTTCAGATATTTTATGGAGTTTGGAGATGGCTTGATACACTGTTGGAGCATTATCTGGTATGAAAATGCAGCAACTGGATTGGATGACCTTGCATACCCCACCGCGGTCTGCAAGAATAACGTCTAGAACCATGCGGTTCTGCAGAGTCATAAGGCGATCCGCTTGGAGCTCAGCTGTCAGATTACTAAGGGCACCAGCCGTTACATTGACAGTGGATTCAACCACACGAGTCAGCTGTCTCAGGTTCCTACTATTGACCATAGGTCCCCAAAACGGCAGGAAACCCAAGAAGAAGTCTCCTGCTTCCTGACCGGCAGTGTCCTCCTTACTAATCACACCTCTCACAACTCTGGTCTTGTGATAGTCAGAGGCGGCAGTAAATGTCGGCGGTAGCAAGTTCGCAATATAACATGTGCCCGAGAAATCAGGGGGCAACCATGTATATGCTCGGTCATGACAGATGAAATATGTGCCCTTAGCAGCCAAAAACGCAGGGGAAAACTGTGACGGGAAGGTGTACGTTTCGGTACAGTCACTTCTTCCCAGTTGAGCTCTAGGATTCTGACCATTACCCTGTAAGCAGAACCGACCCATGTGGGGTACGACCCAGATTGGAGATGAGATTTTTCGCTGTCTTTCACCCAAACTAATACTATACCCCGTCGCGTTCCATCCTACATAAGGTCTCAGCTCTTCTTTGGGAATGGATGAGTAGGCATCGATATCCCTACTCATATCGGCAACTCCTTTTATCAAAGCCTTATTATTGGTGATAGGTCTGATGGAACGCGGTTGGCGAGGGGAGTATGTATCTAGAGCATAGAGAAACATGGTTTGGAATGCCCATGACGATCCATTGTAACTGTACGGTAGCACCAGGTAGGGAATACCTTTGTTAATGGTATGGGGCATTAACCCACACACCCAGCAATTGGTCGTATTCATTACTAGTTGGTGCTGGTGCAAGAGCTGGATAAACGAGTTATTTACGAACTCTGATCGTCTGGTCTGTTCGTGCTCAGGCAAAGGGTGAAAAGAGTGAGAGGAGGCAGTAGAAAGAGATATAGGCTGTTGAGTGGGTTCGATGGGCTTTTGAGCGGAAAAAAACACAAATCCTACAATAAACATTATTATGCTACACAGTGTAAAAAAGCACAAAAAGACAAAACATTTACTTTTTACAATTCTGCACATCCTTGCGTAAAAGTTCATTTCCTCAATCGGTCTCTCCATCTTAAAAAACTCCATCCTCTACTCGGGCCGCTCGCGGTGGATGAGTTTCTTCTGCTAAAGAGTACGCCTGTCAGTCTAGGGAAATGCCCTAGACCAACCAGAACCGTCGACCTAGTGTCTTCGGCCTGTACCCCAAAGTCTTGGCACCGCGACCCTGCGGCAGAACCCGGATGGTGGTTCGAAAAACAAAAATCAAGAAAGTCCTTCAGATGGGAGAGCAAAAATGTCAAAAGGGAAATAATGAGGAAATCTTTATTTGTCCATGGGCCTAGGTCTCAAATTATAGCGGAGACGGCCAGGTGCTGTTTGGTGTTGAAACAAAAGTTCAGGCTCAGTGGTGTCCAGTCGACTTGATGGTGGCACAGCTTCCTGCAGAATATTGTCACTCTCTTGGTCTGAAACTGTGCCTCTTAAGCGTGCGTCACTGAATGGTACAAAGCGAGGTACAATGTTTGTCTCTGAGTCGGCGATACCCTCCTTGACCCACTGGTCATATGGCAGAGGCAAGGGGACTACTTTGCAGTGGGTACCATGAATCCAGTGCTTCTTCCCTTTCACTCGCACTGCTGATCTTGTTGAAAGAAGAACAAGATGAGGGCCGATCCAGCGAGGCTCGTCGTTGCTCTTGCGCTGGAAATTTCTGACCAGGACCCACGAGCCAGGGTTGATAGGGTGTCCAGGAGGTTCAGAGGCTTGGGGAAGAGTATCATGTACCTGTTGGTGCAAAACACGCAGTTTAACAGTCAAATCATACAGGTAATCGAGCAGTACTGGATGCTCTATTTCGCTAAATTTCGCCGGTCTTGGCACGCCCCATACATTAGCCGGGCGGCCAAAGACGACCTCATAGGGACTAAGTCCCACTCGTGAGTGTATGGTCATTCTGGTGGACAGGAGTGCTAGAGGTAGAGCGTCAGGCCATTTAAGACCGGTGCTCGCCTGGATTTTGGCCAGCTTGAGCTTTAAGGCTCCATTGTAGCGTTCTACTAATCCAGCTGATTGGGGGTGATTTGCAGCGTGGAACTTCTGCTTTATCCCTAGCCCTTCACATACATTCTTCATCACTTTACCCACAAACTCACTTCCATTATCACACCACACCATTCTTGGCATCCCAAACCTAGGGAAGAATTCCTTCACAAGGGCTTTGGCTGTGGATAGGGCAGTGTTATCTTTCAGAGGATAAGCCTCAATCCATTTTGAGAAAGCACAAACAACCACCAGTACATATTTCAGGTTGTTGCATCTTTCCATGTGAATAAAGTCCAGCTGCAAAACTTCAAATGGACATGATGGGGGTGCAAAGTGACCAGCCGGAGTTGGGGTTCCCCTACCAGGGTTGTACTTCAAGCATACTATGCAATTCTTGACCACATTCTCTGCACACTTGGGAATCCCAGCATTCTGCCATACTGGAGCCAACAACTTGCATATACCTTTCGTACTGATATGTGCCATTCCATGTGCCATAGTAACCACTGGAAGCACATATGCATCAGGCAATAACCATCGCCTATGTTCTGTCAGATCAATCCAACAACCATTCTCATCCAACTTACCCATACTTTCTCTCCACTTGCTTAACTCTTCCTCTGTGGCTTCAGCTTGAAGCGACTTCACACTCTCTATTGTGTTTTCACACATTCCCACATCATTAACCCATCTTGCGGGGCCTGCAACATACATTCTAGTCTTCACATTCTGTGCCGTTTCTCTCGCGGTCTCATCAGCAAACGCATTCCCACGTCCAACATCATCTGTGACTTTCCGGTGCGCACTACATTTCATGATCGCAACTTGCAACGGTAGGGTCAGTGACTCAAGGAGATCATTCACCAGCTTGCCATTCTGAATTTTAGTTCCATGCGACGTCAGGAACCCACGCTCCTTCCACAGTCGCCCAAAATTATGAGCCACGCCAAAGGCGTACTGGCTATCTGTGTATATGTTCACTCTCATTCCTTCAGACAACACACATGCTCTCGTGAGGGCGATCAATTCTGCTGCTTGGGCCGAATTATGTGGCACTCGTGCAGTTTCCACGACTGTGTGCAAAGTCGTGATAGCATATGCAGCAGTCGTGTCACCATTAGGGAGCTTGAAACAGGACCCATCTACCCATAAAGTGCCATCACACTCAGTCAGGGAAGTATCTTTCAGATCTACTCTCCCTTTCGTCTCTTCTTCTGTTCTGAACAGACAGTCATGCTGCTCAATCTCATCTGAGTCTGCTGGAATTGGCAACAATGTAGCTGGATTCAGCGTATTGCATCTTTTTATGTGTATGTGATTAGCTAACAGTGTAAGTTCGTAGCCCGATAATCGTGCACTAGTCAAGTGTTGTGTCTTGGTCCTATTTAATAATGTGTCTACAGCATGTGGAACCATAACAATCAATGTATTGTCCATTACCAAACCAGCAGATTGTCGGATAGACATCGCTGCAGCAGCTGTCGCTCTCAGACAGCTTGGCAATGCCCTCGCTACAGGGTCCAAGGTAGATGAAAAATATGCGCATGGGCGCGGTCTGTCACCAAAAGGCTGTGTTAACACTGACAACGCACATCCATCTTTCTCGTGAACATACAATGCAAAAGGCTTACTATAGTCAGGAGTACCCAACACAGGTGCTGAACATAATGCATTACGCAATTCCAGAAAACTTTTCTGGCATTCTTCAGACCATGGGATAGGATTCGGTGTGTCTTTGCATGTTAAGGCTAACAAAGGTTTCGCCAATAAAGAAAAACTAGGGATCCAATGCCTACAGTATGAAGTGATGCCCAAGAAAGCACGCACTTCTCTCTGTGTTCTTGGCACACTCAACTGTGCAATGGCTTGAATTCTTTCTGGGGTCAGTTTCCTTCCCTCCTTCGATAAGAGATGACCTAAGTAGGTCACTTCTTGTCGACAATATTGCAGCTTAGAGAGAGACACTTTGTGATGGAAAGCGGATAAATGGCGCAACAGTGACAATGTGGCTTCTTTACAGATCTTCTCAGTATCCGCGGCGATCAGTAAATCGTCCACGTACTGAATCAGGATAGCGCCACTAGGTAAAACAAGTGCATCAAGCTGCGCTTTCAAAGCCTGACTGTATATGGATGGACTCTCACAGTAGCCCTGGGGAGCGCGTTTGAAGCGGAAGCTTCGGCCTCCCAGACTAAACCCAAAAATATCTCTGCTCTCTTCTGCAATTGGGATACTAAAGAAAGCATTCTTTAAATCGATTACTGAAAACCATGCAGCAGAGGCTGGAATCATTGTTAACAAGGCAGTTATATCGGGGACAACCGGAAACTGTGGCACAACAATCTTATTAACCTCTCTAAGATCAATCACAAACCTGTAAACAGGTGGCTGTGAAGGATCCGTTCATTTTAAGACAGGTAAAATCGGACTATTGCAAACGTTGCCTCTTGTCTCTTCAATCACACCCTTATGAATCAAGTCGCTGACAATGTCTAACAATGCTTTCTGCCCTTCATTAGAGATCTTGTACTGGGGAATACGTGGCAGTCTGACATTAGCCTTTAAAGTCACCACATATGGCGGTATCTCCAAGAGGCCCACATCATTGGGACCAGTAGCCCAAAGGGCATCCGGAAGGGATGACAATTCAGGTGGCATCGTGTTTTTAGACAAATACATTGGGGAAATCACTTTCTTGCCTAATGTAAGTTGTACTCCTGAAGGAGAACAGTACAGTGTAGCGTGCAATCTTTTCAACAAATCTAATCCCAGCAAATTCTCACCACAACCTGTTGTCAGAATCAAGGGTGCTTTCAGCTCGCAAGGTCCAACAGAAAGTGACATAGGACTGGAAATCGGGTTCCTAACCGGGGCGCCAGAAAAACCTACTGAAACATTTATATCGCCAGACAAAGGTGCGCCAGGGAGTTTTGAATGCATGATTGAACTCTTTGCAGCACCAGTGTCTAGCAGAAAAGGCTCCGTTACATTTGCTGTCGTCACCTCAACATACGGTCCACTCTGATCCACTGGCACTGAAACAACTCCCTCTCTCTGTCTATGGCTGTCCTAGTAATCATTATTCTCTGCATCACCGTCCTCTGCATAATAATCATTATTATAATACTGGGCCGTATTACTAATCGCGTTAGCTTGCTGATCAAAGCTATTGATGGTACTTTGAGGCGGCAGAGGACGCGCGTTCTGGGGAGCATTTCCACGCCCTCTGCCTCTAGGAGCTTGCTGACCACCCCTACCTCTTGCGCCATACATATTACCGTTCCGCTGCATTAATTTAGGGCAACTATATTTAAAATGACCTTCCTCTTTACAGTATGAACATTGGTTGGGACCTACAGGGACACATGGTTGATAATACCCATTCATTTGCTGGTTGTTCTGAAACTGTTGGGGTTGGTGATAGACACCTTGGGGTTGCCTATAATTGTTCTGACCTCCACGTGGCGGATAGGCCTGCTGTAAAAGGACCTTTGTCTTTAGTTCCTTCGTTTTCTTCTCCGTTCTATCTTTCTCGTCTTTATCTCTATTTTCATAATACTGTGCAGTAGCCAGTATTTGCGCGGAAGAAGAAACAGCCCAAGAACTTTCCGAATCTTTTAGCTTTTTACACAAGTCAGGAAGTAAATTCTGCACAAACTTGTCCACAAACAACCGTTGGCCGCCCTCAGTACTCATATCCTGCCCACTGTGGTCAATAAACGTTTCTTCAAACCTAGTAAAGAAGTCTGACACTGTCTCATCTTTCTTCTGCTTGCATGCAGATAACTTGTCCCAATTTACGCGCATCGCAGGCATTATTGTCTTCATATACGTGATGATTCTACCAGGCAGTTCAGCTACTAAAGGTTCTGGTTTCGCACCACCCGTTTGTCTAGCATCAGCAGCAACAATGTTAGCCCATGTATCCCCTAGTTCTGCATTGTGATCTACATTACGAATTGATCCCCATAGAGGCTGTGGAACAACATTGCCAAACAATATGTCTATATCGGCCAGATTCATAATGCATGACCCTGCCGTCTGTGACAACTCTTTATAATAACCTGCTGGGTTTTTACGGGGATCAGGCAAGGACTGCTTAAGCGCTAATACTTCAGAGCGCTTCCATGGAACATGCACCCAAACACGCTGGAAATGCGCTGCCACAGCGGGGTTACCACCGACAGCTGCAACCGCTTCCTTCCATACCGGGGGAACTTCTCTCATGGGGTATTGTCGCGCTTTTGCCTTTTTCCCCACAAGGACCTCTTGTTCAAACAATGATTGTTGGCAATCATCATTCCTTAAGGACAATACAACTGCAACTGCTTTATCTATATCGCGGTCCACAATTATACCAGTTCCAAAATCGAACCTCACTCTACACAACTCCTGCGGGTTCGGATTTTTACCACTATCCTCCAATTCTTCACAGAGAATTTCGCACATTTTCTCGAACACATATCTCTGTTTAGGGGCATCCCATTGATGGAAAGTGTTGACAACTGATTCCACATCATAAAGTGAAGGAAAAACGATTCATCTACGCGCCATGTGATCTATTACCTTTTTCTCATCGGGGTTAGGCAATTGGCTGCGCAACTGCTTACGCTGTACACCAGGAGTTGCACCAGATGACCCAAAGAGAGGAGACATTAATGTAGTAACCACGTTAGCTAAGCGCTGTCGCGCTGAAGGAGAAGTTGAGGCGAGAACAGGGGGAAAAACAGAGGGAAGAAAAGAGGATGTAGAGACAGGTACTGGAGTGATGGAAGGAAGAGTGTTAGGGGAGGCAGTTACTGGATTAGGCAAAGTCGCAGGAAGTGCGGGGGCAGTTGGAAGCACAACTGGCGGCGCTTGAGAGGGCTGCGCTACAGGAATAGGAACTGGCTGCAAAGCAACTGGCGGTTGCGGCAAGGCTTGCAGTATATGCACTGGAGGTGGCATATTTACAAGCTGGGGAGGCGCCGTGGCAGTTTGAGCATACGGGGGTGGCGAACTCAACAAATGTGACATCAGGGGATCTTTCTCCTTTTCTTCTGACTCACTCTGCTTAGAATGTGGCAAAGCTGGGTAACATTTGTCAATTCCTAACTTACGCTGCCTGTGCAATTGCTCATTCATTTGCTCCTCTTCATTGTCTTTAAATTGTACAGCTGCTTGCATTACTGTCATACCTTTCTCTCTCTTATTCTTTTTCGCTAACTTAATTTCCTTCTGTTTGGCTTCCTTTCGCCATAAGCGGAAAGAGTCAAACATCGCCGGCCGGGCTTTCTTCTTAAACAATTTAATTTCCAGATTATCTAAAATATCGGTATCGAAACTACCATTTTGGGGCCATTTTAAAACACCATCTTTCCTGGTGTAGTGGATCCACACTTCGTTATATGCAATGGGGCCTACTCCATGTTTCACATAGAGCTCATAAGTTGGAGTTCCAACCGGAGGAACCGGACATGATTCCTCTAGCTGGAAATCTTTTCCACAACCCAAACAGAATAATCTACCAAATATTCCAGAACCAGGCATCTTCGCTCACTAGTCTAGATCCAAACGTCAAAGGATTATCGATTACGATAGCCTCGTGAATACACGAGTCCTCTGGTTTTGGCGTTTGCAAACTCCAAAGTACCAATTTACCAAGTCAAACGATCCCGAAGGATACCAAAAAACAAATAGGAGACGCTCCACTTATACTTAACTGAATATTGCTGATCGATGGCGTCACCAGAAGACTCTCTCGATTGTTTCGCTCTCTCAAAACTCGTCAAGGGTCCAAAACAGGTCGATTAATCAGGGCAGCAGTCCTTCGTAGCCGTCGGGACGCGGAGAACCTCGCAGAAAAGACTTTCGGACCACGTCGACATACAGGGGTCGATGAAGTGGCGGCCTTCCTCCGGAATTTCCACACGAAGCTCCTCACGAACCTCTGGCTTGGACTGGTACCGCTGAAATCGTCCCGAGTTGGGCGCCAAACTGAAGTCCTGGGTATTTTAGACCCAGCGGTGCAGGGGCACACACCCTATGACTTCTGGGTTTCACCCTGTTCCGGACCTACAGAAACACAGAGTCTTCTGGGTGAAGTCAAAGATTCGTTTATTGGCTGCAGACCAATGACAGGTATCCTAGAAGTACAACAGCGTGTATGTTCTCAGGAGACTGCTGAAAATCATAGGAACGGACTTCATCTTAAATACACTTTTCCTTGCCTCAAGCATACATTCCTAGGTTTTATGATACGGCAATATACAAGTGTACATTACAAAGAAAAGGCAGAGTCATGATGACCATCCCACATTCCAGTTCGGCCAGCCCACAATGATTTACACAGTAAGGTTCAGATCCCACATTTGATGTAAAGAGACCCCCCAATAAACATGAGCATCTCCTGTTTTGGGAAACAAGTCATAAAGCAAGAACAAGCAGGTGTGAAAGAGATTAGCCGGAGGATTGTGTAGAATGAAAGGGTTTTATGACGGGTCAAGCCCTGATGCTAATCACAGGTGGACGGAGGAAGGGGAGCTCGTGAGACCGGTTTGACCCAGGGCAGCAGAGCCAGCTGCCCAGGTCACAGAGAAGTCAGAGGGAAAGCCCATGTACTGTGAGGCCCGTATTAACTCCATCATAGCCTATGTGAGGGCAATGACAAGATGGCCACTGCTTCCAAAATGGAACCCGCGTAGTGGAGCAGAATAACGTGTACACAGTGCATTCATAGCTAGAACGATATGTAAAGCACTCGTACATGCCGCATTTACCATTTGCGGTTCGCTAATACCAAGATAGACAGGGGTAGGGCCCTGTCCCCTACGCGGTCCCGAATATTAAAGTACGACAGATGGCCGAGGTGATAGAAGGGTTGGAGGCTTCAGACAGCCAGGTCTCAGTGAGAAGTAAAAGATCAGGCCGTTCATCTAAAAGTAAGAGACACATGTGTGGTTCATGCTTTTGCATAGAGCGACAATTCAAAAGGGTGGCCTTTAAGTTCTCTGTTTTCTTATTGTTTTTACACTCATTGTTGCGTGGAAAGATCTTTGGTGCGAGTTTCCTGGGCTGGAGGAGAGACCAGTGGCACTTATTGCATCGAAAGTCTACCTCCAGGCTCGGATCAGCCGCTGTACACTGACGTAATGGTAGCCGCCTAAGGCTAAGCAGTTTTTCCCTATTGTAATATAGTGGAAGAAACTCACCGGAGGAGAACTGGGTAGCATGGCCGGTGCCAGACGCCTCCGTGATGCTGACTGGCACAGACGGGCCTGCCTTTGGGGCACCATCGGCGTGCCCTCTGAACGCATCCGTTTGTATCAGGAATATATAGGGTAATGCCTATGATGCAAACTGGATCGCTAACGCACCTGAGGAAGCAGAAACTGCGTGGGTGGTAGTGAGGAGCCTGATAGTAACCCCAGCCCTCCGCACAATCGGCGTATCAGCCACGGCGGACCTGGACTGGAGGAAAAGCGAGATGTAAATCGGAGCAGCTAAGGAAGTGTAGGCAAGCAGAATTAAGTAAAGTGCAAGTGCGTGTAGGTAGGAGAAATTGTTGAAAAGCACAGAGTAATTCAGCCACACATATACAATTTTAAAAATATTAAAAACCTAGTAGCAGGGCAGAAAACACTAAATCCTACTGCTGTCAGCTGCACGCGTCCGTTTACATCGGGAATATATAGGTTAATGCCTATGATGCAAACTGGATCGCTAACGCAGCTGAGGAAGCGGAAACTGCGTGGGAAATAGGGGCTCAAATTGGATCATAAATTCAAAGCTGTTCTTAACAGGGGCCCCCAAAATATGTTTGGCCCAGGGCCCCCAGAATCCTTAAGATGTCCCTGACTGTGTGTTTTAAAGATCTTACTAATATTGCAGCATGTTTCAAAAACCTTTGAAGATGGAACCCTTTCTCCCGTACCACAAAGCCTTCCCTTCATATTTTCATTAGTGAGGATCATGCTCCCCAAAAATAAAGCCCTGGCTATGGCCCTGTGCAAAGCTATGTGAGGATATTTTAGTTAATCTAGCTTCGTGGCAAGTCCAAAGGGGGGTGTGTATTGATCACCCCAAACATGCAAACCAGTTTTAATGGTTGTCAAAGAAAATCTTTCCTGTGCGAAAGACTTTAGCACAGGAAAGTTGTTTTGCACATCGATGTGCCAATTTGTGTCAACCGATAAACTCATATTTGGGACAAAACCTTTGCATTTATAAATATATATTTAAAGAAAATTCTGAAGTGATAATCACTATTACTGCCTGAAAGCTGAATCTGTACGATTTTTGTAACAAATGCAAGCTCTTCTCTATGCCTGTAAAGTCTCTCTAGTTCTGCTCTACTGCTTGTTTTATATACATTTTGTGTTTTCCAATCTAGCTCTCTCATAATATATGATGAAGAATACGCTTAGAAGATTCAGGATGCTAAAAGTAATGCAATTGAAATGTAGAAGTGTAGCTACGTGTTAAATTATATGAGAGACCTTGTGAAATTGTGATTTTTGAACCTCTAGCTTTGTAAACAAGAAATGGGGAAATTGTGCATTTTCCAGCACAATTTTTCTACCAATTTCTCAAATTTATGTGTAAGGTGGGCAAAACTGCAATGTTCCTGGAGAGGGTCAGTTTATTTGTCTCATCCCGAACATACTGGAATATTTTATGGGTACCCTTCACTGAGACCCTGGCAAATATATGTAAATTGTACTGTAAGATGCATTATTTGATACACTTTTCTTCAACATGTTCTTGGAGAAAGAATGTCTGAGGAATGCTGGTGTGCTTGCTTGCTCCTATTCAGGTCAGGTATTATGCCACACCACTTTCAAGAATCACCAGCTGCCATCCAGCATGCTAGATTTTGCTCGGTTTATAGTACTTTAATGTGATTGCCCTTTTTTGGTTCAAGTCTGTCAGATTAGTAAGGGCTTAATATGTTGTGTCAACTAACATAAAAACATTCTAGATTGAAAGCAAAAAACCAGAAAGCACCTCTTCAGAAGATTAGTAAGTGTCATTAAGGCTTTTGGCAGTGTTCATGCATGCAGACGGTGGTGACAATAGTAAAAGAGGCTAATACCAGGGATAGAAGTAGAGGGCAGCCAAAGCTGTGAGCTCTGGAACACTTACCCACCACCAATGTAACACCCCCACCACACAGAGTAACGCAAGGCAGTGACTTGCGCTGCCTTGTGTTATTTCCGATTTACAAAGCCATGGTGGTCTTGCGTGGTTTGGTGAATCTCATTCTAGGTGTTGCATTGCCCTGCGTCGCTAGAGTTACACAAAACCTTACTAAGTCTGGGCTTGAGTATCTCTGATAATACCTGTCAATTTGAAGCACTGGTTCCGAACGGGGTATATTTCCGATTCACAAGAAATGGATGGAAGGCAGGGTTTTGGTGATATTATCCCACACAGTAAAGTCACGTGATACACTTTCAATCAGGTAGATCCTGAGGCACTGTATGTGCTGTGTAGAATCAGGGAGAGTACGAATGTTGGTGGTGGTGTTTCAGATGAAGATGGCCCCATGGCCGCGTTGGAAAAACTGGCAGAGGCTTCTCCCTTTTGGTCTCTGTGGTTCTATTTTCCCATCAGTAGGACTGCTCATGGGGAAGGTCAGCAGTCCTGTTGTTTGCCGGTAGGCACGCTGGATGCTGTCACACCTCACCCTCAGGCAAGGCGTGGCCTGAGGTTATAAAAATAAATGGGCGGAGACCGGTCCAGGTCTTTCCGCCCGACTAGTGAACAAGTGTGGGCGTACATTACATTGGCATGCTGCAAGAGGCCCAAGGTGCGCAGGGTGAGTGCGATTTACCCCCGTTGTAGAAGAGCTCAACACTGGTGGCGGGGGCGAGCCCTCACGTCATTACGCATCGCAAGTGAGGCCCCGCAGTGCAGCACAGCACAAGGCGATCCACGAGTCGGTGGTCTGGCACACCTGCAATCTGGCAGCAAACCTTCGACCAGGCCCCTACATGTCACGGCACCACAGGTCGCCATCGACAGGCTAATGAGGCAGAGGAACACTGCGGTCTGCAGGACATCGATTCCTGTCAGGAGCTTTCTGGCCCATGTGTGTAACAGCACATGGAGCAGCCAATAGGTACTGGGTCAGAATACATTCTCTTCACACAGTCGCTTACTCATAAAGGCAACACACAAGCATTGGTCAAGGCAACAGTTCTCCCTTTAAAACCCAGTCCAGGGGCCATCAGATAGAGACAAAAATATATATATAATAATAAATACAATACGAAGGAAAGCAAAGAGGAACTTTGCACATACACCCCCAAGTAGGAACAGCAAATAAGGGAGCAGTGTTATACAGTAACTGAAAGAAGAAAAACAAAAAAACAACAAAAATGACCAGAGGCAATCTAACCCCCAGCCAGACAATGAGAATCACAAAGAAGAAGACTCACACAGTACCCTCGGGGGGGGGGGGGGTGGACGGCGGGGGGTGAACCGAACGCTGCTCAACCTTGCAGCCAAGTAGTCACACAACACGCACTCACAGATGTACTACCCCCATTCAGCGAGCTGGTAGATCTCGCAACTGCCTACTTCGGGTGGAAAACATGGATAGGGCATCTGGACAACTATTTTGTAGCCACACGAGAGATCGATGGCGCTAAGACAACCCAATATAAGTCTGGACGACATCCTAATCCTCGTAAGGTCGCATGACCTATGCGCCGCAATAGCCAACGAGATGGACCTAGCACTAACACAGATATCAGACAAGTGCGTAGTCGTCAATATGGAGCGAGCAGACACAAAAAGGACGAAGGAGAGAGGGAATGGCCCCTGAGGGTGTCCATTCCAGCCCCAGAAGAACAGGTGCGGCTAATGTGGGTGGGAAGAACATCCAATAATGCCGGTCCCGCACAAGGCCGAACATGCTCCTTCTGCGGAATCTCCAACCACTTTGCCTCAGTTTGCCAAAAGAAAACCCAAGGCAGGGACCCCGGAGGCAATAAGCCACTGAGGAAAGTGGTACGCTGTTGAAAGTAGGCTCTTCACACGTTAAGAAATGTTGATAAGATGTTTATTCAAGAATCAAGGTGGAAAGGCATCAACGGTCTCCGTTCACCACGACCTCCCACTCCAGTCGGAATCTCCCCCACTAACATTCTATGACATCCACATGTTCTGCACCTAACATTCCAACTAGATTACAACACATCCCCTTTACTTGGAGAAAAATAATATACAATGAACATTACCCTAAAATGAAATGCAACACAAAAAAAAAAGAAATATGAGAAATAAAAATAATAAAACAATTTCACATCAATAAATCATCTACCAAACTTTAGCGTGACTAGAGCATACCCCTCAAAGAGATTCTAACCAGTATCACAATCATTGTAACACGTAATCTTTGAATCTCCTTGGCATACATTTCCCTCTTGAAGGACGCACACCTATTGGCACAGCACCCCCACTCTCAAGAATCCCACTGTGAGATCCCACACCAACCTCAGAATCACTGTAAGAGTTACCCCGATACTCCACCAACCTTGACATACTCCACATAGCACCAGAATCTACCCTCACTACATTCTTTCTGATAGTCACAATAGTAAAGGGACCAATGAAGGAGGACTCTCCTTTCAAACTATGTCTAGGATTCTTTATTAACACTCTATCTCCTACATTCCACTTCCTGCTCTTAACCCTCATCCTTGAATCATAATCAGCTTTATACTTATGCTGATACTCCAAAACTTTTCCTCGGCAATCCTCCCTGCTCCCCACAGGCCCAATAGACACAGGTAACCAACAAGGATTGAGTTTCGACGTAGCTTTTCTGCCCCTCAAAACCTCAAATGGCGAGACCTGAGTGACCGCATTGGGTGTGGTACGATGTGCCCACCATGTGTCTCTCAAGACCCCACTGAACGAGACTCTCGAACTCAATGCCCGTTGAGCACAATCCTTCACCACTCTATTCATCCTCTCAGATAACCCATTAGCCTGTGGAGCATACAATGCCGTCTTTTGATGTACAATACCATAATCTTTGAGAAATTCAGCCATATCATGAGACACAAATTGTACACCATTATCCGTGACCAGAAACTTTGGTACCCCCTCAGATAGAAAGACATCCTTTAGAAACTCAATAACTACCTTCGTGGTCACAGAACTCACACACTTGGTGACCACCCATTTAGAGGTATAATCTACTACCATGATAACAAAACGTTCATAAGACGGCAGCAGCTCAAAAGGGCCCACAATATCCAAACCTAGTTTTGACCAGACCACATCAGGAACTACAACAGGGGACAATGGAACCTTACTAATGACATGTGACTTATCACTGATGGCACAGGACACACAATCTTTTACCACCTTCTCGACCATACGATCCATTCCTGGCCACCAATACCTTTCTCGCACTCTGGCCTTCGTAAGACTCCGCCCCAAATGACCTTCATGGCCTGTGTTAACAATCCTTCCCCTGAACTCTACCGGAGGAATCACCCTTTCACCTCTCATGAGATTACCTCCTGTAAAAGACAAGTCATCTCTTACCAGCCAGTAAGCTTTCATTTCAGGATCCAAAGTTTTATAATCAGGCCAACCCTGAGTCACCCAGTCTTTTAGTGACCCCAAAGTTTTTTCCTTGTTGACTCCTTCAATCCATGATTCCAAGGATAAAGATGGTTCAGCCACCCAACATACAATATCACTTTCACCGTCTCAAGTCACCGTGTTGACAGCCAACCTGGAAAGACAATCTGCAGTCTTATTGCTGGAACCAGGTATATATTGCACCACAAATTTATACTCCTGCAACCCTTCACCCCATCGTTTTATCCTGGGAGTAATATGTTCGCTATGTCTGCAAGAGAAAATTTGCACAAGCGGGCGATGATCCGTCCGAACCAAAAACGGTATTCCCCACAAATAAAACTTGAAATGCTGTACAGCCCAGAACACACTTAAAGCTTCTCTCTCTATGCACGAATAATTGACTTCAGCATCCCTAAGCGCTCTTGAAGCAAAAGCCACCGTTCTCTGCTCACCATCCACCACTTGGGACAGAACAGCCCCCAACCCCTTAAGGCTGGCATCTGTAGTCAGAATCGTTTTGTTATTAACATCAAAATGTCCAAGAGTGGGCATTCTCCCAATCTCCCCTTTGATAACCTCAAAAGCTTCCTGACACTCCTTAGACCATGCAAAAACCGACCCCTTTCTAAGCAGAACCCTGATAGGTTCCGTTACACTCGCAATCCCCCTGACAAATTTGGAGTAAAATTCAGCAAGGCCCAAAAACGATCTTACTTGCTCTTTATCTTTTGGCACAGGAGCTCCAACCACACTCTGTGCAAGTTCAAGCTTGGGCTGAATTCCCTCACCCGAAATTACATGACCTAGATATGTAACAGTCTGAACACGAATACAACATTTTTCCTTCTTTATAGTCAAGCCCTTTTCCTTGAGTCTCTCCAAAACTTCAAATAAGGTTCCAACATACCCTTCCTTATCTCTACCATAAATCAATATGTTGTCTTGAAAAAATAATATATCCTTCACGTCACTCAACACTTTCTTCATTATCCTTTGAAAGCACGCCGCAGCCGAAGCCAACCCAAACGGCATTCTTAAGAACCTATAAGCTCCAAGTGGTGTCACAAACGAGGTAAGATGCCTCGAGTCTTTATGCAAAGGAATTTGGTGATATGCAGATGACAGGTCTAACACACTAAAAATGCACGCACACTTGAGCATACTCAACGACTCAGAAATATTTGGCAAGGGTTGCCTGTCCACCCAGATCCACTCATTCAGGCTCCTCAAATCAATACACATCCTGACCCCAGCACCACCATCCTTCGGGGCCAAAACAATGGGCGCCAACCACTCTGAGGCTTCTATCTCCTCAATGACACCCAGATTCAACAATTTGTCGAGTTCAGTCTTGAGAGGTCCCATCATCATGTTGGGTACCCTCCTTACCTTGTGAACACAAGGTGTGGCCCTGTCCTTGAGAATGATCTGGTGTTCAAACCCCTTGAGACATCCTAACTCATCTGTAAAGACCTCAGGAAACTTCCCAAAATATTCATTATCTTGTTCATTCCCAATCACACACTTATTTCTATCCTCAACCAACATGACCTGATCTCTGGGATCTTGGGCATTGGGATTGAGCATAATCCCCAAATCCCTCTGATGTCTCCATCCCAACAAGTTGTCACCCCGTTCAGCCACATACACCTTGCCTACTGTATCACGTTCTTTGAATTTGATACAAGCCTCAACATATCCTAAAACATTGATTCTGGTACCTCCATAGCTAACCGGATTGATGTCTGGGGGAAAAAGTGTGACACTGTCCAAGCCTACCACTTCATCCCATTGCTTGTTCCCTATCATCGTGAAAGGAGATCCCGAATCAGCAAGTACTAAGAATTCATAACTATCCACCGAGATCTTGCACTCTGGCATAGATCGTTTTCCAGCATCCACACCACCATTCTCCTCATCTACACTTAGGATTATAGTGCGTACCACCTCAGTTTTCTTTTCTACAACTCTATTAGATTTACACACACGAGCATAGTGACCCTTGACCCCACATTTCATGCAAATCGAATCTTTTGCGTAACAATGCGGATAGTTTGAAAAGTGACTCGTGCTTCTGCTGGAGCAGGGTTTTCTATTAAAAATGTATTAAGATTTAAACTCCAGTTTTATGTTTATATGTCATAATTAAAATTACTGATAATTAATTATTAATTACTAATTTTGTTAAAGTTTCTGACTAATCAATATTACTAATGAAAGAATTACACGCGGGAATGCATTTATGTTGCTTTATTAATACGTGAACTAAATTGGTGAGCAAATTAATAAAATAAGTGTCGCAAAACTGCTATTTGTTTTGTGTTTGCGCTTTTAAATAACGTGCTTTAATGCTTCCTTGTGTCGCAGAAGGCTAGGTAATTACATCAACATAAGGGTATTGGTGAGAATTAACACTGTATAATCATTACAATGTATTAACGTAGTTTTGTATTTCTTTTAATTAAGATCGTCCGTTTTGGCCTAATCCAAGATGGCCGCTATTTACAGCCTGCACTCGAGTGATTGAAATTTAACGAGAGGCCTCGCTGAACATGGTTGGAAGTCACCTGACCACAGCCTCTGTCTGTATTAAAAGTTTCCGTGAGGACAGCAGCTCCAGGCTCGCTGCCAATTGCCCTTGGAGAAGAATAAAGCCACAATGAACTCTGATAAACTTGTGGTGGCTTCACTATGGTTCCGAGGAAGAGCATTCATGGATGTAACATTTTCTAGCTTGAGCTTCCTTCTTCCGTGTTTTTATTTTTGTGATTTTTGTGAGCGGAGGTTTTCTAAATGTTGCAAATCAACATCCTTTCCTGCTCGCTCTGCTCAGCGGCTCAACGGACGTTTAGAGTTTGTTTGTTACTTTTATTTTGTTAGTTTCACTATAAATATTGTTAGAATAGAGAGGGTCTAAGGCCACTTCTTCCCGAACCTATGCTCGAGAGGATCGACGCTGATTGAGAGGACGGCGACTCGGGAGACTTTACTGAGAGACCTGTCCTGACCCATTTAGCTAGAATAGGTAACTATGAGAATAATGATTTCACTATTGATTGACTTTCCTTTGAACTAATTTAGATAAACAACCATTTTGTTTGAATTACAGTGTCGGGTGGTTATTTCTTTGTCATTTATTGAGTTTCGAATGTATTTCCTGTGTTTAAAATCATGACTCAAGACATATCTTTAAGGTCGCATTGACCTCGCATTAGATGCAGATTGGTTTAGGATTTCTCTCGTATATTCAGTGTGGATAGAGTAATGGTTATGAATGTTAGTGTGATGGGCCCTAGCGTATGATGAGTATATGTGCGTGTGACTGTAGAATTACTCTGTCCGTGGAAGTAGGGAGAATTTATATGCTCCGATCTGCAGCAGTTTCCTGGTAGCAGTATGATGGTTAGATTATTGTCTTGATCTGATAGATTGCTTGTACATAGGCTTTTGATTCATTGATTTATTGATTGATGTTGATATATGTATTAACACTATATGTTGAGGTCGTCGTATTGAGTTCTATGTAGTGTGTACGGCTTCTGGAACGTGGGGAGCTGGTGACGGTTCTGTAGTAGGGCAGAGGGAAGTGAGTGCTGCTCTCGGGAAAGACGGGATTGTTGGCCCTGTACGTATGCGGGGAAAAACGTGTGACAATTGAAGTTGCGCGTCACATTGTCTGGGTTCGGAATCAGTGACATCGTCGTGTGTTACTATTAGGGACATATTTTCAGTATAAACGGAGTACGTATGGTAGCGAAGGTTATCTGTGAAACTCTGGTCTTAAGTCCCAGGGATCCGTAAGGTTTGCCGTTAAAGCTTACTGCTGGAGAAGTAATAGGTATTCTCTGAGCTTGTCTGAAGGACTGGGCAGAGGTAAGCGCTGCTTGGTTAACGTGTGTTATAACTCTGTAGTGGGACAGACTGTTCGCTGTTCTCGGGAAAGGCAGGATTCTGTGTGGATGTGTTACATTTCCTGGTGTGAAAGTGCGTGAATGTATGAGCATTTAGTTGATTGTGAGACTCTTTGGAGCATTCCTAGAGGAAACAGTTAATGGATGCATGTTAGAAGGGCAGAGTAGAGGGATGTGCTACTGTGTCAACGAAAGTAATAATTCCGTGGTAGAGCAGAGGCAAGCGCTGTTCTACAGTGAAGCGGGATTCTTGTGAAAAAGACTTTCTTTACTATTCTATGGTTAGCGAAGCAGACAATGGAGATGTATATATGTTGTAACTAATAGATTTTGTAGAATCTGATACGAAGTCTACTGAGAAGGCTTTGTAAAGGAGGGGTAGACGAGTGACAGGGGACAGAGTAGAAGCGACTGCAGCGACTACTGAAGTCAGACAGACCGCGCTGTGATTGGACAGTGGATTGGAATAGTGCTCGCGCTGGGATTGGTGCGTTGGTGTGAGCCGCGCAGGGATTGGAAGGAGTACAGGGTGACGTAGACGCTCCAGGATTGGTGCGTTAGTGTGAGTCGCGCTGTTATTGGACAAAAGATCGTACAGTTGCGGAAGGGACTAGAGAATAGTGGTAAACGCTAAAATGTATTACCAAACGGAGGAAAAGAAAAAGAAATCCTTGTTCGGTAAAATTAAAAGATGGTTCGACAAGTATAAGAACATAATAACTAGAGAAGGTGAATTGCTACCTCCGACAAGAACTCCTGCATCCTTCATGGTTGCGAAATATGGGTATTATACCTGTATATGGTTAGACAACTGGGCTAAGTACACTAAGGAGGATGGTGTTTTAGCGTTCCCGGAACATGGTTCATTTAATCTGGCCGTGTTGAGAAATTTACGGGAAAAGATGATGTGTCTAGAGCCTAGACCAAGGCCGACACAGTTCGAGGCGTTGGTGGAATGGGAAGATGAGGTGCATGAGCGAGAAAAGCAGAGGAGTGGAGGCAATTATAGGTATATTTTCGGGAGAAAATATGATCGTGAAACTCATCATGATCGAATGAGGAGATGGCGAGATGCTAGTATGTCAGAGGGATTATATCCTATGAGAACTGTTGAAGAGACGGAAGGGAGAAAAGGTGCGGAAAAGGTGCCTGATGCAGAAGTGAGAAGGTATGGGGCTAATGATTATGAAGATGAGGTCTTGGATGACATGATTTACAAGAGACCACCTCCATATAGACCAGAACCAGAAGAGAGAACGCCAGTTGCTACTCCCATAAGAGATACTTTGCGAATTGTTAAAACTAAGGTTATGACACCTGATCTGAAAAGTGGTAGCTCTTTCACGGAAAGGGAGAGAGAGAGAGAGCGAGAGAGAGAGAATCGAATCGGTGATGAGAAAACAAGAGAATTAGCCAGAACTACATCTGAGCTGACTGAGAAAATTAGAGAGCTGACGAAAAATCTAGAAGCTGTTACAGTGCCTGTAACCATAGGTCCGGTTGTGCCTATTTTTGATAAGCAAAGAATGGGTGAGAATGGTTTGGCAGTTCCCTATGTTGGAAATGGTTTGGTTGGTTCTTGTTCTTTGGAGGAATCAGGTATGAGGACAGGAGAAAATAATTTGAGACAGCTGAGACATGACACATGTAGTGGAGGATCAGATGTACAGCCTAATTCAGGATTGAATGCTGGTTGTTTGGGAGGATCAATTTTGATACCACAGAGGATGGCAGAACAAGTGGGTGTAGTGAAAAAGTCTACAGAAATAACAGCTGAGGATTTGAATGATTGGTTGAAAGTTCTTCAAAAGAAGGATAAAGATTCACAGGCAATTGATGTAGCCAGGTTGCGCATAGAATTGGAGGAGCTTATTGCAGGAACAATTCCAACAGAAATATTGAAAAACCATCATGATGGAGAGTTGTTATTCATGTGCTAGAGTATCACCTGGAGGGCTAAGAGTACACATGACAGGTTAAAAGCAATAGCGAGTGAACTAGGAGTTGACATGGATAAGGTGAAAGCTTTGCAGAAGTCTTACAGGATGGATTTCTCGGATAAGGACATTGAAAATCTAAATGGTGTTGGCAGAACAGGGCAGATTAAGGAAATGATTTCTTTATTGCGAAAATGGGGTGATGTGGAAAAGTGGAAGGATAGGTGGTACAAGAAAAGGGAAGATTCAGTGGACAGGACTTACTCAGCTTTTCCCATGAGAGAAAAAGAAAAAACAGTGGATGCTTATCCTATGAGAGAGATTTCTGGAGGAGGATATGTACATGTCCCATGGACTAGACAGGATATTTTGTCATTTACGAATGATTTCCCTCGACTGAGAGAAAAGCCCGTCGAGTGGTATAGGCAGGTAGATAGGTTTGTGAAATTGTCAAAAGTGCTGTGGATTGACCTGAATAGTCTGTTTGATATAATTGTTCCAGCAGACTTGTGGGCAGAGTGTAAAATAGTTGTAGATTGGCCTGCTAAGGAGTACCCAAGAGATCCAAAAACGGGAGCACCAGACCCAGAGGTGATGAAGAAGTATGAGCAGGTTATTGTGTTCCTGAAGAATAAGGTACCCCCGAAAGAAACAGACTGGGTTAAGATAGATCGGACACATCAGGAAGCGAAAGAATCAGTTCATGCTTTTTATGAAAGGCTGATACTGGCTTTTAAACAGTTCAGTGGAGATGAACACCTGGGTGATAAGGATTTGAGTCATTTTGTATACAGGTTTGTATATGGCTTGAGACCTGAAATAAGTGAAAGAATACGTGAACACACAGATTGGCAGAGTAAAAAGATTGATGAAATCTTGAGACATGCAAAGTACTTTAGTGATGAAATTGAGGCAAAGCAGAGGAAGCTGAAAGAGAAGGCAATGTGGGCACAGGTGAAAGTTGCAGAAAGACAAGAAGCCCAGCTGGTGGAACAGGAAAACAATCCAGGAAATAGGCCCAGATATGGCACAGGAAAGGGAAAGGGGAATCTAGAAGAAGCGAAGAAGAAGTTCCCTTGTCACAACTGTGGACAATTGGGGCATTGGAGATCCGAGTGTACCAATCCACCATTAGTGAGTAATGAGAATAAATCATTGAATCAACAGGTGCAGAACGAGGGGTGTAATCATCAGCAACAACAGCAGAAGGTTGTCAGACAGCAGAGTCAAGAGCCAAAACCGCCCTTGCCGCAGAATAGAGGGTCCCAAAAGTATAACCAGGACTCAGAATTCTACAATGATGAGCAGGTAAACAAACCGAGACGTTCAAACCTGGTACAGCAGTACTGGTTAAAGAATGAGGGGAGTGAGTCTGAAGGGGACTATTGACGGAGCCGAAGAGAGGAGGAAGAGTGCATACTTGGTGCAACTCTAGAAATAGACCAGGCAGGACCATTTGTAGATGGGAAAATAAATGGGGAAAGTGTTACTTTTTTGGTAGACACAGGAGCGACGAGATCAACTGTCAGGTCAGCAGATATAAGAAATCTTCCTCTCTCGGACGAAGCAATCCAAGTGGTTGGTGTAGCTAATACACAGATTAAGACTCGTCTTACTGAACCAGTAAGGGTAAGAATAGGGAAATTTTCAGACATGCACAGATTTGTAGTCTGTGACACTAGTCCAGTGAACTTGTTAGGTACGGACTTATTGTGTAAGATGAATTGCACAATTTTCTGTACTCCGGATGGAAAAGCTTTTGAGACACCAGATTAGGATGTTTTGTACAGGATGACTCTAGATAATAGAGAGAGTGAGATTGTTGGTACATATGCTGTGTTTAATCCAGATGATTTGCCTCAAGAGTTGAGACACACAGTAAAAACAGCGGTTTGGGATTTTACTGGAGAAGATGTGGGATTGATGAATAATGTAGATCCAGTGAAGATTTCAGTGAAAGAGGGAATTGTTTATCCTAATATCCCACAGTATAGATTGACACCAGAGATAATTGAGGGAATAACCCCTATAATTGACAAGATGATTCAACAGGGTGTTTTGAGAGAGTTACTGAGTAGCCCGTGTAATTCACCGATAATGGGGCTAAAGAAACCTAATGGAAAGTTCAGGATTGTACAAAATTTGAGAAAGGTTAACAAAATTGTGGTGGCATGTTGTCCTATTGTGCCAAATCCGTCAGTGATTTTGTATCAGATTCCTCATGATGCTGAGTGGTACACGGTGATTGATTTGTGTCATGCTTTCTTTTCAATTCCATTGCATCATGACAGCCAGCCGATTTTTGCATTTCGGTTTGGACAGCGTATTTTAGCATGGTGTCGTATCCCACAGGGGTATACAGAGAGTCCATCGATATTCAATCAGTTATTGAAGAAATCATTGGAGAGTTTGATCATGCCTGAAAGCTCAGTACTAGTGCAGTACATCGATGACCTACTTGTGGCATCGAAGACACGTGAAGCTTGTGAAGTAGATACCATAGCTTTACTGAATCATCTGGCAGATGGAGGGTTAAAGGTATCTCCGGCCAAATTGCAATTTTGCAAGAAAGAGGTGCATTATCTTGGACACAATATTGAAAAGGGTCTGAGAAAAGTGACCGATGACAGCATCAAAATTATCAGAGGAATGAGAGCCCCAGTGACCCAGAGAGAAGTGAGGATGTTTCTGGGGATGGTAGGTTATTGCCGTCAGTGGATAAGTAATTTTTCCCTGATAGCAAAGCCACTGATTAAATTGACCAAAAGTGAGGTGAGAGACCCATTGGAACTGAATGCAGAACAAATGGCAGCATTTGAAGAGTTGAAGAGCAGAATGTGTGAAGCCCCTGCTTTGGGAATGCCAGACTATGAGAAAGAGTTTGAGTTGTATTGCAGTGAGAGAAATGGTTGTGCACTTTCAGTGTTAATTCAGAAACATGGACAACTGAGAAGGCCAATTGCGTACTTCTCATCAACACTTGACCCCGTAGCTGTGGGTTTGCCAGGTTGCCTGAAAGCAGTAGCTGCTACATGCAGAAGCTTGGAACAGAGTGAGGGTATAATAATGGGATATCCTGTAAGGGTATTCGTACCTCATGATGTGGCAATTCTTTTGACAAGAAGCAGGACTCAATATATGTCACATAGTCGGCTGACTAAATATGAGAAAATCATTCTGGGAGCATCAAATGTGACCCTT
This sequence comes from Triturus cristatus, assembly GCF_964204655.1. Taxonomy (NCBI): domain Eukaryota; kingdom Metazoa; phylum Chordata; class Amphibia; order Caudata; family Salamandridae; genus Triturus; species Triturus cristatus. The sequence continues at coordinate 498,645,446 of NC_140586.1, forward strand.
GAGAGATGTGTGAATGTGAATCCAGCAACTCTTTTACCAGATGCTGAAAATGTGAATGTGGGAGATGATGTTGATCATGATTGTTTGGATGTGCTTGATTACTGCACAAAACCCAGACCAGACATAAGAGATTTGCCATTACCTGAGAGTGATTATGTGCTGTTTGTGGATGGATCGTGTCTGAGAACTGATGATGGTGTACTGAGTGCAGCATATGCAGTGTGCAAGGTTTCAGAAGTTATGGAAGCTTCGTCTTTGAAAGGAGTGAGGTCTGCTCAAGTGGCTGAATTGGTGGCATTGACGAAAGCTTGCAAGATTGGGAAGAATCTGAGAGTGACTGTGATGACTGATAGTCAGTATGGATTTGGAGTGGTTCATGATTTTGGCCAACTTTGGCTTCAGAGAGGTTTCTTGACGTCGAGTGGAACTCCAATAAAGAATGCTGAAGTGATTGGGAAGTTGCTTGAGGCGATACAGCTGCCTAAAGAACTAGCAGTTGTAAAATGTGCTGCTCATGGACAAGGAGATGATTTTGTTACTCTTGGTAATCGTTTTGCCAATGACATAGCACAGTTTTGTGCAAAGAACAATCATTTGATTAACCGGGGACGAGAAAGGGAGATGTCTTTTTGTTCTGTGATGTTTACTAATGTCCTAGAAACGTGGGATGAAGTGAAACAGTTGCAGGATGAAGCAGGAGATGAGGAAATGAGAGATTGGATTAAGGCAGGTTGTGCCCCAAGAGAGACAGATCATGTTTGGATCTATAGAGATGGAAGACCAGTCATGCCTAATTCAATGCTGTCAACAATGGCGAGAATGTATCATGGTCAGGGACATCTGGGGAGGGACGCAATGATTAGGTCCTTTAAACAAACCTGGTACAATGCAAAGTTCAGGTTGATTGCAGAAAGCATCTGTCAGAGATGTTTGATTTGTCAGCAGTTCAATACTGGAAAGAAGACAGTGGTGAGCCTAGGAACAATAGGCAGAGAAGGAGGTCCTTTTACCAGAATGCAAATTGATTTCATTGAAATGCCCCAAGTGAATAAATTGAGGTATGTTCTAGTGGTAGTCTGTTTGTTCTCGAGATGGGTGGAGGCCTATCCGACTAGGAGAAATGATGGAATAACAGTGGCAAAGTTACTGTTAAGAGATTTGATTCCTAGGTATGGGTTCCCAGTGACAATTGAGTCACACAGAGGTGGACACTTCTACAATGAGCTCATGGGTTTAATTTGTGAAGCATTGAGCATACAGCAGAAGCTACATTGTGCATACAGACCAGAGGCTTCTGGTGTTGTTGAACAGATGAATGGCACAATCAAAAACCGAATTGGTAAGATGTGTTTAGCCACTGGAATGAAATGGCCTGATGTCTTGCCTCTAGTGCTAATGACTATTAGGTCTACTCCAGATAGAACCACAGGGTTGAGTCCACATGAAATATTGATGGGACGTGCGATGAGACATGCTTTCGTGCCCGTCAACAAGTTGATGACAATAACTGATGACATGATTTTGGATTACTGTTAAGGCCTGGCTGACGCAGTTCATTCTGTGTTTCACCAGGTTGGAGAAGACGCCACCACACTTGAAAAGAAGCAAGCCCATGATCTGAGTCCAGGGGACTGGGTGAGGATAAAAGTGCACAGAAGAAGAAATTGCTTGGTTCCAAGGTGGGGAAGGCCAAGACAAGTCATTCGGACTACGACAACTGCTGTAAAGTGTGCTGGTGTAAAGAACTGGGTTCATGCAAGTCATACTCTGAGAGTTCCAAATCCAAAGGATGGGACTGGGAAGGAGTATTTTGAAGAGTCAGATTCCAGTGATGATGCAGAGACTGAACCAGTGACAAGAAAAAAGAATCCTGAAAGGGGGGAAGGAGAAAGAAAGTCAGGTGATTCTTTTTTCTTTCCAAGAGAGGCTTCAAGGGAAACATTGAGAGTCTCAGGGGAGAGATCGGATTTTGTAAGAGTGTCTGAAGTTCCAACAACGAGTGGTGAAGAAAGAAGAGAAAAGGGCAATTCCACAGAGACTACACCTGAGTCAGATGAGGAGGTTGAAAATGTTGAAAATCCACCTGAGATTACTCCTGAAGAAGTAGGGTCAGTAGAAGATAGAGAGGGACAGATTGCGGAAGACCCCCGAGGAGGTGTAGGGAACATTCCTGATAAGCTAGGTGAAGGGACAAGTAGACAGCAAGAAGAATTGCGTGTCGGAGACCCGAGGAGGGACAGAAATAGGGAAATCTCAATCGGTGGTGAGAAAGAAGTCTGTGGAGCAAAAGAGAATTGTTGAAGAACAAGAGGCAAATGAAACAGAATCAGATGAAAGTGAGAATGAGAAATCAGAGGGTCGAGTTCTGAGAAAGAGAACTTGGATCGGAGAAAGAAATAATAAAGAAGTGAGACCAAAAAGGGTTGTAAGAGGAGATCTTTTGCCTAACAGGATAAAGAGGCTGAGGTACAGACTGACACGAGCAAGTGCAAGTTCAAGTTCATCGAAAGCTGAACAGGTGAACGAGGTGTCCAGTCAGAATCAAGCAAAAGGTGAGAAACAAAAGGTCTCAAAAGAACCAGAGGAGATCAAGAGAATCAGAAAACCTAACCAGAAGTATGGGTCACCGGAATGGACGTACGTGGCACTGTCTGAAGGTGAAGAGGCAGAAAGTCAAGGAAATCCAGAGGGGACCGTACGAGAAGTGGTTAAGGAGGAGAAAACTGTTGGAATCCTGAAAGTTATCTTGACTGACATTGGAGAAGAGTCGGATGCTCAGGATGTTGAAGATCTGATACAGTTTGATGTTGCTGAAGAAGAAGTGAAAAGTGATGAAAATCCGAATTGAGTGAACAAAATGAGTCACTTGAAGAAGAGTGAAAAGAAGAAAATCTGAAATTAGCTGTTTGAAATAATCTAGAGTTCTAAAAATCGGTAGTGGAGTAGTAGAGGCTAAGTCAAAAGACACTGCCAAAGTAGTAAAATGGCTAACACAGAAAATATTCAAAGTAGATGTGCCTTCTTGAAAAGATGGTGTAGAATGTGCTGCTGCTGTACAGGATTATTAATGCTGTTATGGGGTGTACTTGCTTTATTAGTTACATTTAGAGTTACAATAGATACTTTTGGAATACATGCTGAGAATGTGACTAACATAGAGAAGAGTTCACAAAAAGTAGTTCCAACTAGAATTAGTAACATTTACATACATAAAGATAGGTCGATTAATGATTTTTCTAGCAATGTTTTTTCAAAGTTGTTGTACGAATACGTAAAGACAATGGAAGTTAGGGATTGCTACGTTTGTATCCAATTACCTGCATCCGTTTCAGAGGGTGTTACTTATCATCATTTACCAGCTACGTATGGGATTTCATGTAGCGTGCTAAGTAGTGTTTTTTATTTGTTAGGGAAAATAGATTATGAGATGTCTAACAAAGATAACATTTTTGGGCAATTGCCTATGAATAGAAAGCTGAATCCAGCTAAAGAAGCTAACATTTTTGGTGAGATTTTTATTGAGACAGAAGAATTAACTTTAGATTACATTTTTAGAAACAATTTAACTTGCAGTTTGAAAGAAGAAGAAAAAGGCTTTCCTAGACATGGTAGAGAAAAGGAGAGTGAGTATGCATGAAAAGGCAGGGAAATATAAAATGAGTGAGACAGTGTGGGACATTGAGATGGGAAAGGAGTTGAGGAATGGGGCCAGTCCAACTTTGGCTTTAGATGCACCACAGAAGGGTAAACTATGCATTACTAGAAGGAAATCCCAATATGATAGCTATTTTGTTGGGACTAGTGAGTGCCATGATACATACTTTATTGCAACAGGATGGGGATTCAAGGGAGGAGAAGATCCAGTTTTCCCGGGAGTGTATTATATTTGTGGGAACAAGGCTTATTACAGGTTGCCTGACCATTGGTATGGCACGTGTTATGTTGGCCTGGTCTTTCCAAAGATTTTCCATATAGATAAGATAGAAGATGTAGAGCACATTAATCTACTAACACGCTTTAAGAGAGAAACTTGGTCAGAAATTGTAGGTGATATTTTTGGAGCTTTAATTCCAGCAGTGGGAATTTCATTAAATGCATATGGAATTCGGAAACTGTCAACAGTGGTGGATCGCTTATCGACAAGTACCGCTGGAGGGTTTCTTTTGGTAAATACGGAGATGATTGCCGTACGTGCCATGTCTATGCAAAATCGACTTGCCCTTGATATTCTATTGGCCAAAGAGGGTGGAGTCTGTGGAATGCTGAAAGTTCAACATTGTTGCACTTACATTCCTGATGAAAGCAAAGATCTAAAGGTCTATATCAAACATACTACTGATTTGCATGAAGAATTAGTACCACTGGAAGCTGAGAGTATCTGGACTAAATTAGCTAATAAGATAGTTGCTGTTAAGAGTTTTATTGCTAAGATAGGTAGTACCATTATTGGTAAAATATTATTTCCTTTGACATGTGTGATTGTTGCTTTATTGATACTTAGATTAGGGTGTTTGTGTTGTAAAAACAGGGGAGGGAAAAAGAAAATAATTAGGCAGAATACTGAAAAGAAACAAAAGAGGTCAAAGAGAGACCCACAAGAGATAGAATTAGAAGAATTAAGGGAGAGTGTTTACTTGGAGTCAAAGAGGGATGATGAAAGAGAGTCTGGTGTGTAGTGTTGTAAAAAGACATTTCAATTTCTCCTAAAAATGGGGACTAAATTTTTTTTTTTGGGTTGGGTTTTGTGGTGATATATATCACCAAAGGGGGGATTGCTGGAGCAGGGTTTTCTATTAAAAATGTATTAAGATTTAAACTCCAGTTTTATGTTTATATGTCATAATTAAAATTACTGATAATTAATTATTAATTACTAATTTTGTTAAAGTTTCTGACTAATCAATATTACTAATGAAAGAATTACACGCGGGAATGCATTTATGTTGCTTTATTAATACGTGAACTAAATTGGTGAGCAAATTAATAAAATAAGTGTCGCAAAAGTGCTATTTGTTTTGCGCTTTTAAATAACGTGCTTTAATGCTTCTTTGTGTCGCAGAAGGCTAGGTAATTACATACACATAAGGGTATTGGTGGGAATTAACACTGTATAATCATTACAATGTATTAACGTTGTTTTGTATTTCTTTTAATTAAGATGGTCCGTTTTGGCCTAATCCAAGATGGCCGCTATTTACAGCCTGCACTCGAGTGATTGAAATTTAACGAGAGGCCTCGCTGAACATGGTTGGAAGTCACCTGACCACAGCCTCTGTCTGTATTAAAAGTTTCCGTGAGGACAGCAGCTCCAGGCTCGCTGCCAATTGCCCTTGGAGAAGAATAAAGCCACAATGAACTCTGATAAACTTGTTGTGGCTTCACTATGGTTCCGAGGAAGAGCATTCATGGATGTAACATTTTCTAGCTTGAGCTTCCTTCTTCCGTGTTTTTATTTTTGTGATTTTTGTGAGCGGAGGTTTTCTAAATGTTGCAAATCAACATCCTTTCCTGCTCGCTCTGCTCAGCGGCTCAACGGACGTTTAGAGTTTGTTTGTTACTTTTATTTTGTTAGTTTCACTATAAATATTGTTAGACTAGAGAGGGTCTAAGGCCACTTCTTTCCGAACCTATGCTCGAGAGGATCGACGCTGATTGAGAGGACGGCGACTCGGGAGACTTTACTGAGAGACCTGCCCTGACCCATTTAGCTAGAATAGGTAACTATGGGAATAATGATTTCACTATTGATTGACTTTCCTTTGAACTAATTTAGATAAACAACCATTTTGTTTGAATTACAGTGTCGGGTGGTTATTTCTTTGTCATTTATTGAGTTTCGAATGTATTTCCTGTGTTTAAAATCATGACTCAAGACATATCTTTAAGGTCGCATTGACCTCGCATTAGATGCAGATTGGTTTAGGATTTCTCTCGTATATTCAGTGTGGATAGAGTAATGGTTATGAATGTTAGTGTGATGGGCCCTAGCGTATGATGAGTATATGTGCGTGTGACTGTAGAATTACTCTGTCCGTGGAAGTAGGGAGAATTTATATGCTCCGATCTGCAGCACTTCCACACCTATAACACTTTATTTTGGGTATCGCTCTACTACCCTTCTCCCCATCACTCTTAGTGGTATGAGAGCTTAACCGATCCTCATTGTCTTGTTTAGCAGGAAGATTCTTTAGGACACCACCAGCAGCCTTTGTATCCTTGTGAGAGATTTTAAACTTCTCAGACAATTTAATTTTAGCCACATTTTCTGAATCCATTGAGCTCTCTTCACACGTTAAGGCGTGAACATCACTTGAATTCACTTTCTTCCCATCACCCCTTACATTCATTTCCTTCACCCTAGAGGTGGTATTCTCCATCCCCTCAACAATTGAAACTGCTTCCATCAAAGTCGGATTCTTTGATAATAATTTCTCACCAAATTCACAGGTTCTTGCTAAAGTTTTAAGAGAAGCTACATAACTCTTGACACGTTCATTGCTACCTTGGGTCCTGGTAAAGAACTTGTGCCTCTCTAGTACGACATTTATACGTGGACCAAAGAATCCCTCAAGCATTGTCATTGTCATCTCATATACATCGCTAGATTCACCCTCACCTGATCCTAAGAATAAGATCAATACTGTCGTATATGTTACGTCCCTCCACACCTAGATTGTGCAATAAAATGGCTTGTTTTCTTACTGCTGAAAATTTCTCTCCTATCGCAACAATATAAGAATCAAATAAATTCCTCCATCTCTTCCAGGGTAAGATAGGATCCCCTTTCTCTGATAAAAACGCTGGTGGTTGGGACATACTGGTTGCAGAAGCCATCATTAAATAAAACAGGGTTAAGGACTACATTTTTTTTTTTTAGGCAGTCAAATATCAAATAACATAAACAATCATAAAAAATAAAAAAAAGTAGTCACCGCAGTCTTGGACGATGTGCAAAATAACAAACTAACACAATTAAAGTAGTCACCGGGGTCCAGAAGATATCAGTATTTCCATTAATGTTCAGCAAAAGACAAGAATAACTTCAACAGTTAAAGAGTTGCTATAAATATTTATGAAAACGAAACTCACAGTCATATTGTTTGTTGAAAGCCAGGAAGTCCATATAGCGAAATGACTAAAAAAAACACTTCGATTTAGTTAATAGGGAGGTATCGTAGTTCGTTGACTTTCGGATTTCACTTCACTTGTGGTTTGTTGACTTTCGGATTTCGCTTCTGTCTCAAAGAGAAGAAAAAAATGGCCGACACGTAAAAGACGCACTACGTGCCTTTTAACGTGATGACAGAGAAGGTCAAGGAGCTGTGCTCGTATTGCGTGATGACATCGCTGTCAACCTCCGTGTTCGGGAACGCTGGGTCCAGGAGTTCGCGAGTGAAGAGTCGCGAGTCAGCAATGTTGCATAGTTTAAAAAAAACAACGGAAACTAGCAACTAAAATCGTAAGTGCTACGGACACTTATTCATTCTATTTTTCCTTCTTTTTAAATTAAGTCTCTTTTCCAATGTCGTCCGAAATCCACCAATCCTCGCGAAATACATCACATTCAATATGTTAAGAAAAACACTCACGGAGTTGCGTGTGAGCACAACACTCACTGAAGTCGGTCTTGGCCATTCCAATGTAATCCAGATTTACACGTTAGCTTGAAGTCAGGTTTAGCTTTCCAGTCATTCAAAGAATCCCAAGTCTCTTGTTTAAAGGCCGATATTCATTAACATCGTGGGTTTTATAAGTCCTCAGGGGAATTGATGCCTGGATTCACTTGTCCCCAATCAAGCAATGTAGTCGATCGTCGCCAGTGTTGAAAGTAGGCTCTTCACACGTTAAGAAATGTTGATAAGATGTTTATTCAAGAATCAAGGTGGAAAGGCATCAACGGTCTCCGTTCACCACGACCTCCCACTCCAGTCTGAATCTCCCCCACTAACATTCTATGACATCCACATGTTCTGCACCTAACATTCCAACTAGATTACAACATACGCCAATTGTCAAGCACTAAACTCACACACGCTGGTGACTTAAAGACCGCCACTCAATCAACCTACCGGGTGGAAGACTCCTCACCGGAAGAGGATGAATAAGAGGAAACATTACTCCTATAATTTACAAGAGAGCTGAAGAGGTGCCGGAGGCCTCAACCCACATGCGCAAGCTGCGTAGCAATACAACTGCCTACGGCCCAGGCCACAGCTAGCACCGTTCAACACCAAAATATTTTCAGTATGGGACAGATAAGGGCACCCGTCCAATCAGAAGACAACCATATCGCGACAACGATCTATGTAATCTACCAAGAAGCAGATCGCTGTTCAGCAGCACACCGCAGAAGACCTAGGCTTCTTGCCATTCGCAAACCAAACAGACGACCGACACAAACAGTTCCTGAACCTCTTTGAAGGACTGGGGTGCATCAAAGATCTACCTGTGAAACTACACATTGATCCAACAATGACGCCAATGATGCTGCGACACCGCTGGGTCCCATTCCACCTCCGACCACTGGTGGAGCGCAAACTGCAAAAACTGGAAGAACAAGTGGTTATAGAAAATGTATTGGGCCAACACCCTAGGTTTCTCCAATGTTCATTGCTGAGAAGCCTAAACAGCTGAGGAAGATAATACTATGCATTCACATGTGGCTCCAAAATAAAGCCATCCGGAGAGAATGCCACAGAACGCCACATAACTCCGACCATGGATGAAATCGTGGCTGACGTTAATGGCTCCTGGCGATTCTCCACACTGGACCTGAACGCCGGGTATCACCAACTGGTCCTGGTGGAAGAACGCACCTTCAGCATGCACCTGGGTTTGCACCGCTATAAACGCCTCAACTTTGGCATCTCCTCGGCAGCCGAGGCATTTCAAAATGGCATATGTGAGACTCTAACAGGACTTCCAGGCATGCTAAATGTCAGCGATGACATTCTCATACAATCTGCCTCGGCGGCTGAACCTTGCAAACACCTCTGAGCCACATTGAAATGTCTCCAAGAATATGGTATCACGCTCCATCGAGAAAAATGTATGTTAGATGTCTGTTCTTTGAACCGTCAATAGAGTTCTTTGGATACATATTCAACCAGAATGGAATACAGGTCAACCATTGAAAGTCCCAGATGATAAAACAAGCACCGCCACCCACAACCGTGTCTGAGGTATGAAGTTTCCCAGGGATGGCTACGTATTGCGGACAATTCATTCTGGACCTTGCCACCATTGCAAATCACTGAGGAGCAGAATTCAGACAGACACCAAGTGTGGGTAGGGTCACAGTGAAGAAGCAGCATTCCAACGCATCAAGGATACCCTCCTCAACTAAACCACGCTGATGTACTTCGAGCCGGACAAGCGTACTGAACTGTGAGTGGATGCCATCTCACTTGGCCTAGGAACAGGATCCCAGGTGGTGGGTAGCCCTAGTATTCACCAGCAAAGCACTCTCACCCACCGAGGTGCGATACATCCAAATCGAGCGAGAAGCCCTAGAGATCAAGTTGGCGTGCCGGCATTTTCAACCTCTACGTGAGTGGTCAGCCCTTCAAGGTCATCACTGACCATCAACCGCTTCTTCCACTATTACAGGGATCAGCACTGCACCAGCCTCCCAAATTCAAACGGTGGGCCATCCAACTACAACAATACATGATGGAGGTTGTTTACCGACCTGGAGCGAAAAACCCGTCCGTTATTGTCAGACACCTAAGGCGAAATTCAAGATGCAGAGACAATGGAGGCATACATCAATATGATATCATCTGCAGTGTGTCCTCAAGCCCTGACACTGGCCGACATCATGGAAGAAGATGAAACAGACCCAGTCTTCACCAGGGTGTGGAACACTGTCCAAGGGGGCACATGGCAAACCTTTCTACAGGATGCCAACAATTGGTCGAAGCAAGACCGTGAGTACCTCTTGAAGATGTGGGGAGTGAGGAATGAACTCAGTATGACCCAGGATGGAATCCTCCTGCGGATCCCACATCGTCATCCCAGCGGCGCTGCAGCATCACGTAACACAGTTGGGACACGGGGAACATCGGTTGCCGATGAAGATGAAGTCATGGATGAGGGAGACGATATGATTCCCTAGATTGGAAGATTTGGTAAAAGAAGATGTATGGAGGTGCCTGGCATGCCAACTGACTGCCATTCCAGAAAGAACTGTGCCAATAATCAAAGTGGAGTAGTGCAAAGTGCCCTGGGAAAAGGTGAGCATAGACTTCCGGTGTTTCCCAGATGGGAGGATCATGCTAGCAATGATAGATAACTACTCCAACTATCCCACTGTTAAGTCATCAGCTCAATGGCGTTTACACATGTGGCTCCCGTGTTGGAAAAAGTGTTCTCAATGTTTGGTTGCCCAGCCGAAGTCAAGAGTGATAATGGACCGCCTTTCCAAGGCGGGAAATTTGATGATTTCTTTAAACATACCGGAGTGCGACATCGAAACTGATGCAGCGGTAATTTCACTGTAAGTTTTCAATGCAAAACCTCATTTACCTCTAATTTACCGCTGTAAAGGTATTGGACCCTTGCCACTGTATATTACCTTCACGAGACTTTATATAAACATGAAAAATCAAAAATGCATTAAATATTTAAGTCAAGAGAGTTGTGAGTATTTTTAAAGGGTTCTATTTTCTAGTTAAAAGTTAAAGTTCTCTGACCCTTTATTAATTTAGTCAAATATCAATCAGGTTACAGAATTGAAAATAGGAAAATAGAATTAATACAAAACATATTATAGGTTGCATACAAAACACTCCATAAAGGAAGGGAATGAAGCATTAATGGCAATCAGAATTCTTTAAAGAGTTCAAGAAAATATTATTCAAGAGTGAGATTTGCAAGGCTAATCAATAATTAATAATTGGCAAAAAATCCCCCATAAAGATAAATAAATGCATAAGACAAATAAATCCTTTCAAAACTAGTTAATTAGTCAAAGCATAAACTTAAAGTTTTAGCATCTAAATCCCAACCTTCTGTCAGCTACAATTCTCTGCCCTGGTCTTTTCAAGTTTGGCTCTCGTGCTTTACAGAGAGAAGCTGCTCCTGAAAAGGCCCCTCCTTCACAGATGTTGTCTTTTTCTTGAAATACCGGGACGCTTGATTTTGGCCGCCATTCCTGAGGGAGAACGCGGCATTCTTCCTTTTCTTCGGGACCCGCCGAGTATTCGTTCCTCGTTTAGAGTCCCCTCCATGTAGATATGGCAGCGCGACCCCGTGCTAGTTAGATTCTTTCACTGCTGTTTGGTGATCAAGGCTACTATTATTTGACAAGGTCATTCTGATTTCAACTTTGTATCTCTGGATCCTCGTATGTGTCGGGGAGATTTTGTACTTCAGATTTTTTGTGCTGTTGGGCCTCCGTTATTCTGAGTAGGCCTTATCTCTTTCATCGTCTGTTGTCTATACTCGATCTAGTATAAAGACTCTATTGCCTGAATTATGAGCATTGATTGAGCTCTTATCCATTGGACGCTCAGCGAAGTATTTGGAGCTGTCGTTTTTTGAAGTATATAGACTACGGATCCAAGTTATTCCCAGTATACACCTGTTGGATCTTCCTTTCCTTTTTGGTCTTCCCCACTTCAGTGCTCTCTTCTAATGTTTAAGTGACCTGAGGAAGGTGATGGCTACTTGTTAGCCGAGTACCGAAACACGTGTCGGCACCGTGCAAGACAGGACCTAGTGGGCTATACACTATTGGGAATACTTGGTACTTGTATTATAGCCCAATATACAAATTCTGATTTTCTGTCTTCTTTTTATATATATGGTTTGTTGTTTATATGAATTGTTTCACTTGATGGATGCGAGAATGCAGAGTGTTTGATTGGTAAGATTGATGGAAATATATGTGTTTGTATTTGTGTATTTTATTGTTTAGAGCTCTTTTTGTGGGGATATGATTCATTGTTTATTCTACCATTCGATCAGCATTGGTTAAATTGTTTATCCTCTTTATTGTCTATGTATATTTAATGTACTTATGCTTTTGTGTGTTCTTTTTGTTTTTTGACTTGCTTTGACATATATCTTCTTGAAAATTAAATATTATTTATGTACTATATCTTGAAATAAATACTGTATTTGTATTATATTTTTGTCTATATGTACTTTGTTATGTATTGTATTCTCCCCTGATCAATATTTAAGGTTGTGGTTGTTATCGATTGGAGACGTGGCTACGCTTCTCTATTATCAGGTGGCAGGTGACATTCTCCTCCCTTGTTCTTGAGGGTGGAATTTTGCTTATTCCCTCCTTCACAGACCACAGAGGAATGTGATCTGACTTGCCAAAAATATGACGTGCAAGGACTCTCTGACAAATATGAGCAAAGGCCCCCCCACCTTCCTCTGTCTCTCCTCGGACGAAATCTCCTCCCAGTCTGCACCCGCGATGCTCACATACTTAACCCATATGATGTCTGGCCTCATCTGCTGCCTCTCGTCTCTCCTCCTCCTAAAAGCAGCCAGAAGCACGCCTCCAAAGAGGTCATTATACTCTAATTCTTGGCTGACTACACAAATAATGTTGCAGTTTTCAGTAAAGCTTGCACCGATTGATTAGCATAGATGACATGAGGGTCTTACCATCCTGTTCTCATTGCAAATCCAGTTTTAACAAACAAAGCGTTAATGATTTATACAATTATAAGTTTTAGCAACATTTACTAGGGAAAATGTTTCAGTCCATTTCCTTTTTCCTGTCACATCGCACGCAGGATAAACACATTCCACAAACACTGGTACATTAGCAGGACTACAAGAATTTAAAATTCACGGTGTGTTTGAACCAGGTCTTCACTTGAGGCACTTGGCAGTATGTAGCTGGTTCTGCACAATACAATTCACAGCCTTGCTGGATTCACAGGCAGCCATTTTATCTTAGGCCCAAAAATAAAACAAACACAAAAATAGTATTAATTTACACAATAATACCCATTCTGTTTACCTCCCCCATACTAATACCTTGTATTATTTATTACCTAGCAAAAGCTATTATTTTAAAGCAGGTTTTCTATTATTTGTGCACAGCATGCACAAATGTGCAATGTACAACATAGCATAAAACATGAACCAGTGTAAATTTTCAAAGCGCACACAGTTAATACATACTCATAGCAACATGCTCTAATGTTTTAGATAGCTTTTCATGCAAAATGCTTTAGCCCCACGTGTAGTGATGGTGCATGGTTGATTAATTTAATACACATTATAATAAGATGTGTTATGAACTGAATATGTATTGTCTAAATATGCAACAAAGCCAAAGTCTTTTGAGACAGGAACAGGGAGTGTGATTTACAGGGGAAAAGAAGCTGGGAAGAGAGAACACATTCCATTATTATTTTCAAAGCCAAAGAGGAAACTGAAATCACGAGTTTTCTCTACACTGCAAAACACGTTAATTCAGCACAAGCATTTCAGACTGAAAGCATTGTGACCAGGCCTCATTTTATGTCTTTCACTTTGCTTTGCACCAAAAGTGCCACTTTTAATAAGCATTTGACTAGGCCTCATTTCATGTTTCATGTCCATGTGTTTTCCACTTGCACCATTATCTGCATCATTTTAAATGCAGTCTGTCTGAAGCAAAAATATAAAGCAATGTCTGACTCCAGATGAAATCTGAGCTACATCACCACATCACCCACACAGTGGCCACAGGCCAATGGAGAAATTGAAAGGTTCATGAGAACACTCAATAAGATACTTCGGATTGCAGTGGCTGAGCACGCTGACCCAGAATGCCACCTGCAGTTGTTTTTTAAGGGACTATAGGAGCACACCACACAGCACCACCCAACAAACCCCATGGACACTTATGTTTAACTGACCAAGCAGGGACACGATCCCTGTGTGCCCGGGGTTGGTGCTGTCCCCTTACGGAGACCAAGCAACCCACACACGAAAGAAATGGTAGAATGCACCAGCCGGCCACAAAAGGGGGGTCAAGCATCGTGACCTCCTGTCGGGTAACCAAGTGGTCATCAAGGATTGAAAACCTGGATGGAAATTCAGGACACCATACGAGCAAGAAGTATAGACAGTAGTAAAGATACAAGGAACCATGGTAACGTCACAAAAGGACAGGATACCGTGGCCTGGAACATCTCCTGGTCCAAGAAGTTAGAGGTGGCCCTTCAACACCCAACCCTGGATGACAAAGGAGCAGAGGAAGGAGACTGGCCCTGTGGGGAAGAAGACTCGGCACGGGGTCAGTCAGCAGGCCTACAACAATAGCAAATAAGTGTGTGCATACATCACATTGGCGTGCCGCGAGAGGCCCAAGGTTCGCAGAATGAGCACGACTTACTCCCTTTCACAGTGGGGCTCAACAGCTCAGTCAGCAGGATGATGGCTCCGTTTGCTAGAGACCGATGCTGCCTGTGGGGTCTTGATCCCTGTGCAACCACCTATACAACTACTTCATTGCATATTGTGACAGAACACATAACAAACCCACACTTGTACCGATGGTGCACACCATTAGACGGTCAAAGGCAGCACATGGACATTAACTCACTTACATGCCAGGCGTAGTGGAAATGACATCGCAAACTACATGCTCTCCGGAAACATAAGAGGCGTGACCCTGGACACCTATAACCGGTCAATAGCCTCAAATGTGCTGCTGATTGATTAGGTGAAAGGCAAAAACCAGAATGTTCAGGGAGTGGGCAGGTCTTAGACAGACCCCTCTTTACTTTTTGCTCCAGACATTGCCCTCATGACCTCTGCAGTGTTAGGGGAATGTAGACGTAGCAGGTGCCAACACTGACATTCACACAAACAGTTTTGGAGTATGGCTATTGAAACCTACACAAATACAAATAACTTGATCAAGATTATACGCAATACATCACTAAAAATTAGGTGTAAAGAACATACTAATATCAATAGAACAAAAGTAACCAACATTCAATTGCTACTGTAATTAACCAAATTAAAAAGTAAAACACATTTCATTTATTCCTAACCTCAAATAGTATCTCATTGAATAAAAAATTATCACTTTGAGCGAACACTAGGTGGCAATATTTAACCATATATCAATCGTTCACACTTGTCATCCGGTAAATTGGTTTTGGAATTAATTCCATGAAATGCCACAATCACAAATAAATTACCAGACAAAATATTGTTTTAGTGTAGGACGGTAAAAGGATTTAAAAAAGAATCACATGTTGCTTTTTTTGTGCCCAAGGATGTACATTATAACAGCGTACATTACTCGGACGTTACCCATTTAAGAAAAGTTGTTCATAGTAAAATACAATGTAACGGTGTCAACATTCCAAGAGGCCACGCAAAAATCCAAAACAACTCCATCTCCACCTCTGGTGTGGTTGAGACAACAGACCAGCCGCCCTTCTGTGCTTCACAATAAACAATGCAACACAAGGACTGGCAAGGCTCGCCACAGGTCTGTCCGTATCATAAGTCAAATGTTTCGTTGGTTGGCGAGTTAGTGTGTGAGGTGGTGCGGCTGGATGAGTGGATGAATGTGAGAATGACTCAACCGAGAGATGTGTGAAGACCCTGAAGGATGAATGAATGTGTGAGTGACAGAGGGCTAGGTGGGAGCATTCATGCATTGTTGAATAATAGGTGCAAGGATGGATGAAACGATAAGTCATAAAGGGAGTCATTCAGGTTAAAGCAGCATTAAGGGCAGTAGGATAATGTCATAAAATCAAGAAGCACAAATGTTAAGAAAATGTAAACAATACGCTAAGGGCTCACACGTCAAAGCATGACATTCCCCCATTTAAAACATGCTCTAAAACAGTACAGAAAATGTGCCACTGAGTAGCTACTGAGTCACTGTAAGCGCAGCCATCACACACTGTAAATGGACAACCACACACGCAATCCATTAAACCGCCCCCCCCCCCCCTCCCAAAGGCGATCCCACTTCCTCGCCAGCAATGGACTGCACCTCTGCACATGTGAAAGGGAGGCCAGCTGCTTTTAACCAGCCAGGCCACTTATCTAAAACAAAACAGAAACCCATTTCGGCAGATAAAAGTACCATTGAGCTCCTAAATGCATGCAGCACCAGGAGTGGAAAACTGAGGCAACACATGCCAGCGATGTGGATTTGTTTTCTGTGTGTGAGCAGCTTTTCTAGTGCTGGCAGCTAGCTTCCAGGCTGTGCATGACCTGTATGTGAAAAAGTGGCAGCATTGCTGGCCAGGCTGTGCTAGTTCGGAATGAGAAGGAACATATGACTGCTTTACATGTTCTACATTTACTGCGAGAAGAGCAGTGACTGCCACTTTAAACATCGCACAAGTTTACGTCCTCTTAAGAACATTATATTAACCATCGTAGTACAGCAATGAAACCCTAGACTGCAGCTCGAAGTGAAATAATCATCAAGGATGAAAACAAAAGCCACTGTAAGGCAAGCAATCACTTGATTCACTGCTCATTTGTACCCGTAGTGTCACAATAAAGGAACAGCTGGGTCGACGTGATATACAACTATGCCATGCAAGGGCGTGGAGTTTGTAAAGGCTGCAATATACTGCACAGCAGGCTTGGTCTCCTTGGCAGAAAAAACAAGAATATACAATGCAGTAGACCTCACATTTGCGAGAGTTTAAGCTATTGGCATTGTAAATGACATTGCCTTTTATTTACCTGTTTTTACAATTAAAACATAAATAAAGGACATTGTCATTTACAATGCCAATAGCTCGAACTCTTGTAAATGCAAGACCTATTTCATTTAACATAAGTGGCCGCCATTGTCCCGGGCTGCTTGGAAAGTGAAAGCATGCATGGTGCGCTGAATGAGGCAGAAAAGCATGTCGTGCCTGCAGTAGGAGAAACTCATTAAGGAAAATAGTGCTTACGGACTAAATAAAACATACCATGTAACAACAGAAGTAAAAAGGCCCGTCCTCATGGGAGGTTACAAATGAAGACAAGGCAGTACTAAGGAGGGACTAACAAGCCTATTAACAAATCAGAAGTCAGCATTTACAAAGGACAATGACACAAGCCAATAACAAGAATGGGCGGAGTTTCAAGTCCATACATGAACACAGTATGCCTCGCTTTCACTTTAAAAGCTACATGAGCAGCTTTGAATTTGGTCTGTAAAAAAGCTGTAAAAAGATGTACTATATACACATTTTTTGTGTTCAATTATTTTTATTGATTTTGATCATCAATAGACATGATCATACAAAAAGAGCATCTGAAAAAGGTACAAGTAAGTTATAGTTTGTTAACTAATAAACTATCTAACAGTTGTATAACATCTTAATACTTAGTAAACAATCTTAAGAGTACCCATGAATATAATTATATAATATAGTAAAAGAAAAGAAAGAAAAAAGAATAGAAAATAGAGGAAAATAAAATAAAGAAGAAAAGATAGAAAATAGAAAGTAGACAATTGCTTTAAAAGAGAGAAATAGTAAAAGTTATTGGAACCATAATAAAACTTGAGTAGAAATAGGTAGCTATAATATAATAGGATATATAATTACTATTTCATCAACTGATTAGGAATAGTCATGACTGTAAAGCTATATAATCATCATTTGGTTTCCAAAATACATGATAATTAGATGTATTATGGGTAAGACCTGTAAGAGATAAATTGACTCCTCTTCTGGAAAAAATATCCATGCTCACCATGTATGTAGTGACAGTAATGAAGCATTTTTCCAATTAGTAGTAATGGATTTTAATGCAGCTGATAATAAAAAATCCAAAAGCTTGAACTCAAGATCTGTCAATTGTGTTGTAATAAATACTGATTTACAAATTATTATAGTATCAGACAATTTATCTGTAATATTCAATATTTTTGTTACAATATTCCAAACATTACTCCAAAACTTACCAATGTTAGGACAGACAAAGAGCATATGTCTCAACAGTCCTTGTTGAGAGCAATTCCAACATATCCATGAATTCAACAACGTTGCTTTGTGTAACCTAAAAGGAGTCCACAAGCAATTGAATAAAATAAATGTATTTGTTTGATATAGTGAAACGGGTAACCATCCTGAGATGCTATTCAACCAGATTTTCCGCCAAGTATCTGAGGATAGTAAAATATCCAACTCTTTATTCCAAAAAGAAGCTAGGAAGTTAATATTATCACCTGCACTTCCATTCAATTGTTTATAAAAAAGAGATACTGCATGAGATTAGGAGGCCAGGGTTTGGATATATACAACCTAATCAGAGGTTGTGTTCTGGGGAAAATTATTAGGAAAAGAGTCTAGTATTGAATTACACAATAGTTCATATTTATAACTATCTGTAGATTTTAGTTTGAACAATTGTTGCAGTTACTGAAAAGATAAAAAAGTAATGTTACTGTATATATCTTTCAAGTAAAAAATATCAGCTTTAATCCAGGAATTCCCAAATGATGAGTGTAAAGTAAATGCCATAGGACATTGAAAAATTGAATCAAGATCGTGTAGTATTAATTTTGTAGATTTCACAATTGTTGATTTCTGAAGCAAACTCGTTGAATTAGACATGGTGACTAATGCAGACAACGGAAACCGGGCAACTAAGTTTTGTTCAATACTAAGCCAACTAGGAGTATTGTTAGTTGTCACAGCTTGAAATCATAACGCACTTTGGTTCAAATTAAATGCTTTTTGATACTTTACAAAATCAGGCAAACCTAAACCACTATTGATCTTGACTATCTTCAACTTCTTATAGCTTATACGAGGAGATTTGTTATTCCAAATAAATCTGGTAATGATAGTATCTCATTTTTTTATAGAATTTAAGAGGAAGTTGTGTAGGCATCATGGATAGAAAGTAGAATATTTTCGGTGCAATAACCATTTTAATAGAATCTATCTTCTCCCACCAGCTTAATTAAAGTGCAGACCATTTTTGAAATTTTTCTTTGAATAAGTCTAAAATACATTCACAGTTTAATGAAGTCAATTGTTTTATATGAAAATAATATACCCAGGTATTGAATTTTATCTTTGACCCAAATGATATCTTTGTTGGGAACCAAAACTGGTAAACAATGAACATTTAAGCGGACAAAACAGTTTTTTAGTATTTAGCGAGTATCCTGAAAATTGAGAATAAATACTAATTCAATCTAATAATGAGGGAATTGACAAATCCGGATTACCAATATAGAGAAGTACGTCATCAGCATATGCAGATTTTAATAGGAACGTTATTAATAGTAAGACCTTCAATTTCCATAGAATTTCTGATTGCAAGTAACAAAGGTTCTATTGCAAGTAAGAAAAGTCAAGGTGATAACGAGCACCCTTGCCTAGAACCTCTGTAAAGTAAAAATGTATTAGACCTCTGATCATTAATAAAAAGTTGAGCCGACAGATCTGAATATAAAGCTGAAATCATACGCATAAAGGAGGAACCCAGATTAAATGCAGCCAATGTATGAAAGCTATATTGCCAATGTTGTTTATCAAAAGCCTTTTCTGCATCCAAATATAGCAGGCCAGCCGGTTGGGTTAATAATGCACCACTTTCAATTGCATGGAATAATAATCTTACATTGTTTATTGACTGTTTTTCATGAAACCTGATTGGTCAATATGCACAATGGAAAGCAGTAATGAAGCTAATCTTGCTGTCAGGATCTTTGTGTAAAGTTTACAATCCTGATTAATCAAGGAAATAGGACGATAATTTGAAACCGTGGAGGGGTCTTTATCTGGTTTTGGAACGACTATAATCAAAGCTTCCATTAAAGACCCTGATATTTTTCCTGTAAGACTAAAATGAGAAAATAATTTGAATAAATGTGGGGACAGGAGAGTAGCAAATTCTGTATAAAATTCTGTTGGAATACCATCTGGGCCTGGAGATTTATGCAACTTAAGTGATTTAATGGCTGAGAGTACTTCATCAATAGAAATTGGCATGTCTATTTTTTCTCTAGCTGATTGAGAAATTTGAGGTAAACCATACTTCCCTAAAAATGTATCAATAAGTGATAAATCATTTGAAGGAGGTTTATTATATAACTGAATAATAATTCATAAATTCATCCACTATTGCTCTATTATATGTAGCTGTTTGCCTATCAGATTTGTGGATAGCACTAATTTGAGTGTTATCTTTCTTAATACGCAGATAGTTTGCTAAAACATCTTCCAAATCTATTAGCATTAAAACAGAATTTAGCTTTAGAATTAGAGATTTGTATGCCTTCTCTAGTGCTTAATATAGAGTTTAATTTATAGCAAATCTTTGCAGGTGTATTTTGTATTTAATGTCACCGGATGTAATAAACAAACGTTCATATTTGGCAATTTGTCTCATTCTTGAATTCGTGTATTAGATGTCTTATTATTATGAGCTATAATTGAAATTGAACCCCCCCCTCCCCCCGATGTACGCCTTAAAGGCATCCCATCTGTTTACAATTGATGTAGAACCTTCTGGATTAAACATAAAATATTTCTGAATTGAGTATCAAACTTTGTGTTTGTTGTCGTTGTTAAGAACATTATTTGTGTTCATGCACCATCTTCCTCGAGACTGTTGAGAGACTGTAGGATATAAAATGCATGAGACAAGCGCATGATCTGAAATATCAATATTTTGGATAGTGGGAACTAAATGTAGTGATATCAATAAAAAATCTAACCTAGAATCTGAATTATGAGAATTAGAATAAAAAGTAAGGGGCATATTAACAACAGCCAGCGAAAATTATCGCTGGCCATGCTTAGCGATAATAATATTATCGCAGGCTATCTCTGGAATTTATCACCCTGGTAGCGCATTATTAAAAAACGTGTTTCTCCAGGGCGATAAAACTTCCAGAGATAGCGAGGTTATCGCCCTTTTGCAGGGAACATCGCTGGTTTTCCAGCAATGTTCCCTGCAAAATGGCGATAACCTTGCTGATATGACCTACAGGGTCGTATCAGCATAATCCACCCCCTATGTTGGGTATAATTAATTCAGGATTTTAGCAGATGTTAGATTTTGGTGAAAACGGCTGTTTTCGTCAAAATCTAACGTCTGCTAAAATCATGTGAGCTGCCTTGTAAATATCACGATGTTAACATCAGCGATATTTGCAAGGTAGTCCATCCGGGGTATGCCCAGTAACGCCCACTTTGCATCTCATTGGAGATGCAAAGGGAGGCGATGGGTAAAAGGGTGCTAATGGATGTTAGCACCCTCTTGTTAATAGGGCGATAGTTTTATCTCTGCTTTTTTGGCTTTAAAAGACAAAAAAGCAGAGATAAAGCCCTTGTAAATATACCCCTAAATTGTTTGTCTGTTGAGTAATGTAAATGCCAGATATCAACTAATTTAGTTGATTTAAAAAAAGATTTAAGAGCAAAAAAAGCTTTTGGAGGGTGATGTTCAATTTGAGACTACTATCTAATAAAGGATCACTTATAAGATTGAAATCAACACCAGTAATAAGTGGAACATTACCCAATTTTAAGACTTCTGACTCAGGGTCATCCTTTGTAAGACCGTATAAATTAATCAAGTGTAGGACCATGTCATCAATTTTAATTTTAATTATAACAAAACAACCATTAGAATCAAAATACTTATGTAATATTTGAAGAATTTGTTTTTCATGCAAATAAAATAGCAACTCCATTTACCTGTTGAGAGCAGGTGAAGGGATAATATTACTGACCCATTTTTTGTTCATGTACGCTAGTATAGTGTCATCAACATGAGTCTCCTGTAATAAACAAATATCAGCCTTATGCCTAGCAAGGTAATCCATACCTTTAGTACGTTTAACAAGATACCATAAACCTTTAACATTAAAATACACAAGTTTAATACCATGAATATTAGACAGCATTGAAAGAAACTGAGTAGAGAGGAAAGTAAAGAATTAAAAGAAATAACAAAATATACATAGTACTGTTAAAAAACAAAGAAAAAGAATGGAAAAGCCCATAACAAAGACAACATATAGACAGAAATAGAATTCTTGAATTGAACACACGCATAACAAGAATAACCATTCTAAACATGCCCAGTAAAGAATTAAATCAATTTAGGCTAACTATAAATACATCAAATCTAATAACTTAAGTAACATTTTCATTAGTTTCCATGGAGAGCTTTGAGTGCTGGTCTAAGTATAGGTGAAGGTCATCCGGATGTTCAAAGGACTTTGAGAAGCATTTTTTTTTTTTTGGACGAAGATCAGCAAATTCTTTGCAGAGTTTTAAAGTCTCCTTGCCAATTCTTGATGAATAAAAATATAATTACCGTTGACCATTAAAGAATTCATTTCTCTTGACACTTTCCGTATAAATACAAGATGGTGATGATGCAACACCTTGAATATCATTTGACGGGGCTCAGTTTGATTTCGGGTTGTGTGTGAAGGAATTCAATGAGCTTTGTCGAGCTCAAATTTTTCTATAAATTTTAACTGCAAAAGGCCAGGTAATAGATTTACTACGGACATCCTACAGTCATTACCTTCCACATCTTCTGGCAAAATAAAAATTCTTAAATTGTACTGCTGATTACGATTTTCCAAGTCTAGCAACTATGTACTCATTGGTTCTATTTTCGCTATGACAGGAATAAGAGCATCTAATTTGGTTTTGTTGTCTTGAATTGTAATTGCATTGTCAGAAACTTTCATTGAAATACTTGCCATATCTTTGCACAAATTCTTTATTTCTGATGCAATAGTGTCTGTGTTAGAATGAACAGCCTGCATTTCATCAAACAAATCAGCTAAGGAAGGCTCACAAGAGTCTTCAATTTTAATCTTGACTGGTGGAGGTGAAGTATTTTTTTTACATTTGTTAAGTACCAAAGGAGTATTTTTCCCTCCATAGTACCACGATAAATATTAAAGCCAATAATCTGTTCAAATGGCAAATTCCAAGCTAAAACCAGCTGTGGGAGTATCTAGGCCACAGCGGTGCCCATTCCTGCCTGTGTATCTGCCCTCCTGACAGAAAAAATCAGCAATATCTGAGTGGAAGCACTGCTGAAAGACACTTCTCCACAAACCTCCTTCAACCTTGCCATAAACCGGAAAACAACGCCTCCAACAAATTCTGTCACTAATCCAGGTACCATTTTCAGTTTAAATATAGTCCTTTTAGTGGCAAATTTGTCGTAAAGTGGGCCGAAATCGTGGAGCTCACTCTGTGGCGGCCATCTTGTTCGATCGCTCGTGAGACTCACTTTGTGAGCACACATTTTTAATGTTGCTGATCTACTAAGAACATAAAAGAAAAACAAGGGTACCCCAATCATAGAACCTGGGGTGGAATAATGTTTATAGAAACAATGGTTAAAAAAATGGCAAAAGAATAGTCCAAGGGAGATGCAGGGTGTTGCACCCAAATAGGGAACAATGGAACTAAATAAGGGAAGGCCAATTAATGCTGGAGGGAGCAAGAAAATGTGTGCCAGGGACACGTTATGATCAGAATAACAATAGATGTTTATTTGCGATAGTCTGCAAGGAATAATACTCGTTCAGGTGCTCACATAAAAAAAAGTGATAGCAAGCGTGAAGTGCTCAGTGAGAATGACTTTAAAATCTGTACATCGCATTGACAACACACTAGTGAACTACTTATGAAAGAATGTATATAAAATATATGGAGTTCTGGTTGTAGGGGTCGATGACGTTTCGATCTCAGTTAGTTAGAGGTCATCTTCAGGACATAGCATATGTGAGCATTCCGAATCTAAAAGAGATATTACATAGTATTAGGGTAACATGATGGTCATGGAGTATTAATTCATACTACAGTTGGAGAAGAGCTCCCAGGGAAACACTCAAAGATGAATCACATTGGTTAAAGCACATACTAGTATAAGTAGGACATATTGCTGTGAAGTAGAGAATTAAAAATCAGAAAAGCATATTCAGGCGATGTTATTTAGACATAGTGCCACGATGAAGACAAATTAATCATTAGTGACATACTTAATGAATTAGACTTGTGAATCGCTTTATCTAAACAGATTGAATTAAACAGAAAGGATAATTAAATCAGGATGCATGGAATAAACAAGATAAAAGGAGCATTGAGAGGCGCCTAGTTGAGGTATGTAAATCTAGAACTTACTCAAAAACTTGAGGATGGGGCAGTTGCAAGAAGAATGGTAACTGCAATGAGGAAGGTCGCTGGATCATGAGCGCTGGGGCTGACATTAGCCCAAATAGATTATGTACCTGTCCGGCTAAGGAAAATGAAAACCATCTAAACAGGGCTAATGAGAAGCATGGATACATGCAGGAATAACATTTAAGGAGGTGGCTGCACTTACTGTGTGGGTGTCAACATCGCGTGAATTGCAGGATTTTCATGGTGCCTGTACTTGGAACGAGGGCGCCGGAATTAATTATGAATAGGTTCTGGAAAATTAAAATTAGGAGGGTAAGGATTGGACCGTAGGCGGAGTGTCAGTAGGCGCGTGGAATGAAGAGGTGGCAGACATATGTAATTAGCCTTGTGATTCAGGAAGCAACACAGCCGTGTTGTCAACGGAGGATAACCAATGAATTAATTCCATCCGTTTGAAGAGTAACATAGGGAAGAAAACAGAGGGAGCCATCAGGGTAATGGAAGGGCACCACGCTGGGGGTGAAGGGATCTGTCAGGAGAGCTGAGCACTTACTCGGTTCTGAGACTGCTGAAGTCAGTCTGAAAGGGGGAGGAGCGGGCTATGTTCCTCGCTTCCGGGAGAGGCGCGATGAGTGAAGACAGCTGCACTGTGAATTCTAAGTGTTATTACTAGGAATGTCGGTGTGTACGTAAGCGTGCAGCAGCTATGTGAAACGGAGGTGTGACTAATTGGACACGTGATGCCCTCGCCAGCCGCTGCAGGGTATTAACCCTTTAATAGTGATATGGCATTCATAGTGAGTTTAGAAAAAGAAGGTCTGAACATTGAAGAGGAAGATAAGATGATATATGTGACAATTGAAACAAAAACAATCATGCCTAAAGTTGCATTGAGAAAATAATAAGAAAAGCATGCATAATATCCTCAGTATTAACGATTCTGTAAACTAACATTTCACTTAAGCTGTTTAAGTACAAGGGATTGCTCATAGTAACCAATGAAACTAACATTGATACAGCTAGTAGCATCATAATTAGACTTTTACATATGATGTGAATGAGGGTATATAGGTAAATGACCTTGTTCGCAGAAGCTGATATGCGAGACACCTGTTACCATTCATCCATTGAGTTTAGTCCATGCTCAATCGACCGGCAGTTGTGAAGAAATGAAAACCTTTTTAGGGGTTCACTGATACACCTGGTCCTTTAACCCAACAAAGAAGAGATTGGCACAGAAGCTGTAATATCAAAGAGAAATATTTATTAACCTCACATGAGGGAGACTGCGTCAAAACTGTACCATCAGGCCACTGTAGGAGGTAGTCTAAGGAGTGCAGAGAACAGGGGATTTTTATACCCACACAGGGGCTCAATAGGAGGCAGTACAAATACACATGAGAAGAGTTACACACATAGATGGTCATACAGAAAATGCACAGTCAACAAGTAGGAGGAGTAATGAGTTGCTGACATCAGTTAGAACAGCCTGACAGTTACAGTCTAAGGCAGGTGCATGAGCAGCTACAGACTCTTCTGAGCATGTGCAAGGCTCTGGCTTAGTGCTGAAAGAGTTAACTATATCACATTACACAAGCAGAATACAAGGGCAGTCAACAGTGAAGAGGGAGAAAGCACATGGGGAGCACATAGCTAACTAAAATGGCTGCCACAAACAAAATGGCTTCAGCAGATGCTAGCAGCTATTGCAGCTAGTTTTCCACAGATGGCCGTTTTAGCATCAGCTGAAGAAATCCGTTATGATCTAGAAGGAATATAGGAAATATTTTGCACATTTATTCTCACAAATGCATTAATATTCTGATCCATTGCTAGGTAGGCATTTTTCATTCCTAAACATTTCATTAAGTGGGTATATAGAAGGTATAAGCAGGAGTACAAAGGGAACAGAGCATTGGGTCATAATTAACACACAGGTATCAGGAGAACACATATCTAATAAAAAACATTTTCAATAGACTTTTCCAATGTTCTTTTTATGAGGGCTAGAGTATCACTTAATATACTTAGGAAGAGGGCAAAGAAGAATTTATCGATTGTTTAGCAAAATGTTTCTCTTGCAGAATAAACATTACTAATGCAAATATTAAAGAAAATACAAGGATCATTACAAAAACAATCTTTGCTTGAGGGGACCAGGAGGACCAAACCGGGCCATTGGAATTAGGACAAGGAGCCACAAAGGGCTGCTCCTTCTCAAAAATGGGACGACCAAAGGGGTACATTGCTAACAAAAAGAAGTCCTTGGGAAATTGAAGCCGCTGTACAACCAGCCAGAAGGGAGTCTTCTCCCTGTGTCCGTTTCAGCCTCACAGGTAGGCTCCTATTGTTCATCCAACGGTGGAGCTGCACAACTTGCAACTAAAAAAAAAATCACTGCCCAGTTTTAAGGGAAAAGTTTCTTCTTTCAGGATAGGGCAATCACCTTCTGGGGCAAATGCCCTCAGCGATCCTGTCCAGTGTCTCAGGCAGTGCACCAGTTTTCTTCACTTTAATCTAACAGTCACCTGTACCCTAAGCGCAAGTCTTTCCCTAACTCCTGTATTGCTCCTCTGGCACACTGCTCTATCGTTGGGGCCACAGATTGTACCCAGTATGCCCAGGTATCTCTTGATCAACAAACAAAGGTGTAAACTTTCATTTACTTTATGGCCAGGATTCAGGGGCGTGATGCTGAAGTACCTGAAGCAACCCTTATTTCAAAGGGGGTCACCTCAAGCAAAAGCCTCCTTGCTGTCCTGGTCGGTCTGTGACTCTCTCAGCTGGGCACCAAAAACTGCATTCACAAAGGATCAATTCTCCATTCTGATTTGTGACCCCGTCTTTCGCCCAAGACAGTGGCAGGGGTACACACTTCACATCCCAGTGCTTCCGGCCTTCTACCTTCACTGAGGTCCTAGTTGCCAGCAATGCCTGTGCTGGTTCCCTTCACCTTGGCTTCAAGCTGGACTGGTGCTGACTCCCCAAGCTGGATCTGATGTCCGGGCCCCTCTGGCAATGGTTGTAAGGCAGCAAATATCTATTGGTGGACAGAACAAAAGGTCTTTAGACCAGGCATATAATTAATCTATAACAGAGAGGATAGGCTCAGAATACCTTCTCAGTCTTGGGGCACCCCATACATTAGCAAGGCACCCAAGAACCACTTCATCTATCTAACATTGTAAGCTTAGGACCATACTCTCATGTTATAGGCGCAGTGGGAAAATCTAAAACTGCTATTTTAACAGGGATTCTTTTTACATAAAGAACTAAAAAAACTCAACATAGTGGGTACATAAATTTCTCCAGCAGAACATGTTGTAACAAACAAACTCCTATAAAACAATATTTTCCTTCAAAAATGTTTGCTGAGGATCACATGGGCATCTTCCCTGACATTATAAACCTTATGCATTCTACTTTTCACGATGTGGACTATCAAAGGAAACAACCCTATTCACCAGTTCTAATAAGGGCTTTCAGCTCAATTACACAGACTAACTAATTAAAGACTAGCAATGCCCTTGCAAAACTGTATGTAGCATGAGAATAACATATAGTTTCCCCTTAAAGGTCAAATAAGGGAACAGCAATCTAGACTACTCATCCTTTCATAATTTCATCAGACAGGATGGGCAGTAACATGACGTATTATTTATTCATTTTATTAATTCTAAACATTTAAAAACAGTATCACTGAATAGCCAATTAAATGTCTCAAGGCCGTTACGTAGACAGCTTAGACAGGCTCAAAAGAGAGTGAGAAAAAGAGAGAGAAAACATAAATTTGCTTACCCTTAATTTGCCCAGGAGCTAACCTCCTTTCCCCCATTTCGACAGTAGGAAACCTGAAACAGGTTAACTTCTGTCAACACTATCTACCCCTATGTTTGGCAGCTGGGCACAAACAAACTTGTAGGAGGTAAATAGCACATTGAGCTAGCTAGAAAACATTAATAACCAACAATTTCTTTAGCAATTGTACTAGTGCAACATGAGGGTGCATGAATGCAAACTGAATTTCATTGCCTCCTTATTGTGGCCCTTGCACAGTAATCTTTAAACTAAAAGCATTAGTGCTATATACATGGCAGAGCTATTCTCTGCATACGACCTACAAACGCTGCTATCCCTTGATAATGTTATTCAATAGGATAAACCCCACCTGCATATCTCCTACACTTGTATTATGTCTCAAGAAAACAGTGATATCCCCATGTGCTCCTAACAGAATATGCAATATTTCCTGTAGCTAATGTTACCAAAAACAGATCTGTAGTGCTTTACCCTACAATGTGAGAATCAGGACTGTCACAGTGGCTCCATGCGTGGAAATTTCACGTTCAGTAGGGCTGGTCAGCTCTAAAAACAGACCTTGGCCTTTGACCCTTAAACCTGTTGTCCCCTGTCAGTAAGGCTATTCCATGCGGTCTTTCCAATTCAAAGCAACTCTGAAGAATCACAGCTGAAAGGCAGTCCTGTTCCGTACCTGTTGTCTAACAATTGTAATGGTAGGATAATAATTTCTGCTGGTTTCTTTATACTTATTTTCATTTGTGTGCAGTGTGTGGTGTGCTGTTTAGCAGTTTAGAGGTCAGCTGCTTGTTCTATACTTGCATGTGTGCATTACTGAAGCCTGAGATCAGTTTGAAAATTGCCCTGAGTGGCAGAACTGCTTTTAACAAGTACATTTTGCCCAAATTCAACTTTGGTGGTAGGGGCACTTAAGAATGGATAACCTACAATGTTTTCGCATATTAGGGACCCCCAGGGTGTTCCCTAGATATCCCAGGGGTGGGGGATCAGAAATGTATAAGGTACACCCTTAAAAAATGAGTTTTTATACGCCTGGGTAAAGTGAAATTTCACTCCCTACATTGTGGTTAAGTTATACTTAAATTCAACGTTGATGCTAGGAGCTTATATTTTTCACAGTATGATTATTAGACATTACAAAGAAAAACGAATTTAGTGCAATGATTTTTAATAATCTTTTTTTTCATATAGTCACATTTTTTTTATTTTTTATTTTTATTATAATTATCAACAACCCTTTTGATTTTTCCACATATGAAAAGCAAGCCTCATTCCTTCCCTTTTGCCTTTAAATGCATTTATTTATAACACTAAGCACAGAAGCTTTACTTAAACCTAAAATAGCCTGCACCACTTTTTAAAGAGCAGTGATTATTTTACCATCATATCCACAGATGTACTGATGTAAAAAGCAACAAGAAAGAAAAATCCTACTTTTAATTCTTTCACTGTTATCCAAAATAATGAAACTGTCTTTGGTAACTTTTAAAAATCCGTAGTTGTTTACGCACGTGCCTTCATACACTGTGTCCCATGGCTTAATATGTAACTTAGTGACAAGAAAAAGCCATGTATTAATTACTCAGCTGTGCTCTGACCAGCAGGCGTCAATTTCTATGCCTTTCTTAGGAAAAACCCCTTTGCTGTAATGAAATGTCCTGAAAAAGTTTAATCTCCTTTTGGTGTGTCAGACAGCTTCTTCTCAGTGAGAAAGCTTAAACACAGCTGTTTGAAAGCTCTTTTCCTGGTGCAGGAAATTTAAGCACAGTTTAATCTATTTAAAGGTCAGGCATTGCAAGCCAGTCAATATCTATCGTTCTGAATGTTTGTACAAAAGAGGCGCTTTTATTTAACCAGCAACTAATTACTCAAATAATGTGAATTCCTTTTAATGTCTAATACAATGTATCTAAGGAGAATGCTGTAACATTTTATATTGAGTCCTAGGTGTGTAAAGCACACAATTTCGTTTTTTCTTCCTTTCTATGAGGCCTATTTTATTCCTATTGCTTGTGAATTCTAATTTATCTTTACCATTGTGGCAATGTGCACATCCAGACTTTGTTACTATTTTACTTCCAATGTGCTATTTAGCATGTGTTACATAATTCATTTCTTGAATTTTAAAATGTAATTCTTTCAATGACATTTTCATAACAGAATGACAACAAAAACCCAATTGAATTTATTCCAAACATTTTCAACAAGGGGGGCATACACTCAGAACACACAACACTGCTTGTTTAAAGCAAGCCATTCTCACACAAAAACATAGTCTGCTTACTGAAACAAGTACTTTCAAGCATGTCAGTCCACAACCACATACAACAAAACATTATTAAGCCACAAATCAACACTTAGGACAAAGCAACAGACGGCCCACAGACTGTACTCGAGCCAGATCATTTGTAAATACTAATTGTAAGTCATATTTACAAAAAAGACTGCCATATTAAAAACCCAGGCACAAGCCTCAGACCTTTTCCAAAAATATACCAAATTTCTAGTTTGGCTGGCAGACCACTCAAAAGCGCTCTGCATATCACCACTTATGAATGTTACTAAGTGCGCAGATCCGGATCCTTTGTATAGATATATTTGGTTCCATGATGTACTAGTCACCAGGGAAGAAATACAATTTTTTTAAAATACCTAAACCTATTTAGGTATCCCCTCTGGGGAAGTCAGCTGAGTACTTTCAAGATTCACATTGGTACCTCCAAGAAAGCAGCACATTCTACGAAGTGCGCTTGAAACAGGCATGCCAAGAATATTGTAAGATATACAATATTATACACAAAGTAGCACTTAACTCATAGTGTGCCGTTCAAGTTTTCAAAGTTTCTCATTACCTGCCTATACAAATTCCAATTTGCATATTTCCAAACAAGTCAAAATTTTGGCCAAACAAGCAAACAAATGTCGACAACCTTAACAAGCACAAATCGCCAGCCTCTCACTGTCAAGTTCTGAGTGACCTAACGGTCGTCTTCGAATACTCACGCCAAAGAAGGTCTCAGTCGGGAGCGGATAACACCTGGAGGACCAGAGCAGGGAAACCAGAACTACATGGGTCTGCAAGGACAAAGAATCAGTGCGCAGGGTACCTCCTCAATAGATTCCTGTCCTGTCCTCCTCAGTGGATTACTGTCTCCTGTCAAGACCACTCCCTTGGATAGCCGCTTCTCCGATGATGTCCACGTTCGGGCGCCATTTGAAGAAATATTATCCATTTTGGGGGTTCACTGATACACCTGGTCCTTTAACTCAACAAAGAAGAGATTGGCACGGAAGCTGTAATATCAAAGATAAATATTTATTAACCTCACATGAGGGAGACTGCGTCAATACGGTACCCGCAGGCCACTGTAGGAGGCAGTCTAAGGAGTGCAGAGAACAGGGGCCTTTATACCCACGCAGGGGCTCAAAGGGAGGCGGTACAAGTACACATGAGAAGAGTTACACACAAAGATGGCCATACAGAAAATGCACAGTCAACAAGTAGGAGGAGTAATGAGTTGCTGACATCAGTTAGAACAGCCTGACAGTTACAGTCTAAGGCAGGTGCATGAGCAGCTACAGACTCTTCCGAGCATGTGCAAGGCTCTAGCTCAGTGCTGAAAGAGTTAACTATGCAAAAACAACAGTTGATGGACAGAATGAAGAACAATGTCATACATTCACCCCAGTACAGAGATCTGGGACTAAATCCATTGCTTTTTTGCTCACCATGCCATTCGTGTTTGAACCCATGCAAATCAGTCTTGACCCTGTGCCTCATGGGAACAGTACTGCCCAAACTGCCAAGCCAGGTCCTCCCTGGACTAGAACCAAGCATCCTAGGACCGGTTTCGGGGTTTCACCCCTCTTCAGCCAGGATAGCTTGATTCCAGTGACATGGAGAGCACGGGACTCACTTCTGAGCATACCTGTCCCACTCGGGGTGATAAACGCATAAACAACAGTTGATGGACAGAATGCAGAACAATGTCATACTTTCACCCCAGTACAGAGATCTGGGCATAAATCCATAATTTTTTTGCTCACCATGCCATTCCAGTTTGAACCCAGCCATATGCAAATCAGTCTTGACCCTGTGCCTCATGGGAACAGTCCTGCCCAAACTGCCAAGCCAGGTCCTCCCTGGACTAGAACCAAGCAAACGGACCGGTTTCGGGGTTTCACCCCTCTTCAGCCAGGATAGCTTGATTCCAGTGGCATGGAGAGCACGGGACTCACTTCTGAGCATACCCGTCCCACTCGGGTGATAAATGCAAAAACAACAGTTGAAGGACAGAATGCAGAACAATGTCATACATTCACCCCAGTACAGAGATCTGGGCCTAAATCCATCGGTTTTTTTCTCCCCATGCCATTCCAGTTTGAACCCAGCCATATGCAAATCAGTCTTGACCCTGTGCCTTATGGGAACAGTCCAGCCCGAACTGCCAAGCCATATCCTCCCTGGACTGGAACCAAGCATCCTAGGAACGGTTTTGGGGTTTCACCCCTCTTCAGCCAGGAAAGCTTGATTCCAGTGGCATGGAGAGCACGGGACTCATGTCTGAGCATACCCGTCTCACTCGGGGTGACAAATGCAAAAACAACAGTTGATGGACAGAATGAAGAACAATGTCATACATTCACCCCAGAACAGAGATCTGGGCCTAAATCCATCGTTTTTTTGATCACCATGCCATTCCAGTTTGAACCCAGCCATATGCAAATCAGTCTTGACCCTGTGCCTCATGGGAACAGTCCAGCCCGAACTGCCAAGCCAGATCCTCCCTGGACTGGAACCAAGCATCCTAGGACCGGTTTCGGGATTTCACTCCTCTTCAGCCAGGATAGTTTGATTCCAGTGGCATGGAGAGCAAGGGACTCACGTCTGAGCATACCCGTCCCACTCGGCATGACAAATGCAAAAACAACAGTTGATGGACAGAATGCAGAACAATGTCATACATTCACCCCAGTACAAAGATTTGGGCCTAAATCCATCCTTTTTTGCTCACCATGCCATTCCAGTTCGAACCCAGCCATATGCAAATCAGTCTTGACCCTGTGCCTCATGGGAACAGTCCTGCCCAAACTGCCAAGCCAGGTCCTCCCTTGACTGGAACCAAGCATCCTAGGACCGGTTTCAGGGTTTCACCCCTCTTCAGCCAGGATAGCTTGATTCCAGTGGCATGGAGAGCACGGGAATCACTTCTGAGCATACCCGTCCCACTCGGGGTGACAAATGCAAAAACAACAGTTGATGGACAGAGTTAACTATATCACATGACACAAGCAGAATAGGTCAACAGTGAAGAGGGAGAAAGCACATGGCGAGCACATAGCTAACTAAAATGGCTGCCACAAACAAAATGGCTACAGCAGATGCTAACAGCTATTGCAGCTAGTTTTCCACAGATGAAGATCCATTTACATTCCAGTCTGTGGAGGACCTGTTATAGACTGCCACCTCTGTTTAAGTTGGGGCATACGCTTTCAATCACTAGGCATTTCAAATCCAGTTCAGAGTGTCCTTTTTCAAGGAAATGTTCAACAAGGGGTGTTGTTGTAATCTTGCAGCGAATCCGGCTCTTATGTTGCGAAATCCTGGTTTTTATCTTCTGGGTAGTCTGTCCAATATATAGCATTTTACATGGGCATTCAATGCAATAAATCACATTTTGTGAATTACAGTTGGAAAATGACTTTAGAGTATGTTTTAAACCACCATATTCAAATACTTTGGTTTTCATAGTGGAATCACATGCCAAACAATTGTTACATTTGTAGTGCCCTTGCACAGGGGGTAAGCTAAGGTATGATTCGAATGAGTTGTCCTTGCAGCCAGGTTTCTGAGCTCTGACCAGGTAATCTTTAATGTTGCGGCCCCTTTTAAGGGAGAACATTGGAGTACCTGGGGTCCAGTCAAGCAGTGCAAGGACTGTCCAGTGTTTTTTTTATCATCTTAGTAAGTTTGTTACTCACTGGACAATATGTGGTGACACGTGATTCTGGAGAGGGGTGTCTTTTCTTTAGGTTGTAGCAAAAATTCTCGGTGTGAGTACGAAGCTCGTTTCATAGAGTGTTTAACTAGGCGTCTGGGGTAGCCCCTATCAGTAATTTTTTTGCAGAGTATCTCTGCTTCTCTGAAGAAATTGACCATATGGTAGACCATTTCTGAGTGCTCTGGGGTGTGAGCTATTGTACTGAAGTAGGGTATTACGTTCAGTTGGCTGTCTGAACAAGGTAGTATATAGTGCTCTGTCCAGATTTTTGATGGTGACATCCAGATAGTCAATTTGGGTGTAATTGTGGTTGTATGTGAATCTGAGGTCTGGCTGGCTGTTGTTGAGCCAAGAGCAGAAGATTTATAATTCTGTACTGTCACCTAGCCAAATCATGAAGACATCATCTATATACCTCAGCCATATTTGAATTTTGAGGAGATATGGGTTGACTATGTTGAGAATTGTAGAGGTCTCAATGTTATCAACAAAGAGAATCGCAAAATTGGGAGCAAAAACAGCGCCCTTAGATGTACCCTTGCACTGTCTATAGTATTTATGTTGGAAGAGGAAATAGTTTTTGGTCAGCGCTATTTCAAGAAGTGAGATAATAAAGTCTGTGGGAACTTGGTGAGGTGTCTGGCGTTGGATAAGGTGATTTCTAATAACCTCAATTCTCTTATCCTGGGGAATATTCGTGTATAGGGATTCGATGTCAAGAGTGACCAGGAGTTCAGTCTGTGGGTCAAAAGGTTCTGATTCAATCAGGTTTATGAAATGTGTGGTATCCTTCACATATGGAGTGGTAGTCTGTACCAGATCTCGTATGAAGTGGTCAATGTATTTTCCTAGGGGTTCTAGGATAGATCTGCAACCTGATAGGATGGGTCTGCCTGGTGATATTTCCAAATGTTTATGTATTTTTGGTAGCGTGTATAGAACAGGGGTGCGTGGGGCCTTGTTGTTGAGAAATAAGAATTCATTCTTATTGATAAAACCCTCTTCAGCTTTTTTAATGACATTCAAAATGAGGGCGCTAATCTCTTGGAGAAGGTTGCGCGTGAGGTGCTCATAATGTGTTGTGTTGCTTAGCTGACGGAAAATCTCATTGTCATAGGCCATTTTGTCCTGTATGACTATCCCACCCCCCTTTGTCATGGGGTTTTATAACAATTTCATCAAGGTCTTTTAGTCTGTTAAAACTCTGCTTCTCTCCCAGGCTGACATTGTATGGGGTAAACGTGTACTCTTTTTGAATTTTGTCTAGGTCTTTGAGGACTAGATGCTCGAATGTAAGTATTTCTGGGGCCATGGAGCCGCTCAGGGGGTTGATTGTAGATTTTGGGCGTAGTCCAGTAGTGTCTGTGTTACAAAGGATAGGCCTCTGCTCAGTAGAGCAATGTTCGTAGATGCCAACTGGTGTTGAGACAGGTTAAAGGTCTAGTATTGGTACCCTCATTGATATAACTTGCATCTCGTCTGGCGTTCCCCTGGTGGGAAGTTGTACCTGGTTTTTTCCCTGCCTCTGACTCGCTCTCCTCCAAAGGGTTGGCCTCTCCCTAAAAAATTGGGATTGTGGGTTGAGGTGCTTGGGCCTGCTCCGGGGTCTGAGGCGTTTGAGTCCACTTAGGAGTCTGAAAAAAGTTACAGGTTGCCTACTATTAAATCTACCCCAAGTCCCTGCAGGGTTTCTCTGCTGTTCTTGGGTGGGTGCCGTGAAGAAATCTTCCGGTAAGTACGGATAGGTTATCTCCTTACTATAGTTTTTTTTATGTCTTCAGACACTTTTGTGGATTTTTTGTAAATCTCAAAGCTTTGGAAATCAAGTATGGAGCGCTCTAGTTTCTCTAGGACTGCTAGATTGTCTAGTTCTAGGATTGCCTTTTCTAGCTCAAGAATTTCTACCAATTCTTTCTTGCAGTGTTCGAGTGCGGTATCAATACCTAGCACCATCCAATGGCAGGAACACGTAATCCCGATGTGTGAGAAACAGTTCTTAAATTTTATGTCCTGGATAACAATTGCTGTGATATTGCTCGCCTGCAAACCTATTGGGATAATATCTGCCTTCAGATATTCTGTGAGCATGTGTGCATATAGTTCTGTCCGTATGTGTTTCTTTTTCAGTCTTTCTATAGTAGTAAATTTTTTCAGTGGCTAAGTCTTTTGGGGTGGTGGTGTTAGAGACCAGAGTATGGAACAGAGAGGGACCACTGAGTATTTTGGGCGATAGACTAAGAACATCACTGCACGTTTAATTAACTAAGAAATACAATAACACTACAATGGTTCAGAGATTGACTACACCCAACAACTTCAAAGAATTATTTTATCTTCAATAAGGCTGCAATAAAGTTAAACGCAGAAGAAAGTTAAACAGGTGGTTGCAGGTGGGGCCCATTGGCACTCATTTTGAGGAATTGGCACTTAACTTTCCTCATCAAGCTTTGTCCCAGAGCAAGCAAAAAAAGGAGGAATGACAGACAAAGAGAAAGACTGAAAACTACTGGCAATGGTAAAACTCCATTATGAAAAAGAACCTGCAAGATTGAGATACAGGGGATTAGGACATCTAGTGTTGGATGAAAGAGGCATGAGGTGGAATCAAGACTATGCAACATAGTTATTCAGCTGGGCTGAATTGGGAACACAAAGCAGCCATGGCAATTCTGTTGTACCGGCCCCCATCCCGGGGGTTGGGGGTATGGGACAATTGTGAAGCACTGCTGCTTAACAAAACCGGCCCTCAGCACTGCTGCTTTTGTTACTAGGGGCCGATATTGTAGCATCACTTCAAAACCGGCCCTCAGTTACAAAACCACCCCCCATAGATTCAAAACCGGCTCCCACCATTCCAGCCTCCTAGGCAAACGCCTGATGCCGCTATGGCCAGTCCATCCCTATTATTCAGCACTTCTGAGCTTTATAGTGCCACACTAGGGCTTCTCAGCTAAACTTTGGGCATCAGCACTTACTGTTTTACAAATGAAGCACTGCTTGTAGTACTCAGGATGGGTTGGAAGGAAGGGAGGGAAAATGCCAGTCAATGTGTCTGCAACATTGTGAGCATCAATAAAATATCCTATTGGCTAACCAGAGGCAATGTTATCTATTAGGCTTCTGATGTGTCACAAGCATGTGAGCTGTAAAATTAAAATCATAAACATTATAGCCACGTAGAAATTGCTGAAAATATGTTTTCAAGATTTAAAAGCCTATCAAAGGAAATACAATTTGTATCTTATAAAACAAAGAATGCTCCCATACATGCTCATTTAAGATTGCTAAAATATCTGAGGTAGGCATGTTAGAAATTATTGCGGAACCCAGATCGACATACTGAAGAAGCGTCATTCATAGGAAAACCTATATCAAAATGGATAATTAGATGTGTTGCAGGTGAAGAGAAAACATATCAGATCTACTTTTTGGCTCAATTAAGCGGTATTAAGAGGGTTAGCTGATTTGCCATTATTAGTGCAGCTTTTCTCGAACCAATATGTTAAATGTACTAGCAATGTCCACAGGATGTGCCAATATTTAACGCTGCATGCACTGTGTTTTAGCAATTGAGATGTGAATTAGCTTGCTCCGGCAAAAACTGTTTTAACCCTATCACTGTTAGGCCTTCCCCCGTGCCCCTCTCCCCCCTGTTGATAAGCCGTTTTTTTGACTATTTGGGGTAGTTTGCATTTAGGCCTCCATAACATTTTGTCCACATAAGCTATCCATGCCAAATTTGTATCCTTTTTTTCCAGGATCCTGGGGATTCTAAAAGTACCCAGGGTTTGTGGATTCCCCTGGAGGAGACTGAGAAAATAGCCATATTGTATCTAGATTTTGAGTATTTGGGTAAAAATAGGAAAAAGTGCTCCGTATAAAAGTGTCTTTTTTCATAAAAATGGCATCAATGAATGGTTTGATGTGCTAAAGTCACACTCTTCCCAGCTTTCAGAAACATGAGGAACTGAATCAAAAAACACAATTTTTTACCACGGTTTTAGCATTTTTCAACTAGGTAGCCCATTTTTCCTATTTTGTGTGCTTTCAATCTACTTCCAGTTTGTGGTATAAGCCAGTGTACAACCCATGGGTGACCCGAAAAACCTTTTTATTTCTGAAAAGTAGACAAAATTCTAAATTCAAAAAGGGGTCATAAGTGTAGATCCCTCGCGGTTTCCCAAAGAAACTAACTGTTAAAATAAAAAAATATTGAAAACAATTGGGAAAAAACAGTCATTTGTGACCATGTTTTCATTTGTATCTTTTTGTCACAAGGCTGATTTACAAAGATAATGTACAATTACGTTTTCTAGATACTTTTGGTTGAGGGGATATGTAGGGTTCGTAGGTTTTCCAAGAACCAGACTGTCCCCAGAGCCAACTCTGAACTGCACCGTACATTCTTTTTTCATTGTGTACTGAGTATATACCCAGCGACCCTTGACTCTGCTAGGTAGGTCGCTCCCCCTCCGCACAGCACCGTCTGTGTGTCCTTGCCCCAGCTGCCGCTGCAAGGTTTGTATCACCATCTGTATCTTACTGCATTGCCTTTATTGTTATTTGGTGTCTGTGACTGCTGTTGTCTGTCTTCCCCTGATGCCTGTACTTGGTCTGTGCCCTCTTTTCCTTCTTTTACCCTCGCTGTCCACTTGTTTCTCTGCCCGTTTTTGCCTTCTGTTCCTTTCGTTGCCCCATACTCTTGTACCCATTTTTGCCTTCTGTTCCCTTCGTTGCCCCGTAATTTTGTGCCCGCTTTTGCCTTCTGTTCCCTTCGTTGCCCCGTAATTCTGTGCCCGCTTTTGCCTTCTGGTCCATCGCTGCCCCTGTAATTCGGTGCCCTTTTGCCTTCTGCTCCCTTCGTCGTCCCTCACTGCTTCCGCTCCAGCCGCTGCATCCCCTGTGGCCCTGTCTCCCTGACCGCCCATTCGCTGCCCCTGCCCTGCCTCCCGCCTCCCAGCTGCTCCTCCCTTCCACCTCCCCATATATGGCGGCCGCTGAGCGCCTAAGGCAAGGCCGTCTGCACCCGACCGCGCCCAGCGCCAGAACCCCTGGTCCCAGCGCCCGCCACGACGACCGCCGCCGCTACGATGCCAGCACTCTCCACGCTCTCAACTCTGGACGGACCCACACCTGCTTTAAAGCCGCCCTGAAACGCACACAGGGTTCCTTCACCTGCCGGAACTGCAGCTACACCAGCCTCAGAGCCGCCGAACCACCCGCCAAGAAAGACCACAATCACCTCCGATGCATCCTACTGAGCACCCGCTCTGCACGCAAACATGCCGTGGAGCTCTGGGACCTGCTCGACACTTCATTCCCGGACATCGCCTTCCTGACAAAGACCTGGATGAACAACTCCTCCGCACAAGACATCGCCATTGCCATCCCAGACGGCTACAAGATCACCCGCAGAGACCGCCCCAACGGAGTCGGAGGAGGAATCGCCATCGTCCACAAGAACAGCATCAGGGTCTCGACCAGCACCGCCGACACTCTCAGCACCGCCGAACACATGCATTTCCAGATCCACACACACCCCAACTCCACCCTCAGAGGCACCCTCGTCAACAGACCCCCGGGCCCTGACCCCAGTTCAGCGACTCCATCGTCGACTTCATCAGCATGCACGCCCTGACCTCCACCAACTACATCCTCCTCGGAGACCTGACCTTTCACCTTGAGAACAACAACGACAGCAACTCCACCACCCTGATCGATAACCTCGCCAACCTCGGTGTTGGACTTGGCCCTTCTGGCAGGTTCACCCCTGAACTTTTTGCTTTTTATTGGTGACTTGGTGTGGTGATTTTTGGTTTCTGCGCACTTTCCCTGTGTCCCAGGGTAAAGTGCGTACGCACTCTGAGTGCATGTGGTGAGATAGGCCTGCCCTCCCATAGGAATGCATGGGGAATGTATGTGTCCCTAGTAGTTCCTGATGCGTGAGGTGTGCAGGCCCGAGTTTGGTATGTGCGGACTCGTGTGATTGAATGCTGCGCGATGACGTGTGCGGCGTGCATGTACCTAGTGTGGAAGTGCCACTTCTAGAAGTGGGCACTTCTGTGTGCAGTGTGTCTGGCGTGTGATTGGCTGGAGCTGGCTGGTGAGCCTGGCTCCAGGAGTCTGGTTGGGTCTGTCCCAGTGGTGAGTGTGAGATTAGCATGCGGATGGCTGGGGAGGAGTGCACCTTGGACCTGAATAGGGCAGGGCTTTCCCCACACAATGCTGGCTCCACCCCCTGTGGTGCGACTGACGACCCTAGCACTGCCAGTGAATAGAGTGAGAGGCTGAGCACATCAAGGGTGCTCCCCAACCAGCTGCGACTGGTTTTCCCCCTCACCCTGAACCCAGAACAAAGGGTTTGTACTGTATAAAAATGGGGCTGTGTCCCCACAGAAACTGTTCTCTGCCAGGATCTTATCTGAGGGGGGCTGCTGCTGCTGCTGGACCAGAGGACCGCCACTTGGACTACCTCCCTGCCTGGAGGCCCAGTGAGATGGCTCTGGGTCCAGCCTTGCCCCCCACCCCTGCCCTGCTGCATGCAGGGAAGAACTTTGCTGGACTTTGGGGTTATTTGTCCCTAAAGCACTGGGAGCGCTTGATTTGTGGGACCTAGCGCCTGGGTGCGCTTTTTGGCAACCTTTGAGGGGTAGCGCTTCTGTTTCCCTGCAGCCTGGGGCTGCGCGCATTTTGAAAAGGGGATTCCCCCGCTTTGGTGCTTTAATTTATAGCGGGTGCCCACCCCGCTTAGCTCCTCATCTTGGACGTTAATACGAAGGCGGAAGCCCACCCCGCGCTTCAGTGTAAGGAGAAGATCACCGCCGCGGCCGGGCTCGAGGGAAGTCAGGCAGGCCGGGGGCGGGTCTCCGGGACAACCGGAGTCGGAACTAGGAGGGCAGGAGCCTACCCCGCCTCCTTCCAGAGAATCGCGGCTGGTCTGAGCCCCGGAGCAGGCAGGAGCCTACCCTGCGCCCCGAGGCCCTCGTCCGGAAGACAGGAAGCGGACAAGAAAGGAAGCGGACGGTAGCGAGGGAGAAGCGGGGCTCCCGTGGCCGGTGAGAGCCCCGCTGCATCTGCCTCGTGAGTGACGTCCCGGCCCCGGAGACGAGAGCCCCGCGTGTCGTCTGCGCCGACGGAGTCCCGGTGAGTGGGGGCATCCTCGTGTTGTGTGCGGAGCGAGTGCGCTCCACCGGGGGCATCCCTGTTCATGAGCCCAGTGAGGGCTTGAACAACCGGGGGCATTTTGTTTCAGAGCCGGGAAGGCTCCAACGACCGGGGGCATTTTGATAGAGCCTGTGAGGCTCCAACACGTGGGCACATTGTTTGCCAGAGCCGGCGAGGCTCACGAGTCCCCCGCGTGTGACTCCAACGGTTGGGGGCAGTATTTCCGAGTCCAGAGGGACTCCAACGATGGCGCATTGGTTGCCTAGAGCCCACGAGGCTCCCACCACGTTTTAGGGGCACATTTGTTTATTGAGCCTGTGAGGCTCTAACGGGGCATCTCTTTATCGTTCAGGGCCCAGAGGGGCTCAGGGGACAGTCCGTGGACAGAGCCTGCCAGGCTCCAGCGTTGGCCCCATCATTGTCCTACCGCTGCCCAGCACTTAGTGGGCAGCTGCAACGTTTAGGTTGTGGCCTCTGTGTTTTGGCTTGCGCAGCTTGCGCAGCCGTGCCCTGACTTTTCTGGACACAGGGCGTCCTTGCCCCTTCAAGGCCAGTTGGCCTAGGGACTGCCACAGGTGGTGGCTCATGTGAGTTTTTGCGCTGTTGTTCCTACCTGCACCTCTGAATGTGTTTTTATGCATCATGTGCCTTGTTCTTACAACGCTGAATGTGTTTTATGCATCATGTGTTTTCCTTCCCTACACCTCTGAATGTGATGCATCATGTGTAATGTGCGTGTACCCCTACAGGTATTGTGATACTTAGGTGGTTGTTTTCTCCCTAGTACAGGTGGTGCTAGTGAGGTCCTGATTCCCTGCGCAATATTTTCCTAAGGTGGTTAGGGTTGCGTAGGTGGTACTTACCTGATACCAGTAGTTACTGGATGTGTGCTACATTTGCTATTTTGTGCTACAGTATTTTATATCCTATGTTCTAAGTGCTGAGTTCTAAAAGGGCTAATTCCTGACAGTGGTCCATGTGGCCCTGTCCCCAGTACATATAATCCCTTGTAAATTCTGCCCGTGCCTGTTGGCACATTGTAAAGTGTGTGTTTTTATCTAATGTGTTTGGTATAATACAAAGGCTATTTTTATATAATACCTTGTGTGGAGTTTCCTTTGTGGTGGGCCTTGGGTGTTGTTGCTGGGTGCGCGCGCAAACGCTTTACACATTGCCTCCGGGATAAGCCTGACTGCTCGTGCCAAGCTACCAAGGGGGTGAGCAGGGGTTATCTTTGGCGTGTAACTCCCTAGCCCTGACTAGAGTGGTGGTTTCTGCCTGGCTTTGGCGCAAGCCCTAGCCAACCAGAAATCCCATTTCTAACACTCGGACTGAAGCAACTCATCACAATGTCTACAAACTCCGCCGGCCACACACTACAACGTCTTCTCCTCAAGCTCCCACGTCTCCTTCAGCCACACCACCAAACTCCCCTGGACCGACCAACGCTGCATCCACTTCACCTTCCAGAAACCAACCACACACCACCGCACCCAACATATCCCTCGCCGCTGCTGGAGCAAAATCATCGAAGACCAACTACATGCAAACCTCGCTCTCAGCCCACCCACCGAACCCTCCAACACCGACGATGCTGCCCACAGCCTCAGACGCTGGATCAACCACTGTGCCAACACCCTCACCCCGCTGAAGAAACCCACCTACAGAGACACCAGCAAGAGGGCCAGCTGGTTCACCACAGAACTCCTAGCCTCCTAGCGAGCCTGCAGGAAATTAAAGAAGAAATGGCACAGTGAGCAGACTCCGGACAGCCACGCAGCCCACAAGGACGCCATCTGCAACCACCATCACATCATCAGGACTGCCAAGAGGGCCTCCTCCAAAGACCGCCTCGAAAACAACACACACAATAGCAATGAGCTCTTCAACATCGTGAAGGAACTTTCCAACCCCAGCTCCAAAACCAACGACATCCCGCCGTCGCAAGCCATGTGAGACTCCCTCGCCACTTTTTTCCACCGCAAGATAGCAGACATCCACGACAGCTTCAAAACCCAGACAGCACCAACAGGCATCAACACAACAGACTCTCCGCACAACATCTACCACGACCCACTGCTAGCCTGGGCCAAGGTGAGCCTCGATGACACCATAAAGACCATGAGCACAATCCACTCCGGCTCCCCGTCAGACCCACTCCCGCACCACATCTTCAACAAAGCCAGCAGCTCCATCACACCCCATCTGCGCAACGTCATCCATCTCTACCTCGAGGCCGTGACCTTCCCAGAGTGCTGGAAACACGCCGAGAACAACGCCCTACTCAAAAATCCCAAGGTGGACCCTAGAGACCTCAAGAACTTCCGGCCCATCTCTCTGCTTCCGTTCCCGGCCAAGGTCATCGAGAAGATTGTCAACAGACAGCTAACGCGATACCTTGAAGAAAACAGAATCCTGGACCCTTCCCAGTCAGGGTTCAGCAGCAACCACAGCACCGAGACTGCCCTCATCGCCGCCACCGACAACATCAGGACCCTGCTGGACAACAGTGAGACCGCGGCACTCATCCTCTGGGACCTCTCCGCCGCCTTCGACACTGTCTGCCACCTCACACTATGCGCACGCCTCCACGCCGTAGGGATCCGAGATAAGGCTCTGGAATGGATCACCTCCTTCCTCTCCGGCAGAACTCAGAGCGTCCGCCTCCCCCCATTCCGATCCGAAGCCTCCGAGATCATCTGCGGCGTACCCCAGGGATCTTCCCTCAGCCCGACACTGTTCAACATCTACATGGCCCCACTCGCACAAGTTGCCCGACAGCACGACCTCAACATAATATCCTACGCCGATGACACTCAACTGATCCTCTCCCTCACCAAGGACCCCATCACCGCCAAATCCAACCTTCACGAAAGAATGAAGGCCGTCGCCGAATGGATGAAGTTCAGCCGACTGAAGCTGAACACGGACAAGACGGAGGTCCTCATTCTCGGCTCCAACCCTTCAGCCTGGGACGACTCCTGGTGGCCGATGGCACTGGGGGCAGCCCCGACACCCACCGACCACGCATGCAACCTGAGAATCATCCTCGACTCAACGCTCTCCATGACCAAGCAAATCAACGCCACCTCCTTCTCCTGCTTGAACACCCTCCACATGATCTACAGGTGGATCCCGACAGACACAAGAACAGTCACCCAGGCCTTCGTCAGCAGCAGACTCGACTACGGAAACGCCCTCTATGAGGGAGCCCCGACCAAGCTCATCAAACTTCTGCAACGCATCCAAAACGCCTCTGCACAAATGATCCTCAATGTACCACGCCACAGCCACATCACCCCCCACCTGAGAAACCTGCACTGGCTCCCCGTCAACAAGAGGATATCCTTCAAG
This sequence comes from Triturus cristatus, assembly GCF_964204655.1. NCBI lineage: Eukaryota > Metazoa > Chordata > Amphibia > Caudata > Salamandridae > Triturus > Triturus cristatus. The sequence goes on from NC_140586.1 coordinate 498,689,901, forward strand.
CTCCTCATCCATGCACACAAGGCACTCCACAAGACCGGCCCGGCCTACCTCAACAGACGACTTTCCTTCTACATCCCCAACCGCCATCTCCGCTCCGCCGACCTCGCACTCGCCACCGTCCCTCGCATCCGTAGAACAACCACTGGCAGAATATCCTTCTCCCACCTCACCGCCAAGACCTGGAACATCCTCCCACTGAGCCTACAACAGACCCAAGACCTGCTGACCTTCAGGACGCTACTCAAGACCTGGCTGTTTGACCAGTAGCACCTCCCCCCTCCCAGCGCCTTGAGACCCTCGCAGGTATGTAGTGCGCTCTACAAATGATTGATTGATTCATATGGTGAAGTATGTAGAGTGAAAAATAGGTAATGAGGTAACCTATATATTTCTGAAATGGGCACAAGATATGGAGTTTAAGAGTGTGGTTATTGTACATGTCTGAATTTGTGGGTAGACCCAAAATACCCGAGATGTCGGGTAAAGAACCTAGCAGAAAAAAGGGATGGATTTTTGCTCAATCTGAGTCGGAAAAACAGCAGAAAAGAAAAAATTATTTTCTTTTCTTGAGTCCCCTCCCTCACCAGGGTTTCCCCATGGTGACATGCTTCATCATATGGGCCAACTCAGTTCGCTGCGAAATGAGGCTTGCTACGACTTGCGGAGTTACGTAGGAGCACTGTTGTGAGAACTATGTGTGGTGCGGTGGTGTTGTGGAGTGGGAGGTGAGTTAAAAATACCTAACTAGTGGGTGAAATAACTTTATTCTGGCTCCTAGTCGGTATGTCTAAAAACGGGGTGAAGATACTGGGAGAAACCTTGCTACGATGGGTTAGGGGTTCCTAGTATACTGTCAACATGTTTCGAACCTCCCCAAAGCTCTTCGTCAGGACTACACAGGGTCCAACCGGGTGTATACCACTCCTAAAGTGACCTCGACTTGAGGTAAATAGTGTTGATAAGCAAAATAAACGCTGCAACTAATAAGCATGCGTTAATACATATGATAAATACATTTGTCACGTAATATTCATATGTAGGCAAAATTGTGCCCCATGATCTTGAGGGAATGAGGGGGGCTCGTATTCTAATTTTGAATTCTCCTCAAGGTATGCTACCTATTAGTTCCCCTCGAGACCGTATATAACAACACCACCGCACCACTCATAGTTCTCACAACAGTGCTCCTACGTAACTCCGCAAGTCATATCATGCCTCCGTTCGCAGCGAACTGAGATGGCCTCTATGATGAAGCATATCACCATGAGGAAACCCTGGTGAGTGAGGGGACTCAAGAAAAGAAAATATTTTTTTCTTTTCTGCTGTTTTTCCAACTCTCTGCTAGGTTCTTTACCCGACATCTCGGGTGGTTTTTTGGGTCTACTATTGTTTTAGGAGTGTGGACCTAGCATATACCTCTACCTCCCCCCATTTTTTCTGATCTTGAATTTGTGGGTAGCCATGCGAGCTGCATATGATTTAGATGGTATTTTTCAAAATGTCAAATTTCTTACAGCCTGGATTATATTTGGAAGGCACAGATGCAGCAAAATCCGATTGGTGATAATAAATATCTTACTATTCTATGCTACCACGTCTTCTGATAAAAATGGTACATCAGTTGTATGGGTAGGCCCAGTGAAAATGCAACATGTATATCAGATTTTTCTACTTACAACCTGCCCTTTTTTGCACAGTGGGTAGCTGGGGATTTTGGGCCCTAGTTCAGCTGGCATCTATAGAAAGATAGGAAACCTGTACTTTTTAAAAAACTAGACACCTATTCAATCCAAAATGGGGTGACTTTCATGGCTCACACCAGTTTGTTTTAACCAGAATCCCTTGCAAACCACAAACTTTGACAAAAAAACACATTTTTCTCACATTCCTGTGATGGAAAGGTCTGGAATCTGTGGGGAGCAACAGACCTCCTTCCACACAGCATTCCCCTATGCTTTCTGATAAACAGGCTACCTCACTTGTGTGGGTAGCTTAGTATTCATGACAGGAAACGTCCCAAAACGCAGCATGGATACATCATAGTTTTCCATTCAAAACTGACCCGTTTTTTGCAAAGTGGGTAGCTGTGGATTTTGCGCCCTAGCTCAGCTGGCACCTAGGAAAATCTGTACACTTTTGAAAACTAAACTAGACACCTAGGGATTCCAGGATGGGGTGACTTGAGTTGGGCTTGCCAGGTTGTTTTACACAGAATTTTTTGCAAACCTAAAACTTTGACTAAAAAACATACATTCTCCTCACATTTCTGTGATGAAAAGTTCAGGAATCTGGGGAGAGCCACAAACTTCCTTCCACCCAGCATTCCCCTAAATCTTCTAATAACAAGCATTGGCATAGCCAATAGGTCTCGCCTTTGGGACCTTATAAGTGTTTAGCCATGCAACAGTTGATGTTGTTTCACCAAGGATATTGTGCTGGATAACTAAACACTTATAAGATCCCAAAGGCGAGACCTATTGGCTATGCCAATGCTTGGTTTTCCTGTTTGTATCTCTTCCCTGAGTGACTTTACAACTTGTACATTTGCAATTGTTTCTGTTTGTATCTCTTATGTAACTCATGTAATCCAAAGTCCTTATGTAACGCAACTGGTTCTTTTGTAAAGCGCTCTGACACATTCAGGTAATGTTCGCGCTAAATAAAATTGCATTAAATAAATAAAAAACTGTCATCTCCCCGCCCCAAGGAGCACCCGCTTGGGCCACACGTCACACGTCCTGCAGCTGTGGGAAGGCTGTCGCGGTCTCCTGAAGTGGCCGCAGCGCCACCTAGCAGTGACTCGCTGCACGGCACCCCAGCTCTGGCACTCATACAAGGTGGCGCAACTGTGAAAACATCTACGGCGTATGAGCCGCCCTGAACGAGTAGTCTGCAGTGCCCCGCCACCTTGCCCCAAGTAGAGTCATATGTATTCTGCCCCTGAAGTACACCTACCTGCTAAGCACTGGCAGTGCAAGCTAGAAACAGCGCCCTGGCCAGCAGGGTTGTACAATGCATTTGTCGGCAGCCGTCTGCAGCGCCCCGCCAGCATAGGGAATAGCATGACCTGAGGCCGCATCAGCAGCATTAAGGGAAGCCCCACACTCGAATCGGAAGCGCTCGTGGCAGAAGTGAACCGCAGCTGCAGAGACTGCCCCGACATAGGGAGAGTGACAGCAGTGCCACCTAGCGGTAACCGCAAATACAAGCTGCCTTTCTTGTCAAAGATTCTGCACTGCCCCGCGATCTAAAGCTAGGCAACGAAAACCAAAGAGACTGTGCAAGATTTAGCGGCAAGGTCAGCAGGGAAGCAAGAGTCCGCAAAGGAGGCTCCCAGGTCATTGCCTCCTCCCAGGATGGATACTGCATGAGAATTATGCACAGTGGTCGAAGTGTCCAAGTAGACTAGGCTAGAACCGGTGCAGCCGCGATCTAGGAAGGTAAAGTGTCACACGCCTTTACATGAGTGCATCCCAGATAAAGAGCTCTTCGAAGAGCTTGGCACTGCAGCAAAGGAAACAAGCCCGCGAGTTGTGCACGCGAGAGCGAGCACCAGGCAATCTGTTTTTAATTATCGCGCCCGCGTCTGGGCACGATAATTGAAAACAGATGTGACCCGTGCGCATAATCGCAAGCCTTAGGCCATGGACGGTTACATTGGCTGGGAAAGGCGGGACATGCACCCGCCTTTACCCACTTACGTGCTGTCCTTTAAGGAAGACGCACGCAAAGTCCAATGGAATGTCAGGACTTCGAGCACAAGCTTGCTGTCTCGTGCCCGAAGTGCTGGTCAGCTCCAAGAGGCCGTATCCTTAGAGCAGCGCATGCGCGCTGTGCTTAGGCTCGACCTATAAATGGTACCTCACTTGTGTGGGTAGTCCTAGTCCCCGCAGCAGGAAACGGCCTAAAACGCAACATAGATATATGAATCTTTTCCACTCGAAACTGACTTGTTTTTGGCAAAGTGGGTAGCTGAGTATTTTGGGCCTTAGCTTTGCTGGCATTTAGGGAAAGCCTGCAAACCTGTACACTTTTGAAAACTAGAAAAGTAGGGAAATCTAGGATGGGGTGACTTGCATGACTCTCACCAGGTTATTTTACCCAGGATCCCTTGCAAACCTCAAATTTTGACTAACACATTTTCCTCACATTTCTGTGATGGAAACTCCTGGAATCTGCAGAGTGCCACAAATTCCTACCAACTACCATTTACCCACTTGTCCCGATAAAAATGCTACCCCGCTTGTGTGGCTGGGCTTAGTGCATGCGACTGGCAAGCATCAAACCAAAGTCAATGGGAGTCTCGCGGAATGACTCTCATTGACCCTGGTTTGATTTGTGCCTGTTGGGGGCACTAGGCATAGTCACACAAGGAGGGGGGGGGTTGCATTTTTATCGAAATAAGTGGGGAAACGCTGGGTGGTAGGAATTTTTTGGATTCCTGCTGATTCTGGAACTTTATGTCACAGAAATGCAAGGTAAATGTGCAATTTCAGGAAATGTTTGAGGTTTGCAGGGCTTTGTGGATAAGAAATCCTTATGGGATCCATGCAAGCATTCCACCCTGGACTCCCCCAGATGTTTTCAGAAAGCCCCCTCCGAAAAAAGCCTCTGGTGGTCCAGTGGGCTTTCTATCCCCGCCAGGGGCAGATTGGAAGAAGACACCTCCTATCTGCTCCTGATGGGGGGCAGAAAAACTGATGGGGTTATTTAAAAGGGGTGGAAGCTAGGCCTTATGCCTGGATGGGCCACCCCACCCATGTATACCTTATTAAAAAATCCGTAGTGTCTAGTGGACTCTCCAGGGGAGGTCAGAAAAAACTTTTAGGCCGGAGGGTGGGGCCGACCACTAGCACATAGTGCATAGTACATGCACACTCATCCAGATATAGTCCCTGGTGGTTTACTGGGCTTTCTGCTCACTGCTGGTGGCAGATTCGAGGAAGACATCTCCAATCTGCCCCTGACGGGGGCAGAAAGATGGCCGGGGTGATTTAAAAAGGGTAGGGGCTAGGCACGATGCCTCGCCCATTTATGCCCTTATCAAAACATCCCTGGTGTCTAGGGGTCTTTTTGCCCCCTCCCCTCACTTGGGGGGCTGATTGGAGGTTAGACCCACCAGTCTGCGGGGGGGGGGCAGAAAGAAAAACGTTTGGGTCTGGTGTTGGTGGGGAGCACTAGCCCATTGTGAGGGGCAGTTCCCTTCCTCAAAAAAGAGTCCCTGGTGTCTAGTGGAGTGGATCCCTGCTTGGGGATCACCCTCCTGCGGAGATCCCCTAGCAGGGATCCACTAGGGAAAGGTACAATTTGAAACCAATGATACCTATCCTGTGTTCTTCAGTGCTCAGGGAGTCTGAGATAGGCCCCGAGCATCGAAGCAGTGAAAGTGAAATGAGCCGATTGACTCATTTCACTTTCACTTTCTCTGAAATGATGTCAACGTGCCACGTGCACCAATCGTCATTTCAGAGATAAAAATTAAATAGCCTCGGGAGCTGGGGAAGCTCTTTGCCACGTCCCCATGCTAAAATAAATACAAGGAAATCTCTCTGGTGCTCCCATCGGAGGGATTTCCTGCCTCATGTGCGAGGATGGCATGGAGCTGTCCGCAGCACTCGAGGACTGGTGCGGAGGATGGCACGGAGCCGCCCTCCACACCCAACTGGTTACATTTTTTACTTGTGAATGTAACCTTCAGGGTCTCATGAGCTCAGCTAAAGTACATGCTTGTATTATTTGTGAGAATTCAGTCATGTAATTGATATCAAAACATGTGTATTAGAGTGTAAGTCTGAGTCTTGCCTGTAGTCTGACAATTTTCCTCCTTTAATGATTCAAGAGAATCCCCAGGTCAGGTGGCTGTGATTCATAAATTAATACTTTTTCTCTGTCAACACTGCTTTCAGACTCCATCAAAACTTAAAGTAAAACTTGTTTTGACAGAACTTGGTATATCTGCTGCAAATCGTCAAGACTTGTAGAGGAGCAGTCATCGGATTTGGACTAGACCGCCGCTCAACTGCGTCAAGCGGCATGGTAAGACAGAGGTTTCTCCATATGTTGCTTGGGTGGGGTATAGCCTAGTGTTCGGCTCACCAATCAAGCCAGAGTCTAGACTACTAAATTTATGAAACGTAAATCTGTTTGACATTTTAATTGATTTAGGTACTCATTGGTTATTCTTGCTACAAAATTTTTCATGGGTAGGTGACAATGTAATAAACTGGTTTAGTAGGATGGGCGGAGACCCAGGAGGCAGAGGCGTGATTGATATCCACAGTACCAGAAGAGGAAGCTCGCCAGGGACAGAAATGGCTGCCTAGGTCCTAGTGCATGACCTATTATAAGATTGTGTTGTAATAGATATACTAGTTTAGCTACCCTGACCTTCTGGAAGCCACAACAGATTGAGCCCATAAGTGTCCCAGTTGAAAGGGGGCCAGTGGCAAAGCATGAACACACTTCTTGACCTCCCTCGTAGGTGGCTGACACTGAAGTGCTGTCTGACCCTCCTTTCACTACTTAACATAGATCCCCACCTCCTCCATGGAGATAAGCTAAGGTGCAAATTGGCAAACTACCTAACCATTTCTAGCGAATACGAGTGTGAGTGTATTAAGGGAAAATAGGACCCGAAGAACCAAAATTAGGTTTGGCTCCTCGTGAAGGGACTTGTACTGATATTATGTACAATCAGTATGATAACAGCACTTGCAGGTATAAGTAGCTGGAATTGCATAAGCAAAATACCTTCACTCATAATTTGCCAGTATTTTTGCTTAAAAGTGAAGCTAATCTTTAAAAGAATGGGTTATCGCATGCTAGGCCTAATTTGTAGAAATAAATAAGTAAATAAATAAATAGGTTCAGGGGCCTAAAGTTTGTATTAGGAGCTCGCAACTGGTGCTGGAAAATGATGGAGTTGGCAAGTTCTAAGGCTGTCTGTTCTTGATTCCATTGTATGCCTCGTTCTTTCACTAACCAACACTGTCCCTTTATGCCACTCTTTCGGGTTATTTTTTGTTACTGGTTTCTCCATTTGTCGCTCTTTTACTGTCACTCACTCCCTCCATGTTTTCTCTCTTTCCTACCTTTCTCTCTCTTGCTCTGGGTTAAGAGCTGATGAAGAAAAATAAGTCCCAGTCCACAAAGATTAGTGCAGGTGCCCACCACCCTCAACCCTGGTCCAAGGAAAACACTGATTAGACGTTTATTTGTGCTCATCCCAAAGTAAGCAACATCCTGGTTTGTCTCCACTGTCACTATTTGTAATTTAAGACAAGATATTCCACACAAGTGTTAGACTTACATGGAGAATAGACTGTTTCAGTATTTTGCCAAAAATTGAATGAGTATAGGTTGAAGCAAATTATAACAGAAATATGTACAGCTAACACATAAATGGGCATATTTACAAGCCCCTAACGCAACTGGACCGTCATTTTTTTGGACATTCCGGTGGCGTTGCTCTCTACCTCATATTTACAAGGTGGTGTTAAGCCACTTATAACCTTTATAAATATGCCCTTTACCGAAGCAGTCCGCTGCGGCAAAGTTGTGGGCAGTGGGTGTTGCAGTGGGCATTCCACCACAACACCCAATGCTTTTTGACGCTGCCCCATATTTACAAGGATGGGGCAGCACCAAAAACTAAGGCCAGGTAGAACCTGGTCTTCGGATGATGATACAAGGAGAAATTATTAATTTCTCCTCGAATTTTGCTCTATCTATGTGGTCTGCAGAATGCAGCACACATAGAAACAGCAAAACACCTTTCAAAACTGTTTATGTGCAGGAAGGTGCACATAAACAATCACCCCTGCAGTGCAGGCATCCTTGCAACATGGCACAAGGATACATGCATTGGCACTAGTCAGCTTTATTAGCACCAGCACTAGGGGAAATGTGGGGGTGTGCTGTATTTTTGTAAATATGGCTTATCCTTGCGTTTTGAAAATGTCAGAGTACGGCATTGCCAAATTTGGGGTTACACCGCGGTCTGACATTTTCTTGTACATATCCCCCACGCAGTGATGGGAGGAATGCTTGCAATAAGTCTAACCACTGGCAAATGCTCAGAGTTGCATTTAACCCATTGCTCTTTTTCCCACATGGCAAATCGGTTTGGAACCAGCCATATACAAATCAGTCTTTGCCCTGCTCCAATAGGAAAAGTCCAGCCTGAACTGAAAGACCAGTTCCTCCCTAAAGTGGAACACAAGCAACCCAAGACCAATGTTACCCTAATTGGGGCTCTTCAGTCACGTGTAGCTTGGTTCCAGGAACACAGTGAGCACAGGACCTACATGCGGGCCTACCATTGCCTACTTAGGGCATTACATCAAACACACAAAAGGTGATGGTAGGAATGCTAGCAATAAGTCTAACGATTGACGGGGACCTTGTCTGGCAGTGGATGTAACAATGAAATGCTGCCACAAGCGATTGTCAGTGGTTAAACATTTTACAAGCATTCTTCCCCTCACCATTTGCGTGACTGCAGTTATGCCCCACGTGGCAAAGGATATGCCCACAAGTATGGCCCTTGCTCATTGTGCCATAGCTATACCTCACTGAGAATGCCTAGCGAGGCAAAAGCTGGTTTGGGTAGACTTGTGTTCTCTTCTGGAGAGCGCCTTGTCTTGCTGTTTGAGTTGCAGTGTTCCCATGAAGAGCAGGGTCAGTACTGATTTGCATAAGGTGGTCCTTTGTCTGGAGTGGCACAGTGGGTGAAAAATAGGTTTGAATGCTACCCCGTGAAATTATCAGCAGTTAGACTTTTTGCAAGTTTTCATCCCATCATATTTTGTGTGACTGATATATAAAGGCCATAAGAAAATAAAGCAGTTTAATACCTTAGTTATTGTAGTTGGAGAAGTACTAATGTGATTTGTTTCTCTGTCAACGCCATCAGGTGTCTGTCGCTGCAAGTGGAAGAGTGCCTCTTCCAGACAACAGTATGGACAGCTATGATCAGGTGGAGCGATACTTAAGTGTCCCTCAAATATTCCTAAATTATCTTTGGTTATTAAAAAATAAGAGCTTGGGAAGTGCGTCTACCCTTCAGCTTGCCGCAAATCCCGGTATTTGCTCTGAGGAATTGGTTGCTCCTTCTTCAGAGTCCATAGGGTTAACAGAAATGGGTCAACCCAAGTGACTGCAGCATGCTGATAAATTTCCCAAAGAGCATCCATACACACCAACACCCCACCGACTAAAGAAATGCAGTTCCAAACATCAAACGTTTACAAAGATCTTTGTTGTTATTCACCTGAACTATACCACACATACTAACTTTCACATGCACTTTGCACTTATCACACTACCGGACATTATTTGAAATTGTGTTGCTCTCTGCACAGCAGTGGCTGAATAGTGGCATCCTGGTGTAGCACAAAATACCCAGGTGAATAAATACATACAAATGTATGGCTGGGCCGAATGGATTGCTTCTGTCAAATTGGCATTTTGTGAATAGAAGTGGATTCAGAGCAACTCGCAAGACTCCTGAATAACTTTTATTCGTCACATCATGACTACTTACTTGATCTATTGCTGGAGAACAGTTTAACCAACTGTTAACCAACTGTTGATTTTGGAACAGATACTCCTTTAGAGAATTGAACACTCCTTTTAATTTTTTATTTCTTGACATACAAATGTAACTAGGATTTTTTTTTTTTAAACTGGTTTTGATAGGAGTAAAACACCCTTTTTGTGATTTTGGCCATTAGCACCAGTGCTAAACATCAGTGCTGCACTTTCCTCTTGTTTCACTCCGTAGCACTTAGAAGACTGGTGTGATAATGTTTGATAAAATTGTCCACAACTTGTCTACGCAGGTAGTTACCTACATGAACCAGACATCCTAAGAATCAACTTCCATACCGTGTTTTAGCTCCATGCCTGCGAAAAGTAATATGGCACAGGCTCTTTTCCTGCTCCCTTTGATAAGGCCTTGTTCACTACCAAGCCCTTTAGGATATAATAAATGAGGTCTTCTGTGTCATCGAATAAAAGGGGACTGATATTGGCGCAATATTTAGATTTGGTATGTCCTTCTTGAATTCAAGCTCTATTTTTCCAAAATCACTCGCAAAATTGCTAAATAATATAGAAGACAATTCACATCTCATCGTCACATCTCATCGTCACACCCTTCTTAACAAAGAAAACGTCATTAGTAATTTTACAATTCTGCCAAATCAAAAATTACTTGTGAAGGACTGATTTATTGGTGTACCAAAAAGACACAAAAGTCTGCAGATTTCAGCCTATCCCACTTACTCTAGAGATGGCAACACGCACCATTTTTGGTTGATGAAGGCTATACACAGTAGATAGCCTTTAGCATTAACATACTTCTTAAAGCTGCAAAGAGTTCCTACATTGTTTGGAAACCCAGCTGATGGCATTGAGGAAGGATATGAGCGTTATGAACTGGTTAACAGTCATTTTTTTATGTTTACACATAATAATAATAATGTTTACACATCTAAACAATTTTAGCACCCAATGAAATCAGGGTTTTAAACTGACGGCGTGACAGGTATGGACTCCCATAAGGTAAGCAAATGCCTTGTCAGCTAAAACACAATTTCAATGAGAAAACCCAGTTTCACCACTAGTAGCAAGGACATATAAAGCAATAGGCGTTTCCCCAGAGGAAAACGATTTACGTAAAAGCTACACCAAGGCAAGATTAAAGACCTGAATCAAAACAGTAAAATACGCAAAACAATTTCGTAAAAAAAAAAGAAAGAAGCAAATTGTAAGAATTAAATACCAAGATACCAACTATTAGATACCAGTATCACGAAATACGAATTTAGAAAGAACATGTCATACATAAAATGTCCCAAGAAACATTGGAGTTGTGCGTGTAAATGCTCGCGTGCATTACTGCAAGTCGCCACCGGAGGTCAACCTTGCTCAAAAATGAAACCATCAACCTGTTCTGCACCACAGAATCCTCAGGTAAAATCTGTCGAAAGTCTCCACTTAAGAAAGAAAAGCTAAGGCTATCACAATTATTTGAAATAAATACACACAGTCATGCTATTTAGATTAATGGGCAGAAATACAGTCTGTATCCTATCAGTATGGTGTCACGTTTTGTAAACCACCACCACACACCCGGTAAATGCTCGAACTTGACAACTGCACTCCTATTTGTCATCCCATGAGTTCCGGTGCAGCTCTCCCTTCCACTTGAAAGCCCCCTTAAGAGGTTTACTTGCTCACCTAACACAGGCCCTGCCTGATTCTCTGCCAATGCAATAAAACAAGAGCCCAGCCACTTACGATCTGCTGCCAAAGCCACCACCCCTGTCTTGCAGAGGCACCACCCACTGCGCTCTCAACCTCATGCCATGCTGAGCTCATATTCTTCATCTTTTCAGAGCATAATACAGAGACAGTTAGTGGCACATCTGTGCTCTAATTCTCCTGAACCAATGATCCCTGTGACTATAGCCAAAATCTTCTTCAACGTTAAATTAAAACCTTGCCTGGCAAACTAGTGCTCACAATTCTGCCTATCGAAACATTTCAGAACATGGCTGGGCCCCAAAGGCACCCCACATGGTAGCTACTGCCCAAATCAACAGCTGCCTTTATCTGCCTCTCTTCCCTGAATTCATTCACATCTGCTCCCCATGCACCCCATACAACTTTATGTAACAAATTTGGGATCCTAATAGCGCCTGGTGTGCAATTTAAACCACCTTCATGAAATTTCACGGACAACTTTCTGCATCTTCTGTCCATAACCAAGATCTGGTTATCAGAATCCTCACAGCCACCTAACCTATTGACCCCTAACCATAACATCATCTGAATTAAAGGCAAACACTGGGTGGTCCTAATATAATGGGATAGCAACAGCTAGAGAGTGAAGTCCCTAGCTTCTCCTTTGGTGAAGACCGAGGATAAATGCAGCACCAGCCCACCAAACCCCTTTAGTTGATGCAGTTGGCTATTATCCCCCGAAACACCAATCTTCCTTTTCCCAGATGAACCGAAGGATCTTGCAGAAGACCTGTTTCCTCCATCTCAACGCTGCCCTGTGCCAGGGCACTGTAGCATATGGAAAGACAACTTAGGTAACGTTTATGCTCAAGAACTGATTATGGACATAGATTCTTTTCGTTTATCACAACATATCATGGGATCAGTGCACACTCTAGGTTGAACTCTCAACCTGTTGTTATCTTTCAACACCAACATCATTTACATACAGAAAGCCACTCCATAGTTTACACACGTCTTCAATTTCCCGACTATGGCTGCTCATCATGAGTTATGCATGTCACGAGGGAAGCCTGTCATGACACAAGCCTTGGAGAGACCGCTCATCGTGGCACAGGTCTTAAGTCGCAACTCACAGATTATGCAGAACAAGTCTAAAACTGGTTTGGGGTTGTCTGGTTTGCCTTCTAGAGGGAACCCGGCCATTGGTTTGAAATGGACTGTTCCTGTTGCTGTAGGACTAAATCTGATTTACAAATGGCTGAGCCCCACCTGGAGGGATGTTGTGGACAAAAAAGATCTGGATTTTGTCCCAAATTATCACAGTGGCTATTTATTTTCTTTTACATTTTTCTATAGCTCAACTTTACATGGGTTGTGCTTTACAGTGTAAAAAAAAAACACAAGGAGACAATGTTTCATATCACATTGAAACATTGACAGAGCCGACTAGTGTTAGATTAGTGAAGCATCAACTTAAATATGGAATGAGAGAGGAATGATTGGAAAGAAAGAGGGGGTGGAAAAGACACTTAAGGAAGAAGGGAGGGAGTGTAGAAGTTAAATGGGGGTTAGAGAGACAAAATGGGGTGGATCTAGGGAAGAAGGGAGTGAACAGAGGCAAAGGGGCAGGAGCAGAAGGTTAGGAGTACAAAAACAAGATGGAAATTGGATGTGAGGAGCAAGAAGGAGCATCTGTTAAATACACCAATTGGTAAGGATTAATTCAAGCACTCTACCCATAACCTTTTGATAGGTGATATGCCCGAAGTGCAATGATGCTATCCCTGTCTCCATTAGGATCTCCCAAAATCTGCTCAAAGTCATTAAAGAGCTAAAGACTCACCTCCTTAAAGAACACTACATCACGATGCAGTAACAGTCCACTTCTGTTCTTCTACTGCTCCAAACTCTGATTGAATACATCTTATCTTGTGAACATTAACACTTCCCCACTCTTTTCATCTCGGTTAATTCTATACAAATACATTATACAGACATACGTTTTATACATACCTTTATTGTCTTTCTGTAATACAAGCCCAAGATGCTCTAGACATTCCAAAGTTGCTTGAGGATCTTATGAGCTAGAAAAACCCAAATTTACTTCTGATGCTGGTTTCTTCCCTGACATCCACAGCCATGTCAGGGGCATAACAAAGGCCGCCGTAGCCCCCCCAGTGCGTGGGCCCCCAGGCTTACCCATACTGGAGGGGGCCCCCGAAGCCCCTACTGATATGAGTGTGAGGGGCCTCTTCAGTATATCTTGCAGGGGGCCCCCTCAAGTTTTTATTATGCCACTGATCCATCTGCAGCATGAAATAGCCACAAGTGGGTGTGAACACTTAAAAAATGAACATAAATCAATAAATACATAACAATGAAGGCAACTGACCAAGTTGTGGAATTATTGTGAATTGAAACAGACAGCAAATGACAAAATAAATCAATAGAAGTGTTACTGAATAGTACAAAATGATAACATTATATGTATATATCCACCAGTTAATGAAACATGATCACTATTATTTCAACAGAAGTAATTTAAATACTGCATGTCATTGAAGCCCTCTTGTTGGACTTAGCTCTTTTTGCAGGGTCATCCCAGAACTTTTTGCCTTCCTCCTGTATTGTTTCTGACCTGTTTCTGTTGGTTTTATGACCCTGAGCACTTTCCCACTGCTGATCAGTGCTAAAGTGCATATGCTCTCTGTGTAAATTGTTGTTATGGATTAGTGATTCCATGATTGGCATATCTGATTTACTAGTCAGACCCGAGTACCATGCACAGTACCAGACCCAGGGCCTGTAAATCAAACGCTGCTAGTGGGCTGCAGCACCGATTGTGCCACCCACAGAAACAGCCTGTAAAATGTAACTCTAGTCTGCCATTGCAGAGCCTGTGTGCAGCCTGGTACTGCCATGTCGACTTGGAAAGTGCACACACTTTCCAGTCCCTAACCTTTCCTTTTCTTACATGTTAGTCACCCCTAAGGTAGGCCCAAGGTACCCCTATGGGCAGGGTGCATTGTATGTGAAAGGTAGGACATGCTCTGATGTGTGTGGCATGTCCTGATAGTTTAATACTGCCAATTTCGTTTTTCACTATTGCAAGGCTACATGCGCCTAAAGGATAGAAAGGGGAGTTTGTTTATAACATCTTACAAACATATCTGTCCCTGGGAACAAGGAAGAAAAATAAAGTTTGACATGCCTGAACTCAGAATGTTAAAATGCATCTTTTAGTGAGGGTGATTTTAACATTCTGAGTTCGAAAATACCACTTTTAGAAAGTAGGTATTTTCTTGCCTAACCATCCAGTGTGCCTATGCTAGGTTTGTGTATTGCTTTGGCTTTGGAGCGTCAGGGGCTGGGGAGGAGCAGTGGCTCCGGAGAGCCTGATGAGTCAGGGCTGGGCTGAATAGGCCTGGTCTGCATTTGGAGTGGTGGGAGGAGCAGCACCTGCACCTGAATATGTATGTGCCGGCCTCCCACAATGATGGCTCCGCACCCCTGTGGTGTGTCTGGAGCCAGGGCTCTCACTGACGATGGAGGTTGTGGTGCACTTGCAAAGTGCTTCACATAACTGGTTTTGGCTTGGTACAGACACTCTCTGCCTTCAGAGAACAAACGATTTTTGGGTATAAAAAGAGGGGCCCAGCCCCAGACTTTTAGATCACTTTTGGGAAATCAAGAGGAACCTTTGCCAAGGAGAAGAGCCAGAGAAGCTGAGGAGCAATACTGCCCTTGTGCTAATTGTTGTCTGGGGTTGGCCTGCAGTGGTTACTTGCTGCCAAGGAAAGGAGAAAAGGACTTTGCTGTTTGCTGTGTCCCCTGCTTGAGGAAGATCTCCAAAAGCTTGAAACTGAGCTTGCCTCCTGTTCTGAAGTCTCAGGGACACAAAGACTTCACCACCAGCTCTTCTGAACTTCCTTGCTGGGAGTTCTGACCTGCAAGGAGGAGCCTGCTTTTGTTTTGGACCTCTAGAGACTGTTTTCCACTAGGAGCTGGAAGAATCCACGCCTCCTTCCAGATCGTCACATCGCGGCTCCAAATTTGTCGCATTGTCGGAAGACACAGTAAGAAACCAATGCATCTCTCCCCACGCAGTAAGAAACTGACGCATCAACTCCTCTACGGTAAAGAACCGACACATCTCCTTCCCTGAGTATAAGGAACCAACGCATCACCTTCCCTGCGGCCCGTTTTGTTTGTTTGCGTGACGCATCCCAGGTACTTTGTGTGAAAGGTGTCACATCTACAATTTGCTTTGAACTGAACTATTTCTACCATCTGAAAGTCATATTTTTATTACTGTATTGTGGACTTTTGTTGTTTGGTCTTGTTTTGGTTTAGATAAAGATTACTTATTTTTCTAAACTGGTGTGATGTCCATTTGTAGTGTTTTAACTGTATTACAAATACTTTACATACTGCCTCTGAGATAAGCCTGTCTGCTCGTGCCAAGCTACCAAGGGGGTGAGCAGGGGTTATTTTAGAACTGTATCCCCTTACCCTGACTAGATGCAGGGGTCCCTATTTGGACAAAGGTACCCACCTCTGCCAACTAGAGACCCCCATATCTAACACCCCTGATATTCCATATAGAAGGCCTCACCTCAACAGGCTTCTCTTTGTACCGAAGTGTGGAAATTTAGCTTGTAACTGAACATTATCTGCGCCATCTTGCCTCTCCCCAGCGCCACGCACAGCGAACGCACGGCTGCCATTTTAGGCACCCCACTCTCTCTCCCCGCTCATTGCCGATCACCAGCGCGCCCCTCAGGCGCTGCGAACATCCCCCGCGCGCTGGCCACCCCCACTCTCTCATACATGGGCCGTAAAACCTCTCCTTCTGCGTGACCCTGCCATGGAATCGCACCCCGTGCCTGACCAACACCTCCTTTCATCTCATACATGGTCATACATCCTTTCTGATAACCCCCTTCCTCCAAGCCCGATTGTCCGAACCGATCCCAGGCCATCACCTAGCCCTGCGGATGCAGTTTATTGCCTCTACTGTAAGGAAAACACCCCACATCAAAGGGATTACAGCAGATCAAGGCCCCCACCCCCTGAGACCCGACCGGTTGCACACACCCCCGGGAATTGGCGGAATGTCCAGCTGTGTGATAGCCATCTCCTACTGTGGGTGGGGTGGGGACCTCCACTGTAGATATGTGTGGGAACGAGCTCGAAGTGGGGATTCCGAGGATGTTCTTTCTTGTATCAAGACAATCTCAAGAATGTGCCATGTGTGATAAACCTGCAATAAAGTCATAAACGTGTGTATAAGAGACCAGGTCTCAGAGATGCAGTTAGAGCACCTCGTGACAATACCTTGCTGTCTCATCTGATGTGTTCTCCTCCGGAGAGAATAAAACTTTGTTTCCTGCCTTCCAGTCTCCGGCGCCTGCCTCTTTGTTGGTTTAGCATCGAATGGTATAAGAGGCGATTACCGCCGGGCAATACTGGAAAGGTTATCGACTGCAACTGCCGCTACCATTTAACAATTGGCGTCCCAAGCGTGGGGCCCATCAGCGACACGTGGATCCAGTGGGAGAGGTCCCGACGACAGAGTGAACGACTGCAACGATCGGGAGAGCTCCTGCCTGATAGACCCTCGTCTGGCAGCCGATCATCCGAACTTCACTGGTTCTGAGCAGACCTCTCTCGAGTGATCTACGGTCCTGACTGGGAACCATCAGGAGTGCCGCGGCAATAACGGAGAGTAGAGGACGATCGGGCGCTGGAGGCGGAAGACGAGAAACTGTCCACGCGGTCCGGGTAAGGTCGTGAAACACGACAAATTGCGAAACGATTGATTGATTGATTGAAAATACTAGTATTACTTATTGATTGTTCTCTTTGAGATATTCGCTGTCTACAAACGGGGAGGAGTAGAAATACTCTCTCTCTCTCCCTTTGCAGATAGTGAAGGGTAGGTAACGCAGACTTTTGTCCCCGTTGTAACCCGTCGTGCCTATCTTTATCTCCCCACTGATTGATTGTCCGAACATTGATTGTTTTGAAGAATAGTGCTCTTTGAGATATTCTCTGTTTGCAAATAACGTAGAATAGAAATATTCTGTCTAGTCTTTGCAAATAGTGAAGGGTAGGTAACGCAGACTTTTGTCCCCATTGTAACCCGTCGTGCCTATCTTTATCTCCCCATTGATTGATTGATTGTCCGAACACTAGTTGTTCGATATTGGTTCTTTGGAGGTATTCTCTGCTTACAAATAACGAGGAATAGAGATATTCTGTCTAGTCTTTGCAAGCAGTGAAAAGATAGGTAGTGCTGACTTTTGTCCCCGTTGTAACCCGTCATGCCTATCTTCTCCCCACTGATTGGTAGTTGGTTCTGCCCGGACCGCTTATTAGAGGTGAACCATCCGGCTCCTCTGGAAGGCACCCCTAATAAGGACATGTTCACTAAAAACGAACTAATCGCCGTAGTTTATAGCAAGCTATGGCATAAAATATACAAAGGGGGACCCCGAGAGTCAGTGGCCACTGGTGGGATCCTTTTTGACCCTACAAAACTAAAGTAACGCTAGGAAATAGCCCTTTGTGGGATATATGAAACTAGGGGAAGGAGCCAAGCTCACGGTCAAGACGGCCACGAGGTAGTTCGGCTCCATCGCTCTCGCTGCCTAAACATGTCTGCCCTACCACCCACCCCGCCCAGTAAACACGACAAAAATCCCACACAACCGGAAGCCTGCTGGTACTCACCATCGACGTCACCGAACTGGACTAGGATCACGCACAAATTGGACTATGCCATTTCCCGATTACACAGTAACTAGATTGCAAATATGTACAACACTCCAACAAAGTAGTATGATTAAAACATTTTAATAACTTATAGGTATAACAACATTCCGACAAGGTGAACAAGTTAAAACACGTTTTGAACAACTATTTACATGACAATCTGCTGCAACCTCCATCCCAAAGCATTTACGTCCGCGTGACACCGTCCTCGCCTCTCCTACCTCGAAGTTGCAACATTGGCCTGTTTTGGGCGGTCCTTTTAGTCGGCTTTGGGCTATAAAAGCCATGCAAAAATCCATCGACATCAGTGGCGGACAACTGTGCGAATAGGCCGGAAGCTACATGCGGCGCCAAGACCCTGGCAACGCCGAGGTGGGGCCTGCCACGTTGTGCGGATCTTCCCATTCTCTTCTTCTTCCTTCAACAACGAAGGGTGCCCTGGCGGGGGGAAGCGACGCGGACGGGCCTCCCCCGCCTCCCCAGGTGGAGGCTCGCCAGCAGATGAGGGCACCCCAACCGTCTCTTTCACCGGCCAGCTGAGCTACACCCAGCCATCTCACTCGCCGCCCAGATGAGTGGGTGCCCCTGCACTCACCGACCGGCTGCAACGGGACAGCCATTCAAGTCTTGCCTGCCGGGTTGCCGCTCAGGCGCAGATCCACTAAGATTGCCATTAGCGTTTGATTCGTGAGGTGGGTCCCCGCAGCAGAGTGATCGGGGACCCACCCCGGTGGCTGTAACGAAGAGCTGCTGCTGCTGCTGCCTCTGGACTATGGCGGCCAGTCCTTCGGATCCAGGCCTGGCCCACCGAAAGACGGCCCTGGACTCGAAAGCTTGTCTGCTCGGGCATGGGCCCCACCCCCTTGAAAAACATCCTCTCAGCTTTGCAGATTCTGCGGGAGTCATTGACATTCGACTCCCGTGGGCCTCCGGTGGGGACAATCGCCGCTATTTTTCTTGATTATTCCACGTTAACTTGTCCTTGCCCCGGGCAGCAGCCATCTCGCCTCCGTTTGGTGTCGTAAAAGAAAGACTGATTCAGGGCGACGGCGGAAGAACCCGCCTGCTGTCCCGCCCCAAGGACGAACCACGGCATCGCTACAAGACCGCGGTGACGCCATGCTGACGCAAGCTGACGCTGATGAAAAACTCTCGAACTACCGAAGGGGATTCTGGTCCGGCAGCTAGTTAGTGGAAAGACTTATAATTGTGCACTGAACCCACCCGACCTCGCCCCAAAATGGCGCCGAGACGCCTCTCACACCGTGGCCGGCCTGAACGGTTGTAGGCCCGTATTTGTATACTGACATTGTTTTAAATAAAGGGCTTCTTAAAGGAATTACGGAATCAGTGTCATGACAAATCATCTAGGTTGGTAAAGGTTTTCTTTTGAATAAATGATTGTTACTCCCAAGCAATAGAAAACAGATAATGCAGACCCCATTTACCTGAATCCTTTTAATTAACGGAATTTGTACCTGTCACATCTGTCTTTTTCCAAGAGTTGTCAGAAAATGATCGACTATAGCTTAAAGTATATGCCGAATGCAAGGTATGGTATCTTGCACCATAATATACGACCGATTGAGAAATGCATGTACGACCAGGGAACCCGAATTTAGGAGATGAATAAAATAGAGCATCTTTGTTTCGGAGGAAAAGAATAATAGGTCTGTAGTATTACCCACTCCTGCGGCTAGCCTGGTACGTGGTAAGTAGAACTTTTTTCGTGTCTACGCGCGCTAATGTACTTTGAATACTGCACATCCCCTCCCCTCTTTTTCCCCTCTATAGGTCACGACGAAGTTCCGACTAAAGAATGGAGTGGACATGGACCGCACCATGTTCAATGTAGGGAAAAACATAGACGAACGTTGTGGGATAATGCGCAAAGTGCAGACCACCATTGGGAACATGAAAAACTGTATGATATGATTGTGCGTGTGTGCTACGATTATGCGGCATGAATGTGTATGCATTTCATGCTTGGGTCGCTTGAGGAGAGCGTCATCGTATGATTGAAGTGCTTGTCTATCAATCAAAGGGAGGGGAGTAAAAGGTCCGACACCCCCCCTCAAGATAGACTACAAGATACTGAAAATACGCAGCATGCATAGGAACGAGGACAAGACAGGAAAGGTCCCCATACTCAACGTAGCCCTGTATCTCCGTCTTAAGTTTCTGCGCTTGATGTATGTACTGACACGCCCTAGCCGGTATTTTTGTGTACGTGCTCACCAAATTTATGTCTTTCCCCCGCTTGTGTCTTCTTACAAAGAACTGACCCATGCTACTCCAATATTGTGTGTGCACCAAGTAGCCTATTATCCCTCCCTCCCTCCCTCCCTCCCTCCCTGAAGGCTTTCTTGCCCTCTTTGTTTTTTTTGAACAAATTAACGACACATACCTCCTCCTCAGTATGTGTATAATTGGCCTCGAACGCGGCGGTGTTCGAACAAATTGACAGAAACAAAAACGACCGTACTTTACCACGTTACTACCTCTCCTTTCTGCAAATGGTGAACTTAATTGGCTGAGAAAGAAAGGACAGGTAAGACGACTGATGTCTCCCAATTTGGCCCTCATCACGGGGACTATAGGTCAGTGGTTTTCGTTTTTAGAGCTTTAACAACACCATCTCCACCGCCCAGAATCGCCCTCGCCCAATTACCCCGAACTAGAATGTCTAAGCACCCCGTTCTCCCAAAATAACCCCAGCCCTGTACTAGCCGTCTGAGAGTATTTCGAACAAAACAGCTGATGACCTTATTCTCTAAAGGTACATCGCCTAAGCTGATAAGGGTTACCTATTGTCTCCAGCAAGAAAAATGTTTAGCTTATGTCCCTCCCCGAGAAGCCGGTTCGAATTTTTGATAAACCAGAAAGTCAACAGATGTCAGGCTTCCTGCAACGATTATAGGGCACAGGAATCGACACCTAGCAGGCCAGACGATGAACAGGAACACCCACAGAAACCTGCACCACAGCAATGATTAATAGATTAGTAACACACACCGACATACGAGTTAATAGACATCAATCATGCAGCGACCGACAAAAACATTTCCCTAACTACTCGGTGGTTGGGAGAGAGGATGAAGTGTGTAAATGTCTTCCCTGCCAACTCTCTAAGATTTTGTTTCTTGTACTCATTCAAAGATAACCTGCGGCCATCGGAAGAGAGGGGTCGGACGTGACACACAGCCTGGCTGCGGACCATGGAACATCTATGGCATCGACCAAGGGGGAAGCAACGAAGCAAAAAGGGCGTGAGACGAGGCACCATTATCAGGATGATAAGCGATAGAACGAAGGGCTATCTCGAGGCCCCCTGCTCGCTGACCAGCGTGCCTGAAGTCCCAACCCGTCGGGCCCGATTGATGGGCCCAGTGCTGGAAGATTCTGCTCTCCTTGGTCCGCTTTTTGATCCGATCCCACTCCACCCCCTCTTCCCTCGGCATCCCGAAGCACGCCACACCCCTTCTCTCTCTCTCTCTCTCTCTCTTTTATATGGATTTTGAATTTGACTTAACTACAGAAGAACAAAAAGCGGGTACCCCGTCTCAAAGTACCTATGATAAAATGTGTTAGGGAACAGGACTGTGATCGGAGAACAACGAATGGTCACACCCTGCTACGTGAAAACTTGGATTTGAGCGGGACCTTAGCTCCACCGCCGGTGCGCAACAGTGCCAACAAAAGAAGAACAACAATAAGAGCTTACCAGTGATGGCTCGTTATAATAGGACACTGGTAAGAAGAACTCCCTTCCATGACTATAACTCATGTTAAGTTGAATTCCTCTCCCAACCACCTTTTTATATTGACTATCTTCCAATCGAGTTTTCATGATATTGCGTCAGTCACTTCCCACTGTACATTGATAAGTTAAGAAACTCTAACATTGTATAATGACATTTGTATAACACCAGCCGTGCACACGACTATGCTGACTATTTTTGATCCACACGAAGTCTGGGCCTTAAGTAATGTACGAAATATCCCTTGTTTTGCCAGAAACATTTTCGCTTTACGGTATCATGTTTGTGCTCAAACAAGCTCAAACAAGCTCCCCTCCTCCTATCCCTGGGCCTGACATGCGGCACAGCTGATGTAATTTTGTATGCACTACCTCCTCGCCTATTTTATCAACTATATGTAACTATGTACAATTGTGTCAGATTGCTCCTGCCTGTCCTAAAAACTCTGTACTTTTAAGGAATGCATGAAAAACATTCACGGTATTATAGCTAAAGGGTTAACGAAGGTGAATGTCGGCCAGGCAAGCTGGCGAGATATGTTAAAAGGGAGGATTGTGGAAATTTAGCTTGTAACTGAACATTATCTGCGCCATCTTGCCTCTCCCCAGCGCCACGCACAGCGAACGCACGCCCGCCATTTTAGGCACCCCACTCTCTCTCCCCGCTCATTGCCGATCACCAGCGCGCCCCTCAGGCGCTGTGAACATCCCCCGCGCGCTGGCCACCCCCGCTCTCTCATACATGGGCCGTAAAACCTCTCCTTCTGCGCGACCCTGCCATGGAATCGCACCCCGTGCCTGACCAACACCTCCTTTCATCCCATACATGGTCATACATCCTTTCTGATAACCCCCTTCCTCCGCGCCCGATTGTCCGAACCGATCCTAGGCCATCACCTAGCCCTGCGGATGCAGTTTATTGCCCCTACTGTAAGGAAAACACCCCACATCAAAGGGATTACAGCAGATCAAGGCCCCCACCCCCTGAGACCCGACCGGTTGCACACACCCCCGGGAATTGGCGGAATGTCCAGCTGTGTGATAGCCATCTCCTACTGTGGGTGGGGTGGGGACCTCCACTGTAGATATGTGTGGGAACGAGCTCGAAGTGGGGATTCCGAGGATGTTCTTTCTTGTATCAAGACAATCTCAAGAATGTGCCATGTGTGATAAACCTGCAATAAAGTCATAAACGTGTGTATAAGAGACCAGGTCTCAGAGATGCAGTTAGAGCACCTCGTGACGATACCTTGCTGTCTCATCTGATGTGTTCTCCTCCGGAGAGAATAAAACTTTGTTTCCTGCCTTCCAGTCTCCGGCGCCTGCCTCTTTGTTGGTTTAGCATCGAATGGTATAAGAGGCGATTACCGCCGGGCAATACTGGAAAGGTTATCGACTGCAACTGCCGCTACCATTTAACAGAAGCACTTTCACAAAATTCACCTTTTGGTTTGGCAGCGTGCATTCGACTTCCAAAAGCTTGGACAAAAATTAGTTTGCAATATGGCTGTTGGAAACGGCCCTTTTTGCAGGGTTATCCCCAAACTTTTTGCTTCTTCCTCCTTTATTTTTTCTGACCCGTGGTTGTTGGCAATAGGACTCTGGGCACTTTACCACTGCTGATCAGTGCTAAAGTGCATATGCTCTCTGTATAAATTGTCATATTGATTGGTTATCCATGATTGGTATATTTGTTTCACCTGTTAGCCCCTAGTAAAGTGCACTGCGTGTGCCAGGGCTGGTGATTCAAATGCTACTAGTGGGCTGCAGCACTGATTGTGCCACCCACAGGAGTAGCGCTAAAATGATGTCTTAGGCCTGCTTGCAGTGCCTATGTGCAGTCCAGGACTGCCATGTCGACCTGGCCAGTGCACCCACTGACCAGGCCTTATCCTTCCCTTTCTGTACATGTCAGGCATCCCTATGGTGGCCCTAGGTACCCCCCTGGGCTGGGTGCAGTGTATCTGAAAGGTAGGGCATGTACTGAGGTGTGTAACATGCCCTGGTAGTGAATTACAGCCATTTTTGTTTTTCACTGCTGAGAGGCTATCTTGCCCATAGGATAGAATGGGGAAGGCTGTTTACATGCCTATCTTCCCATAAGGGCAAGATAGAAAATCCAAGTTTGGTATCTTTGTGTTCAGAATTTAATTATACATCTTTTTAGCAAGATGGTTTTTAAATTCACTGTGTGAGAATAGCACTTTTTAGAAAGTAGCTATTCTCCTGTTTAACCTTCCTGTGTGCCTGTGTGCTGGTTGGCTGACTGGTGTCATGTGATGGGCTAGGTGGCTCCAGGAGCCTGGATGAGTCAGCAGCAGGGTGAATAGGGAGATCTGCTTTAGATGGGTGGGAGGAGTAGTCCCTGGGTTTGAATAGGGCTGCCCCTGCCAGCACAAAGCTGGCTCCACCCCCTGCTGGCCAGGCTGAGGACTCTGCCTCTGCTGGCACAAAGAAGGCTCCACCTCCTGCTGAGCGTCTAACGACCCTGCCCCACACTCTGAAAGGAACCAGGTGCTCCAGAGCAGAGCACACCCAGGAACCGGTTTGAGCAGGGGAATCCCCCCACTGGAACAAAGAGAGACAAAGACTTGGAGGGGTATAAGAAGAGGACCCCAGACACCTAAACTTTAGATCACTTTGGAACTAAGAAGAAACCTCTGCCAAGGAGAAAGCTGAAAAGGACTGAAGAGGAGAAGACTGCCTGCTTGCTGTTTTGCTTTGCTGCCAAGGAGAGGGGAAGGACTTTGCTGTGTCCCCTTCTTTTGATTCTGATCTCCAAGGGCCTGAGAAGAGCTGGCTCCCTGTTAAGAAGTCCCAGGAACAAAAGGACTTCACCACCAGCTCCCCTGGAACTCTGCTGAAGGAGTTCTGACCTGCCTTGGAGTGCTTGCCCAGTCTTGGGGCCTCAGGAGGTCGTTTTTGCTGTGTTTTGGGAGCTGGGAAGCAGAAGCGTGAAAAAGAGTAACTGGTACCCAACGCATCATCCGATTGCGTGTCCCAAGGACGAGAGTGCGTGGAAAATTTCATCGCGGCACCATCGCAACACGCAGGGTCCCCGCATCGCCGAGTGCGTCGAGCATCGTCCCGAAGCGTGAAGATTCCTGACATTGCGAGGGTCGTCGCAGAACCAGTTTGCGAGCCGCACCACTGCCGGTGCGTGGAAGTCTCCAGTCATCGTGTGCGTCGACGCAGAGTCCCGTTCCGTGGCGCATCGAGAGTTGCGGCGCCGGAAGTCAACGCTGCGCCGCGCATCGTGCCACATCGAAGCGTGTCGCATCGAACCTGTGCGTGAAGCTTCCCCCTAAGAAACCTACGCAACGAAGGCCAAAGTCATCGCATCCTCCCCTTACAGATCGGAGCCGGCGCATACACCTCTGCTGCGTGAAGCAGGGCTGCTGCAAAGCCTCCCCAGGATCTCAGGAGTATCGCATCGCCTTTGCAAGCTTCCTTGTTATAGCTTTTGGGAACCTTATCGCAACTACAGGTACTGTTGGGCACGAAAGTGTCGCATTTTGTGCATTGAGAGTCGCATTGTGCAAGACACTGACTTTTACATCTTGGAGTACTTTCTGCAAACTCTTGAACTATCTTTAAAGTAACCTTTTGAATTATATGTTGGTTTGTCTGTAGTATTTGGTCTTGTGAAGTTTTTAGTAAAGATACCTTATTTTTCTAAAACTGGTGTGGAGTAAATCTGTGGTGTTTTCACGGTGTTACTGTGAGTGTTGGTACAAATACTTTACACATTGCCTTTGATAGCCTAGACTGCTCAGGCCAAGCTACCTAGAGGGTGAGCAGGGGTTATCTTAACAGTGTATCCCCCTTTCCCTGACTAGAAGCAAGGGTCCCTACTTGGACAGTGGTACCTACCCTGCCAACTAGAGACCCCCAGATCTAACAATGGCCATTTCCTTAATGTAGCAATTTGAGGATCGGGTTTCTAATATTGAAGGGATGTTTTGTTGAGAAACTTTTAGCGCACTATAGTAAAGTCAGCATGGGCAGCGTAAAGGCTTAAACTATAAACGCTGATTCACAAGTCACAAAATGTCTTGGGGGAAGTCTTTTGCAACTATAGACATGAAGTACAGAGCATTCCCTCTTTATCCTGTTAGAAGATGAGCAACTCGAAAACAAAATGGCACCCTTCTTCACTCTTAACAACTGGCAATGAGAGAAGCCAGTTGTACTTCTGATTATTGCCCCCCAGAATATTGTGGTACAAGAATATCAAGGACAGAATATCAATTTACAAAATATCATAAGGTAAATGCCTAAAATCCAGTATAGATTTACTATTCCTAATTCCACATCTGTTTAGCTTGAATATATACGTAACGCGAAGGTACATATATGAGAGATTTAGACTTACTTAGTGTTGGAGTGTGGTCCTTTGAAGGATTTTAGAATGTCTTGGAATTCCTTTCTTGGCAATGGAGCAGTGGTGTTGACATTTGTGAGGCACTGGCAAGGAAGGAAGTCATGCTCGATCTCTGATCCTGAATAAAACAGTACTTCAACAAAAACAATGTTACAGTGTGTTCCGTCACAACATAATTTTGGTGCCAAGCTGCCAGTTCTTCCCTTACAGCCCTGAGGTTGCAGTGTGAGTCCCAAGAACCATCGTAAATCAAATCGAAAGTGGAACGGCATCAGCACCAAGTATGTTGAGAAGATGAGAGCAGATTGGATCAGCAGATGCACAGCAAAAACAGAATCAGTGACAATATTAATTATGAAGTGAGGCTCAAGGGGCTAGCTGATGACCATATCTGAGTTAAGACGAAGCCAAGAACACGGTGAGGGGTGCTGACGTATTTCAGCCAGAGTAATTAAACAGTCTGGGAGGTAAGCGCTGAAGATGTACGCTTGTGCAAGGTCAGCACACAGAGGGAATATGCGTGCCGAGCAGCTTAATTAATCAGCGTGGTATTCAGCAGTTAAATCAATCAGTGTGGAGGAAAGTGAGAAAGCTCTGAAGGTGCATGCTAGATAACTGGCTGTATTTATCTCATAACGCACAAGTGAGGAAGTGTTGAAGGTGTACGCTGACAATTTGAAAGTTTAAACAAACATATCAAGTATATAGCAGCGTATAGCTAACCGGCTGTACTTATCGTATAATGTGCAATGAGCGTATGGCAGTTGTGGCCGGCTCCGCCCCTGCGTGTACATTGCCAATTGTGACATTCACTAAACGCCACTATTTAGTTATTCAGAGGGAGGCGTTGGCGGCAGCATGGGGTTTGAAGCCCTTCAGAACATATATATGGGTTACTCAAATTAGACTCTGTATAGATCACGAGCCCTTCTGAAGATGTTGTCTCCAGGAGGTGCTAGCAAAGGTTTGGCCAGAATGCCTAGACTGGTGGTTTGATTACAGGAGTATAACTACACAGTTCAATATAAACCTGGATGGAGAAATGTACAAGCAGACTTTGTCTCACGTTTGCAATTTAACTGGGAATTCCGTGGAAAAAGAGGTAGTTATTCGGAGTGAGAAGAAAGGTGCTGTTGCTAGTGTGATTGGTGTGATTCAATGGTGTTTGGGACCAGTGAGCAATGAAGAGTGGAATAAAGCCATGGTGAGCGAAGACATTTTGAGAAAAGTTGTTCAAATGGTGTTGGAAAGTAGATGAAGGGAGAGTACGTTGCCAACGACTGTAAGGTCATATGGTGTTGGACGAATTGTCATTAGTAGGTGACAAAAAATTGGTTGGAGGTGAGAAAATTCTACCACTTATGTGAGTTAGAATGAAACCATTTGACGTTGCTCATGAAGGACATTTGGGGCTAACGTTAACCAAGATAAGGCTGAGATCAGTGTTGGAATTGGCCCTTTTGGCAGGTTCATCCCTAAACTTTTGCCTTTTCCTAACCTTTTCTGTGACATGGTGTAGGTGGTTTTAGGCCTCTGGGCACTTTAGCACTGCTGTCCAGTGTAAAGTGCGTGCGCTCTCTGTGTGACATTTGGTAAGGTTGGCCTGCCCTCCCAAAGGAATGCTTTGGGGATTCCCTGATCAGTGTGTCAGTGGTAATTACTGATTTGGGAGGAGCAGCGTGGTCAAGTTTAGTATGTATTGAATTCTTATAATAAATGCTGCGCTATAGTGTGCGCAGATTTATTATGACTATTTGGCAAATACCACTTTTAGAAGTTGGCATTTCTGTGTGCTATGTGTCTGCCTGCCTGATGTGAATTGCATGTTTGACTTGTGAGTGACAGGGGAGGTGTGTGTGGCTCCAGGAGGGGCAGGGTGAGTCAGCACTAGGCTGAATGGGACATCTACAGTGGAAGTAGTGGGAGGAGTAATCCCCTGACTCTGAATAGGACTGTGCCCAGCCTGTACAATGCTGGCTCCGCCCCCTGTGGTGTGTCTGATCACCTAGCCCCCATCTGACAAAAGGGAAGAGGAGCTTGGAAAGCAAAGTGCTCCAAATCCCCCCTGAACCAGTTGTATCTGGTTTCCCCAAACCCTACACTGCAGACAAAGGAATGCTTAGTATACATTTAGGAGCTGTGAACCCATGAAATTGTTCTGTTCTATGCTGGTATGCTGTTCCTGACTTGCTGGGAGCTTGCTGCTGCTGGGGCCCAGGAGGTACCGCCATGGGGGCTAACCTCCCTGCTGGAGTGCCCTGTGTGATGGCCTCCCTGGGCCCAGCTATGCCCCATGGACCTTTGTTTCTTTTTATCCTCCAGGACCTTAAAGATTTTGTTGCTGCATCTAGCGCCTCGTGAGCGCTATATTTTAATTAGGAGCAGAGCGTGGGCTGGGCAGCGCTGAGCTGCCACCTTTGTTAGAGGGAATCCCGGCGTGAGGGATTCCCCCATGATGCTGCTGGAAGCGGGAGCCCACCCCGCATTATGGTGCCTTTTTGCGGGTGCCCACCCCGCATTGTTTATTTCCAGGCAGGTGCACATCCCGCTCTCTTTTTATGAAGGAAATCACTGCTGCGGCCCGGGGAAGATGAGCGCCGAAGGAGGAAGTCAGGCAACCTTGCCTGGACGTGAGTGGGTCCTGCCGTGGAGATAAGAAGTCGCCTCAGGGAGCAGCGTGGCTCCCTTTAGCTGGTGGGAGCCCCGGGTGAAGAGCAAGGAAGGCGGCGTGAGGAGCAGGGGCTCCCTAGATGCCGCTGAGCCTGCCCCCACCGGAACAGAGGAAAAGTGCTGAGGCAGGTCAGCGGGGCTCCCATGATGAAGGGAGAGCCCTGCGTGTAGCAGAAGCCACGCGGGAGCCCACCCCACACTGGTGAACCGGGGAGAAGGAGAGAGAGTCCCCGAGGAGTGAGGGCTCTCCCAAGCATGCCGCCCGGGACCGGAGGAGTCTCCGATGGAACTACGGTGATGGGGGGCTGAGGTCATTCTTCCTTTTGGTATTGGTGCTCACGAGGCACCTGGGCAGCCTTGGTGGATCTCCTGAGCGGCCCCCACCTGATAGGGGTTGCTCCAACAAGGGGGCATAATGTTGTTTGAGGGCCCAGTGGGGCCCGTGCTCTCCCCAGTTTGGCCATTTTCTACAGCTGCCCCGCTTGCTAGAGGGCAGCTGCACCGATGGGGGCAATTTGGTTTAGAGAGGCCAGTGGGGCTGAAGAGGCACAGATGTGCCAGGCCCTCTTCACTTGGCTTATTCACAGCTGCGCTGCACCAGTGCGGACAGCTGCAACGTGTTTTGCATATTTGTCCAAGGGCACAGTGAGTGCCCAGGCCCACGTTCTGCTTCACAGCTGCACGGCAATTAGCATCAGCTGCAACGTTTAGGCTATTAGTTCTTTGTGCGCATTTTTGGATGAGAACACGAGTGAGATGCACTCCTCTGCCCCAGCGCAAATGCGCACCTGCGAATTATGCTGCATTGGCAGCCGCCCTAACACTTTTGGACATAGGGCATTTGAGCCCTCCGAGGAGGCCAGTTGGCCAGAGTGACTGTTAGGTTGATAGGGCACCAGGCCCTAATGTGATTTATGTGGTGGGCAGGAAATGTGATTCATGTACTGTGTATTATGCACCGTGATTCATGCCTCTAGTGTGGTTTATGTTATGAGGTTTTGCATACTGTGGTTTATGCTTGGGAGGTTATTCTCCACTGTGATTTATGCCTAATGTGGGTTATGCTTAGGAGGTTATGGTCTAATAGGTTTAGGCTTATGAGGTTGGCGCATAATGTATTTTACGCCTGAGGTGATGCTGTGTACTATGGTTTACGTTGCAGAATGATGCTGAGTACAGTGTTTGCCAGTCATTACTGGTTGTGTTCTGCATTTATTATATGTTCTACGTTTACTATGTTCACTTTGTGATGGTTCTAACAGTGGTCCAAGTGGTCCTGTCATGTGTATATAATCCCCTGTAAATATTGCCTAGTGCCAGGTGGCACAGTGTATATTGTGTGATTACTATTCTAATGTGTTTTATGATAATACAAAGGCTATTTTTGATATACACTTGTGTGGAGTTCCTTTTGTGGTGTGCCTTGTATGTTTTGCTGTGTGTGTTGCGCAAACTCGTTACACATTTCCTCCGGGATAAACCTGACTGCTTGTACTAAGCTACCAAGGGGGTGAGCAGGGGTTATCTTTGGCGTGTGACTCCCTTGCCCTGACTAGAGTGGTAGTTTCTGCCTGGCTTTGGCGCAAGCCTTAGTCAACTTGAAATCTCATTTCTAACAATCAGAATTCTGGTGGCCATGAATAGATGAGGATGTGGTGGATTGGGTGGAGTGGTGTGATGTATGTTTGGAGAGCGAAAAAAGGTTGGCGGTTGGGAGACAAATGGATTTTGGTACAGTTTGTGACCCTGGGCAAGTTTGGCATAGTGTGTGTGCTGACTTTTATGGTCCCATGTTTGGAGTTAGATATGAGCAGAAGTTTGCACTCGTTTTGGTTAATTTTCATCTGTGGTGATATTCATGTCAGAAATAACTACAGCATCCACAATCAGAGTCTTGGTACAAAATGTTGAGGATGAAGATTTCCCAGACGGTTTGATAATGAGCAATGGTACCCAACTGACATCTTCTGAGATGAGAGTTTTTATAATTGTGAGAAGTTGTCCTGGTATATGCTGTCCAATAATTAAAGTGGACACCTTGCATCAGTCCAAACAACCCTTATGGTGATTTAAGAGGTCAAAGAAAACCTTAGACAGCTATCCAAGTAGTAGCTGTGGAGAGCAGCCTTCAGGCTTAGTCTTGAAGGAATGTTAAGCAGCTTGTTTTACCAGAATGCAACCTTATAGTATTGGTTAAATGAAAGGAGAACCACACAGTAGTTATAATATGTATTTATTAATATAACACTATCTAGTACGACACAGTATCTCCTACACAGAGATAATCACAAAGCACACAATACTTTTAGCACAGAAATGACAGTAAATAATACTAATACACAGTGGGCCCCAGGGGGGACCAAACTATATAATAAAATAGTGGTATAAGAACCATGACTTGAGTCAAGACGGTGTCTAGAGGATGCAGAATCACTGGGACCCCAAGGAACCACCTAAGGTGAGTAAGTAGGGACCCCACATAGGACGGGTCCAGTTTGGGAACACGACCGGGTGCTCCGTACAATTCTATGGGAAAGTCACAGTTGAAGCTTTAGAGTTTAAGGACCCTTCCCAATGGACTTTGAAGAAACCCCGTGGAAGATAAGATGTTGGAGAGCCACCCCACTCTTGGATACCGAGGTACCAAAGTTACTTATCTCACGGAAGCCGGGTGCATAGGTCTGAAATGGCATCCGAAACCGCTGTCGAACCCAATGGAGGACTTCGAAGAAAAGCCACTACTGGAAGAAAGAAAAGTGTCAGTTGGAATCTAAAGCTGGATTGTTGATGAAGAGTACCTGAAAGCCAGAGTCTGGGTCACTCAGGAGTGACCAGGGGCTCGGTAGACGAATGCCCACCGATGTAGGGTGCTTCAGGTGCATTGAGGGAGCCCTTGACTCTGCAGCTACGAGGACCAGAAGATGTCAAGGACACCCAGGAGCCAGATATGAGCGGTCCCACAAAGGATATCAAGTGCTGAGGGGTCGGTGTCCAGCCGGAGCACCAACAAGCTTTGGCAACAGCAACCCATGCAGAAGGTCAAGAAAGGTTCCGGTTCAGACCAGCAAAGTCCAGGAGACTCACCAAACACAGAGGAGTCAGGGCAAGCCTGGAGCAGCCAGGGAAGCCCATGAAAAATAAAGTTGACCCTCAAGTGGACTCACAGGCCGGAGGCACAGGAGTCACGAGAGGACCTCGAGCGATTTCACCAAACAACAGCCCACGGAGCACTCGGTGCAAGGAGGCCAAAGATCTTGGTAGGAAATGGTGCCAGAGGTTGGGGCACACGGACCCCCAATGCACTTGTTCGGGAAATAACAACAAACCTTTGCACATGCAAATGTACACGGTGAACCGGGGTTCGGGTATTGCAGCCTCCACGAGGGATTCTGACCTCAAACTTGGTGAGAGGGCAGCTCGGACCTTGAGGGACAAAGAAACCCACCTGGTGTGGTGCTGGAGCCTTCAGAGTTTGTAGGAGCGCAGGATCAGCAGACTGGACAGCAATGTTGTGGTCACAGCGAATGCAGGGGAGTGACTCCTTCACCCCAAGGGAGATATCTTCACTTTTCTTTGATGCTCCACAGGTCCTGCATGGATCCTGTATGGTCCACGGGCACAGACGATGATTCAGACTAAGAGGGAGATGAGGTCCCGCCCAAACGAAGACCAGCGAAGTCCAGAGTGTCCAGATGGTCGAAGGTCAGTGGTTTCTGGTTCAGAATCTTGTCCACATTGAATCTAGGGTCCTACAGCCAGGTAAGCCATTTTGTACCCACGGAAGAGGGTTGGACAGATTCAGGGGACCCTCCCAGGGGAAGGTCTGGACAGTGGGGAGGTTACTCCTATGTCCTTTGTCCAGTTTCGTGCCAGAGCAGGAGCCAACAGCTTCCAGGACTGGTTTGAACTGGACTATGCACAGGGACACCATATGTGCCTCTCATGCAGACTTTCGGTCGCTGGCAAGCACACCCACCCAGCACTAATACAATAAATCCTGTCTGGGAGGTGGTCACACCTCCCTGTGACAGGATGCTTATAGTTTTGCCTTCCCTGGCTCAAGCTTGGCTAAGCAGGAGGGCAGAAATGCTTCTCTGGTCGGCAGCAACCATTTTGTGCTGCCCGGGACTAGAAGGCTAGTACCGGGAACACCAGGGACCCAACGAAGCTTGCTTCTGAGGGGTGGAATCATACCTCCCATATCGGTTACCGGTGTGGGGGTATGATTCCAACATGTTTGACACCAAACACAATAGGGTTTGCTTCAGCCGTTTTAGAGTTGGTCATCACGCAGTCACCTAATGCCACTCTATATGTCATAAATGGCTGTTTCACTAACAACCCAGGAGAATGGACTCCGTAGGCTGCAGGGGTGTCCTGCTCATGCAGTGGCACCCTCTCACTTAGAACCAAGAACCCTGCCTTCAGGATTATTAAGGTCTGCTATAGGGGTGACTTATAGGTTTTAAGTGTAGTGACCTTTAGATATAGTAAACCTATATCTTAAGCCAGTGTTGCATGCACCAACCTACACAGGCTGCAACGGCAGGCCTGGAGTTCCATTTTTCATGGCCTCTCATGGGTGGCGTAATACATGCTTCAGCCCATGGGAGGCCTCTGGGGTACCTATGCCCTGGGTACATGGGTACCATATACTAGGGATTTACAAGGGTAGCCCAGTATCCAATCTGGAGTATACGTGAGTACATGAAATAACAGTTTAGGGAGAAAGCAGATAAAATGGGGTCCTGATTAGCAGGATCTCAGTCAGACTAGTCAAAAATAGTAATCACATTAGGAAAAAGTGTGGGTAACCATAAGAAGCAGATCCTACTTTCCTACAATCATCTTGTGGAGTTAAATATTCATGCACCACTTTGCACAATCCTCAAACAAATGGAATTGTTAAAAAGGCCAACAGACTGGTCATAGAGCCTATTCAGTTGATGTTAGTCAACAAGATAAGAGCCTGATTTAGATCTTGGCGGATGGGTTACTCCGTCATAATGGTGACAGATATCCCATCTGCCAAAATATAAATCCCATTATATCCTTTGGGATTCATATTTCGATGGACGGGATATCCGTCACCATTGTGACGGAGTAATCAGTCCAGCGAGATCTAAATCAGGTCCTTAGTGAGGAAGGGACAATTTTTGACCTGGTCTGGGTGCATCGCACGACAGAGAATGCCACTGTAAATGCCTCACCCTTCTTTTTGATGTGTGGTAGGAATCCCAGCACCAAATTGATACCATTCTGGTTGAAGGAGCTGATTAAGGGTGAGAAGACCCTGGAAAATGATATCACTAAACATGGTGGAGAGGAGGACTCGAAGGAAAAAATGGAGATTGAAGATCGGACCAGAACCAAGATTGTACCAGATGACTTGCTGAAGTTGAAATCAAGGCAAGTAGTCAAAGGCTTGTGTAAGTTTTGAGTTAAGGAAACCGTTGTAGGCAAGTGGTGTTGGATAATGGAGAAAGGTGGTATTGTAGAAGAGTGGCAAAGTATGGATCACACAAGTGCAAGGTCATGGGTAGTGAGAAAGATGATGAGTGCAGCGGCTTCATGCTGATGGGGGATAAGGATAGTTCACTTTCTGCATCACCGTCTTGTGAAGTACCATACCCATATGAGTCGGGTAAATGTGGAATTGCTGAAACTGTTCAAGGGGATCTAAGAAGTAGGGACATGACTTCTGAATCTGTGAGAGCTCAGAGACTAAAAAGAGCTTCCATCTATTTGCAAGATTATGTCAGATAAGTCATTTGTTTTCTCTAAAATTATCTGAGATATGTTTTTGCTTCTTAAATGTTTGTTTAAAAATGATTGGTGGGTGGAGGGGTCAATTAGGGGTATATGATATGTCATTAGTTTTTCTTTTACCGTTTTCTTAAGTTGTTATTCTAGGTTTTACTTACCATGAGTAGCTTGTATTATGAAAGGAGGAGGACATGTTGTAATGTGGTTCTTTAAAGGACTTTAGAATGTTTGTGAATTCCTTTGGTGGCATGGGAGCGGTGGCATTCCAGCATTTGACAGTTGTGAGGAACTGCCAAGGAGGGAAGTCATGCTCGATTTCTGATCCTAAATAAAACAGTACTTCGCCAAAAACAACATTGCAGTGTGATCCTTTTCAACACTTACCTGTCAATATTGTATTTTTGTCCTCGATTTTGTGGCCCTTTGATATTGTGGTGTCGTTATTCAGGACGCTCACCAGCAAAGACATGTACCTTAATGTCTGTATTAAATTACTGAATTGTAAGAAATTCTTTGTAAGTTTAACGTGTAATTCAGTTTAACTATATTTTAATACACACAGAAATGTTTTATAAAGCACCCCAGATCCCAAACTAGTCTCTTTACTTCTTTTTGTTTCGTCTTCTATTAACTTTTGGAAGTAGTTTTACATAATCGGGTATACTTTTGGGTGTTCTACTTGCATTAAGTTGCCTTGAAGTTCTTCTTGAAGTCCTGGGTAATAAACTATGGCTTTGACTTCTTTAGCCCATGGAATCCTGTTTCCGAACTGTATCACACAGGTAACAATGTTTCTATTTCCTTGCTTAATATTCAGGAATTTATTACTTCCTTATCTGTAATGTTGTTTATTTAATCCGCCTGACCTCCACCCATCTGCTGTGCTTGGGTGCTGCCGAGTGTGGCATCATATACATGAAGGTCCTCGAGCACACTGGGTATTCGGCGCAAAGAGTTTAATTACACATAGGGGCAGATTTACAACAAAGTAACGCAGCACGGTGCAGCAAGTCCTTTTGCTGCGCCGTGCTGCGTTAGTTTGGAAAGCACAGAGATGCCACATATTTACAAGAATATGTCGCATCTCTGTACTTCCCCTTTGCTGGCGCACAAACTGCAGCCATGCGCTGGCGCAGGCACCCTTG
This sequence comes from Triturus cristatus, assembly GCF_964204655.1. Classification (NCBI taxonomy): domain Eukaryota; kingdom Metazoa; phylum Chordata; class Amphibia; order Caudata; family Salamandridae; genus Triturus; species Triturus cristatus. The sequence continues at coordinate 498,725,656 of NC_140586.1, forward strand.
CACTATGGTGCAAGGATGCCTGCGTCGTGGGGAGATTGTTTTTGTGTAGAAAGGGACACCTTCCTGCGCAAAAACAATCACAAGAGGCTTTGTCCTCTTTCAATGCGTGCTGTAGAATGCAACACGCATTGAAAGAGGAAAAAACGAGGAGAAATGAAAACATTTCTCCTCGTTGCACCTCGCTACGCCACCTCTAGGGTGGCGTAGCATTCACACGCATCTTCAGATTTACGATTTCTCGTAAATCTGGAGATGTGTCCTGTTCCATGGGTGTTGCGTGGGAACACCCACAGCAACACCCATGGAACGCCCCTTCGACGCACAGTGCTGCGTGTGAAGGGGCCATATTTACAAGGAGAGGAAAAGTCACGCAGGGTGGCTTTTCCCCTCCTTGTAAATATGAGGAGCCCCCTGCACCACCAGTATGTCACGAAAAGTGACGTAGTGGTGGCGCGGCGCAGGGGGCTTGTAAATCTGCCCCATAGTGTCTACATGTTTACAGTGCCCGCTCACCACAGGCAGCCAGAGGTAGGCCACAGTCCAGGCCATGTACAACTTACGCATCGAGCTATCAGTAGCCAAAGAAGCACTGCTATGACATGGCAGCTGGCTTGTAAATCCCCAGCAGCTGAAACCACAGCTCCTGCAAGCTGTTCACTGCATCCATTAAGCACTAGGTAAAACAAAAATGCGGTTCGGGCAGAGAGTATGGTTCCCCGATTTGGACTCCAGGGTTGAACAAGTATTATTCATTTGTCTGAGACGTCAAGCAATATGGCCCCCTGCCCCACCTGCTCCCATCATAATAAAAGATAGTCCAAGTCCACCATTGACCCAATTAAGTGCAGACTTTGCGACTCTACCCTGAGAGCAACACCTTGTCATAGTCATGGACGATGTAGAGGTAGTCCGCTCCACTGCTAAGGATGATGTAGTCCGGACATTTCACAAAACTTTGCCACCTAGGGGATACCTCTAACAATTAGGACACACATTGGACCACCATTTCAAGGACAAGAGATGGCTACCTATTTCCAATCCCTGATGATAAAGCATCAGAAGATCAATCATATCCGTTCTCAAAAGGTCCTCCGGTTTGCTGAAATGGGGCCTAAATCAGTAGAGTATGCAATATATCAGTTTCTGTGAGACTATAGGAAAGCACCGCATTCCACCTCTCGAGCATGGAGATGTTGGGGGGAAGGCAACTATGAGAAGTTGACGATGCCAAAGCAATGAAGCAGCGAGCAGCTGCCATAATGCCAAACCATTGCCACTCAAAACAGCTGGCCTTTCGTTGCTTCAAACTGAACCGAGGAGGAAAGTTCCGGCCAGAGTTTGACAACCAGCCATGATATGTCACCGAGACCTGAGGATCCATGGTGAAAGTTGCTTAAGGAAGCTCCCGCCTGCCTCACAAGAAATATAACCCTTTTTAAAGAGAATCTCCAATAGCGCTGCACACCAGAGTGAAGCAATCCTTGGCCTAAGTGACTCATCTATGTTTACTGAAACCCTGATTACTTACCCAGCAAGAGGTGTAGAACTTGACCAGTGCGCGGACATTCTCTGCCATAAAGCTCTCACCCACCCTTATGGTATAACCTCTGTTTCCAGTGCTCTGCCCCAGCCCACTGCAAGCCAGCCTAGAATTCTGATCCTGTCTCTATTCTTCACACACTGCTTTGTCATGCAAATGACCTGTTGCAAACCCCTACCCCACAAAAGGCTAGTGGTGGGGATTGTTACCTCGGATTATTCTGGATCTCTCTGGTGAGTTTTCATAAGGAAAGAGGGACAACCATAGCCTCCTAATATGTTATAATAGTAGCAGGATGGCTGAGTGAGATGCATGCCTGTCCCTGAAATATAAGGTGATCTTCGGGTCACAAGTTCAAATCACGACAAGGCAGACTTAACCTTCCATCCTTTCAATTTCAAAAATATGATAAATTGGGTAAAAATAACACTAGTTATTCACCACTCATGGATATGTCAGAAGTCTGGAATAAAATGCTACAAAAACAATTGAAAACTAACATTGATAAACACCCTGGGTGATAAGTTTCAAAGTCTGTTACAGGCGGTCTCAAATATGGGTATATCAGTCAACACTCCTATCTGTACTTGTGGTGCTCAAAGGAAGGAGGAATCACCCTACCTCCCAGAAAATGAGATCCCAAAAGATCTCTCTAAGTACCACAAAACGATTCCCAAGCACATACTTTCACATCAATAATATATACAATATACAATATTTTGGCCAATCTTTGTCTGTCGTTCATTATTTTCTTTTTGTCTTTTCATGCCCAGACGCTTTTTTAAGTCCCTCTAATCTGATGAATTTTTTCCTCAAACCTTCTCTCCGTTGTTGGTTCCCACTACTTAATGATGTGACTACTGTGTCACACATAAGGAAAAAAAGACAAAGATTGTCCAAAATATTGCATATTGTATATATTAATGATGTGAAAGTGTGTGCTTGGGATTCGCTTTGTGCTACTTAGCCAACAGTATGAACCAGCATAACATGGTTAACATCATACCCTCCTCAATAGAGCCTGTTCTAAGTAGGGGTGAGCAGAATTGGCAGAATTTCCAGCCAAATTCTGCCAATCACCATGTGGTGGAATTTTTATCCCACGAGTCTCCAGAAAATGAGTGGTGAGCGAGATTGGCATCCCCTAGAGCGATTTTCTAAAGTGGGCTGTTGTGGGTGGCGGTAAGTGACCGTGGTTAGAGGGCTACCACTAGAGTAGATTTGCTGCTGCTCTAGTAGATTTTCTACTCGACTGACAGCAAAATAACCTCAAATGCCCATGTGTTCTCATACAATGCATGTTGCCATTTGCGCGGATTTTTCAGCGCTGCTCACGCTACTGGCGCTAAATTGCAGTTATTCTGCATATTTTCCACCCATTGGCGGCACTCAGTGCTTAATTTGTAAAATATTAAGTGCAGGTGCTCACATTTTTTAGGAGGCCACACCCACTTTACTGGCTCCGCCCACTTCCTCTAGATGCTCCACTCACTTCCTTTATTGGTTCCACCCACATCCACAAGCCTCAACACATCAAGCTCTTCACATAAGCACCTCGGGGACCTCCCACCTACACACCTGCCCAAGTGCTTGGATACCCTCTTGGGTGATTAGTTTTTCTACAAATCAATATAACTTAACATAATGTAACATATGGGAAGTCTATAACAACTTGAAAGTGAACTCAAAGTGAAGAATGTGTGTAAATCTCAAAATGCAGCTTCAGGAACGGTCATTACAGGACTTTGAGGTAGCTTTGCAAATTAAAGAGAATGTGCTTGTACTATGCTGTTTAAAAGAAAGGAAGGGGTGAAGGAAGAAATACATTAAAGAAGACAGCAACAAATGCAGGCTGGAAGGGTAGTACTGGAGTGATTATATATTTGAGCAATGGATGAAAGAAGGAGGGAATAACAAAAGAATGTGAAAGGAATAAATGAAGGAATAGAGGGAGAAAGGAAGTGAATGATTTGTGATGAATAAAAAGAAAGAAGAAAGGAAAGGAGCAAGATAAGCATAAAGAATAGTTGATGATAAGAAAGTAAAGAAGAGGTGAAGGAAGGAGCAGGAAAAAAGTAAGGAAGAATGGAGGAAGAAGGATTAATTGCACCCAGGGTGGAAGTATGGGGAATGAATGAGGGTGTAAGGAAGCCAGAATGGAATGAGGGTGTAAGGAAGCAAGAAGCAAGAGGGGAAAGGAGGTGCTGAGGAAGAGAAAAAGGGAAAAGAAGAAGATGGGACGAAGGAAAGAAAGGAGGTCAGGGGAATGAATAAGAGTATGAGAGGCACTGGGTCAAGGAGGGACCTAGAGAATAATGTAGGTGTAATATTGCATAGAAATTGAAAAACAAAAGATTGAAATACATTTGTGTCCTTAACATACCTTGTTTGTTTGTAAAGCACATATTCACCAAAGGGGGCCTTAACACTGAATTTAAAATGTTGTTTTCAAGCTCACTGGCACACATTTTATCAACCTCAGATATATGAAAGACTGAGTTGCCACACCAAGATTTAAATTTATGATCCTGTGAACAAACACGGATTCCTGGAGTGGATATAAAGAAATGCGCAAGAAGGAAAAACATAAAAAGGGAGAGTGAGTTTTGATTAAAAAAAAAAGGAAGAGTGAGGAAGGAGGAGAGGTCTGAAGGCAAAGATAGATACGGTATCAAAACGAATGTGAAAAGAAGTGAGGAAAGCAGAGATAGGGAGTGAAAGACTGGAGTGGACCATGATGAGAATGAAAAAAGGAAAGCGGAAGAAGAGCATACAGCGGGGAGTGAGTGAAAAGAAAGTGGAAGGGAAAGATGAGAAGGTGAAAAATAAACGATTAATGAGGGGAGATAGCAATTAAGAGGAAATGTGGTCGTATGGCAGAAAGTGAAAGAAGAATGGAGAGAAGGGTGAAGGGGAGGAGGAAAAGCAGATACTGGGGAAGAGCAAGAAAAGAGTACACCACTGCTTTATTAAATATTGAGTAATTAATTATGTATAGTTGAGGGGTGACAAGGCTGTATCATTCTTGGCCTGTCTCATCAATGCTCAGCCGTGCTGTCCAAGACACACAATAGCGATTTAGGACATCATATCACTAAGTGGCAAGCTTGGGGGCCTGCCATTTGTGCATGCACTGTGAAAGCTCGTGCCAATGTTAGTTCTTAGGCCTAGTTCTTTCATGTGAACATGATGCTCCCTCCCACCTCCTCGAGCTTGGTGCATGCACCGCCAAAAGTGATTTTTGCATCAGGTGCAAGGAGCGCTACAGCAGGCGCTTCCAACACGTTTACTTAGAAACTCATTAATTCAACCACTCACATTGACTTGAGAATAGAAAAATACATCACAAATTAACTAACGCCACGTGAAGATAGAAACAATGTCATATTTTTAAATTACGGCTTCCCTTTACAATTTGTCTACTTCAGGCATGTTTGCACGGGTCTGTCTGTGTAGTGTATCCTAAACATTCTACATTTTAACAAGTGTGCACCGAATTCTTTGCACAACATGAATGACTCCTTAGTCCTTGAGAGGCAGCAGTAGTGGAATGAAAGTCATTTATGACTCTTTCAATTTAGCTCCCAAATGAAAATTCTTTTTTCAAAACAGTTAACCCTTTCCATCCTATAATAAGCCAAGTACATACAGTGTAGTGGGCTAGGGGTGGCATTTTACCATAAGTGGATTTTATATAGGAGACGGACAATGGTTTCCGCAGCATACTATTGCTCATTTTGCGTTTGGACACTTTAATCAACTGGCATGTATGTTTGCGTCAATCAGTTTCAGCTGTTGTGTTCATTCATCTAGTAATTGAATTAAGGTTAAATTAAATGAAAGGACACACTTGCAGAGACAATGGTCACACAATGTTTACATGCCAAGAAATCACATATGCCATTGTAAGCCCCGATAGCGATCTAAACTGCTATGCTAATGTACTCTTTTATAGCGTAGCTATCTTCTGTCACTGCAAAAGGACAAAAGTATTCAACATTCTCCCGGTATTGCAGACCCATGTTCGCATCCTTAATGTATTAAAAATAAAATAGGCTAAAAGTGAGCCCATTACAATATGCTTATGTGCCAAACATAGCCTAAATCAACAAAACTGGAACATGATTATGCTCCTATGCCAGACGCACAGCGTAATCCGTGAATGCTCACAAAGATACCATAGGCTTGTACATTTTTAACAGTTTTATTCCATTTGATCCAGTGTTTTTTTTCCATTCATTGCTCACTCCATTAACATGTAAGGTTATATGTTTTCCCTTTTCTTCTTGTGCAACAGATATGCCTATCCAGGCCTTTCTCTAGGGCACGCGGAAATACACAGTTCATTCTTGGCAGTTTTATCACGTGCTGCCCAATGCATTTTGGGCTCCAATTGCCCTTCTTCAGGGGTAACTATAAATTTAAAAAATTGCCATTCGTTTTTTGTTCACACCAATATGCGCCGAAATTACTTTTAAACTTATTATGCTACTCAGACTATATTTTAGACAACACCCTTTCAATGATCTACATTGTCCCTCTCAAGAACGTGTTTAAACTCACCCAAAATGTGCCCGTAAAAACATATTTTGAAACTCTCCCAAAGAGTGCCCTCCTTCTATCTTCTACATCCATGTTCGCATGCACCCTGACTAAGTGCTTGGGCCGTGAGATCAAACCCATTGTGTTCACAATCAACTGATTAAAAACTAACTGTATAGTAATAACAGACATAGCCACAACCAAAATGAACTGAGCTTTCTTGTTTACCTCCATTCTCCATTTCGCAGTGCATTAACTCCAACCACTTTCCACATCTTCTGCGTGAAAGTGCTCAATTCGCATCTATCATGTGATTCTCCCCTTTGTAGCTCACTCAGCATGACCACACCCTACTATTACCCTGCTGATTAACCAAATGCTTCTACCTGCCCGTTCAGGTCCACGTGCTCTCAAGAAAAAGACAAGACCCATAAATCACTACAACCTATCCCTCTGTTAACCTACCTACACCTACTAATTAACCCCTGGCTTCTAACTACACATTCAAGAACCAGTGTATTCAAAAATACCGGCCCCATCAAATCCTATGGCCCATCCTTCCAACAACTTGCTAATAGCTACGATTTCCACATCTTTTGATATACAACGTAACGTTTTAAGAATTTAGATGTTCTACATAGCATTGATCATTTTTTGATGAAAAAACATTTTAATACATGCAATGATGATCTGCAATGACAGTCTGTTAGTCCATAACTCTAAACGTGAATTAACACTTGTGGACGTGATGTTACCAAATCACCTTACATGTGACATCATGTTTATTCTGCTTAAACCTCCTGGGTGCAAACGATCGACGAGGCAGCTATAATTAACTATCCAAACATTCCAGTTTTGTTGATAGCATACATGCGTGTTACAGGGAAGAGCACGCAAGCCCAGGCTGCATGCAAGAGTCAAATTAGTTTCAAACAACATAGAAGAAATGAATTAGAATGGTGTGCAGTGTGCATTTGATCAACTTTGTTTGAATAAATATAGCCTAAAGGCATAGAAATAAGCTTTCAATATTGGTAAGCCACCCAAAAAAATATTTTAAGCTCTGACCAACAAAAACTGACTTAGGCTAATGAGTGCAGAGCAGCAAGTGCACACCATTGTGGTGAGCCATCATGAGCACTTCGAATGCACCATTACAGGCAGCTCCAGGTCATGGCTGATAAAAATGCAGCATGCTACGCGCCCTTTTTTAATTTCCGAAAGGCAGGGCAGCAGATTAAATCTACAAAGGATTTCCTTTTCATGGAATCCTGCTAAATGCTAGCAAACCTACACTAAACTGAAACTCAAGCAAAGCAGACTCTGGCAACCATCCTCCGGATTTTACAAGGCCCTAACTCTGAAGAGCAGGCCTTCAGTTAGCACGGGAGACAGGCAGTGGTCGAAGTGGGGGAGAAAAAGTAGGGGAACTGTGGGCGGAGAATCAGAGGGCGGGAATAACCCAAGGATTGTATCAGTGGGCGGAGCCACAGGTGTGGCCAGAATGCGCAAACATCCCAATTTGTATTATTTGTTTGGCATTTCACTGCCCAGTTTAATCAACCAATGGATACACATGATTATTTAAGGTTATAACGAGTTATTGACATTAAAACACATTCACAAAGTGGGATACGCTTCTAATCATAGAATGTCCCAAACACGATGAAATGTGGAAGCACAAGCCATTTGTCGCCGAGCCACAGTGTTTGTCATCAGCACTTCTCCCTTTTTCCACAACAGCAGTTCAAACATGAATGGCAAAATATCCTAGTTTGCAAATGTTTTCTATATAATTATGGCTCTGCCATATTTCCCTCATAATGCAAGATCTGCTGCATGATCTGACCATTTAAACTAATAAATTGTTTATAGCTCAAACGTATCAAAAGTTAATAAAAAATGTGACTTGTTTTGCTGCGGAGTGGATGGCTTATTGCAAAGGTTGACTGGTCACCTTTTTCACTGTTGCATTTGTATGTTGCACTGGTACTAATAAGGCAACATCTTTCCAGAGATTCTTAGCATGTGTACACATGTCAAAATAATAAAATATCAGAAAATATACTGCATTACGCTGCAGCCATTTTTTTTTTTTATAACCAATTTTTATTGATTTTCGGTTGCAACAAAGAACACAGCACCATTTAGGAATACATCTTAAAAGGCAAGACCACGACACAAACATATCACATTGGCATGAAAGAAAGACGTACTGCAGCCATTTTTTAATGCATAATTTAGTCAACACTGCGGCATAATTTTGTCCTCCTTTGCTGCATAATTAATTCCAGTGGCCCCACAGCAAGCAGCACATGGTAAAAGTGCTTGTGAATGAAGCAGAGAGATTGTGAAGTTTATGAACTTAGTTTGGTGTGCGTGCAAATTCTGCATTGCCAATCCCTTGTGAGTTGCAGCTACTACTTCTGAAACAAGGCCAATGGAGGTACCTATGGGTGAGGCAGACTGGCCTCAAGAGCAGGGCCGGCCTTAGCACTGGTGGTGCCCTGTGCATTAATGTTTGTTATTGCCCCCCTATAACCACCTCTGCCATGGATTCCCTCACAACCACCTTTTAACAGTGCCCCTCAAGTCTCCATAACCACACTCTCAGATGCATTTAATTTGATTTACAGCACAACTCATACCAGTGTAGGGTGTCAGAGCACTTTACATCACACACATTAGTCAGAGACAATCAATATGTGTGTAAATCACTGTATAGAAAATGTTACATGTTAAGACTAAGGACTACAAGGTGTAGGAGTCACATGACAACCATACAAGTAGGCTGTATAGTTTAATAGTGATTGGTCTGGAGAAACACTAACTCAGAATTTAAAACTTAATACCATGATTGGGGGTTCTCTTTAATAATCGGAATTGATTTCTGTCCAAAAGAACACTTTTGGTAACATTAAGATAATCAAAGACTGGGGGAAAAGCATAACGCTCTAATTTATACCTTGCAGTTTGTATGCAGCTCTTAGATGAAAGTTAATAGCTCACTGTTCTGTGTTAGGATTTTAACTTATAAACTGCAAGTAACAAAAGGATCTCTCTGACAAAAGCAGTAGCCCACTGACCTATTTACATTATGTGCACTTTGTGAACTGCATGGTACATGTTCTTTGCAGCAGGCACATTAACCCTCTCAGCTACCTTTCCATGATTTAAAACGTCCACTAGACAAAATGATTTCTCTCTAGGGCGAACATTAAACCCCTGAGTCATCATGGCATTTTTATTGTTGCTGAAAATTGCTGGAGGCCAGGAAGGAGGCAGCAGGTGCTTTTAAAACCTTAATATACTTGCAAACATAATGCCTCCACCCAAAGTCGGCACCCGGTGCGGTCACACCGGTTGCACTGCCCTAGAGCTGGCCCTTCTCAAGAGCCCTGTGACCACAGTGACAGAGTCACTGTTGTTCTAGGCTGTGCTGCTTCATAGGCCTGCCCCCAAGACTGGAGGTGAACTTCAGTATGGATTGCGGTGGACAAACCTTGAAGGTTAACCCACACTTGCCACTGCTAGGGTCCACCTGCTGGTGCTAAGACACCAGGGCTTCTAAGCTCTTGCGAAGCCTTCTAAGGTCTAGCATGGGATTGTGCTCTCTCATGAGAGTTGTCTGGTGGACTGGTTATTAAGGCTGAACCTGGTTCCCCAGTTCCAAATTCAGCAGCTCTGGCCATAGTGCCACATCCTCTCCCCCACTGAGAAAAACTCACACCGTCTTTAAGTACAACCCAATTGCTGCCGGCTATAAACACCTGGATGAGGCTCAATTTAAATGACGCACTAGACAAGAGCAATATGCGGCCTACAAAGAAAAGTTACAACATCCTGGAAAAAGCAAACACTCAAAGGGAATGCAAAATTTAGCAAACCATGTGAACTGTAAGCAGGAACAACATGGTTACCTTAACGCTTTTACACTCACTATTCAGAAATCAGTGAGTGCTTGTGACTGAAAAGTTAAGGACATGACTACAGGGCCTTGAATGGACCCATTTCAATGTCCATTGCTTGTATCCTTACAGAATGTTAGCAGTATGGTAAAAAGACCACATCCCTGGATGGAGAGCCGCAGTACACATTTTGTTTTCCAATCCACACTTTGCAGTACCTCCGGGATTGGTGCGCTAGTTGCAAGCCCAGGGAAAAAAATGACAAGAAAACAAAAATAGCGCTTCACTGGCAAACTCTGTAAAAGTGGCACTAATGTGTTTGGGTGTGAATAAAATCAATCTGGCCAGTTTGCTACCACCCTTACTTTATTTAGTTATTTTTCATATTTTTAACCTTTTATTCCAGATGCTGCTCTTTGGAATTAAAATACGACATTTCCAGCAAAAATGTTTTTCTTTTTTGGATACATTTCACAGGGGAGCAAATAAAAGAAAGGAGAGGAAACAGAGTGAGAACCTTGTCTTGAAGTCACGGTTTTCAGTAAGAGAAGAACTGCTAGACAGAAAGAGAGGGAAGAAGGAAAGAGTGGGGGCTTGAGGGGGGGGCAACTGAAGCGGCAGAGCAGAAGTGGACACTGTATTTTCTTCTCTGGGCAAGAAGGAAAAGACAGAGTCCTGTTACTTCTCTGAAGCCAGTCCTCCAACGAACGCCAGGAACGCCGAGCTTTATTTACAGGCAATGGCGATTTCTTGCGTCCTGGAGGCTGGGACGCATTTTCAAAATAAAAATGTAGAGTTACAGAATCCTTGGAATTGAAGAAGTAGGGGAACGCCGTGCCCTGCCGATCCCACCCACTTTGACCACTGGAGACAGGAGATTAAAAGAACGTGCCTCAATGCCGGATATTTATTGTTGGAGTGGCTCCGCTCTTGTTTTTTTTTTAAGCAAGTAAACTCTTTGATGAAAAATAAATTATACCTGTATTGATAGTGGGCGCTCGTACATACAGTCCTGCACACTTCCAGCCTGCCTTGCCGCCCCAGCTCAGCCAAAGCCCGCTCTCAGCCATTCTCCCACCGGCCGGAAATAAACCAATGTTCAGTGAAAATCAGGTGTGACGTGACATCACTAACGTGATGACGACGCTCCTTCAATACGCCTGGACCAGGGTGGGACTTTGGAGTACATACCAGGCAGCCACAAAAGGAGAGCAGTGCAGGAATTTATTTTTAAAATGTACCGGGCCAGGACTCAGGGAATGATTTATAGAAAATAAGTGCCGGTGCTGAGCTCCGGAAAGCACCGGCACAAATTAAGCACTGGCGGCACTCTGCGGAATCTTGCAGAGTTTTTATGTAACTCCAGGGAATTCCATGGAGTGAAACTCTACGAGCTCGCCCACCCCTAGTTCAAAGCAGGTCTATCCCACTCCTGACAAGTTGATCATGTTTTTAGGTCTGGCATTAGCCAGAACCTTTTGATTTTTCTAAAATTATATGTATAATATACTTACATAAATGGGCTTTCAGAGATCTCTACACACCCACTGGTCTATTCTTCTGTCATTCACATTTTGCTTCAGCCCACTACAGCATACAGCATGGGGCAAAGGGTCAGCCTACTTCAGCCACTGGCTAACTTCACTTAAAATGACTCCATTTTGCCCTATCAAAGGTAGTGCATTCCCACACACGATAGTTCCATTCAATGCCAGTGTGTTTGTTTTTACATTATTATTACTTTAGTATTGTCTTTGTTTGTAGAGCTACCAGATGAGAGCACCCTGACACATTCTAGCTTTATCAATTTGTGTGCCCTGCCAATGCTGTTGTATATTATTTTTGAAGTAGCTTTTGTTTCTTTATTTGACTGCTGTTTTTTCACAACTTACCAGCAGCTCACATGAACTCTGAATATCAGCTCATAAGGGTGTTCCTTACTTCCTCCCTTGCTTCCTTCCTTCCTTCCCCTTCCTTCCTTCCTTCCTTCCCCTTCCTTCCTTCCTTCCTTCCCCTCCCTTCCTTCCTTCCTTCCTTCTTCCTTCCTTCCTTCCTTCCCTTTCCTTCCTTCCTTCCTTCCCTTTCCTTCCTTCCTTCCTTTTGATTTTACTACAAATATGTGTTTAACGAGTTACCTATGGCAGTTTTCAGCCAGACTTTGTCCATTAGTCTGTGGTCCTGTCATTCACGTAGCTCTTTCCACCCGCTCCATCAAGATTCAAGGGGTAATGTGTCAGCTGACTTCAGCCACTGGCTGACTTCACTATGAGTAATTGCTTACTGCTTTTTCACAAGAAGCGCAAGGAGCACATCAACACACAAAGTAGTTCTCTTCAGAGCCACGGAGTACAATGGCAATGTGTGCTTTTTTGAAACCATGACAACAGTTTTACCTCTAGCCAATGTTTTGGTTGAAATTTATGAGGACCCATCAGCTTACCAAGCAATTAAGGTTTGCAAATATGACAAAAAAACACAAGAATTGCCCGACGTACTGGCTTTGTCAATGCTTGTTTTGTTGTTTTATTATGCGAGTGATGATTCTAAAACTCCAGGGCCCTATTCATCAAGGGGTTGTGCCTCTTTTGCACCATTCAATGTGGTGCATGTGCAAAGCCACCCCAAAACTGGATTTATTATTTACGTAAGATCACTTTGCGTGGCCCTGAGTGGCCCTGAGTGGCTTGATAAATCCAGAGTAACAGGGCGCATCGTAAATAGCTGCTTTGCGTTACCCTCCCCCAGGGAGTTGTTCAGTGGGCGTTGTGTGGGTGTTCTCACGCAACACCCATGTATTTTGACACACTACGAGATTTACCATCACTGGGAGACCTGGGACTGCGACAAAATGCAACGCCTTCCCAGGGGAGGCCGAACAGGAGAGATATCTTTATTTCTCCTCGTTACTTCCTCTTTCAATGTGTGCTGCAGAACAGCACACATAGAAAGAGTAAAATCCTCAGGGGCTTGTTTTTGTACAAGAAGGTACCCTTTCCTGCATAAAAATAACCCTGCAGGCAACAGCAGTTGGCAGTGGACAGCCCATTGTGCGACAGCGCTGGGAAAAGGCTGGAATGCGTGGTATTGTAATAAACAAGGCACATTCCTGCTCTTTCCCTGTAACACAGCACAGTGAAGCCAGGTGACTCGATGTGCTGCGCTGCGCTGCATTACTTTTAGATAAATATGCCCCTCAGTCCCAGGATTTTGTGTCAGGATTGTGTCCCTTTTGTGAAGCAGTACCAACGCAAAATCTATACCCCATGGGTTGGGATAAAAAACTGGCCCGGGCACACCCCAAAAAAAAGTGGCCACATTTGCGTATTGCCTTTCCACATGTTTTATTAATTTCACTTCCATAAATAAAATGCACAGATTAGTTCACACTGCTGAGCCACACATGAATGCAAATGAGGCCACTACTGCTCAGGCCCCCCTGCCCCTGCTCAATCAGCATACAGTAATGGGCCGGCCCAGCGAGAGAAAGGGAGTGACACCTCCGCCCATCTGCCTCTAGAAAGGTCACTCAGGCACCCACTGGGCCGCTGGTGGCATCCTAACAGCACGGGCCCCAGGCTGCCCAAAAAAGCAGGACACGGCTAGAACTCGGCTATCGCCCCGTCGGCCATTTCCCGAGTGCCCGCGTTACCAATCCGACCCTGCCCATTAGTGTCATATCTGGTTTCTGGTGATATTTCTTAAGCACTTGGACTCACTCAGTGCTGTACATTCCTCCCAGGATTTCAAACCAGATGTTATGCTGCAGGAAAGGTTGACCAAAGCGATTTCAGAATGTGGTGAACGGTTCGAAATGTCAGCAAACTAATGATAAGATGCTACACAGCCAATGATAAAATGCTAGCACAGCCGACGTGCGTGCGTAGCACCCTTTTAACGATAAAAATGGCTAATGCTGGAGAGCCGGGTGACAGAAAGGCTAGCCTTTTCATAGGGGTGTCTTGCGACACGCTGAAAAACAGTGCAACAAAGCCCTCATGTGAGAAATCAGATAGCGCCGAGAAAGAATGTAGTGTTTCTCTAGTGATAAAGCAAGATGCGACACATAGCTTAAGCCTCAGACGTCATCACCACAGCCTATAATTTTCCCCGTGCCCACACCCTGCTTGCCACAGTAAAAGCAGCCACAGGCGAACACTCTCGAGATGAGGGCATGCGATAGGGCAGCTGCCGAGAGGTGTGCTAGACGGAGAGGTCTGTGCTGTGGTTTAAGTGAGCAGGGTGCAAAATTATTTCACCTTCGACATGCCACAGAGACCTGTGATTAAACTGCTAGACAGACACGGCAAGGTTGAACAATGAACTAAATTGGAGAAAGGACGTTATGAAATTATAGGGTAAGGTCTGGAAATTAATGGATTTGATTCAGACATTTCTCCCGTAGGGTCCTGCTGCGGGGACTACACCGCATTCTTTATTTCCACTCCTTTTCAAGGAGATGTGGAAAAGCACTAGGGATTCCACTGCTTCTATCAGAGCCTGGGCTGCGAGGGTGAGCTCATGCCCATCTGACAGCCCACAATTCCCCATCCTCACTACACCGCGATAGTGCGTAGAGATATTTGCATCTTTCTGTTTCACCTACCCTCCAACCCTTGTACAATGCTCTGATCTTTCAGCCTAGATTCTAGATCAATTCGCAACATCTTTTCTAAATCATAAGTCCAGGCACCCTTTTCTCAGCTCATTCTTCCCCGAATGCATCCTTTTGGTTTATATAATCTGATTGATGCAGCAGTTTTTTACTGATAATAAAACGGACTATCATCTCAGACCCATGGTCAATTGTTATAGCTTTGTTTGATCATCCATCCTCTGATGCTCTAAATGTTACCATCTCCCTGAATAGTAATGTAGTAATATCCATTTTTTGTCTGAGATTTCTTAAATGTTACAAACAATTTTTAGGCCTTGACTACAGACATTTCTAGCTCTTTGTAGGCAGACCTACTGTTACAATACATGATATATACTTAGAATGGGCTTTGGGTCAACCTGTGCTCATGATTTGGAGGCTTTGTTGTGTATCTCAGGTGTTTGCTCTTGATTTGCCAGCTTTCCCCCTATTCCTGTGTTTGTCCTGCCCAGGAGCATTTTGGCCCGCAGTGTTCTGTCAGATGAGTTATATCTTTTCATTGCATACCTTAGGGGAGTGCATGTGTTTCCTTCCGGTCTACCTGTTTATCTCTCTGTCCTGCTCCCCATTTTTTTTATTTATTTACATATTTCATAAGGACCAGGCAGCTGCTGCCAAACTGCATGCTTACTTTTTAGGTTGCGCCTCCACAGTTGAGCTGTGCTTGAGAGATCTATTGTTTTTAATACAAACTTAAAATGGAATTACATCCCGCCTCCTCTCTTTCCTGGCTTTACATTGGGTCCTGTGATTGCCACTTACCTTTCCTCCATTTCTATTGGCTGTAGCATATTTACCTGCATTTACCAATGCTTGTTCCTCCTCTGCTTCTCTTATCAGTTTCCCACTGCCGAAATACTGTTAACATCTGCTTTGGTGGAACTATTTTTTCATAAAGTTTTGCCTTTTACTCTTGCAGCATATTTATATAACAATTTATCACCCAGAGAGATGAAGTGATGTGCATAGAATCACAGGATGCTGCACGGCGCCACCGAGACTTGAACCAGGATCTCCTGCTCTCGACTTAGCAGCTATGGCCGCTGCACCACATCCTCTCCACTCCCATGTTATCTGTCAGGGAGCTCTTTCCTTCTGCCGGACGATGATTGATGAAAGCAGCTCTTTACCTTAGAAAGATGCGTGCTCCTGCAACTAACTCAGCACCTGGATAGCATCAACCTCCTCGATGCCCACCAATCGGGCTTTAGAAAGGGCTGCAGCACGTAAACAGCGATCCTCAACGTCATTGATGACATCCACAAATCACTGGATGCGGACAAATGCTGCCTTCTCATTCTCCTAGACCTATCGGCAGCTTTCGACACGGTAGACCACAACCTCCTCATTAAGGTGCTTCAAGAAAGTGCAGGTCTAGATGAGGTGGTCTTACAATAGTTCTCCTCCTTCCTTCTCAACCGCATCCAAAGAATAAAAATCAAAAACTTTACATCTGACCACACCCTGTCAGCAGGGGAGTCCCCCAAGGGTCAGTGCTCTCCCCACAACTTTTCAACATTTAAATGGAACCACTCACAACCGTGCTCAGAAAAGCAAACATCCCCTTCCACCTGTATGCTGACGACACACAGATCTATATGGAAACCACCTCCATTGATGATATTCAGAGACTCAATGACACGCTCAGAGAAGTCCAACACTGGCTGTCAAGTAACCACCTAAAACGTAATCAAGACAAGACTGAAATACTCCTCATCTCAAACAAAGAAGAGAATCCACAAATTACGGAATGGCTAAATGCGATCGATGCACTCAACGGAAACATCACCCTGGCGTACTCTGTAAAATCACTAGGCATCACTTTAGACCCGAAACTGAACATGACCAATCACATTAAGAACTCTTCCAAGAGTGCCTTCCTCAGCCTGAAGCTACTGAACAACTTAAAGCCTTTCATCCCATCCAAGGACCTTGAACAAGCTACCCAATCACTGGTGTTATCTAGATTAGACTATGGGATCGCAGCCCTCTCAGGCACATCAAAGACACATCATGCTCCCCTTAAAACAACGCTAAAACGCAGCAGCTAGAATTGTCACAGGAGTGAAGAAATTTGACCATATCTCACCCGCAGGGAAAGCCCTTCACACAGGCAAACCTGAATACTTGGCCTCCAAACTCAAAAAAGCCGGTCAGACCCGGACCCTCCGGAGCTTGAACACTCTACTACTCATCCCGCTGAAAGCACGCAAACAAACAACCGCAGCCCGGTCCTTCACGGGTAACGCACCCAAAATCTGGAACGCTATTCTCCCCCACATTAGATCTATCTCCTCCTTCGCAAAATTCAAAGGACAACTCAAAAATCTTTTCCTAGATCGGTCCCTAGCAAAGGGATATGAGCCGCAGAAGCGCTGATGACATTACTCCCTGGATGGGAGTGTGACCCTATACTATGACACCCGGCAAAGGCACTACTAGTCTTCATTGACCCTGGTTAGTTAACCCGCTGAAACTCACCGTCCATGCCTGATACTTTCACTGTATTTTTGTCACTTGTATTGATACTTTCACAGTATTTTTGTCACTTGTATTGATACTTTCCCTATATTTTTGTTCTTGTATTTTTGGTCTTTTGCAATATGACTGTTGTAAAATGCTCCAATACCCTCGGGTCTAGCCAGCGCTATATAAAACTTCAAAATAAATAATCAAAATAAATAAATAAAATGTATTCATTACATAGGCGAAACAGATGCATTACCAATGCTTGTTTTCTCTTTGTGTACACTTTTGTTCACATTTTAAATTACTAATCTAACAGGCTGCCCCACATGGTAGAATGGTAAATTAAACCTCGCTGTCATGCATCATGATGCATGTACCCACACTCATCTTTACATATGAGCCCACAATGTGATTGTCAAAAAGCATTTGTAAAGCCATTTGCACATCCTTTTAAAGCTGAGGCATATGACAATGTTTCTTTTTTAAATTCAAGATAATTCTGAAATCATAATATTTAAAAAACTAAGCCTTCTGCACATTAGTACAACTAAGAAGTTTACAACAACTAAAGACCTATTGACAAACAAGAAAATATTATATACATAACACAAATTCCTAATGGTCTCATGCACATGAAATATGTCTGGTTCACATACTAAAAAAACTCATCACCATAGCCATAGCCTCTTGAAGAAGCCACAAAGAACAAAGCTATCAAAGTGGGATGAAGAGTGCGTATTGGTGGCCAGGTGCAGACATTGATGTGAAGCGGTTGTGCAGAGTTGTACCAGTTTTGTTCATGTAGATAAGTCTCTAGAAACATTGAGACCGCCCTTATCTGAATTTGAGTACCTGGGAACCCCTTGGGAAACGGTAGCTGTTGGCATTATGGGGCCAGGTGCTTTGCAGTGTAAATACTTGTTTGTGTTGATGGATGTATTTACTTGTTGGTCATATGTGAAAAGGTTGGAAGGAGTGATGAGGGCAGTATACTTTTGGATGAAGTGTTTGTACGCAAAAATATATCCGATTACAGCATATTTTCAGTGACCAATATATAGGTCGCAAAATGGAAAGCCATAAGCTCCAACAAGGCCTCCTAACCTTCCATAGAGAAGATTGTTGCCATCCAGTTAAGCAATTCAAATGAACAGACATGCTCCTCACTTCCTGTAGCTGTTACAAGCATACCCAGTGAACACGTGTTGTTTTTGATGAAACTCATATCCAGGAGGTGATGTGCTCGGGCACAGTTACTCGATGCTGTCGGTGGCCCCAGCAACAGATTGTACACGAGACGCATACCCAAGGGACAGTCCTGGTTATGGGACATCAACAGACCCATCAACAGTTCAAAATCCAGGGCAGTGTTTGACGTGTTAGCCAGGGCCCACTAAAAGGGGTACAGGATGCAGTGAAACACAGGCTGCACACAGGTAAAGTAAGCATAACGGAAGGTCAGGCATAAATCAACATCTAGAGCTTGCAATGGTATCAAACCAAAGAGTTGTGGCATCGGATCACAGTACAACTGCAGCTGTTCCAGGCCCTGTAGAACCCCAGATCGAGCAGCCATTGCGGAACAGTAGGAGCAAAACATGTACACCAAAGATCAGGAGGAGCAGTAGACGGAACACTCCAAATACGCTGTAAAAAATAGATTGAAGAAAGGCTGGGATGACCACAACAAATAGTTTGAAAAATGGCCACAAGGCCGGATCCCACAAGTTTAAAAAAATGGGCTAGGCCTGCCGTATCAGACGCATTAAATATTTGGTATATAAATTCCCCAAAATGATGGACGTTCTTGCCACCTGCAATTCAAAGGTCTCACGAGCTGACGTCAGAGCCACTTCTTGCTGAAACAATAGCGCTTTGACTATGCTTAGCTTATTGAAATCTGTTTTAAATGTTGGAATAGAAAGCCACAGTGAACTATCTACACTCCCATGCAAGAAGTAACTTGTTCTGAAACTGTTACAATATACAGGATGCCAGCCCGCAAACTGCAGCAGTTCTGATTATTGAGGATGAGATAAATGCCGCTGAAAAGCAAAGTAAGAGTTGCAATAATAGCGGGAACAGGGGTCCTTTTTAAAAAACAAGCCAAATTAAGGGCCGAAACATTGCATGAGCCGTGAAGATTTACTTGCCAGCATACAAGGTAATGTCCAACAGTAGAATCACAATTTTCCCCTGTTAGACCTGGCACCATTGGCGTGGGCCTCCCTTCCATTTTTCGCTGTTGCCTCCTCTGTTTTGGCTGGTATTAGATGCTCTGGGCGCTGTGCCACTGCCATTCAGTGTGTAAATATGACATGTGAATTGGTATATCCATGATTGGCTTATTTGGTTTACCTGTTAGTCCCTAGTAACGAGACCTGTGTGTGCCCAGGGCTTGTAAACCAATGCCTGCAGCGCTTGTTTGTGCCACCCACAGAAGCAGCTTGTAAAGTGTGTCTCAGACCTGCCACTGCAGAGTCTGTGTGCAGTCCAGAACTGCCATCTTCGCTGTGAAGTGCACCCACTTCCCAGCCCCTGAACCTTCCCTCAGTTACCCCTATGGTAGGGTGCATTGTATGTGTAAGGTAGGACATGCCCTGATGTGTGTTGCATGTCCTGGTAGTGAATTACACCCAATTTCGTTTTTCACTACTGTAAGTTTGGGCAGTTTGGCTATTACATTCTATAGTCCTAACTGACCCAAAGAACATGGTATAAAAACGAATTTAGTATGCCTGAGCTCCGAATATTAAAATACATCTTTTAGTGAAGTTTATTTTTATATTCTGTGTTTGAAAATAACACTTCTAGAAAGTAGGTATTTTCTTGCCTAAGCCTTCCAGTGTGCTCTGCTGTTATGTGTATTGGCTGTCTGGTTTTGGAGGGACAGGGCAGGCTAAGTCATACCTGGGTTGAATAGAGAGATCTCATTGGAGTATGGGGAGGGGTAGCTCCTTGACCTGAATAGGGCTGTGCCTGGCAAGGTGAATGCTGGCTCCACCCCCTACTGTGCGTCTGATGGCAGACCCCCTCTTTCTGAAAGAAATGAGGCAGCCTGGTAAACAAAGTGCTCAAGGACTGGGCAGAACTGGTTTTGGCTGGGTTCAGTGATTTGTAGCTTCTGAGAACAAAGACTTTTGGGGAATAAATATCTGTGCTGAAACCCCTACAATTTCTATTGCTCCTGGACAACCAGAGGAACCTCTGTCTCGGTAACTGAAGGAATCTGCAGGAGGTGACTGTCCTTGTGCTTGTGTGCTGTTTCTTGGATTGGCCTGCAGGAGTTACCATTGAACTTGGAAGAAGAGGGAAAAGGACTTTGAAGGAACTTTTATTTATCTTGCTACAGCAATCACCCAAGGGCTAGAAGAGAGCTATCCTCCTGTTGAAGTCTCAGGCACATCAGACTTCACCACCAACCTCCTGTTACCTCCCAGCGAGGATTTCTATCTGTAGGTGAGGCTCCTATGAGTTCCATGGCTTCTAGTTCTACTACAGAGAAGAGGGTGCTGAAATCGTCGCTAACGCCTGTTTGTGAGCCGCCGCAGCTGAGAGCGCACGGAAAATCATCGCGCTGCTACCGTTGAGTGCTCTCAACCAAAAATCATCGCATCGCACTTTTGCGGGCTGCCATGTTGCCCGCTAAACTCAAAGATTATCGCATTGCACGTTTGCGGGCCTCCAAGTGCTCGCTAAACCCTAAGATTATCGCATTGCATGTTTGCGGGTCTCCAAGTGCTCGCTAACCAAAGATCATCGCATCGAGTTCATCGCTTCATGACATCGCAGCGCGGACGCTGGGCATCCGCCATTTTCATCGCATCGCATCAGGATCGTCGCTCCCTCGTGGAGCGCCATTTTCTCTCATCGCAACCTGATCACACACGCAACAGGATCGTTGCATTTTCTCCACCCTCGCGGCAAGGAGTCCTCGCATCCACGGCCTAGCGTGCAGAAGTTTGTCGCCTTGTCCCCGCACGCTTCTGCAGATCGGCGTATCATCCACCCTCACGGCAAGGATTCAATGCATCGCCGGTCTCGCGTGTGGAAAATCATCGTTACAGCTCCTTTGCGACACTTTGGTTGTTTTGCTACGAAATCCAGGTACTTTGTAAGTAAAAGGGTCGCAGAGACCACTGCTTTGAACTGAACTCCTCTTTGCACACTTTGAACTATTTTTGCAGCATTTCAAGAGTAACCCTATTTTATAGCATTGTGGCTTTTTACCGTTATTGGTCTTGTGTTAGGTCTATATATAAAGATTCTTATTTTTTATAACTACTTGTGTGGTGTCCCTTTATAGTGTTCCTCACTGTGTTACTGTATATGGTCCTAAATGCTTCACACACTGCCTCTGAAAGAAGCCTTGCTGCTCGTGCTACGTTACCACAAGGTTGAGCAGGGGTTATCAAAGGGTGTAGCCCTCTTACTCTGACTTAGGAAGAAGGGTCCCTACTTGGACAGTGGCCAGCCATTGCCAACTAGAGACCCCATCTCTAACATTGGTGGTCAGCGATGAGGATCTGGACTTGCATTTGTGATCGCATACAGTAATTATATTGTACACTACTAGTGAGCGCAGACCATAACGCAACCACATACGTTTTTGAGGTTTTGATTTTAATTTTGATTGATATTGCCAGTTATTGCTACAATGGGCAAGCCCAGATTCAATGCCTCTGAGGATCTCTCATGGGAAGAAGAGAAATTAGAAACCTACAATGCCAAGCAGCTCAAATATGTTTGCAAACGCTTCACAGTCCCTATCACAGGTCTCACTAGAAGGGAGGAGTATTGCAAGGCGCTGAAGGCCTGGCTAGAAGCCCGGGATGCCCCTAGGAATGTGGGTGAGCCTGTGGAGAGGGAAGATAATGCAGGAGAGCAGCAGGATGAAGTAGTAC
The DNA here is from genome assembly GCF_964204655.1 of Triturus cristatus. NCBI lineage: Eukaryota > Metazoa > Chordata > Amphibia > Caudata > Salamandridae > Triturus > Triturus cristatus. The sequence goes on from NC_140586.1 coordinate 498,747,673, forward strand.
ATTTGGTGGGTGATAAAGCAGTCTCCAGCCCGGGCACTAGTGTGTCCTTAAGGGGCCTGTCTCCAGAAGAGATGGAGGACAGGGAGAGAGATAGGCGGCATAATATGGAGATAGCTAAGCTTAAAATGGATGGTCAGAGGGACCTAGAGAACAAGAAGTTAGAATTTAAAAATATGAAAGTGAAACTTGAGCATGAGAGAATATTGAGGGAGTTGGAGATTAAATCAAAGAGTGTAGAGATCTCCCCCTCTGTTTGCAGCATACCTGTAGTACATACTGAGAGTAGAGTGTATATACCCAAGGAGGTTATTAAGGATTTCCATAAAAGTGAAGATATTGGGCAATGGTTGAATTAGCCATGGTGTCCCACTGGGTCCCTGAGAAGGATTGGGGAGCAGGGTTGTGGGGACGCTTTGTGAGTGAGGGGAGGGATACCGTGTTTGACCTGCCCCCAGAAAGTAGGATGGTTTATGCCCACATGAAGGAAGCTTTGATTACCCGCTATGGTTTGACCCCTGAGATGTATTAGCAGAGATTTAGGACCTGCAAGAAGCTAGTGGATACCACATGGGTTGAATATGTGTCTTTTTTTTGCAGAGCAATGGAACGCTGGGTAAAAGGTAGCAACGTAGAAACTTTTGAGCAGCTTTATGATTGGATTGCATGGGAGCATTTATCTAGTAACTGTTTTCCTGAGCTACGCCAGCACCTGATTGATTGCAGGCTAACTAACCCTAGGAAGCTTGCTGAGGCAGACCGCTGGGTGAGCACCCGGGTTCGCAAGGGTCCAGTAGGATACTTTGCCAAAGGTGGGCAGGGTCCCCAGCAGAGAAGTGGGGGGGACAGGGGTAAACCAAGGGAGTTCCACAGAGGGCCCCAAAGTAATTCCCAAGGGAACCAAGCAGTGGTGTGCCAACCTCCCCAAGAGAAGAATCCAGTGTCCCTGACAGGTAGGCCTGTTCAGAGGGGGCCCCTTACTTGTTTTCAGTGTGGTCAAGTGGGCCACAGATACTTTGATCCTCAGTGTCCTCAAAATGATGCTCCTGCACCACCCCATGCACCACCCACCAGCTTGCTAGTGTATCCCTGGGAGGGGAGGAGATGGGTGCCCAAGGTGGGTGGGATCCCGTGGAATTGACCCTTCTCTCACTAGGAGACGTTGAGATGGTCCGTAAGCCTGCACTGCCTGATAACACTAAAAAGTACAGGCAGTGGGTGACCATCAATGGCCATAGAGTGGAGGCTCTAAGAAACACAGGAGCCAGTGTAACTGCTGTCAGCTCCCGGTTGGTGTCCAATGAGCATGTTGTCCCCCATGCATTCTACCCAGTAGTGTCCGCAGACAACTCAGAGAGCCAGTGTGAAGTGGCTCAGGTTCTCTTTGAGTGGGGGGTCTCAGGAACTCTTCAGGTGGCTGTGAGGCCTGCCATGCCTGTAAACTGTCTGTTGGGCAATGATTTAGAGAACTCCCCGTGTGCTACGGTGGAGAGGAGGTCTCACTTGGAAATGTTGGGCCTGCCTAAGTGGGCGTGTGCACCCACTCGGTCCATGGCAGCCAAAGAGGGTATTGAGAAGGACCGGGAGCCTGAGAGTATGGCCCAGGTCCCTACCTTAGAGAGAAGGGGCAGGGGGCGCGGGAAGCCGGTCCCCTTGGTTCCCACGGCCCAGGAGGGAGCAGAACTTGAGGGGGATGCCCTGGAGTCTACCGGGGAGCAGATCACTGAACTGGGGGACCTGTCTGAGCTGACCCATTGACAGCAGGAAGGGGGGCCCACCAGGGAGGAGTTTTGTGAGCAGCAAAGAGTTTGCCCCTCTCTTGAGGGTATGCGGTGACAGGCTGCAGCCCAGGCAGCAGGTGACATGTCTGGTTCACATCTAATTTATTGGGATAACAGTCTCCTGTATAGCAAGCCTAAGGCTGCTGAGGGGTCAGCCCTTATTCTGGTGGTACCCGAGTGCTTCAGAGCCTTCCTACTAGGGTTGGCTCATGACATTCCATTGGCAGGACATCTGGGGCAGACCAAGACCTTTGAGAGGCTGGTCACCCACTTTTATTGGCCCCAGATGCGCAAGAGCTTAGACGCTCATTGTAGGACATGTGAAACTTGCCAGGCAAGTGGGAAGAGTGGGGGGAAGATCAAAGCCCCACTCCAGCCCTTTCCGGTTGTCAGTACCCCATTCGAGCGAGTGGGCAGTGACATTGTGGGGCCTCTGGACCCCAAGACAGCCATGGGCAACAGGTACATCCTGGTCTTGGTGGACCATGCCACCCGCTACCCTGAAGCCATCCCGCTCAGGACAGTGACGGCCCCGTGGTAGGACGTGCACTGATGGGGATCTTCTCCCGTGTGGGGTTCCCCAGAGAGGTGGTGTCTGACAGGGGGACCAACTTCATCTCCCAGTATATGAAGTCTCTGTGGAAAAAGTGTGGGGTAACTTATAATTTCACCACTCCTTACCACCCCCCAAGGTAATGGTCTGGTTGAAAGGTTCAACCGGACCTTGAAGGGCATGATCATGGGCCTAGAAGAGCCCCTGAGGCGTAAGTGGGACGTCCTCTTGCCATGCCTGTTGTTTGCCTACCGTGAGGTGCCACAAAAGTCCTTAGGGTTCAGTCCCTTTGAACTGCTCTATGGCCATCTGGTAAAAGGGCCTCTGAGTCTGGTCAAGGAAGGCTGGGAGCAATCTCCCAGGAAACCTTCCCAAGATGTATTTAGCTACATGTTGGCCTTCAGGATCCAGACTCGGCGTTTCAGGCAAATCTGGAAGCCAGCCAGGAGGAAATGAAACGTTGGCACGACCAGAATGCCACTCTGGTTGAGTTTCAACCTGGTCAGAAGGTTTGGGTACTGGCCCCAGTGGAGCCTTGTGCGCTCCAAGATAAGTGGACCGGTCCATTTGAGGTGGTGGAGTGCAAAAGTCCAGTTACCTACTTGGTGGACTTTAAGTCTCCCAGGAACCCCCTGCGGGTCCTGCATGTGAACCGCCTTTGAGAGGTCTGAAGTGGGCATGCTTCTTGCCACAGATGCTGGAACGGAGGAGGAGAGTGAGCCTCTCCCTGACCTCCTGTGAGCAGGAGAGAAGGATGGGCCAGTGGAGGGAGTGGTCCTCGCCACCACACTGACCACTGAACAGCAGAGAGATTGTCACCAGCTGTTGGGGCAGTTTTCTGATTTGTTTTCCCTGGTGCCTGGTGTCACTGAGTGGTGCGTCCATGAATTGGACACCGGGGACAGTCCTCCTGTCAAGCACAAGGCTTACAGAGTGACTGACAGGGTCAGGGCCTACATTAAGGAGGAGGTCTCCAAAATGTTTGCCCTAGGGGTGATTGAGTCCTCTAGCAGCCCTTGGTCCAGCTCCGTGGTCTTGGTACTAAAAGCTGCAGCGCCTGGTGCCACTCCTGAACTTAGGTTCTGTGTGGACTAACGAGGTCTCAATTTGGTCACGAAGACCGACGCACACCCCATCCCCAGAGCTGATGAGCTCATAGATCTTTTAGGGGCTGCCCGGTACCTCAGCACGTTTGATCTAACGTCTGGGTACTGGCATATCACCATAACTGATGGGTGAAAGGAGAGGTCAGCATTCTCCACACCAGATGGGCACTACCAGTTCCGTGTGATGCCCTTTGGGATGAAGAATGCCCCTGCCACCTTTCAGAGGTCGGTCAACCAGGTGTTGGTTGGGCTGGAGGATTTCAGTGCCGCCTACCTGGATGACATTGCAGTGTTTAGTTCCTCCTGGGAGGACCACTTGCGCCACCTCTGCGAAGTGTTGATGGCGCTGCACAGAACAGGCCTCACAATCAAGGCCAGTAAGTGCCAGATTGGGCAGGGTTCTGTGGTGTACTTGGGACACCAGGTTGGGAGTGGCCAGATGGCACCCCTACAGCCCAAGATTGAAACCATCCTGGCTTGGGAGCCCCCAAGGATCCAGACCCAGGTGAGGGCCTTCTTAGGACTCACGGGTTACTACAGGAGGTTTGTCAAGGGGTATGGCAACATTGTTGCACCCTTGACTGAGCTGACTTCCAAGAAGCAGCCAAAGATTGTGAACTGGACTGACACCTGTCAAAAAACTTTTGATGCCCACACTACTGTAAGGCTACCTGTTCTCCAAAGGCCAGAATGGGCAGTTTGACTATTACATTCTATTGTCCTAACTGACCCAAAGAACATGGTAGAAAAATGAATTTAAAATGCCTGAGCTCAGAATATTAAAATACATCTTTTAGTGAAGTTTATTTTTATATTCTGTGTTTGAAAATACCACTTCAAGAAAGTTGGTATTTTCTTGCCTAAGCCTTCCAGTGTGCTCTGCTGTTATGTGTATTGGCTAGCTGGTTTTGGAGGGACATGGCAGGCTGAGTCATACCTGGGTTGAATAGAGAGATCTGCATTGAAGAATGGGGAGGGGTAGCTCCTTGACCTGAATAGGGCTGTACCTGGCAAGGTGAATGCTGGCTCCACCTCCTACTGTGCGTCTGATGGCAGACCCCCTCTTTCTGAAAGGAAGGATGCAGCCTGGTAAACAAAGTGCTCCAGGACTGGGCAGATCTGTTTCTGGCTGGGTTCAGTGACTTGTAGCTTCTGAGAACAAAGACTTTTGGGGTATAAATATCTGAAACCCCCTCAACTTGTATTGCTCCTGGACAACCAGAGGAACCTCTGCCTGTGTAACTGAAAGAATCTGCAGGAGGTGACTGTCCTTGTGCTTGTGTGCTGTTTCTTGGATTGGCTTGCAGTAGTTACCATTGGATTTCGAAGAAGAGGGAAAAGGACTTTGAAGGAACTTTTATTTATCTTGCTACAGCAATCACCCAAGGGCTAGAAGAGAGCTAGCCTCCTGTTGAAGTCTCAGGCACATCAGACTTCACCACCAGCCTCCTGTTTCCTCCCAGCGAGGATTTCTATCTGCAGGTGAGGCTCCTGTGAGTTCCAGGGCCTCTACTTCTACTACAGAGAAGAGAGTGCTGAAATCGTCGCTAACGCCCGTTTGCGAGCCGCCACAGCTGAGAGCGCATGGAAAATCATTGCGCTGCCACTGAGTGCTCGCAACCAAAAATTATCGCACGTTTGCAGGCTGCCAAGTGCTCGCTAAACCCAAAGATTATCGCATTGCACGTTTGCGGGCCTCCAAGTGCTCGCTAAACCTTAAGATTATCGCATCACACGTTTGTGGGCCTCCAAGTGCTCGCTAACCAAAGATCATCGAGTCCATCGCTTCACAACATCGCAGCGTGGACGCTGGGCATCCGCCATTTTCATCGCATCGCATCAGGATCGTTGCTCCCTCGCGGAGCGCCATTTTCTCTCATCGCAACCTGATCGCAGACGCAACAGGATCGTCGCATCATCTCCACCCTCGCGGCAAGGAGTCATCGCATCCACGGCCTAGCATGCAGAAGTTTGTCGCCTTGTACCCGCATGCTTCCGCTGATCGGCACATCATCCTCCCTCATGGCAAGGATTCAACGCATCGCCGGTCTCGCGTGTGGAAAATCATCGCTACAGCCCCTTTGCGACATTTTGGTTGTTTTGCTACGAAATCCAGGTACTTTGTAAGTTAAAGGGTCGCAGAGACCACTACTTTGAACTGAACACCTCTTTGCACACTTTGAACTATTTTTGCAGCATTTCAAGAGTAACCCTATTTTATAGCATTGTGGCTTTTTACCGTTATTGGTCTTGTGTTAAGTCTATATATAAAGATACTTATTTTTTATAACTACTTGTGTGGTGTCCCTTTGTAGTGTTCCTCACTGTGTTACTATATATGGTCATAAATGCTTCACACACTGCCTCTGATATAAGCCTAGCTGCTTGCACTACGTTAACACAGGGTTGAGCAGGGGTTATCAAAGGGTGTAGCCATCTTACTCTGACTCTGGGAAGAAGAGTCCCTACTTGGACAGTGGCCAGCCATTGCCAACTAGAGACCCCCATTTCTAACATCCCCTGTAAGAAAAACCTCTTTCTCAGCACGCTGACAACCAAATGTAAACGGCAAGAACCACAGTTCATGTATGTAACTGCTCCCAAATGGATCATACCTACCCACCGGATAATGTTTCATGCAAGCAGAGAACTGAAACAGTGAGATTGGCAATTAAATTACACCATGTATTACTCACACTACTGAATCGGTCTCTATCACAGTTAATGGTAATTGTTCTAGTTTTTCAATATGTAGCATAGTGTATGTAGTGTCTTTCAAGGCACTTGATTTGATTGTTGTTTATCCGTCAAATTAAAGGGTAAAAACAATGCCGACGCATTCAGGTAATCTCATGGTACCCTTCCATTTTTAAGTGTTTAAAGTGTCCACCCAGATCGAAGTTGATTTTGACCATGGTACAATGTAGACATCTCCTTTTGAACAATATCGATAACAGATGATACAATGTTATCTAAAGTGTATATACAAGATGATAATGTGTTAATGCTTTATCCAACACGGCAAGAACTTTATCTAAATTATCTTGATCAAGCTGATGTAGGCGTACAGCAGCTTCCATTTGTGACAATTTCCAAAATTCATTGTAGGCTGCATAAACAAAAGTTTAGCACAAGGGGACTTTGGACCCAAAAGGAAGTCAGAAAGGTCAATGTCGCCTGATAAAAGAGAAAGATGTTCTTTTACAGCAGACAGTGTCGAATGTACCAACCACTGCTGACACAATTTAACAACTGAGTAAGTGGTAACAGTATTGGAATTGGGGGAATTTGGGTAGCGTGGATCCGGTCTATGTAGTGTAAATCCACTAGCATTATTCATAAAGCGAAAATGACAAGCATTCGTGTCCATTGGCCACAATACCCACCCGTGTTGGTTTATCTTGGACAAATTAAAGGAACCATTTTTTATCATACAATTTAGTTGATCTGCAGTGTAGTTGGTATCTGTCTTCCATGACTCATTAAGGGCCAGGGTAGGAATAGTGGGAGTATTCACGTTTTTCACCGTAGCCAATCCCAAACAAGTAGTTTGCTGGATTGTTTGATTAAGAAATATCACTTGTGTTGGTATGAGACAAGCACTGTGCAAGGACTCAGTACCCTGCACTTGCCAGAACTTAGTGTATCAAACACAGTAGAATATTGTAAATCAGAAAACAAGGAATTCACATTATTAACATCCCAGTCATCTAAATATAAACTGGGTGTTACCACATCCCCAAAGAAACACAGAAGCCAAATAGTATTTGTAGGGTCTCCGTAGGACCATAAACATCAAATGACACTTCATCCCCCACAATGCAATCAGCAATAGGGACAGCCGAAATGTTAACAAGGGCTTGGTCTCTTTTTATTTTGTGGGAGGACGAATGTGGTACTAATACTCTGTCAACTAGATCCACAGCAGAACGTTCAGGGAGATAGTGGTCATTTATCAAGAAGAAAAACACGGTCACAAATCCAATCCACATGAAGAGGAACACCATTGAAAAAATTAACCAGATATACATCCAAGGTGGTACCAGATAAGTGCATTTCAACCAAGCGATGAAGATGCAAATCTGTGCAGGTGGTGGCGAAACAACTGATGATAATGAAGAACTGTCCGATGAGAAATGATGTTCATCGATATAATAACTGCTGGAACTTAGCTGAAACAAGGGTGGCTGTTCAGGAGTTAAAGTTGAATCTAGTTCTGCCAAAGGTGGGGTAGAAGTTAAAAGTAATAACTGTTCAACTGGAGACTCGGTCACCCCTTCAGGCTGCCAGGGTGAAACAGAACAAACAGAGTTCATAGGCTGCAGTAAAACATCACGATGTGGGATGCTCCTAGGCACACTATTGAGTATCGGCCAGATGGTGTAATTTGACACGGTCAATTGAAATAAAGCGATTATCTTTAGATGCTGGCAGTGGAGGTAAAATCACAGTTTGTGAGTCCTTAAGACCAAGGACTGGAACACTGTATGAGGGACCAAATTTGTTCTTGTTCATCACCTTCTCCTGGACCAGATCGCCTACTTTCCGTAGCCAGCCAGAAATCGGAATCAGCACTGCCGCATTCATTGGTGAGGGCAAATGGGATCTTGCCAGGGTGTCATGATTCTTTTGCAGATCCTGTAACATAGCACAGTGATTATCTATGTAAAATGTTGTGGCAGCCGCCACAACGTCTAGACCATCAAGGTCTGGCACAAACATCTTAATGCCAAAGAGCCTTTCGTACGGGGTCCCCGCACGCAGAGATCTTCAAGGGAGATTATTAAGTGCATGTTGTACCCCCATATATATGAGTTAATCAGCCACGGCCTGTACCTAGTACCCTTGCTGTTAAAGACTGCTTTAAGTCATGGTTCATCTGCTCCAGAACAGAATTGCCTATAGGGAGACGAGAAATGCACCTGCACCCACATGGACTTCATCGAATCACGGTATGCCTCAGAGGCAAAAGCCGGATCTTGGTCAGAATGAAAGGCCCAACAGGCATAAGTCCCGACAAAGACATGAATCCACTGCAGCCAAAATGTATTTGAAAGCATTATCTGATGTTAAAGTACCGCAATGACCAAGATATATACATCCAAATGGATGGTTAGAAATGCAAAGGTAAGTCTGTGGTGGGCGAGATACAGTACAACTCTTAATTTGTTGACAAATGTCACATAAAAGCACATATTTATGAGTCTGCTGGTATAAACCCTGCCACCATTAGCGTTGTTGTGAAAGAAAACTGTAGCCGAGCATGAGCAGAAGCCATGCTTTCATGGGCGACCACAATAAGCGAAAGTCTGCGATCCTCGTTGGGAATCAAGCGATCACCAACCATAGGAATAGTTAGCACAGGCACTCTGTCAGTAGTCAAGTGATAAGTGTAACGTTAAGGGAAACCCTGGGGAAATGGTGTACCCTCCCTCACTGCGGCAACACCTGCCAAAATGTTGTCATCAATCTTTGTCAGGGACCTTGTAACTACTGTTACTTTAACTTTGGCAACTGCAGATTTAGCTGCTTCATCAGCCATAGAATTAACAACAATGTGCGCTCCTGCACGCTGATGTCCTAATGTAAGGGTAACATGTGTAAGTGACAAGTGATCTTTTAGAGCAGCCACTCGGACCCAAAGCATTTTATGCTTAATTGCGCTACCTTTAGAATCTCGAAAAATAAATTGTTTAAAAAAAAAAAGAATTGTCATTAAAAGACTGTGTGACGCTTCCGTCCCAGATCCGACTCTCCTCAGGATTCAGGCGATGCTATAGGGGGTCCACCTCTCGACGTCCCCAACCCCTGCACTAAAGGCACGGAAGGTTGGAGCAATCAAGCGAGGGAAGGGAAGGATGGGAACAGCGGGGAGTAGAACCTGTAAAGAAAAATAAACATACAAACACAATTGCAATGTCAAAACATATTTGGCTACACTCATCAATTCTCGCTAGTGATACAATATCCTTGCAGGCTGGAGGCTGGAATAGTAAGGTTATACTTGTGCTGGCAGCACTATTACATCATACACATACCACCAACTGAACAGCAACAGACACCTCCCCAACATCAGCTCACAACCGCGGGCCACCACCACTCTCTGCGGAAGAACCGCATGCCCCCCTTAAAAGAACTGTGTGTAAAGTCAGAAACCTCGGAGCCTTTTCCTTCAGACTCTCAAAGTCTCACTTTGTCCACGTATAAGGCTTTCAGTGGATACTATTGAGGTAATAGAGATCTTTCCGGATAATAACACCCGGTTTTAACTTAGGCTCGAAAGGATACTGTACTCTCTTATTATGCGTTCATACTGTGAAGAAATAGTTTGTTCTGAGCCTCGTAACTCTTGTGGTTTACTCACCACCTGGGAATCAAATACTCAAGGGTAACTAACAGGCTCCTCCACCAAGGAATGAGGAGGAAGAGCTGAATACTCTCTCAGAGTCCCCGCCGACTCGCCAGTACCTCGGCGAACCGACACCACCTAAGGACGGTGGCGGAGTGCTGGGGAGGAAAGGCCTCCAGTCCGAGAGTGAGACTGAGGCCGACAATACCTGTTGTTTCCGCGCTCCGGTCCCGGAGCGTTGTCCTTGCCTCTGGTGTTTTTCCACAAAACGGAAAACTGTGCGTCGACCGCCGCCCGTTTCAGCAGGGTCGGCGCCTTAGGCGTAGCTGAGTTCAGCCATCAGGGCTCCAATACCACCCGACCTGAACCCAAGGGAGCTCGCCACAGAATCCGGTCCGGGTCCCAAAAAACTGACACGAAAGAGGAACGGGATGCCAACAAATGACGGACACGCCAATTAAGAATTACGCACAGCGTCCGGCGTGCGTTTCGTCCTCTTATGCTCGCGGCTCCGCCCACGCTAATCCGGGGGATTCTGGGGATTGTAGGCGAGGTAGGCGCGATGCCTGAATCACGACAGTAGGTCCCCGTCCCGGCACCTCCTAGAACCGGGTTTGGTCGGGTGTCGGCAGTAGAACGCCCTAACCTTTGCCGGGGCATGCACTGTGCCACTGGGTACCCATGAATCTTCTTCTGAGGTATACCCCTTCAGGATATCAAGTACCATAAGCTTCTCCCTCGATATTTGGCATCCATAATGCGTCGAACCTCGTACTCTGGTCCCTCTTCTGTGACCGTGGCAGGTGTCGGCTTCTTCACCCCCCCTTTTGCCGGTTTCAAAAGGCTACAGTGGAAGACAGGGTGGATCCGAAGAGAGCCGGGAAGCCGTAATTTGTAGGCCACTGGATTGATCCTCTTCACCACTGGATAGGGGCCTATATACCGAGGGTGGAACACGCTACGTAATTTGAAGCGGATATTTTTTGTGGACAGCCAAACCTTATCCCCCTTCTTATACTGGGGAGCCTCTACGCGGTGCCTATCAGCCCAATGTTTGTATGCCAGTTTCGCCTTAATCAGAAGCCTCCTCACCTTAGCGTTCCCTTGGCGTAACGCTTGTACGTGAGCTTGTACTGAAGGCTGAGTGTTTACTCGTTTAGGTATGATGAAAGGCAAAATACGGGCATTGTACCCATAGTTGGCTAAAAAGGGAGAGACACCGATGGAGTTGTGAGTCGCGTTGTTGTAGGCCAATTCAGCCATCCATAGCATGGCCACCCAAGAGTCTTGAGGCTCTTCCGCATAGCACCTCAGGTATTTCTTTACCGTTTGATTCAATCGTTCTGTTTGTCCGTCCCTCTGTGGGTGGAAACTGGAGGACACCGCAGACTCAATGTGCATGGAACTACACCATCCTTTCCAGAAGCGAGCTATGAATTGGGGGCCCCTGTCCGACACTATGATTTGCAGGATGCCGTGTATTCTTACCACGTAGTGTAGCAACAGCTGAGCTGTCTGTCCAGCCGTGGGTAGTGTTTTACATGGAATGAAGTGCCCCATCTTTGTTAGGCTGTCTATTACCACCAGGATGGCGGAATATCCCTGATCCATCGGAAGCCCGGTGATGAAATCCAGGCTGATATTCTGCGTCGGCGCTGGAGGTGTGGGCAAAGGAAGGAGCAAGCCCCTCTCTGGTGAAGTGTCAGACTTTCCCCTTGCACACTCCTCGCATCTGGATACCCAATTCCGTACGTCAGTGACTAGGGAGGCCCACCAAAAATGTCTTTGCCCTAAGAGGGTTGTTTTTTGTATGCCCGGATGTCCTGCTAATGGTGACTCATGACACCAAGTAAACGCCTTTTTTCTAAGGGCTGGAGTGGGCAGAAACAATTTCTGATTCCGAAAAGGCAGTCCATGCCTCATTAGTCTCTCCGGTTCTTTCTCTGCCCACCTGCTCCAGGCTTGTATGCTCTTATCTTTCTGGATGCTATTCAGATAGTCCTCGGCCTGTAACGCACAGATTACTTTGGAGGACGGTTTAATCGCCTCTTCAAACACTTCGGCGTCCATCTCCGAGGTCATCACCCGGGACAATGAATCCGCTTTACGGTTGTCTGCTCCTGGCCTAAAGGTGATGACGAAGTTGTACTCCTCGAAAAGAGCATCCATCTCATTCGTCTGGAGGAAAGACGTCTGGCAGTTCGTAGATACTGCAGGTTCCGATGGTCAGAGTAAACCGTGACTGGAAACCTAGCTCCCCATAAGTATGGACACCACTCCTGAAAGGCCTTTTTGATAGACAGCAGCTCTTTTTCGGCAATGTTATAGTTCCATTCTGCCGGGAGAAGCTTCCTGGAAAGATATGCCACTGGGTGGAGCTGCCCGGTGTCTTTATCCCTCTGTGATAATATAGCCCCGACGGTCTCGTTAGAGGCATCTGCCTCTACGATGAAAGGTGTGTCAAGCTGTGGGTGTCGCAACACCGGTGCCGTGGTAAAAGCCCTTTTTAGATATCCGAAAGCCCTGTCTGCTTCCGGGGTCCATTCAAAAGACACGCCTTTTCTGAGGATCCGAGTGAGCGGTAGGGCCTTTTGTGAGACCCCTTGGATTAATCGCCTGTAATAATTGGCAAAACCCAGGAAGCATTGCACTTCCCTGACGTTGTGGGGAATCGGCCACTCCTGCACCGCCTGTATCTTTTGCTCTGCCATACATAAACCCTCAGGATGAAGAATTACCCCCAAAAATTCCACCTCAGACACCCCAAATTCACACTTGCTCAGTTTACAAAACAAGCTATGCTTTCTCAATGCCCTCAATACCTGCAACACGTGTTCTGTGTGGCTGTTCACGGTATCTGAATATTCCAAAATATCGTCGATATATACGACCACTGTTCTATCGATATACTCTTTTAGTACATCATTCAAGAAATACTGGAACGCTGCCGGGGCGTTACACAACCCAAACGGCATAACCAGATATTCAAAAAGGCCATAGCGGGTCTTAAACGCGGTCTTCCACTCGTCCCCTTTGCGTATGCGTACCAAGTGGTACGCCCCACTAAGGTCTAGCTTCGTATACACCGTGGCCTCCCGTACCTGGTCCAACAAGACTGGTATAAGGGGCAAAGGATACCGGTTGTGACCGGTGCTTTTGTTCAGCATGCGGTAATCACAGCAAGCCCTTAACTCCCCATTGGCCTTCGCTATGAAAAATAAAGGGGCCGCTGCAGGAGATCTTGAAGGACGGATAAATCCGATTTCTAAGAAATGGTCCAGGTATTCCCGGAGGTGTTTAGTCTCGGGCTCGGAGAGCGCATAGACCCGACACATAGGGATGGTTGCCCCCTCCACCAAATCTATCTGGCAGTCGTAGGACCGGTGAGGAGGAAGCAACTCGGCCCGGGATTTGCTGAACACGTCAGCAAAAGAGGAGTATTGTTTGGGTAAGTTCACCACTTTTTCTGCTGCCGTAGCGGCTACGAAGGAGCATGCCAATGCCTCTACACAGGAACTCCCCCCGAGAACAAGATGCTCCCGGCATGCCTCTGACAGGAACTGTACTGTCTTTTCCCTCCAATTGATAGTGGGATTGTGGAGGCTAAACCATGGCATTCCCAAGATAACCTCGTACTGTGGGGCTTCTATGATATTCAACGGCAATGTTTCTATGTGACGCATGTCTCCTGTTCTGGTCTCTAACCTGAGTTTCTCTGTTTGTTCAATGAGGAGCCCTGATGTTAGTGGTTTGCCGTCAACCGCCAACACCTCTTCGGGGATCTTCCGTGACACCTTCCTTATGGCCAATCTTTCCACCAATCCGCAGTGTATGAAGTTACCTGTGGCCCCGGAATCCAACATGGCTCTAATCTGATAGGATTGTGACCCTTTCTCTATCCACATAACTAACTCGATATGTCTTTCTGTGTCTTGCTGTTGAGTGGTAGCCAAAGAAGGGATCCTCCAGTGTTGAGCCTTCTCTTCTACAGAACCACCCAACAACACGGGGTCTAAGTCGGTGCTGGACACTGTGGCTATGGTCTTTCTGTTCCTGTTGTACCCCCCAGTTCTTTTTGGTCGAGCGGGGCATTCACGGACGTAGTGTCCCTTCTTCCCACAATACATACACAGCCCCTGTATTCTCCTGCTATCTCGTTCCGCTCTGGACAGCTGAGCACGAACTGCTCCCAATTCCATGGGTTCAGGTGCTGCTTCTCCAACGGTCGTGTCTTTCCTGACCCTCTCTACTCGAAACCTGTCACTCCCCCTGTCGGCGATGCGCCCATCCAACCGTAAAGCTAGGCTAATCAGAGCGGTGCAGGTGTGGGGTTGTGGGTCTATTCTGGCGATGACGTCTTCTAACTCGTCACAGAGGCTCTGGTAAAACAGAGACATCCTCTTCTGACCATCCCGCCTCCACTACCAAACGATTAAAAGAGGTCAAATAAGTCACGAGCTCGTTTATCCCTTGTTTTAGCTCTAGAAGCTCTCGGTCTGCACTAAACGTGGTGCTTCGCCTGTCAAATACCCCTTCTAAAGCTGCCGGACACTCATCCCAATCGGATAACACTGGGTCGTTGTTTCTTACCAACGGTACCGCCCAATTGGCTGCCTCTCCCGCTAAATAGGAGATGGCAAAGGCCACCCTAGAGTGATTATTCGGGAAAGAGGACAGCCTGCAGGAAAAATGCATCAATATTTGGGTTAGGAATACCTGTCTTTTCTGGGGATAACGTTCCGGGTTAGCTAGCGGAACGGGTGGATGCACGGTGACCTGGATGGGTAGAGCCCCTGCACTAGCGTCAAAAGGATTTCTCGACATTCGTTCTACCTTCTCTCGTAAGGCCTCGGTTTCAGCCCTAGAGGCTGCTAATTCTTGCTGCACCGCAGCGAGTGCTTGCATAACCTCTTCCATGCTGCGTCCCTACAGCACCCCCCGAACCGGGAGGAGTCTCAATACGTGGGTGCGTAATTCTGTGACGCTTCCGTCCCAGATCCGACTCTCCTCAGGATTCAGGCGATGCTATAGGGGGTCCACCTCTCGACGTCCCCAACTCCTGCACTAAAGGCACGGAAGGTTGGAGCAATCAAGCAAGGGAAGGGAAGGATGGGAACAGCGGGGAGTAGAACCTGTAAAGAAAAATAAACATACAAACACAATTGCAATGTCAAAACATATTTGGCTACACTCATCAATTCTCGCTAGTGATACAATATCCTTGCAGGCTGGAGGCTGGAATAGTAAGGTTATACTTGTGCTGGCAGTTCTATTACATCATACACATACCACCAACTGAACAGCAACAGACACCTCCCCAACATCAGCTCACAACCGCGGGCCACCACCACTCTCTGCGAAAGAACCGCATGCCCCCCTTATAAGAACTGCGTGTAAAGTCAGAAACCTCGGAGCCTTTTCCTTCAGACTCCCAAAGTCTCACTTTGTCCACGTATAAGGCTTTCAGTGGATACTATTGAGGTAATAGAGATCTTTCCGGATAATAACACCCGGTTTTAACTTAGGCTCGAAAAGATACTGTACTCTATTATTATGCGTTCATACTGTGAAGAAATTGTTTGTTCTGAGCCTCGTAACTCTTGTGGTTTACTCACCACCTGGGAATCAAATACTCAAAGGTAACTAATAGGCTCCTCCACCAAGGAATGAGGAGGAAGAGCTGAATACTCTCTCAGAGTCCCCGCCGACTCGCCAGGACCTCAGCGAACCGACACCACCTAAGGACGGTGGCGGAGTGCTGGGGAGGAAAGGCCTCCAGTCCGAGAGTGAGACTGAGGCCGACAATACCTGTTGTTTCCGCGCTCTGGTCCCGGAGCGTTGTCCTTCCTCTGGTGTTTTTCCTCAAATCGGAAAAACTGTGTGTCGACCGCCACCCGTTTCAGCAGGGTCGGCGCCATAGCTGAGTTCAGCCGTCAGGGCTCCAATACCACCCGACCTGAACCCAAGGGAGCTCGCCACAGAATCCGGTCTGGGTCCCAAGAAACTGACACAAACGGGATGCCAACAAATGACGGACACGCCAATTAAGAATTACGCACGGCGTCCGGCGTGTGTTTCGTCCTCTTATGCTGGCGGCTCCGCCCACGCTAATCCCGGGGATTCTGGGGATTGTAGGCGAGGTAGGCGTGATGCCTGAATCACGACAGACTGCACACAGTGAAAAGAGTCATGCACCACAAGAGTAGGCAACTACAGATCAGCAAGTTCAATAGCTAAAAGTAGAGCTTGCAACTCAGTCAATTGTGTCGTGCAATGACCATGGGTCTGTGTGTGCACCAATGATGACAGAAACGGACTATCCACAATTGTGCCTGCCACAATAGCACATGCTGCAGAATAAGCTTGTTTAGAACCAATGGCCAGATGTGTGGCAACATCAGCATAGATTATACATGTGTACTGTTCAAGAGGAAGAACCGATGAAGGAAGTGTATGAACATGTTCATATTGAAGAAATTCCTGTGTTTGTAAAGAAGGATCAAAAACAAAATTGACATCAGCTGATGTCAACGAAGTAGCCCATTGTATCCATCGAGGATACAGCACTTTAGAATTTGGAACACTAGCTTTCATGACTGCATTTAGGGAAGGCACTGGTGTTACGACAAAAATGCGTTTACCTTGAGCCAGAGAACGTTCGTTCAGAATCCCATCTGTACAACAGTAAGAATCTTTTCAGTAGAAGAAAACGCACCTTTGCAGGGGTATAAAGGTGTAATTTTTTGCAAACTGAATTGTATCCCCCTCATTGAACTCGGAAGTGAAATCGATTGCTCCTGATACAACCCGTATGACCAAATTGGTAGTATTCACTCTAGTTTGTAAATATTGCATTGCTAGCAAATCCGTCTGCAAAGAGCACAGTACAGCGGCGTGTTCCTCAAGCCAACTGGAAGATGAAAAAGAAGGATGTATCAAAGCATATAGTGCCTTGATATGCTGAGCATAATCACAAATGTAAGTTCTGCAGAAATTCAAGAAACCCAGTAAAGACTGCAATGTCTTGAGGGAAGACCGGGGCTGTAACTGAGCAAATTTCTCTAAGACGTGGGGTGCTCACCCCCTTCCCTCATTGGTCAATTCATAACCGAGGAAAGGAATGGCCAAAAATGCAATATGCAATTTGGAAAATTACAGAGTTAGCCTGCCACCTTAGTACCCATGAGCCCGAGACCGATTAGCTATAGTGTCTCACTTACCCTCCTACTCACTCACAGAGGAACAAGTGATTATAACCGAAGAACACAACACTGTCAACTCTCTTTTGTATAGGTGCTAAGGCCTGACCAGAACAAAATAACAAGGGGCATTGTTGTTCAACCTTGTTCACAATGTGCAGACTAAATCCCAGGAATGAGCAAGGCGCGAAAACAACAGCATGTTCTATGTGAAAGCTTCAGAGCAGCACAAGCAAACAAATTTGTGTAGTAATGTGCGCAAAGCAGGAAGCAACGCGCTCATGCTAACATAGGGAAGACGACAATACCTCTATGGGCCTCGTGACATGCCCATATGCATAAGGATGGTTACTCTTTCATCAAAAAAGCAATACGTTGGATTAGGGACATTGGACAATGATATTCAATCATAATGCTCAGATATACTTTCAGCCAAATATATTGTAATTCCAAATGAGTCATATGATTTATCACATTTTGTTTAGCCAATTTTGAACTAGTGGCTGGCCTTGTGGGATTAGGCATGTGAACCCTTCTGGCCAGTGGTTCAGGAATCCAGTTCAAGTACAGTTGACCTTTCATTCCAACCCTCCCAACTCAAGCAGACTTAACACATGCTTGGGGGTACGATAGAACTGCCTAAAGTAGATAAATCTAAGAACATGACTACATTAAATGAGACTATTTGATGGGGGACCATCATGGTGAGAGGAGGGGAACTGCTTAGAGAAGAAAATTAAATTCTCAAACTTAACACAGAACCTAGAAATAGTCATCCCCCTGGACTAGATGTCCCAGATAATACTTACTCCAGTCCAGAGGGTCCTAACAGTGACAAAAATCCTATAATATCACATATTCTAATGATTATTTTGGGGGCCACACAGCTGCAAATATTTTCATAAAATCTGGTGTTTTTTCTATCACAATAGATCTTTATTTTTGAACAGTTAAAACATTTACCGTTGCATATAAGTCAACACCATATTTACAGTGCAACGCATTCAAGGCTTACCATGTTCTCACAAATATATTTCACAGAAGTCTAAATGGAGTATAATAGGTCTATGAACTATGAACCAATAAACAAACTGAGCCTAACAAAGCCAAGAAACCATTTCAAAGTGTATCACATATCCACTGTTAATGACTGCAGGCAGCGAGGCAAATGGATTCAGCGAAGAAACACGGGTGAACGAGATAAAGGGAAAAATTGACATCTCAAGCATGGCTGACTATAATATACACCCCCTCTGTGAATAGGTTTTGCTTGTTCAGGTATACATCTCACCTTATTAGGCCAGCTCATGCCCTTACCTTCAAGGAGGTCTGACATCCGATTTAGCTTCAAGTTTTGCCATAAAACTTTCCCACTTTGTGTATTGTGAGCTGGTTCCTCCCTCTCTCTGTGTACCAAATAAAGCATCACTGTCAGCATAAGACCACATTTTCAGATCATCCAGTCCCCAAGCACAGGGGCTTTCGTCGCCTTCCAGGACATCTCATTGCGCTGTTTTACTAACACCACCACGAAATCCAGGAATCTAAACAATGCTTAGTTTATTTAGTGGTACAAAACAATTGGTCCCAAAGGGAATTATTTTAACATTAATAGTATCCAAATCATAAAAAGCAGACATTCAGAAAATTGCAGAACTTATTAGGTTTTATCATCCGTTTGATCATAAATATATTTTTCTTTTCCAGATGTTTATCATGCATTTGATCATAGATCAATTTTACTTCATTAGAAGTTGCTCAACAGTGAATAAGAAATTGGTAGAAGGGGGTGCTTGTGAAGGAATACAAGTAAAGAACAAAGAATATATATAAAATCAATCTATACAAATTCATATGTAGAAGACCTATCCGGAGCTGTCTTACAATACTGATTTTAAAACATTTCCTTTAACAATTTTATGTGTCATTGGCAAAGAGATCAGACAAAAAATCGTATTTCAGGTATAGGCAGTAGATATGTGTTGTTTGTTGTATTATTGTATTATACAATAGGTATTGCCCTGGGCCTAAGTTATAAACCTACCTTAGGTCGTCAAATGATCGCAATTTCTCCTCTAGGAACAAATCATCCCACACCCAGATCACTGCCTCAAGTCAAGGGTGCACGTTATGAACTGATGCTAGGATCACAAAGTCAGCTCTGGTGACTAGAATGCAGGTCCGCCCTTCTTTGTACATAGATCTTAAAGCAGCATCTTGACACTCTCAATAAAACATTCTCTCCCACTCTATCTCCATCACTGCTCAATAAGAAGTCCAATCCGGTACCTTCAGGTAATCTGCAACTGCTAACCACCTCACATGCCACTGCAACTGTGCAGCTGCATAATAGAATGTGTAATTAGGGATGTCAGTCCACTCTCCACAGGAGGTGGACCTTTCCCCAGACCAAAGAGGTGAGCAGCACCTGCAGCTCTCCAAAGAAGGGCTTCCTTAGCACCACTGGCAAATCCAAAGAGAAATACAATCGCCTGAGTAATACCAACATTTTGGTAAGAGCGATGCGACCCATGGTCGAAAACTGAAGTGTTAGACCTGTCTGCCTTGGGCTGGTCTTCCCCCAAACATTTTGTCTTACTACTCCATTTTATTGAATCTCATTTTTGTTGTATTTAAAAAGTGGACATGTACTTTTAAGTGTTATATGCCCTGGTAGTGAAAAACTCGGAAATTAATTTTTCACTACTGTAAGGCGTACCTCTCCCAGAGGATAACATTTGGCTCCCTTGTGGCATTTAATAAGTGGTAACTTTTTTAATTGGGAGTAGGTCGGAGTTTAGTGTCTAAAGAATTGTACTTTAAAGCCCTCTTTAATGGTAAAGTCAAATTTTAAGTGACTATTCTGAAAATGCGCTTGTCGAAAGTTGCCATTTTCTTCTTCCAACCATTTTGTGTTTGCTGCCTGTATCCTGGGTCAACTGTCTAGGTATAGCTGGTAGTTAGCCTTTGTGTACTGCTCTCAGACAGTGACACAAAGGGAAAAAATTTCTGGCAGAATGGTCCATCTCTGACTTGATGAGGGGGGTGGCTGTCATCTACCACATTTGCGCATCACAAAGGCTCTGTCGGCCACATTCACAAAGGGTTTTGGCACTATTCTTTTGTAACTCCAGACAAGCTAGGGCCAGGGCAGGAAGCAGGAAATTCCAAACACCTCTGAGGGGGGAGAACTCCAGAAACTACTTCAAAGTGGGCACCAGGTATAAACAATGTACCCTCAGACCAAACGCTTCAGTACACCTCTGGACCTGTCGAAGAATCAGAAGGACTGCTGTGCTGCTCTGCCAGAAGAATTACTTCTCTGCTGCCTTGATGTCCGAGATAGAAAGACTAGACCTGCAAATTGAACCCTGGACCACCAGAGAGTCTCCAGGGCCTAATTGGCTTGCCTCATGATCAGAGCCTCAGGGGAAAAAAAAGGCACCAACCACCTTGAACCCAGCACTTGGACTCTACTTTCTGTGAGTCTTGCCCTTCAAGTGGTGCCTAGACCCTTGGAAGTGGGCTGGAAAGTGCTCTGCCAGCCTAGCTGTGATCCTGTAAGCAGAACCAATGCAGTGCAACACATCGCCTCACAGCCGCATGGGAACCGCGGCGGCATGACACATCCCCAACTCCACACCTCATATAACACCTCACAGCCTCTTCTGAACTGCCACTGCACAATGCAACCTCAATGCAGGGTTTCGAATGAAAGCCTCTTGACAACGGCATCCTCAATGGCTATGCAAGTATCCAGATAGCAGCCCCACAGCTTCTTCAGAACCATCAGTGTGTGACACATCTTCGATGTAGGACTTTGCATCGCAAGCCCCTCATAAATAGTATCCTTTGACCATGATGCAGGACTCTGCTTTTCAACCTCACAGCTTCCTCGGAACTGCAAACTAGGATTTAAGGTACTTTGTTCAGCAGGTCTAACTTTATCCCTATATCTGACCCGTGCTCCATCGTGGTCGGCCTAAGCTTTTGACTTTGTCCCGGTCTGGCACAACCAGATAACCACATTCGCCACTTTGTGCTTTTAGGCACTATTTTCACTTAAATCTTTAAAATTACATATCTCCGGTTCTACTGATTAGATTTTTGTCAATTTGGTCTCAAATAATTTACAAAAATTTACTATATCTTTCTAAATTGGTGTGGTATTTTTCTTGTGTTGTGCTTTTACTTAATTACTGTTTTAAGTGCTGCATAAATACTTTAAACATTTGCAGTTAAGCCTGACTGCTTTTGTGCCAAGTTATCATACGGTTGAGCACAGATTAGTTTGGGGTTTGGTTATGAATTCACTCTGACAGAAATTGTGGCTGCTGCTTGAGTAGGGTTTCACCCCCTTCAATCAGTAACCCAATTTCCTACAAGCAGAGACTGTTGAATCGATGCAAGCACATTACCTAGATTGACGTCAAACAAGTCCCTCTTTCCATGGTAAATATTCAACCCCAGATACTTGATTGGTTTTGATTCTAGCCTAAATCCCTTGACAGGGACACAAGCCTGACACTCCTCTGGTATGCCAATTTTATAATATAGACTTAATAGTGAAAGTGGGCAATAAGATGTCACCTTTAAGGAGTCTCAGCCTTATTTTTGGAAAACAACAATCAGAGCCTCCCCCAAAGAGGCAGATAAGTTCTCTGCCTGTTTGGCTGTCTTATATACCCGCAGCAACTGGGGTGCAAGCACCGAGACATGAGTTGCATAGAATTCCACTGAGAACCCATCTAGTCCCGGTGTTTTGCCTCTAACCATTTGTGCCATTACTGTCTGTATTGCCTGTATGTTGATTGGTTACTCCAGTTATGCCCTCTGAAGTACATTAATTGATGAGAGCATAACCCCATCTATAAATCCTGTTACATCAGAAACATCTGCTATCAGGTGCAAGGCGTACAAAGTAGCATAAAAAGTTAATCTCAGCCTATATATTAACAATCAAACCCCTGTTGTCTCAAAGGGCACCAATAGGGATTTTAGGACTATTAGACCGCAAAAGTCAGGCAAGCATTTGCCCTGCCTTGTCACCTTCAGCATGTTGTTTGCTCCCTATATTCTAATTTGCATTACCTATCCTGCACAGTTCTGTGGTCCACTGTATTCTGTGTCAGCTGCTGCGCTACTTGGCTGTCTGCAGATGACATAACACCCTTATACACCCCTCGAACACCGCTAATTCTCCTTGCAATGCCCATTTGACTCCATAATTTTTTTCATGTAAAGGGCACACATCACTACCTTAAAGACATCTAATTCTGTGTTTTCATTAAAGTATTGCTCTATGTGGTCCCCCACCGCAGGCTGAAATGCGATGTCATGTAAGGCACCCTCCCAGCTCCCTCCACATTGCGATAGGATAAATCTATGCCTGGGTGAAGTGCATGCAGCCCGAGTTGTGTGAATAATCTCTCTCATCGGGATGCAGAATTCCCCATGCATCAATCACGTGGGTATCCCTCGTTCTCTTCCTAAAACATTTTGTCACTATCAAGTATCAAAGACTGAGCTCCTAATAAGGGTGGAGTAGAGAGGTCTATCTGAACGTCAGGCATTTGAAACTATGCTCTTCATATGCAGGGCTCCTATGTGTTTTTGTCAGGTTGGACAGAGTAAAAGTAGTCCGGAACAAGGCAAGCCTGCATCCGGAGCATATACAGTCACCAGTGAGAAAGGGGCCCCATCTAGCACTCCTTCAAGCACTACGTACCTGTCCTCTGGTTCTAATGTGTTTTGTTATAAATGGGACCCCTGGAGCCACCCTTATAAGCACCCCTCTGGCATAGCTTGAGTAGGTGGCGCCCACCCTTCACCACTCCTCATCATTGTTTTTGCAATTTGGCCAGGTCAGGGGCTGTCAGTGTGTCTCCTGGAAACATGAGAATTTAATATGGCGGCACTTGAAATAGGCATGCATTCAATTCCGTTTCATTGGTGTGGCCATGGTTCAGACAGTCCAAGTATGGACACTACACCAGGAGTGGAGAGGGGGGAACTGCCAGCATAGCCCACCATATCTCAAGATGAACACAGGGCATTGTCCCCCACCACCCCATGCACCCACCAAACCATAATTGGTTAACATCACAGTAGTCAATCTAGCCTTAAAAACCTTAAAATCATAAACTGCCACTCCTTGTTTTTTGGGGATTTTGAAAACTACCCTGCCAATCGATTCACACTAGAAACTTGTACGATTGAACTTATCCATCTTGGAAGGTAAGGAAATTCAACTGTTAAAAAACCATGAGCAAGGGTCCCTGTGGATCTACCCCATTAAGACACTGCCAGCAAATGTGATAACTTAGCATCAGTTTCGATTCACAACCGTTATCAATTACACCTAACCATGATTATCAAAGACCATAAGCCTAGAAAAAGAGAAAACAAATTTTAACAATTGAATCAGCTGGTATTGGCATTATATCTGGCTCCTGTCTCAAGGCCAACTCAACGTCTTCAATGCCTGCCTCAACTGCATTAGTGTCTACACCATCCAGGAGCAACCAGCCTTTCGGACCATGTTATAGTCCTACTCCTACATTTTCCCCAATCATGGCTCTCTCTTCGGCAGCTTGGTCCTTAGTAGGCTTGCCTCATAACTTCCTGGACAACTTCTGTCTGCTTTTCCGAGTCTGCCATCCCTTGTCAGGGTCACATTATCTTCTCACTCTCGATTCCACCTACAACTCAATATCTGCCCATGCCTCCACCGGAGTGGCAAAATAACCAGTTGGATCATCTTCCAAAATACAGAGCTTAGTTGGGAACATCAGAGAGTATCGCAACTTAACTTTTTGAAGATATTTTCTAATTTACAGAAACTTACAGACTCTTTCACGATAGTTAAAGATCCTCCCTACCATAGGGATGGGAGGAATCCAAGGAGGCAATAGTCGGATTGGGACCCTATATGCACGTTCAACAAGGAAAAGTAGATTCGTTTACCATCCAGCACAATGCCCACCAGCCACTTCTCTAGGTAGACTTCCATGCTAACACTTTCTAGCAAACCAATAATGTGCACATTATTACTGCAAGAGCATCCTTCAGCATTGTCAACTTACATATGGGTGCCTCAACACCAGAGTTGACTCATTTGTTTCCACTTGCTCTGAGAGCTTGTGATCTGCCCTGAGTAGCCCCATCTCCAGTGCTACAGTTTAAATTTTTGGCTCAAGCATAGATTTGACATTAACAATTGCCTACAAAATCACCTCAAATGTTCCTGTGTCTTTTTTGAGTGTCACCTCCACACCCCTGGTAGAGGCTTGCTGTTGACTTGCCTACTCGGGTATAGACTGATGGCCATCAACCTTTCCCCTCCCTTGGGGCCCCATGACTTCACCATGTGTGTGCATCGGGCAACTCTGGGGTGTGGTCTCCAGCCTCCTGTGCCTCAGGACCCACACTCCAAACAGGAGGCACAGATGTGTAATAGATCAGGATGTAAGATGAGTGGGGCAGTCATGAGATCATCTGAGAGAGACAATATTTGAATGCAAGTGGTGTCAAGTGGTGCCTCGCCACATGGAGCACATCCACCAACCAAAAACTGACCTCCAGCCAATGCAATCCAATTATTATTGGAGGGTATCAACTGGACACAGCCTGCAAGGCTGTACCTGCCAGTCAACTCCCGCACCCCAGCAACCCTCTTGGAAATGGCTGCCTCTCAGCACACCATGTAACTGCTCCAGTCAGCCTCAAGAAATGGGAGCCACAGTCCAATAGGGCCATCATCAGCCTTCCTTGGAACAGTCTGGGGGCAGGAGCAATGTAGCATCAAGCAAAGCTCATGACAACAAGGGTTACCCTGGCACACTCTTCACTCCACTGCAGCAGAGTCAGCTGCCAGGATACCCTTCTGAGGCAAATGCACGTGGACCCGCCTCCCGATGCTACCCGTAGATGTCAGCGTTCCAATAGGCCACAAAGTAAGCTTTGTTGATGACGCTCACCCCGCTTTCATTTGTGGCTCCTCATACTTCAACCAATTGATAGTTTAATTGGTAGAACATTTCCAAGCAAAAAGGTAGCAGCTAAGTTGGGATATCTGTGCTGGCAGGAGGCTGTTTGTGGGTTGATCCAAGCAGAGCTCACAGTAGTGTGACTCCCTTGGCCACCATAATGGCCATGCCTTACCTAGTGGGGTTAAAGTACAAGAATATAGATCTGATGTGGGGGGAATTCATAGATTCTTATCATATTTGTAAACTTCAGGAGACATGGTAAGATTTTACTTAGTTGCAAAATTTGTAAGGTAGACATACTATCTACAGATATTTTGGTCTTAAGTTTAGAATTATCTAGTAGCTAATTATGAGTTTGTATAATGTTTATAATTGCTCTAGCCCTAGGAATTAAGAGTCCTCCACGGTATCTATTCCGAAGAACCATATAAAAACTAATAATGTTAAATTGCTGAGTATTTTAATCTTACGTTTCAACCATTAAATTCTGTATGCGCTCTAACTGAATTAGAGGATGAGACACTAGGTATATCAGCTTTAGAGGACAAACCAATTAAAAAGTGTTTTTTTACGAGTAAAATGTCCAGCTAACTATAACGTGTGTGAAACCTCTGGTTTTTTCAGTGAATTTGCAAGGTTGTTTAAATGCTAATTCCTAACTATAACGTCTGTGAAACCTATGGTTTTTTCTGTGAATATATATATATTCACTGAAAAAACCAGAGGTTTCACACACGTTATAGTTAGCTGGACATTTTACTCGTAAAAAACCAATGAAATTCCCCCGTTATAGTTAGTTCAGCTAACTATAACTCGCGCGCCCGCAATCCACTGCTGATGACGTCACATATTACATCACTCATGACATGGTCAGTGACATCACTGATGACATCTCAAATGACATCACTGATGACATCACTGATGACATCATCCAGTGAGTATGTGTTTTTGAAAAATTTCAATATGTTTAATATATATAGGGAAAGGCCTGTTTAAGACTGAGTGGGTGTACAAGTGTGTAAATGGATGATTTTCTGTGGTGCATAACATGATTCTTTAAGTTAGTCATTAAATGTATCTTACTGCAGACTAGTGACTAAACTGTGTAAATGTGTGTATGTGTCTGTATGTTGGTGTATAAGTGGCTGCATGGTTTTGAAAACAGCTATATGAGTCTCTATATGGTTAATTGATTGGTTGTCTAAGTATCTGTATGGGTTCATGAGTGGTTGTGTGGGTAGGGTGTGTATCACTCTATGCATAGATGTGTGAGTGGGTGATTCTATGGGTGCATGGTTTTAAGACTGCATCTGTGATGGACTGTATGGTAGAGTGAGTGAATGTATGGGTGTGTTAGGGAATGAATGTATATGTGAGTGGTACATTTGTGACTAACTACATATGTGAAAGGCAGTATATATGCGTGTAAGAGTATATAAGTGGGTAGATGTGAGAGTGAGTGATTGTGAGAGTGACTGTATGGATGAGTGTGTGCTTGTATCAATGATTCTCTAAGAGCGTAAGAATGTGATACTATTTTATGAGTAAGTGAACTTGAGTATGTTTCACTGCCTAGGTGAGTAAATGGGAGTGTGATTATTTGCATGATTGAGTAAGTGTGAGAGTACCTCTATGGATGATTGGTAGTGTGTGAGTGTCTATATAGGTGTGTGTATAAATTCATATGATACTTTTGTATGGAGTGACTGTAAGTATGAGTGACTGTACAGGTGAGTGTGTGGAGGTGTATGTAGACCTAAGAGTTAATAATTGGGTATGTAGTTATTGGTATTGCAGTATGTATGGTTTTGAGAATGGAACTCTTAAATTTTTAGTCGGTGTATCAAAGGTTATATTAGAGTGTGAGAAGATGCGCTACTCTATCACAAGGATGATGTCATCAGTGATGTCATTTGAGATGTCATCAGTGATGTCATCAGTGATGTCACTGACCATGTCATGAGTGATGTAATATGTGACGTCATCAGCAGTGGATTGCGGGCGCGCGAGTTATAGTTAGCTGAACTAACTATAACGGGGGAATTTCTTTGGTTTTTTACGAGTAAAATGTCCAGCTAACTATAACGTGTGAGAAACCTCTGGTTTTTTTAGTGAATTTGCAAGGTTTTTTAAATGCTAATTCCTAACTATAACGTGTGTGAAACCTATGGTTTTTTCTGTGAATTTGCAAGGTTTTTTAAATGCTAATTCCTAACTATAACGTGTGTGAAACCTATGGTTTTTTCAGTGAATTTCAAAGGTTTTTTAAATGCTAATTTTTGTATTTTTTAATTATATTTTTTAAATATTTCTTTTTCAAAAACTTCCCTATGTATACATTTATATATTATCTGTATCCTTTAATTTGGTGTGGCTCATTTTTTTTTAAAGTTTTAATTAAGATAAAGTTGAACAGCATAGTTAATATCTTCTATTAAGTTATGTCCACTTTTTTTTTTTAATATAAATTCTTAGGGTGCGCGCTCAGAGCGCGCACCTAGTACGTTTGCGTACATTTTTCATGAATTCCGGCGTACGTTATTTACGTACGCATACATACGTACGCATGCGTACGTACGCATGCTTACGTGCGTCGTACGTACTCCACGCGGTACACTTCTGTATACGCGTAGAGTACGCGCGCTGATGTTGACGCATACGCGCCTGCTGCGTATGCGCGTTACGTACGCGCATAGTACGTAAGCGCATGCGCGCATACGCGTTCGCGCATGCGTAATTGTACCGTGCGCGCAGGGAGCTTGCTCGGTGCGCGCACCTCGGGGTATGTGATGAATAAAACAACACTTCTAATTGGTTTTCATTACTTTCAGTTTCATATTGTTTCAATACGATACCCAATCCCCTCATGGCAAGTCATGTGATGAAGAAACATCACTTTTCATTGGTTCAAAGTACTTTTAGTTCCAGATTCTTCCAAAATCACACCCACCCCCCTCATTGTTAGTTCTGATTCCCTAGGAGAAGGAGCTAATCTGTGTGTTGAGATACAATGGCAGAGCAGCAGCCATCTTCTGAGAGTGAACAGGACACTCTTGAGAGACAGAGG
Organism: Triturus cristatus; assembly: GCF_964204655.1. Lineage (NCBI taxonomy): Eukaryota > Metazoa > Chordata > Amphibia > Caudata > Salamandridae > Triturus > Triturus cristatus. The sequence goes on from NC_140586.1 coordinate 498,775,716, forward strand.
CAGAGGAAGCAGAAAGACTCCTTTATATGGCAGTTTTTCACTTTTCCAGAGGGACAAAAGAAGGTGAATGCACCAAAGGTCACCTGCAAACTGTGTCAGCGCGTCTTGTCACGTGGGAATCCTAACAAGAAGTACTCTTTTAGTATTCATACTATGACGAGGCACGTTGAGGCAATGCATCCAGTGACTTTTCGTCGAGCTTCTGGAGCAAACCCTCCACCTGCTCAGCCGACGACATCTGCAGCAGCTCAGCCGAGCACATCTTCGGCAGCTCAGGCAAGCACTTCTTCTGCAGTGGTGCCTTCACCTTCTTCCACACCTCTGGATATTCGTCCTTGTTTTGGGAGGATGAGTACACACTGCATGGATTGTGGTCTTCTTATTTCTTTGGGTGAGAGCAGTATTGATCTCATTCAAAGAAAATTTGAGGAGCATCTTTGAGAAAGGCCATAATTTTCTTATTTTTTTTTTCGTTTTTCTCTTCCTCTGTCCCTACATTAACTCAAGGGCTCTTTTAAGAGCCACCTAAAATCAAAACACAAAAACTTGTTTTTTAGAATCTATTTCTCTTTTTTTTTTTTTAGGGTGCACGCACCCAGCGCGCACCCAATGGGGTTTTTTTTTTAAAAAAAAAAAACATTTTTTTCACCTTTAGCAAACCTTCAGGAACTCCCTGAGAAAGAGAGGGGAGTGGCAAAGTAATTAAAAAAGAGATGGTGTACATTTCACAGATGAAGGGAAGAGAGTCTTCCTATTAAACTTTAAACTCTGCATCAGTATTTATGTATAGGTACCCAAAAAACATAATAGCTCATTTTAGTGCTGCATTTGAATTGGCTGTATTTACAAGGAGAGGAAAAGACACACAAAGAGGCTTATCCTCTCCTTGTAAATATGGAAAAGCACCCTGCGCAACTAGTTCATCAAGAAAATTGACGTAGTGGTGGCGCAGGTGGCTTGTAAATGTGCCCCACAGATGTTAAGGAAATTAAGGGTAAAACAGACAAACCAAGAGTGACAGATACAGACACAGAGAGCAAACAACTGAGAAGGAGTAAGGCAGTTAAAAAGACTAAGACATATGGATACAGAAAAAGAAACATGGATGAAAATTTAGTGATGGAGGTAGTAAAGGTAGGGGAGTAGTATAGAAGGAGTGAGGAAGTTACAAAAGAGTAGTAAAGCAGGAAGAGAGAGTGAGAAGAGAAATGAGAAAAGTAGAGTAAGGAGAGGTGAAGAAAAGGAAGCATGAAACGAAACCAGTGACACATACAGATATGTTAAACTTACCTGACCATCAAAATAAATAATTTAGAATTAAATGTTTTTATTTAATTGCAAAGATAACTGAATAACATCTTCTAAATTTTCTTTCTAGTTCTGAAAAAAAGAAAAAAAGTATTAATATTCAACAATACACTTTATTAAACAGTACATGTTTTTTCATATTTAGCAAAGCAATTTTTGCCCTTTTTTTGCTGTTTTCAGAATGTTTTGATTTTCACTGAAAATAGTGAAATCAATTGTATTCATCATTTAACAGCGGGCAAAAAAAAAAACAATCTGAAAGATTGTTTAAAAAAGCCCCAAATGTATCCTCACTAAAACATACTTTAATAGAAATGTTAAAAATACCTTTTAAGAAGAATAACAATTTCCAAAAAATAACGTCTGTAAACCTTGTTGCAAAAGAACATTTTCCAAAATAATATCTGTCAAAGAAGTCCACAATTGTTTGTTTTACCTTTCCTTGCGGCCAAATGGTAAGTTTAAAATCTCTTTTGAGCGAAATATCCAATTTAAATCCTTTTAAATTTTAATAATGCTTTCTTCCAATGATGATGTTAGTATTTAAAATTTGGGTTTCAGAAAAATTAGGTAACAATTGGGTAAATCATAAGGCAAACGTTGCTTGAAAATCAATTGAGAATCATTACACAGTGTCCATCCTTTTTCACATTTAAGATAAACTGTGTAATGACCAGAAGTTATAGAAGGTCCATCATGAAAAATTATTGCAACTGCAACAAAAGTTTTTCCAGATATTGATAATTGTTGTCCTGTAAACTTCTTTATTAAAGTGTCCAATTTTGAACCATCAGCTCTACAACGTTGCATCATTAAAATTACATACTGTCCATATTTCTTTAAAAATAATGTTGACAACATGTCTGATTTACATTGAGAACATTCCATGTTGTGATTAGCATCTTTAACTAATTTACTAAAAGTCACTGTTTTACTCTCTGGTAATGGTAAATATATGAACCTTTCAGAATCAACATTACTACTGCTTGTGTTCATACAGTTATCACAACAATGTTCCCATTTATAAGAGACACCAAATATATTTTCTACTTCTACCCCTTCATCTTCCAGTACCATCGGGATATACATCAAGAATTCCTGTGCATCTTGCTGGACATTTTGTGTAAACTGTGTACGTCCAGAACATACATCTAAAAGATTTCTAACATCAGAAGCACTTTCTATTTTAGTTTTATCATTACTCAGCTTCTCATAGAGGAGACTCAGCAAAGAACAGAATCTTTTTTCATGATTTAGTGTTATCTGCTCTTGCAAAAATTCAAGATAAAATACAACATTCAGCACTACATTTGCGTAGCAGTTGACACCAGAGCTATTTTCAAAATGACAACCAACAACCTCTTCCACACTGTCCTTTTTCTTTTTGCTTGCAGTCACATCACTATCCTTTTGTTTTCTCTTCTGTACACCCTCATTACAGATATTCTCAAATCTCCTTTTCCGACAAACAACACGTTTTTCAAACACAGGATACTGACCTAAATGAGGAGCATAGCTTCTTCTTAATCTATTATACTCCTTTACACAGTTTCCATCAGCACTTACTTTTGATTCATCAAAGTCTATCATGAATAATCCAGATAATTTTTTCACACGTGACAAAGCAACATATGCCATACCTTCTTTAAACACAGTAGATCCAATGTTTACAAAAGCACTCAACAGTTAATCCTTGAGATTTGTGAATAGTTACAGCATATGCTAGAGAAAATGGAAACTGCTTCCTACGCACATATAAGTCTTTCACAAGCAAGAAACGAACTGAACAACGACAAATGTCTTTAACCTCTTGTATCTGATCAAATTTTATTTTTAAACATTCAATTCCAACTTTTTTCTGGTAATTAATAAAACCCACAACTCTTCCCATAGCTCCATTCACTAAACCTTTCCCTACATCCAAATTCCGTCTTAAAATTACTCTACAGTTCATACACACATAAAGATTCTTTTCCAAACCTGCTGTTTTTGAAATGTTTTTCTCCAGAGAATCCAATTTAGTACCCAATTTGCCTGTCAATATAACAGTAATTCGTTCATGTTCTATTTTATCCACAGCTTCCAGTTTTATAATCTCTTCATTTTCCAATTTCAAAAGTTCTTGATTGAATACAGAACATTCATGTAGTGTTGGCATTAAGCAGATTACAGTATTTTTTTCCGCAATTTTCTTGTATATTTTCTCTGGAACTATTTGTTCTGTTGGAAACAAATTACTCAGCAATCGACTCTGTAATGCTTTTCTGCCATGTTCTGTGAGTAGTCCAATTCTTATATCTTTCAGAATACTTGCATAGTCCTCATCATTGGCTTGCCTCATATTGGTAATGAGTTCCTTATACTGAAAGTATGTCCAAATATTTACATTGCCTATACTTCCTAATGACTCTTTTGTGTCTTCATGTGTAAGTGTATGGAATACCGGTTGTCCTTTAACTGGAGTAAGTTGCAAAAGATCTCCAAAAACTATGATGTGTTTTCCTCCAAATAGGACGTCAAAGTCTGTCTTCAGAATTTGCTGCATTCTTAAATGCACAAAGGCAAGCATTAAGTTTGATACCATGCTAACTTCATCAATATTGAGTACTTTCATTTTCTTCAATACTCTTGAAACTTCCAAGCATGCTTCTCCTGCTAGTTTGTGGTACTGTATTTTGTTCTCATGCTCTACTGGTAACATTAGCAAACGATGTAAGGTAACTCCTTTGATGTTATACGCTGCTAACCCAGTTGGAGCAGTAACAACACAAGACAAAATGGAATCCATTTTCTTCTGTAGGTAGCTTCTAATTACCTTAATTAAGAAACTTTTTCCAGTTCCTGCTTGTCCACTTACATACATTCTCATTGGTTCAAAAGATGTGCATGAGCACTCTTTATTTTCATGTAGTAATCCGTGATCAATTTTTTGTCTGACTTCTTCATATATTTGTTTTTGTTCTTCATTCAGTTGCTCCTAAAATATGTTAAGTCTATTAAATCTTCCTGAGCTTGATTCATAGCTGTTTCCACTTCGTTCATAGCTATTGCTGCTTCATTTTCGATGATCGGTTGTCCTAGAGGATCTTGACTGAATGTCCCAGAACTTTGACTGTCTTGAGAACTGTCTCTAGCTACTTCAGCTGCAATTGTTGCTTCTTGTTCAATTTCTTCATTTAACATTTGAACATAAGTTGTGAAAGTACTGCATTCGACGCTGTCTTTGCTAGCATTGAAGGAATCTTCATAGCTCTGAAATTCTCCAAGTAGTTCGTCCTCTGAACGCCATGGTTTAAACAGCAGCAAAAGTGCCAAGTAGTAAAATTCCTTTTTATCAGGAGTGTCGCAACTCAGCTTCCGGTGATTTATCAAACTTCCTTTTGTTTGCTTCACCAAACATCCTTCCTCACCAATGACTTTATATTTTCCATTGTTGATATCTTCTGTGACATTCCGTTTAAAAATAAAGTTCTGCAGCACTTCATAGAGACACATGTTCTCAAGGTGATGACTTCTTTGTGGGTAATATGTGTCCAACATGTTTGTTCTTAAAATGTCTGTACTTTCTGGTTCGAACTCTGCTAAATACTCAATTTCTCGAATAGATTTCAGTACCCGATTTCGCATTCCTGCAAGACCTAAACTTGCCCAAATTATTCTTCTGGATTTTGAATACAGACTTGCAGATGATAACCTATCTGAGCATTCATAGGATCCAATTTCTCGATGCGATAACATCTTTAAACTGAAACTGTATAGCTTCTTACTGACAGTCTTCTCGTGAGAAATCTCTTCCCACATTTCCTTCAATTCCGTTTTCTCAGATTTAGTGATGTAAGATGTGACATAGCGAGCAACAGCAATAGAATTGTCAGCCACATACTGTATATCCATGTTAGCATTCCACATGGATAAAATGACTGGGTTGTAGTCATTTATATATTTTGACTCTTCTTTTCTTCTTAGGTTGTAGGTATTCTTAGGTGATTTTCTTGTAATAGTATGTCGCACAGCTGACATAAAACTGTTTACTCTTCCTTTTGAAAGAACAGGTCGTGGAAATCCAAATCGACATTTTGTGTAGAATTTATCTTTACTCTTGTACTTTCGTCGACAGTATTTTCCACACCGATGACTTTGGAAACGTAAAACTTGCTCTTTTAAATTTTTCTCTTCTGTGCTTTTAGGTATAGCACATGTTGCATATCCTTCGATTAAACTTAAAACTGCATCATCAGAATCTGTTCCAAATTTTGGAGCATCCTTGATCCACAACAGCATATGAATATGAGGAGCACCTCTTGCTTGGTACTCTTTTCTCCAAAAGAAATCCACAACTTCTCCAAGAGGTGGATTTTTTTTATTGCAGATGAAGGACATCATAGCCTCAAATCTATGATTGAAATATCTGCAAACATTAACCAGATCCAATGAGCACAATTCTCCTGCTGTCTTGTATTGGATGTTTTCAATATTTGAATTTGCCTCTCGAAGAAAATCCAGAAGATCATCCCAAGCGTACTCAGCACAGCTTTGGGTAAGGAACCATGTAGGAGTTCCTAAATTCCGTAACATACATTTCAATTCTCCATTGCGTCGGTACCAATATTCATTCGTCCCACGCTGACAAGCCATCAAATTGATCAATTGAGATTCCAAATGATCATCTCGCTGTTGCACTTTGTTCATAAAATCCTTTGCAGTCACATTACGTAGATGTACTCCAGTTTTCAAAATGTGATTTACTGCATAAGATAGTGCTGACAAGTCACTTTCAAATAAAAGATGGAACAAATAAGGAATACTTTGACGAAATCTCGGATCTTCTGCATATAGTCTTGTAGTCCGATACTCAGAAGCAGGAATCTGTACTGGACGTTCATCATATCGTCCTCCTTCTCCTTTAGGAAACAGCTGGGGAAAACAACGAGCTTCCAAGCTCTCCTCCCATACACTCACGGGAGTTCCTTGTGCTTTCTTCATCTGAAACAGATCAATAGCGTTTCCCATAACTTCTTTAGAATGTAGAGGATGTATGCTGAAATGTTCATAAATTTCTTCTTCTTTTGACTTATCCACTTTTTCAAGTTGCCCAGTTGGTATTCTTGTGTCTTCTAGTATTTCTTCTTCATCTTCATCCATATAAATGGCTTCATACCATTTATTATTTTTTTTCAAATATAAATTTGCTCTTTGTACTTTTCGTACGTCCACCAGCTCCTGCCAAATTTTCTTATTCCTTGTAGGTACACCATTAACCAGAATAACTAATGCTTCAGTTTCCAAAGTATCTGCATCAATTGTTTCCATATTTTTTTTCAAATCCAATGGCAAATAGACAACTCTTCCTTTTAAACCTCTTTGTAAATCCGAAGGAGGTAATTTACCAGTTTTTGGCTCCATACGCACTATGGTCTGAAACGGATGGACACATTGAATGAGTATAGACTCATACGTATTTAAATCAGAAAGTTCTGGAGGAATATCAACCAATTCTAAATTATTATGTACAGCTCTAGCTGGCATTCTATTTTCTTCTAACTTGTTATAACAGTATTTACAAATACGCTGATCTTCACCCAAATCAAAACAATTTTCCAGAAATATATATGTTGCAAAATCTTTCCACTTATAATTATCTTCTTTTTCACTTTTTTTATACAGATCAACATTCCTTGTTTGATTTTTGTAATGGCTTCTCTGGCAACAAATACAAGTCATATTTGGTCTTTCATTAGAGATGATAGTAAATTTTGTAATTTCATCCTCAAAATTTTTACTAACAGTGAGTTCTACATTCTCTTCCACATTTTCATCAATCACTGTGTCATTTTCTACACTTTCTTGTTCTGGACCAAAGTAACAAAACTGAATCTCATCAGTAACCTTCACTACATCTGATACAGATCCACGGAACAGAGCATTATTCTACTCATTTAACTTTAGTGCTGGACTTTTAGCAAAATACAATGTTCTCACAAACTTTCTCATTTCAGTATGATGAACAGCCAGCATCCTAAAATGGTGAAAAACACTTTGACACACTTTCCTAGATTGGCAATGTTGTATACTAGCCCCTACATTATTTACACTATGGCGCTGACTTCGATGCGGTCGGAAATGTCTCCGACCGTTGGTCGGAGCCGTTCTGGCCACATTGAAATGTCCTGTTTGGATTCCTTTCTGACGCCCCAATTTGATGGGGTCGGAAAGGAATCCGAACCGGATTTCCAAATGGCCTCCGACGGTCTCGGAAAGCCCGGCTGCCACTCTGAAATTCTCCATCAATCCCTTGGGTGGCCCTTTCCGTCTGAGGAATTACGATGGAAGATTCTCACAGCCTTTCTGACACAAAAAGGCTGTGGGAATCCCACTTTTGGGGCCCCAGCAGCCCCCCATGGGTGCAATGCCTCCGGATGGTGGCCTAGGGGGCACCTATGGGCCCCCCTGTTGATCCCTGCATCCATTCGGAGTGCATGCTCCTATTGTAAAGAATACGATTTGGTTGCATCCTACTTGCTAGGCTGGAACCGAAAACAGGAGGTCGTTCGGTCCCAGTTACTAAACGATGTCGGATGGACTCTGGTCCATCCAACATCATAATTGGGTCCTAAATATTAATCATGTGATTGATTTTCTTAGCAATAATGTAAATGATTCACCTAAATTGAACAGTCTTAAAATCATAGCCGTGCTGTTTGCTGATGATCCCATGGCTATTTTTAAGACCTCTATGGGCCTTCAAACTTTATTAAATAATTTTCTTGATTCCTGCAAGCAGCGTGGCATGAAATCAAGTGCCAGTAAAACAAAATATATTACCCTAAGCCTTTAGAGAACTTATACGGATGCTCCAGTACAATAGCATAGTAATTTAGAAAGGGATAATTATTTGAATACTTAGGAGTCAAATCTTACATACACATTCATCTAGCCCTCATTTAATTACTTGTGAATTGGTGACTCAGCATAGGGGATCAACAGTATTAAAAATGTAGAAAGCATCAAGTTCAAGATCTATTTCCCGTATTATTCCATTACACTGTTTTACTGTCAAAGGGTCCACGCTAAATAAAGCAGAGATTAGGGGCAAGGTTAAACCAAATGGTCTAACTATTAAAGAGAATAGCTTTAATTCTATATTAGCATGCCTGCCAGAACTTCGGTGCGTTTGCTCTGTTTAGAGACTAGTCAATAAGGCACTTAAGACCACATCCCTACTGGCTGAGGCTTAGGCAACTGCTTAATTGGTCTCTTATAAACTGGAACTAGTGGAGCTGATGGAGGTAGCCAATTCAAATAATCTTCCATAAATTTGTGGAATACTGGCTAGATACTGTTCAGTTAAAGGGTCCTTGGGATAAATGACTTGAAATCAATGATATTTCCATAAAGCTTTTAAAAGTGCAACAGTGGTCATATGTATCTGAGTCGTGGACTGTGAGAGCAAAGGAAGTTAAAATCATAAATAATTTTTTCATTTTTAAATCATTTAGGAAATCACGCTATATCAAATCCAGGTGCCCTACCAATTAACAGCATTACTATTAAATGGCCTTCAAGGTGCTGCAATTCTGACAAATGTCCCTTCTGTGAGCGTATTATAGAACCCGAAAGCATTTTCTTTTATTTTCTCCAATTTATATGTAGATACATAGGAAGTGGATTTGATCGATTTGCTTTAATCTGGGTCTGTGGAATTACCTGATGGCAGTAAGAATCTTAAAATCAGATACACATGATCTTATCATTTTTATCTTGAACTAATTTTTGCATTGTGCATGGCTAATAAGGAAGAGGAAACTAGATACAAGTAAGTCTTGTCATGAGTAATGATGTGTTTGGATATTTACTAGTAACGTTTAAGATATAAATTAATCATGTTTTTATATTTTATGTATTGTTTAATGTATATTTAGAATGTTGTATTATATTTATTTGTGCTTTATGGGGTTGTACCGCCAACATAAATAAGGATGATAAAAATATTTGATGCTATAAAAGTTAATAATTTAGCTCTATTTGTAAACCTAGCTTCTGTAGTACATACTTGTCCTAAAGAGTATAATGTTGTTAGGTATATACATAATGGCAATTTTCTTATATGTATCATGATTTAAAAAAAATAAAATTGATTTTTTAAGTATGCAATTTACAGGAAAAAGAAAATAACAGAGAAAATGGAACAACATAGCATAGCAACCCCCCTCCCCCCACCCTGAGCCTATAGGTACAGCTAATGTAAAGACTAAAAGACAAATATTTATGAATAGCACTTAAGACTGGATAACACAATCTAGAAAATCAGCGTAAAGTGCACAGAAATAAGGAATAAACTCTGGAAAATTTAGATAGAAATGGATCTCTAGAGAATAAAGTGACCTGTGCAATAATACATCGTAATCTATAGCAAGAAGTCTTGTGCAAATATAGAAATTGTTAATACATATGGTTGAATAAACTTATTTCTCTAAAAGGTAAAGTAACCTGTGCAACAATACATCATATTATGTTTCTAAAACTTTTTGTGCAAGTATACAAATAGTTAATGCACATGGTTGGATTAAGCATCCAGTGAGGTCTATAAAGATAGCGATTAGTTAATATTAAAAGACCCTGTCTAAGACGCTTATTCTCATTTGGGTATAAAATACATGGGAATATATCTTAATTAGCCACCGCTCACTCTCTGGTGTAGCCGAAAATGTGAGCAAAAACACCCCCTAACGTTTATATAGCACATATCCCGGGTCCGGAGAAAATACCCCTCTTAATCTAGCTTTATTAAGAATTTGTTTGATTGAGCCAGCGAGGCAAAGGCTCCCAGATAACTACCCCTTTCTTTTTGGCCCGGATACCCTTTTTAGAGTAAATTGCTTTTTCTAGGGTACATATTGAATAAAGCTGGGCCAACAACTATGAAAATAAAGGAGGGTTTGGATCTATCCAAGCTGACGTTATGCATAGCCTGTGAATTGCCATAGCAACAAATATTAAGGCCCCACCACTCTTTCTACCAACCGAATCTTGTATTCCTAACAAAATAACTGTAGGGGTTAAAAGAATGTTACAGGATAAGACCTGTCCAAGGAAGGCTTATATTTTAGTTAAAAGCGGGCCTAGCTCTGTGCAAGTAGCAAACATATGAACTGAGTCTGCACTATGTTCAGCACAGCGCGGACAGTGTGTGCCTTTTCCGGTCCCACACTTAGCAATTCAAATTGGTGTAAAATATTTTGAAAAACAGGTTTTATAAAATTGCGCCTGCAAACTGACTGATAATAGGTCGCTTTGGGCAAATTTGAGTGCAAGGCAAAAGGTATGATCAGTAGTGTTCAATTTTTGCTGCAACTTGTTTGAACTTTTTTATGTAATTATCGGGCATTAGGCAATTTAAAAATTCATAAATTACCCAAATTCGCAGGGGGTTGGTGCACATAATTTCCCAATTAATTTGCTTTTAGTGAAGCCAGCAGACCCCCTCGTCTTGCGTGATAGAAAGGTCTTAATGGCCTGATATTTAATAGTGTCCCTGCTGCTCAGATTATATTGAGTTTGAAGATCCTCAAAAGCCAGGAACCCTTCAGCCGAGTAAAGAGCCCCCTAGTTTGTTTACGCCTGAGTTGACCCAATTTTGGAAGTATGATGACCCAAAAATATCCGGTAATTTGGGGTTCTTATTGGTAGGGGTGTAATAGTTCAATCTACCAATTCCTAGGTGTTTGAGTACAGCAGAAAAAATTTTATACTCCCATAAGGGTCTTGAATTTGACCTTGCTGTAATAGCCAAGTTCAAGTTCAAGCACCCCCAAGCAACAGGGCCGAGTAAAAGTTCAAAAGGTGACGGAAGACCTGTGTTTGGGGTTAAAGGTGGATCTTGCAGCAATATTGGGCAAGACTGTAAAACAGTAGCCCAATAATCTAATTTTAGGTTGGGTAGTGCCCAGCCCCCTCATTTTCGGGGAAGAGATAAAAGTTTGAATGCCCTCCTAGGTTGAGAGTATGCCCATACAAACTGGGAAAATAAGCGATCAAATCTTAAAAGTATTGTGTTAGTAAACTCTAGGGGAATAGCTCTAAAAAAATACAAAATTTGGGGAAAGAAAATCATTTTAAGGATATTACAACGGCCCACAATAGACAAATGTAGTTTGGTAGGGCGACTCAGGGCCTTCTTTGTCTCTAGGGCTAAAGGGTCCATGTTTTCACAGACTATCGAATCAATCTCACCTAAGACGTCTACCCCTAAATATTTTGCTTTAGGAACAACTCTTTTATCGGTCCAGGTGATCCTTCTATTTACTATAATTTGAGGCTCTTATCGAGTGGTAGAACGAGTGACTGTTGTTTTAAACATAGTTTAGTCAGGGCGCCGTGTGGTGCTGTGTCTTACTCTTTTTTACTTGTGTCTAAATTGTATTTTTAAACTCTGTAAGTGCACCGTAATATCTGTTGTTCTATGGCATTTCACTTACCCGCACTTTAAAATCAACTTGCACACGCTATTTTTGCGTGACAGTCCTCTGCTTCTTTCATTGCCGCCAACTTGGGTGTGCTTTTTCTCCACTGTGCCATTATTCGCCGCCATTTTGCGAGGCGCTCTAGCAGCTGGGAATTCTGTCGAGAACCTATTTAAACCCACCCGATGCAAGCGCGCAGCCTAATTTGACTGAGGCTCTTATCGAGTGGTAGAACGAGTGACTGTTGTTTTAAACATAGTTTAGTCAGGGCGCCGTGTGGTGCTGTGTCTTACTCTTTTTTACTCGTGTCTAAATTGTATTTTTAAACTCTGTAAGTGCACCGTAATATCTGTTGTTCTATGGCATTTCACTTACCCGCACTTTAAAATCAACTTGCACACGCTATTTTTGCGTGACAGTCCTCTGCTTCTTTCATTGCCGCCATCTTGGGTGTGCTTCTTCTCCACTGTGCCATTATTCGCCGCCATTTTGAGAGGCGCTCTAGCAGCTGGGAATTCTGTTGAGAACCTATTTAAACCCACCCGATGCAAGCGCGCAGCGCGCGCGCGCAGCTGGCGCGCCTGAGGCGCGCCAGAGGCGCGCCAGAGGCAAGCCCGTCTGCGCCCGTCCGCGTCCCGGACGCTTCCAGCGCCAGCAATGCTACCTGCCAGTCAGAAAGAGTGACATACAGCAGAGCACAACTTTTATATCTAAACCCATCAAAGGGTCATAAGTCAGCTAGTGCTGGCCTCTCCTGTGGTCTAATTAACAGCCGCTCGCTTGTCAAGCACTCTACTGAAGTCTTCAGTTTATTGGAAGATATGGAACTGGATGCTCTATTTGTAACAGAAACCTGGGCTACCACGGAGTCTGTCGTTGGCCTGAGTGAGGCATGTCCCAGCGGATATAAAATCCTTCACAAGCTTCGCAGCTCGGGCAGAGGGGGAGGAGTGGGTCTGATCTTTAAGGATACTTTGGACTTTAGACCATGTCAGATCGACGAGGTTGGGGGTATTGAAATCCTGGGCTTTTCACTTCAGGCCCCTAGCGGAAACCTACTCACGGGGATGCTCTGCTACAGACCACCGGGTGCGACCACACAATTTCATCTTCTCGCTGAAACCATCACTAATTTAAAACTTACCCATACCAACATGGTCATTCTTGGGGATTTTAATCTTAGTGAAGACGGAGGCCATCGTAGTCAGCTGAGAGACCTCCTGTATACGTGCTCCACCTTGAACCTCTGCCAATTGGTGTCCAGCCCTACCCATCAGAAGGGACGTATGCTGGATTTGGTTTTTGCCAATCCAGCCACAACAAAAGTCTCTAACATATTGCCCTTGAACTGGACTGATCATTTTCTTGTCCTCCTAAGTATGATGCTGCCCTGTCATAGGAATCTGTCTAGCCAGCGGTACCTCCACAGGATGGACAGAGAATGGGCCAAATTGGCAAGGGTTGATTATATAACTTCATCCTTTGATGTTAATCTCTTCTCCTCCGATAAGTCCGTGGAGGATAACTATAGGTCCTTCACGGAACACATCACTAAGCTCCTAGACCATTGTGTCCCTATAAAATCTTTAAAGAGGGCAAGGAAAAGATCAGCGCCCTGGTACAATGAGAAATTACATCATCTAAGACTCTCTCGCGGACAAGCAGAGAGGAAATGGAGAAGAAATTACTCTGAAGAAGATAAAAAAGATCTGAGACTAGTACAATTGCAATATAAAACTCTCATTCTGAGATCTAAGGCAGACTTTTACGCCAACTCTATTACACAGGCTTCTAACGGGTCCAAGGCCTTCTTTAAGATCGTTAGGGACCTCTCCAACCCAGACTGCATGAATAATAGAGTCGCCCCCTCGCAAACTCTGTGTAGTGAAATCGCCTCCTTTTTTCAGGAGAAGATTTCTAACATTGTGAGCAATCTGCAGAACAACACCCAGAACAGTCCGGAGGAAATAACCAGCCTGGTTGACGGAGATCAAGAACCAACTGCTGTCCTAGACAGTTTTCAATCTCTTTCTCAGGAGGTCTTTGACATCCTGACTGAAAGTGTGTCGTCTGGTTCTCCTTTAGATCCTCTTCCTCATAAAATGTGGAAGCTGTATGGACGTAACACCTTCCCCTGGTTAAGGATGATCTGCAATCAATCCCTACTGGCCGGATCTGTTCCCGTCTGCTGGAATCTTGCAGTAGTGACCCCATTGATAAAAAAGCCGAACCTGGACCCTCTGGTGCCAGCTAACTTCAGGCCCATTTCTCTCCTGCCTTATCCAGTGAAAATACTGGAAAAGTCTGTAAGTAAGACTCTGTCTCAATTTCTGGAGGAGAATTCCTTGTTAGATAGAGACCAGTTCGGTTTCCGTCCTGGCCACGGAACCGAAACGGCACTAACTACCATGCTGGACCACCTTCGAATGCGTGCCGACAGCGGGAACGCCATGATCTTGGTGCTTCTTGATATGTCGGCAGCATTTGATACGGTGAGCCATCCAGTCCTGCTAGAGAGGCTGAGACAGCTAGGCGTAAAGGGTAGAGCACTGCAATGGCTTCACTCCTATCTAGAAGATAGACAGCAGGTTGTTACTCTGCCACCATTCTCCTCCAGCAGGTCTCCAGTTGCGTACGGGGTGCCGCAGGGGTCCGCTATTAGTCCCATCCTTTTTAACATCTACCTGCAGCCCCTGTTCCCATTAATTAAATCTTTTGGAGTCAGCGTGGTGAACTACGCTGACGATACGCAACTGGCCTTCTCTTTAGAGGGGGATGATGCACTATCCATGGACCGCTTTCATCAGTGCATGAACCAGACTACGAACTGGCTCAGAAGGAACTCTCTTCAGTTTAATAGCGGTAAAACTGAAGTGGTCTTCTGTTCGCCATTTAGGATCCCCAAATATCTCCCTTCCGATTTCTGTCTCACACCGGAGGAAGGACCCCTCACACCAGTTAGGAAGGTTCGCAACCTTGGGGTGATCATCGATGACGACCTTCAGATGGTGTCTCAGGCTAGTAAGACTGCTAATGTCTGCTTTGCCTTGCTGCGGGTACTTAGGAGCATTCTTCCTTTGCTCCCCAGGGAGTCGCGTGCTACGGTGGTACGCAGCACGGTATTAAGCAGACTCGATTACTGCAACTCCCTCTATTTGGGGGCTCCGCAGTATATCTTCCAAGGTTTGCTGAGGATTCAGTCAGCCGCAGCCAAGCTAGTGCTTGATCGGCGCCGCCGATCTTCGTCGGCCAGAGCACTAAAGGACTTACACTGGCTTCCCGTGAGGGAAAGGGTCGTTTTTAAGTCCTTATGCATAACTTTTAAAGCAATACATGGACTTGGCCCAGCCCCTCTCCAGGACAAGTTTGCTCGCTATCTACCAAACAGGCAACTTCGCTCCTCCTCAGCCGGTCTCTTGGTGATTCCGAGATTCAAGCGTACTAGGGTAGGCGGAAGATCTTTCAGCATAGTAGCATCAGGCTTGTGGAACAAGCTCCCCGTGAACTTGCGACAGTGTAACTCCCTTCTTGAATTTCGCAAGGGACTTAAGACCTGGTTATATCCTACAGCCTAATTTTGGTAGATTCTTTTCTTGACTCTCCCTCTGTCACCATTTGATGTTGTCTTTCAGTTAAAAGCGCCAAGATGCCCGTAGGGCGATAGCTGCGCTATAAAAGTTCCACATCAATCAATCAATCAATTGGGTTTTCCCTTTATTTAGTGCATATCCGGATACCTTGCCAAATAGGTGAGCCTCCTGCTATATTGCAAGCATAGCTCTCTCCGGATCGGGGGTCACATGGGCTAAGTTGTCTACATAAGCCATCATTTTTGTCTATTGGCCAAGTCTACAAATGGCAGGAATGTCCTGGCTCTCCACCAGCCTTTTGATAAAAGGATCTTTATACATAGCAAAAAGTAGCTGGGAGCAGGGGCAGCCCTGTCGGGGACCGCACGTGATTTAAATTTGCTCCAACAGTGACCCATTAATAGAAACCCTAGCTATAGGGGAAATATATAACGCCTTAATGGCCTGAATGGCTTTGGGCCCGAAGTTCATTCTCTGCATGATGTACCAGAGAAAATTCCAGGAGACCCGATTGAATGCTTTTTCAGCATCAAGAAGTTTTAAGGCCATCGGGTCTCCTGAAGTCTGTGCCGCATTGAGCAGAGTAATGGTCCTCCGGATATGCTGCCTGGTCCCCTTATTGGGTATAGACCCGTGCTGCCACCTAGACACAAGACTTTCAATTTTAGCCGATAGTTGAGACGCAAATATTTTAGAATACATTTTAGAATCTCCATTATTGAGAGTTATTGGGCGATACAAGGCCATTTCTAATGGAGATTTGTCTTTTTTAGGGAAGACAATAATCTTGGCTGCAGCCCACGATGAGGGAGACATTACACCATTAACGATTTGTGTCACCACAGAGTTAAAAATATCCTTGATTTGAAAAAAAAAACTTTAATAATTAGACTGGAATACAGTCGGGGACAGCAGCTTTCACATCTGGTAGATTAGCCAAAGCCATCGAAATTTCGTCCCAAGAGGGAGGGTCTTCCAGGTGTTCCCGATCTTCCCTACCAAGATGTGATAGTGAGATAGAATTGACATACTTTTCGATCGCTAGCTGCCTGTCCTCTTGTGTACCAGTACCCTGTTCAGAATAAAGACCTTGATAGAATTCGTGAAAGGCTGTTCATATTTCATCGGGGTTGCTGGTGATAGCTCCAGAAGATGTTCTAATAGAGTGTATCTCATTAATGGTAATCTGTTGCCTACTTCTCAAAGCCAACTGATGGCCAATCTGCTCACTACACTCGTAATTAATTTCCAGAGCAGCAGCCCACTTGGTCGCAGCTCTCTCAGCCAGTATTGAGCTTATTTCTGCTTTAGTGGCAGCTACAGCGAGATGTGCTAGCTCTATCTCTCCTCTGGTCTGGACTGCAACAATGAGGTTTTCCTCAGCCTTTGCTAATTTTCGTTGCAGTTCTACAATCTGAACTTTCTCCTGTTTGTTCTTTCTAAGTGAGTATTGTAGGGAATCTCCTCGAACGCAGGCTTTCAGAGTGTCCCACACTGTCATGGTAGAGGCTGAACCAACGTTAGTGTCTAAGAAGTCCTGGATCCAACTTTTCCCATGGCTTTGGTATCCTCATTGAATAATAGTGCTCTCTCGAAGCTCCAGGACGAGACTTCCTTGTGTATAGCTAAGCCCGTATGTTAAAAATGAGAGGGTTATGATCTGATAGAACTCGAGGAGAGATATCAATATCGCTGTTGTGGATCAAAGAGAATGAAACCAAAAAATAATTTAAACGTGCGAAGGAATGATGAGGTGCTGAGTAGAATGTATACCCTGGCTGATATGGTTTCAAGCAAGACCAAACATCCACAAGCCCATGTATATGTAAGAGATTTTTTACAGCTTGCAGAACCTTGGGTTTTCGACTTACAAACCCCTGTTGATCGTTCGCTTCCCAGTTGCTGGGTAGATTGTTATTGAGGTCCCTGTATACAATAACTGGGAGAGGCCAGTGTGCTAATTCCCCGGAAACCCAGTTAATCACTCAGGGGTTGTCCACTTTGCTCCCATATATGGAGCAAAGGGTAAAAGAGTATGTAGGGGATTGTCGACACTCTGCTAGTGCCCATCTTCCCTGGGGATAGACTTTAGCCCGAGTGGGTTGAAGCAAACGCTTATGATGTGCTAGAATGGTGACCCCTCTTGTACGTGCCCCCTGTGGTGTTCCCCCGATAAGGCTATATCCCATAGTTTTTAGAAGGTGTGTCTGGGAACCCTCTATATGAGTGTCCTGGAGGCAGACTATGTGAACCCCTATTAAACGTAAACCTTGAGCTGTTTTCTGTCTTTTTCGGGTATCATTCAGCCCGCAGATATTTAAGGCGACAATTTTGATATGTGTTGTATTTGTCATGTTGATTTGTTAAAATTGTTAAAGTATTGTTGAGTCAGATATGTGCAAACAAGCACAAGAACAAAATAAAAAATCAATGACCCCAGCTGCTAGTTAAGATCATAAGTGTACTGAGGAAGACTACCCATCATAATAGAGTTGAGTAACCAATTTCAGATTATTGCACATTCTATAAGTTCTAAAGACAAATACTAGCACAGGTACGCAACACAATTGACATATGAGAGAAAAAACAAATAAATCTCCAGTAGGCTCAGCCCCCCCACCCCCTCTCATCCTAACCCTACCTCTACGCCATCCCCCTGGACCTCCTTCCCCCCTCCCCTCCCAAATATGAGCAATCAGGTATTACCTGAATATTGGATACCTATAATAAAACCCCCACCACCCAACCCCGCCACATAAGAAAATAGTGCATAGAGATTTAACAAGTCGATAGTGAGATAATACTAAAGGAAAATAGCCTAAGGCAGTTAGCACAAGCGAGAAAGAAAGAAAAGAGAAAAAAATAAAAAGCAGTCCTTATCTTGATTCCTGCCCGCTGAACCCTTACTTGAACTAGGCTCAAGGATTCCCAAGGATTGCCCAAATTTCATCTCGAGTGTGCCAGCCCCTTAGAGAACCTATCGGGGGCCTGCCCCATCTCTGACGTCCACCCCCTCCAACGAAGTGTGAAATACAGCAAAGAAGAGACAGATATATAGCATGCGTCAGATTTGGAGTGGCGACCCATAGTAAACCATAGATGGCATTAGCATTGCTCCTTTCTGTTCTTGACCTCAAAGAGATACTCTTGGGCCTTAATCTCAGATAGAAAAGTGCGTGCAGAATCGTTCACAATAACTTTCAACTTGGAAGGGTTCATAAGAAAAACTTGTGTTCCCTGTTACTGAAAGATGCCATCTTCGTTCCACTGTTGTGTGGCAAAAGTCAGGCTTTGCAGAGAAAGACACCCCCTCGTAACTCTTCTGGAACTTTGCCGGGCTTGGTCGAAGATCATCTGCCTAAGAAGAAAGTTCCCGAAAAACACCAAGAAGGCTCTGGGTTTTACGGTTTCATTGGCGTTGGAGTGCTGTTTCTTCTGTATGAAGGGAAAACGATGGGCTTGTTGGATTTTGTGCTCCCAATTCCAGTCTGTGTGCTCGGGAAAAGCCCCCCTCAGTAGTTCTATAATATAGCGCCGGGGATCATCATCCTCCTCCCCTTTGGGAATCCCAAGTAGGCGGAGGTTGTTTTTCGGTGCTGTCTGTTCTCCTGTTCTTGTATCTTCCACATGACGTCTGTCATGCAGTCGCTATGGGTGGAGCACTGGCTTTTCAGGGAGGTGACTTCAGATTCAAGACTTTCGATGTGGCCCTCAACCATAGAAACTCGTTCACCAATGTCCGAGCAAATTTTATGTAGTTTCCTAAGACCCCCTTGCAGTTTCTTAGCGGCACCTTTGGATTGTCGGTTATCACCACGTACTTCTTCCTGGAATTGTTTAATTGAAAAGAGTATGGCTGCCATAGAGAGTTCCTCTGATTGATCCAGTGAGGCTTTGGGGTTCCCTACTCCCATGGTCTTGTCAAGTTCATCGGTGCAGGGAAAAGTTGAGACCCTGCATAGTACCATCTTAGCTGACTGTGTTTTTCTGCCCGTTTTGCTCTGTGTTTAATGGACGTGGATCTTTGTCGTTGGACCATGTCAACACCTTTTGAAAAGCTGCTATAGTTGGCTTCAAATAAATTGCCATCACTGGAAGTAGAAGAGCTTTCTTCAGCCATGGAGTTGGACCCATCTGATATTGAAAAGAAGTGCTCGCCCGTTGGTTCGGGAGATACTACAACCTGAGACCATTGTGTATAGGTAGCTTTGGGGTCAATAGAGGAAGAGCCTCAGATATCTTGCTCCCTCTCCTCGGACTCGATACCAGCTGGAGTCAGATTTTTTTTCCCCAGAAGTCCCCAAAGGTGTAACTAGGGCTTTGGTATTTGTACTGAGACAAATCATGCCTGTTGCTAGAGTCTCTGGCCCTTGGGATTCAATCGTGTGCTCTAGCTCAGGGCTTCCTGTTAACTGCAGAGCGTGTTGCGGGACAGACTGTTCTGCATTGAGCTGGACCTGATCATCTGTGGCAGAGTCTTTTGTTCCAGTATCTCTACCACTCTCGGAATCATTACAGCTTTTTCCTCCTTGGTGACTGATAGGCTGGCCGATAAACCAGCCACGGAGGACATTTTAGCAACTGAGGGCTGAAAGCTCCCCCATCCTTGGGAACTCCTCCCCCAGCAGGATTGTTAATAGTTTTTTTGTTACCCCCGCCTCCCGTTTACCTTTAGGCATCGGTTCTGAGTCCGTGTTTGGGGTCGCTGAGGCGGAGGATCCCAAGTTGCTGCTGGGGGGTATTTTACATTTTAAGCCCCTGACTCCGCGGGACGCCATGCTCCGCCAGACCTGGGCTCGCTGCAGCACGGGAGATGTCGAAGCCCAAAGGAAAGCAGCCAAGCAGCGCAGAAGACAATCCAGGCAGTCCACACCAGCAGGGGCCGTCCGCTAAACCATCCAAGCTAATGAAAGCCTCGAACCGGGGCTCAGTGCTCTGTTACTCCCAAAAATGATGTTCGTTTTCAGCGGGAGACAGAGGCCGCAGCGACTTCGGGTCAGCACGCGCAGAGCCTGGCACAACAACATCTCTGACCTAGGCTGCGTAGCCGACGGCCGAGTAAACTCAAGGCACGGGCGGCGGTGAGGCAGGGAATTACACAGGCTCCATCTTGCTCTTCTACTCCTTTCTGGGCTGCACTGTTCCTGCCATGTACACATGCTGTATTGCTCCTGTATCATGTTTATTTTTAGTGATGTATTTGTACGTGTTACAAGATGTAGTATTAGATAAATATATATGTTTTTTACGGACTACAAATCTGCACGTTTTATGGATTATAACTTACCCAAAATAAACATTCATGATGATTTAGGACTGCATCCTGCAAGACCAGTGAAAATAAGTTTCACACAATGAATGAATGGTGGATGAACCAAGGGAACATTTTGCTGTGATGCCCTTGTCATCGACAGGCTCCCATTAAATGCAGATTTTCAATGAGCGTTTGACCGTGTCTCTTGGGAATTTTTTGGGGCAACTATGCGGTGGCAAGGTTTTGGAGCTGGTTTTGTCAGTGCAATCAGAACCACGTACAAATCACCGGCGGCTCAAATATGTGCGCTTGGGCTTGAATCTGACTTAGTGCCAATATCAAGAGGGACCAGACAATGCTGTCCATTTTCCCCTTTGCTAAGTATTCAACCTGTGAGGTTTGGGCGAGAGCAGTTGAAAGTCTTAGCATATTTGGATGACATTGCTGTAGTCTCTCTGACTCCAGCCCAGGCACTGTAAGAGATTGAATGACTAGCAACTCTAGTTGTGCAAAATACTGTCCAAATTAAACATAGCAGTTTCACTTTAAATGTATTTTAAAGCATTTCAGAAGGTTATATCCTTGCCATGCATAGCTACTCTGTCCTTTTTTTTAGCCTTTTTTTGTAGATTTGCAACAATCTAATTTTCCAAAACATGTGCAGAATAATCTGCAAATTTATGGAATTTTGGAACGAAATTAGAATCTGTGACTTCTACAAGAATAACGGGGTATTTGCTATTTTTCTGCTTTTGAGGGCAATATCTGCCTCACTGGGACCTGCTGCCATCCTCACCAAGGTCAGGAGATGCTTTTCCAGTGTGCTGGCTTTGGTACCTGGTACTGCAATGACCACCTCAACAAAACATTTTATTTGCTTCTGGTCAATTCAATTACCTGAATCCTTGAATCCTCCGAGGATCAGTGAATCTTGCATTTGACAAAGAAAAAACATGCTCCCTCTTTTAATTGTATCCATTTATTTCTCAAATGTATTATCCTTGAAGTATTGTATGTTTTGAGGATCCAGATTCACAAATTAACAGTCCAGATAGCCCCTACCATAACTTTTTGAAGTGAGCATGGCAACTTTTGTAACACAAATGTCTGCAAAAATAATGAATGGTTTTACATTAAACCAAGCAAAGGCACTCTTTTGAGTAAAGCTCTAATTTCATGATAAGTTTGTGGTAACCTTCTTGTGAATTTCTTTACTGATGTGAAGAGCAAAGATTTGTATGTAATTTACAATGTAAGGCAGCCTATGTGACCTCCTCTTTTTAAAACCCGCTAAATGAACCTACATGAAAATGTACACACCAATACTTAGCCACTTGAGCTATTTTATTCACAAGTCTCATGCTAGTTGGTCAAACAGTGCCAAAGTTATAAGCAAACCAAAAACATGCCACCCCAATGGGCTCTGAGTCATAATAAGAACTTCATAGCCACTATTGCCTACTGTGATAGCGTAAGCCGTAAGGCTGAAGGTCAGGAGGTTTGCACATGTCCCTAGACCATTAAGATGGCAATATATGACCATACTACACATGGAACTAGTTATTACATTTATTTGTAGTAGTTAATACAGTGTATTTTTCAAACAAAGAACAGTAATTGAAAAAAAAAAATACTAATATGTACTGTTTGGTTGTTTACATTAAAAAGGCTGCTTAATTATACAGTTAAAATGTACAATTTTAAAAAGATATATCCTTTGCATTGTTAAAACCACAATCTATCTATAGAAATGAGAAATTGTTGAAGTTGGTCTCTTAAATGCACAGTTTACAATGGTCACTGATTGGAATTAAAATGGTTAAGACATCATTGATGACATTTGTAATTGCCTCTGTTATAATAAAGATAAGATCATGAGCAATGCATCGAGTGTGTGCGTTGTTTGCATCCTGTTCCTTTTATGGCCTTTTATTTTCAGAACACATGAACCATGCCCTACGTTCTGTACTGGTGGCCGCAAGAGAAAATGAAACCCTATTCATTTTTTATTTTTTTTTATATCTTTTTATTAACAAATATCGACATAAACGTACAGTACAGTAAATGTGACAATTGAAATTACAGTGGAGACAATTACCAAAACAGATACAGTAGGATAGTTCATTGGAGATCACCCCATTCATTTTGGCTTTTGTTAAATAGCTATCTTTAAAAACACATACTTAAGAAACAGACAGCATGACATAAACTATATATGCAATGCCCAAAGTATTATTACCATTAAATTAGGGGAAGAGCATCATGAAGTCATCATTACTCATTAATGACGATAGATATAGCCTTATGTATTGATGTCACAATATGTTAGAACGACTCTGCGAGCCAAAATACCACAATAAAAAAAAAATATGCAATACTTAACGTATTCAATTGTTTCGGGGATATATAAAAACAAGCATTGGCATAGCCAATAGGTCTCGCTTTTGGGCCCTTATAAGTATTTAGTTATGCAGCACAATTTCCTTGGTGCAACAACATCAACTGTTGCATGGCTAAACACTTATAAGGTCCCAAAAGCGAGACCTATTGGCTATGCCAATGCTTGTTTTCTTTAGTTTTATACAGCGCGAACTCTCCTCGAAGGTATTGGAGCACTTTACATGAATGAGCACCAGTTACATTACACAAGGACACATTCCTTTTTGTGTTTTTTAGGCAGAAGGAGATTAAATGATTTGCCCAGACTCACACAATGTTGAGCCCGCGCCTAAAACACGTGTGAAATGTTGCTCTCCTCTATGAATACCTTAAAATGTGTGAAAAGAAGCGACCCCTCCCGACACCCCTCTGGCATCCTAGCCGAATCAAGGTGGACTTGCAGACAAAACTGACAGCTAATTCAAACATGAAAAGTGTGATTGGAGCCACTGGCACTCGAACACTTGTGAGCTCCATCGCCCTCCCTCGCGCTAAAACAACTCTGACAATGTGTGAACCAGCATCAGCTAGTAATGAATAATTGCCAAGGATGCCACAACAGCGGATTCTAAAGGTAAACACATTTTGTCACCAGTCCTCAGTCTCTGAGGAAACAACATTTCACCACTGCCGCCTGCCTACCTATTGTTTCAGCAGCCTAGTAACGATGGGTGACGGTGGCCGGTGAGGCTTTCGGAGGTTGGGAGATAAGGGAATCCCACCCTTTCGCCACTCTTCATAGGGTGAGGTGGGGTCTGTGATGTTTACAGATACCACCCCATCCTATCACCAACGGGTAGAGTGGGGAGCCATTAATAAGTGCCATGCAGCCACTCCTCGAGCTGATGCTCATGCCGCCCGGAGTCGCTGCAAAAAGAGGCACTACCGCGTGCCATGTAGGGGTGGTAATCAAAGCCCCCAGATAATGGAAATTCCGGGGCTGAAGTGATTTAAGCCATTTGCACCTGTGCATGGCTTGCCTGACGAGGCAGTGGCCTCGGTTCGGGAGGAAAGTTGCTTTATTTGTAGCTCTTGCATCAGTTTATTACAATTATGATAAAACAACAGTTTAAACACAGAGCAGCAATGCGACAAAAGGATCAGGGAAATACATGTTCACAGGCACCCTTAGCAAAGCCGGCGGCATAGTTATTTTTGTTGCGAGAGCACAGCTTCTCTTATAGGGTGATCACTAATGGGTCTTTGTAGCGCGGACCACAAACCGGAGGGAAAAGCTCTGACAATACGTCAGCCGGTGAAATGGTGCTGGTTTATTGAACGATGTGCTGCATTGATGCTGTGTGGTGCTGTAAGAGAGAGAGAGGCAGCCTCCGAAATCTAACTTCTTAACAAGCCAAGACAATCAGAAGAATCCGAAGAGGTGGCGGACAATCACAAGACGTGCAAGCTTGTGCAAAGCTTCTGCTGTAATCTTTTTTTCAATATTTGTATCTCTCAAGAAAAGCTTATCTTGTTATCCCCACCTTTGCGCCCTAATAATAATGTCAGAAAGGGTGACAGAGAGTTAGTCCAACCATGGAACAGGAATGAAAGAAAATGATATTCAGCCCATGTAATTTAGTATGCAAAGCAACAACATGGAAACATTGAATCCAACCAAACAATGTTTTGACCAGGGCCAAATTCTAACAAGCGGTCCTGCGGCCGCGAAAGTGATCGGGATCAAGCATCAAAACGGCCGCGAAAGTGAAAGTAATCGCGGTAAAGTGTGGCGCGCGCGCCCGCGCACATGCACTAGTTCTAGGCTGGCCTGGTAGCACTTTTTGGAGCCCTCTCAATAAGTCTCGCCAGACCAGCGCATGCGCTGGGTCAGGCGAGACCTAACCAGGAATGCGTATTTAGTTATTTTATTGTGTGTGTTTGATTCTACACACATTTTTGTACACGGAGTACCTCCTTTTTTTACAAATGTTTTGCCAGATCAGGTTAGATTATTATCCATGCAGTGCTCAGTTAAGTGGAAACTACAAATGCCTATATTGTAGCGCGCACAAGAAAGAACCCTGGTTTTGCAAGTGTGGCTGCGAAAGAAACTGGAGTGGATGATTTCTTAGGCAATAATTGAAAGAGCAGCTTGCCTTGGGAATCCCGAGGCGCCATGTTGACACGTTTTATTCCGTGTCATTCTGTTAGGTTAATGCATTATGCCGTAGCTGCCCGAAAGAATGCCGGAATCTGGATTATTTACGACAGCTGTTGTTCTCTTCACATGCAAACTGCCCACAGACAACATCTGCCACCCAGAGCACACTGTGCACACGCACCGCCCCGCTCTGCGCACACATGGGCCTTTTCTCGTCATCCATTCAGATGGCATGTCCTGGCCCAGCACTTGGCAACAGACAGCAGGGGTAAACATTGCAAAAAAACACAATCTGACGTACCTTTTTCAAGAAGGCAATTCATTGTCAATAAATCTACATGTCAAGGCCCTGTCATGGGAATAAATCTCCGATGCCACTCGCAATATACATATATATCCATCGATTTACGAAAATGTACAAAAAGATCATACCTGACGGGGCAAATTACTTCGAAAAAAACAACAGAAAAATGTCTCAAATGCTAACTCAGAAATCAAAAATGACGCATGCTTTCGTCAGGGCGGTCTATTTTTGCCCTACTCACACAAAACACTGGATTATTAAAAACCGGAAGTAGGTTGACATAATTGCAAGGACCATTCCGTACCTGTCTTAACATTTGAAGAATGTTATTTATTCCTCATGGAACAAAACGAGTGCCTGCCACCCCGGGGGCCTGGATTTCTGCGCCCTGTCACACTGTGGGGCATTGTTGTTGTGTTGGCAGGAGCTTGCCCGCGCTGGGGCTGTGGTCACGTCGTACTCCGTCAGCTGGCCCGCTCTCAGAATACTGCAAGCAATTCGCTCTTTTCTACTTAGACGGCTTTGTTCTCTCCAGAAATTGGGGGGACCACCAAAAAACCGAGCGACGCAGAAAGAGCCGCAAAGTGTTAAAGTTAATCATATCCTGTCATGTTGGGTCTCGCCCGTGTGCCACAGCGAAAGATTTCATTCCCTGAAGGCTTCCCATACTCAATTAAGTTAGGATGGAGACGATATAAGAGGGTAATTAGCATCACTTTCGACCACATTTAGAGAAAGAGTGTAAAAACAGTCTTTCTGAAGTAACTAAATGAATGGTAAAACAATCGTCATATCGCTTAAGAGAGATTACGGACTGAATAGGTGTTTGGTTTTAAAATTGTAGTATGCCACCTTTATTTTAAGCAATTTGTAAAAGCAAGCCATGACTTTTAGTATCATTATTTTAAAAGGGGGTGCGTTGCGTCCACTTTGCCACTTCATATTTGCACGCAGCTGGACTCCCCTCATGCTTTTTGAAAGGATAGTCATCATGTTGTGTGCTTTTAGGTGATCTCGCTGGCTTTTCAGAAACACTAAGGGGCATAGTTAGTGCTCCGGCCCATTTGAGTATCTCGCAATTATCTACTGGAACCCACTCTGGTCAGATGGACCTTTTTACTTGCCCAATAGCGTGGAGGGAAAAACACACAATTATCAAAATGACTGTCCGCAATTTGCCATAATCAAGGACTCGAGACTTAATCTCTTGGCTCTCTGGTTTTTATTATCAGCATGAAGATTTGCAGATACAAAGTCCTCAATACGAGGCACAACAAGTACATAGGCACTAACACAAAAGCTACTCTACGGAGAATCCGCATACGGCTAAAAATAACTAAAAGTACAATCTCTAAAAGCATGAGGTAGAACACCACCAAGCAAATGTCGATACTAGGGACACTGAACCATACCATCTCTGTCCCTACTCTGCACTAGATGACATCCCTACTTAGCAATCCCTTGAGACCCTCATCGAATAAAAGGTGTCAGAGTGAAACTTCATAAGAAGACTTCACTTAGAGAGCTGGTCTAAGTTGCCCCCTCTATCTCTTCGCCTAGCCTTCCTCTGCTCAGGGCTGCTCTGATCTGCCTCCACCCTCGGGGCGCTGTCCCTAATACAGAACCCCAAATCCCAGAACACGCCCTTTGCGCCTCCTCTTCTGCGGGGTCGTCTTTCAGTAAATTTCCACAGAGCGCTGTCCAGTTCCATCGTCCATCGCTTGGCCTTGAGTCCCAGACGCCATCCGCACTAGGAGTTACGATTGGCACATTCCAATACACTCCCATGTCTGGTTTTTACTACATAAGTCAATTTGTGAACAAAGAGCTTCTCTACTAACGAGCAACTGTCCTTGCACCTGGGGTGAGATCATGCAAAGCAGACATTCTTCACATCTTTTAAGTTGCAATTTACTACAGCCTCAAACCTCTACTGGAATAAATCCTTTTTGGCCTATTGCCCTTGGCTAACATAAGAAAATACCAGGCCTTTCGCCTCAACGATATATGCGAATTCTGGCCACTACTTCGGTTACACAAGCAGGTTTCAATCACAGTATTGACATTTACGTCTTTCTTTCATGTGTGGTCAAGCTAAACAAACTACAGACACGAAGTCTAGGGTGCACATTTCTAACACCACATTACTTTTCATGTAGGCTAAACTCTATACATTTCTCTAATACCTTTACAATGTGCTTGTACATAGCTAGCACTTCTATTAAAATCGATATAGGTTATACAATTCGTAATACATTGCACACAAAATACCTGAGTACACATTTGATTATATGCGGGTGCCGACTAACAGTGAGTATGATGCACCCCTACAATTTTCAAACTTTTAAGCGCTACATCAGTTCCCCCCTTTGATGACATCCGTCATCACACCATTACATGTCTCTTCTTTAGAACTGATTTAAACCGCGCTAGTCATAACTTGGCCATGTCGAACTCCCTCCAGTTTCTTAAGACTCTCATATTGCTGCTCCTGGAGCTTCGCCATCCTTTTCTCGTTTGCCTTAAGAGCCCTTTCAACCTTGCCTCCTTGATACCACTTCCATGCCTTCACGCATCCCCACAAACAAATCACGCAAACCACAGCAATGATAATTGGCTTCAACACTGATCCCAGAAATCCTCTTCCCAAATTCGCAAACCAGGTTCCCACTCTTCCAAAGCCTAATCCAATCTTCTCCCACACATTCTCCTCCGTCAAATCCATAATCTCCTTGTGAATAGTCGTGATGTTATCTATGTACTTCCCTATCTCCTTCGTGTTGTCTGGAATATATGTGCAGCATTCCTGAACCTTCAATAATTTGCAGACTCCGCCCTCTTTGGCTAATAACACGTCTAAAGCAAGGCGATTCTGCATAACCATATTCCGTATCGACAACATCTCTCCAGCCACCAACAACAAAGATCTCGCCGTGTTCATAGACAACTCATCAACCACAGTCGCCAACCTCCTGATCTTCACATCATTCAACACCACACCCATACTAGGTATCATTGCTCCGTATATGTCCCCAATCACTGCACCAGCGTTCGTAGCCCTACGTTTCCTGGACTGTCGCTTCGTCTCTAACAACTCCAAGTCCTCGGTGTGATAGATCTTCGGGAATATAATGGCCAAATAGCATATGCCATACCAATTCGCAGGTAGCCTGACATAAGCATTCTTCCCACATACATAATATACTGTCGGAATTACCTCTACTGGACCTACCATAAAATTCTTAGCAGAGGCTTCCACTGTGAAAGTCTGAGAACAAGTGCTATGTCCTACTGCGACCTTATCCGTATCGGATTGAGGCCGCCCAATACACAAATTCCCTCTCTGTACCTCATCTAACGCTATTGGTCCATAACTTCCCTTGGATCTGTGAGCCCTCTCCTCGTCTGTCCAATCTACTGGGCTATCTCCGGTGTGTCGTGTCTGGGTCAACCGTCTGTATCTGTCCTCTACCTGGTCTATGAATTTCTTCTCTATCTCAGATAACGCACATGTCAGGTTATTCCTGTGAGCATGCGCCGTATCCAACTTCATAGTCGGTCTAAAATACTTCAGGAGTCTGTCCTCTTTCTTATTAGAATCATATTTGTTCAAATGCTTGATTGCTGGAACTTCAGGAAGTACCGTATCAAAATTTGAAAAGAAATACTCGAACTGTCTCCTGTCATAAAATAAACTGAGTAATAAACTACAAGAAATCCCATAAGTCAATGGGAGAGGATGATACTTGATACCCTCATCCACTGAAGCAGGCAACTGCATACACACATAGCAATCCTTCACATCCATCGCATCAACATACTCATACAGCAACCTTGCATACGCATTAAGCTTAAAGTCACCCTTTGACAAATCCATGTGGAGTCTGCGATCATCCCTCAACTTCGATATTTCCTGCTCCCTGATACTGACACCACTCTGCCCTGGGGTAATAGGTGTAGGTGCTCCCTGAACCTTCCCCTCTTGCCTGTGAGCCACCATGTATGAACTTATCACTACCGCAAATATGGTGACTATCACAACTCCTACCAACGTGCCTACTATCAATTTAGCCCTACGATGTGGGTTTGCAGGATCTGCCATCTTCGGAATGTACTCAGTGTCCAATACAGTCTCTGAAAGGGTATGTCTCTTTCTCATCAGTGTCTCTTTCATGAACTTTAGGCAAACCTCCCTAACCTTTCTTCGTTCTATAACGGAAAAATCCCTAATTTTGTTCTTCTTCCGCTCGGATCTAGGTTATCTTCTTCTCTGCTTGCAACCTTCTCAAATCAATCTAACATAAGCGCTGGTCCCAACAGTTCCAAAACTCCTTGCAATATTTCGAGCTTAAGAATGATCAGTTCTTGTGGATCTGGCACAGTCGTGAACGTCGGGAACTCCAAATTGTCCAAGATCATACCTCGAATGACACTTAGGAATGGCGGACTCGGAATATGAATCGTCAAAATTCCTTCGATCTCCAATCCCGGAACCTTCAGCAACACTTCCACCCTCTGGAGCGGGACACTGTTGACCAATGTCATCGACCTCAACCTTCCCGTGCTCGGTAACCCTGGCATCAGTCACTCGATATGCCCACTCGGGTGAAGCGTACTTCCGACTTGGCACTCTTGTTCTCTTTGATCTTCTCACACCTTGAGGATTCTCCTCATCCCCTGATTCTTCTTCTGGTTCTTCCGAAACTGGTGCAAGGTCTGTGTCCGGAGCCAACCTCAGGTTTACCCGGTTCTGTCTTGCGGGCCAAACCCTTTCTGCTTCGGTGGCACCTCCGGTCTTCTCCCCGATACCCTGTGCACTGACTTCCTCTTCTTCGCCCGAACTTGATTCTGTACTACCCACTGCACCTCTTGCTCTTTCGCCGGTTTCTGGGTCAGTACTCCTTTCACGTTCTTCCTCAACTCGATTCAGTGCACCATCAGCCGCTTCAGCAACCCTTACAGCTTGACTGGCCCTCTCAGGAGGCTCTGTCGGCTCACTGGGATCTTTGTTCTCGAGAGGGGCTGTATCTTCCAAGGGTGCTGGAACTCTACGGGTATGAGAAGCATGCACCCAGTTCGGTAAACCTCCACACTTGACAGCTGTGTTCGTGACAAGAATCACCTGGAACGGGCCGCGCCACCTAGCATCCAAACAACTCTTCCTCACGTGCTTTCGGACTAGGACCCAATCGCCTGGGTCCAAGTCGTGGCACCGGTCACTCGCAGCTGGAACCGTTGCTGTCTGCACCTGCTGAGACACAGAACGGACCACGTCAGCAAGGCCTTTACAATAGTCCAGGATCATATCATCAGTGATATTTATCAGAGCAGTAGCAGGTATTGCAGGCAAACGCATCGCTCTTCCCATGAGGATTTCATGGGGTGACAACCCAGTCCTTCTATCAGGCACACTTCGGAGGCTCATAAGGACCAAAGGTAATGCATCAGGCCATTTCAGAGACGTAGACGAACACACTTTCGCCATCCGAGCCTTCAGAGTTCCATTCACCTGCTCCACTATCCCTGAAGCTTCTGGTCTATAGCTACAGTGTAACTTCTGGTCTATATTCAAAGCAGCACAAAGCAACTTCATAACTTCACTGTGGAAATGAGTTCCTCTGTCCGATTCAAAGGACGTCGGGAACCCGTACCTTGGAATGAGTTCTCTCAATAATAGTTTTGCTACCGTGAGCGTGTCACATCTACGTGTAGGGTATGCCTCCACCCACCTGGAAAAGACACATACTATCACTAATATGTACCTCAACCCATTACACTTCGGCATTTCAACAAAATCCAGCTGCATCCTATTGAAAGGTCCCCCTGACCTCCCTATGTGGCTCAACGTCACAGCGGTTCTTTTCCCCACATTCATCTGTTGACAAGTGACACACCTCTGGCACACAGTTTCAGCCACTGCACGAAACTTCGGGTTGTACCAAGTCTGACGAAACACTCTCATCATGGCATCCCTACCCAGGTGTACAGCACCATGTATCAACCTCGCCATGGGATTCAATAAACATTCCGGCAACACCGCTCGTCCATCATTCGAAACCCATATATCCACATCTCCCTTCTCACATCCAGCTCGTATCCAGCTGTCACGTTCCTGATCCGAGACCCCTTCCTGAAGCTGTTTCAGTTCCTCCCATGAGTCTGCCATTGCTAGCATCTGACCGTACACCACCTCCTCCCCAGTTTCCTCGACGTGGGTCTCAGTGAAGTTGCATCCCTGTTCTGCACAAAACCGGGCTACTTCATCAGCGTAGTTGTTTCCCAACGAGACGAAATCATTTCCCTTTGTGTGGGCAGCACATTTAACAACAGCAATTTCATCAGGACCTTGCAATGCTTTTAACAGTTTCCGTACATGTTCACCATTTCTTATAGGAGAACCTGAAGACGTCATAAACCCTCTCTGGGACCATAGCTGTCCGAAGTCATGAACCACACCAAACCCATACTGGCTGTCCGTGTAAATAGTTACACGGATCTTGTCGGCTGCCAAACAGGCACGAGTCAAGGCAATGAGCTCAGCCACCTGCGCGGAGTGTACTCCTTCTAAACAAGCGGCTTCAACCACACCCGTGATGGTGCATACAGCAAACGCTGCTCTCAATCGACCGACACTGTCTCTTAAGCATGAACCGTCCACAAAAAAGATCTCATCTGAAACTGGGAGCGGTTCATCGACAATGTCAGGTCTCGGTTTGGTGCATAGTTCCGTAACGTCGAGACAATCATGGTCCTCACAATCTTCATTATCATCTATAATTGGAACAGGTAACAATGTAGCAGGATTTAAAACAGCACACCTCTTCAGTGTCACATTATCGGCTGCAAGGATAACTTGCTCATAACGAGTCAGCCTATTATTCGTGAGGTGCTGCGTTTTAGTCCTAGTCATCAACAGTTCAACAGAATGTGGCACATGTACAGTAAGAGGATGACCCATCACAATGCTCTCACATCTCTCGATGCTGACACCTGTTGCCGCGACGGATCTGAGACATCCGGGCAACGCAGAAGCTACTGGATCTAAAGTAGCTGAGAAATAAGCAACTGGTCTACGGACACCTCCATGATTCTGGGTTAACACTGCTAATGCGCAACCTTCTCTTTCGCAGCAGAACAATGCAAATGCCTTGTTGTAATCCGGCATTCCCAACGCAGGAGCGCTACATAAGGCTTCTCTCAGCCTCAGAAATGATTTCAAACAGTCGTCGTCCCATGGTACCGGATCACTTACATCCTTTCGCGTCAGCCGCTGTAAAGGCTTCGCTTCAAAGGAAAAGTTTGGGATCCACTGGCGGCAATAGCCCACCATTCCCAAAAACATTCTAACTTCCCTCTGTGTCGAGGGAACTGGCATCCTCAGAATCGCATCAATGCGATCTGGAGACACTTTCCTTTTACCCTTCTCAATTCTGTGCCCCAAATACTGTACCTCAGGTAAACAGTATTGCAGCTTGTTTGGAGACACCTTGTGACCGTTCTCTCCCAGGAAATTCAACAACGCAATGGTATCGACCCTGCAAGCGTCTTCTGTCTCTGATGCGACAAGCAGGTCGTCAATGTATTGCACCAAAACAGAGTTTTTCGGCAACACAAGACCTTCAAGATTCTTCTTTAAGAGCTGATTAAAAATTGACGGGCTCTCCGTATACCCCTGTGGGATTCGACACCATGTTAATATCCGATTCTCTAGCCTAAACGCAAAAAGAAATCTACTTTCTTCATGTAGGGGAATCGAAAAGAATGCCTGACACAAGTCAATCACTGTGAACCATCCAGCTTCGCATGGGATCTGGAACAGTATCACAGATGGATTCGGTACCACTGGACAACATGGAACAACTATGTCGTTTATTTTCCGCAGGTCTTGCACTATCCTAAACTTCCCACTTGGTTTCTGCAGTCCCATAATGGGTGAGTTACATGGACTACCCATGATCTCCACCAGTATTCCCTGCCTAATCATAGACTCGATCACAGGTTTGATCCCTGCTACTGTTTCAGGCGACAGTTTATACTGGGGTGTTCTCGGGAATTCCGCGTTCGGCTTAACCTGTATTCTCACTGGTTCCACTCCCCTGACTAAGCCGATCTCCTCTCCGCTTAGATCCCACACATCGGCCGATACAGACTCCCTCAAGTCCGGTGGAAGCTCCTCCACTGTCAAAGCCGGGTACATTTCCACGCACACCCGCTGATTTGCAACCTTAAAGGTCGCATCATCATCCCTTGTCTGTACCTCTACTCCTTTCGGGGTACAGTAGATTGTGCAATTGAGCTTACACAACAAATCTCTTCCCAACAGACAAACAGGACTAGAATCGCACACCACGAACTGATGTCGATCCCTAAAGTTGCCTATCCTGACTGGAATCGGTTCTGTCAAGGGGCTAACTAGCCTCTTGTTCGCCACTCCAACCACTTGTATGCATTCCCCCGAAAGGGCTACCCCCGGAATTACTGCTGATCTTATAGTTGACCTGGTAGCCCCCGTATCTACCAAAAAGGTAGTAGGGTGTCCATCGAGTTCTGCTTCCACAAAGGGTCCTCTCTGATCTACCTCTAGAATGGCCCTAAGTATGCAATCATCATCCCGACCTAAACTCAACTGCGCCAGCAAATCTGCATCCCTCTCCTCTCCTACTTCGAACATGGGCATCTGCAAATAAGTCCGAGCTCCCTGCTGTATGTTCTGCATCCGGGGTGGCTGGGGAACCTGCACCTGCGAGACGCCGGTCCCCCCTTGCATCATTCTCGGTACAGTCACCGTCTGTACCTGTTCCGCCCCAGGGACCTGACCCATTCCTCCCTCCATCTGCGGCTGATTATAGGGGTTCAAGGGACACTCGCGCCTCCAATGTCCCACCTGGTGACACTGGTGACAAGCTGTCGTCTTCTTCAAGATTGCTACCTCTATGCCTGTCCTAGGGTCAACGGGCCTCGGCCTTCCCTGACCCTGCGCGTTCTGATTCCCTGTCTGATAATTTCCCTGTCTCCGCCCCACCGGACCCCCATTCTGCGGTCCCTGAGCAGCTTGCATCTGAATGAGCAATAAGTTATCCTTCATCTTCTTGTGCTTGGACTCAATCTCATCCGTGCAGTACCTAGCATACCGCAAGATCTCGTCTACAGGCTTATTCTGCCAACAGATCAAATGCTGCTGTATCATAAGACTGACCTCGGGCTTCAAACCCAGCACGAACTTAGACACAAACTGTCCCATGTCCTTCGTTTCCAGCTCATCTAAACCACTGTACTGCTTAAAAGCCTTCAAAAGTCTCTCATAAAATTCATGTACTGTCTCCTTTGGCTCCTGCACTGTCCTGTCTATCTTCACCCAATCGATGTCTTGGGGTGAAACCTTCGATTTCAACCAGGTAATTACCTTATCGTACAGCCTCATCACTACGGGCGACGGACCATTTGTAATCATGTTCCTATCAGGCTCATAGTCCGGCCAATCAACAGCAATTTTACATGCGTTCCACAAATCCCCTGGAACCACAATATCGAACAAGGTGTTCAGGTCTATCCACAACACCTTCGAAATCTTAACAAAACGCTCAACTTGCTTGTACCACTCTGCAGGCTTCTCCCTGAGCCTGGGAAAATCATTCGTAAATGATGCCAAATCCCCCCTGCTCCATGGTACATGCACATATCCTCCATTCGCCACTTCCCTAAGGGGAAAGGTCTTAGCTAATAGCAACCCCTCTGCCGGAGTTCCTCCGTCCGCTCCCCTTGGGGTCTTTTTCTTTGACCATTTCTCTTCCCATTTATCAAGCGTCAACCATGGCCGCATGGCTAGGATCAGTTCTCTAGTATGTGACCTCAGACCAACAACCCTCTTCTCCTCTAGCTCCCGCTCTGTATAATGCATCCTATGGCTTCCTTGCAATGCTCTAGTCTTGGACAGATCCACACCATATTCCTTCGCCAATCCCCTCAATTTCTCGTGTGCCATTCGTGCTTTCCGCGTCACATCTTTCGCCACGAAAAACAGATCATCTGGACTGTAGGATACTATCCTCTCAAGAGGTAGACTTCCATATATAATTTCATCTGCCTCCGCCTTAAGCCTTACTACGTCTATCATCCCTGCCTTCAAGGCTCCTTTCAACACCTGACAACTTGCTCCACGTCCCTCATCATATTCACATTCTGGCTCCGTCTCCCTCCTCTCTTCTGGTGGTTCTATGGGAGCAGAAGGGCTCTGAAAGGCAACTGGAGTTGTCCCCGCTTTGCCCATATTCCAGGTCATTTGCTTCTTTGGCGGCACCCATGACCTTAAATCTGATCTCGACTCCATCAGAGTCCTCGGCCTCTCCGATCTCTGGTCTTCCTCGCCCCTAGATGTGTCTGATACTGCTGCTAATGGTGTACTCCATTGTACAGGGCTTGGAGGTCGGGCAATTGCCCCTTCCAACTCACTTTCCCCGCTTTCTCTCCTCGTTCTTTCTGCCACTCGTTCTGACCTCTCTCTTTCCTCTGATTCCGGACTGTATATCGACACAATCGGTCCAATGGTGACCGGTACCCTTAAGGCATCCGGTAACCTCATCTCTCTTTCAATCCTCCCACTAGCCTCAGACGGACCCTGTGAACTCGCGGTTTCAAACGAAACCAACCCTTCCACTCGAGTCTCAGGC
The DNA here is from genome assembly GCF_964204655.1 of Triturus cristatus. Taxonomy (NCBI): domain Eukaryota; kingdom Metazoa; phylum Chordata; class Amphibia; order Caudata; family Salamandridae; genus Triturus; species Triturus cristatus. Next base: position 498,811,842 of record NC_140586.1, read on the forward strand.
TGGATTGTTACCCTCCTAGTTTCTCCCCTCTCACCCCACCTATCATCCGCTTCATCTGGATTATAAGGGGGTGGTCTCTCGTCTAGCAATCTTTGCAATACCCCATCATCGGAATCACTATCTTCCTCCTGTGCCTTCTCCTGTGCTTTCACATGGCGTATCCCTGTCGAATCTATTATCACAGGATACAGTTTCGCTTCCTCAATTGTCTGCACTCTCCATCTTTTCTCCGCTGCGTCCCACTTGGCATCCTGAAATGCCCTAATCGACTTCCTCATTCTCTCCTGACTTCTTCCCTTTTCCTTATCATGCGCTGCTCTAATCCACGCATGTAATGCTTCAAACTGTGCTGGTCTTGGCAAGGGTTTTAAGGACCCCATCACCGTCTTCAGTTGGTACAGCACCGCTAATCTAAATGAGCCGTACCTCGGGAAAGCTAATTCCCCTTCACCTTGTGTAACCTTGTGCCAATTCTCGATCCAAACTATAGTATGTAACCCCACATTCTGTGCCATGTAATGTGCCGGGGTATCCTCGGGAGGGGCTTCTTCTCCCCCACGAACCACCACATGCTTATCGCCTCTACACAACTCTCGCAAAGCCCTAAGGCACTTCATAATGAGCAAATTCGATCTCGCGTTCTATTTACTTCTTGTTCCCGAATCCTCCAATAACAGCGCGACTCACACCAACCGGCCTATCACAGCGCGACACTCTCTGACGTCACCTTCCTTCGCTCGCAGCAGTTCCCTTCTCCAAACTCGTTTCACGCTTACTCACGTCCCATTCACACACTGAAATAACTAATTAAGTTACTTCTCTGGCTGTCCGTCCACAGCCTCTGACTGTTCGTCCACAGTCTCTCGACTTTGTTGACCTCAATTGGCGCCCGTCTGCCCCCGTCCGGCCAGACAGATCGCCTCTGATAGGTTACTAACACTCCGATCTGCACACCACAACCCACGACCAGCGTTAAGTTGCCATACACACACGCATTCGCTCCCCCTATCTCGGTCCAGGTGATCGATGGTACCTCACGATCTCCTTTGGGTGGTCAACAAAATCTATCTCAGGTGTCTTCTACACCACAATTCCCGGGCTGCGCGCGCTCACAGCCTGATCTCACAATCACACGACATACACAACAACTCCGCAAGACATCACACAACAAATCAACACCGCAATCTACAACATCTCATTTTCATACTCACTCCTGGAACTGCTGCTTTCGGCCGTGCTGCTACTCGCCGTCGATGCTCATCTGCTGCCGTCTGCTGCTCGCCATCTGATGATTCAGCATCACTTATCGTCTCTTGGGCCTCAAGGGTCACTTATCCTTATCTAATCTTCCCTCGCTATCAGTAAGAAACCATCCTCGTTTGCTACCAACTGCTCCGGCCCATTTGAGTATCTCGCAATTATCTACTGGAACCCACTCTGGTCAGATGGACCTTTTTACTTGCCCAATAGCGTGGAGGGAAAAACACACAATTATCAAAATGACTGTCCGCAATTTGCCATAATCAAGGACTCGAGACTTAATCTCTTGGCTCTCTGGTTTTTATTATCAGCATGAAGATTTGCAGATACAAAGTCCTCAATACGAGGCACAACAAGTACATAGGCACTAACACAAAAGCTACTCTACGGAGAATCCGCATACGGCTAAAAATAACTAAAAGTACAATCTCTAAAAGCATGAGGTAGAACACCACCAAGCAAATGTCGATACTAGGGACACTGAACCATACCATCTCTGTCCCTACTCTGCACAAGATGACATCCCTACTTAGCAATCCCTTGAGACCCTCATCGAATAAAAGGTGTCAGAGTGAAACTTCATAAGAAGACTTCACTTAGAGAGCTAGTCTAAGTTGCCCCCTCTATCTCTTTGCCTAGCCTTCCTCTGCTCAGGGCTGCTCTGATCTGCCTCCACCCTCGGGGCGCTGTCCCTAATACAGAACCCCAAATCCCAGAACACGCCCTTTGCGCCTCCTCTTCTGCGGGGTCGTCTTTCAGTAAATTTCCACAGAGCGCTGTCCAGTTCCATCGTCCATCGCTTGGCCTTGAGTCCCAGACGCCATCCGCACTAGGAGTTACGATTGGCACATTCCAATACACTCCCATGTCTGGTTTTTACTACATAAGTCAATTTGTGAACAAAGAGCTTCTCTACTAACGAGCAACTGTCCTTGCACCTGGGGTGAGATCATGCAAAGCAGACATTCTTCACATCTTTTAAGTTGCAATTTACTACAGCCTAAAACCTCTACTGGAATAAATCCTTTTTGGCCTATTGCCCTTGGCTAACATAAGAAAATACCAGGCCTTTCGCCTCAACGATATATGCGAATTCTGGCCACTACTTCGGTTACACAAGCAGGTTTCAATCACAGTATTGACATTTACGTCTTTCTTTCATGTGTGGTCAAGCTAAACAAACTACAGACACGAAGTCTAGGGTGCACATTTCTAACACCACATTACTTTTCATGTAGGCTAAACTCTATACATTTCTCTAATACCTTTACAATGTGCTTGTACATAGCTAGCACTTCTATTAAAATCGATATAGGTTATACAATTCGTAATACATTGCACACAAAATACCTGAGTACACATTTGATTATATGCGGGTGCCGACTAACAGTGAGTATGATGCACCCCTACAATTTTCAAACTTTTAAGCGCTACATCATTAGCAAAATGTCATGCAGCGCAGCAAGACACCTTGCTACATACACTGCGTTAGGTAACAATCCACCATATGTCTCGTTAGATTGCGCATTCCTATCCTCTCCTTACACTGGCGCGTCATGTGCTTCCTAGCACCAACGCAGGTGCCACCACGGTGCAAGGATGACTGCGTTATAGGTAGGATTGTTTTGTCTGCAGGAAGGAGCACCTTCCTGCACAAAAACAGTCCTCTGAGGCATTTTCTGCTTTTTGTATGTGTGCTGCAGAATGCAGCACACGTAGAAAGAGGAACAAACGAGGAGAAATAAGCATATTTCTCCTAGTTATGCCTCCCCTGGGTAAGCCAGCATTTTGATCCATTCCCAGGTCTGCGACTCATGGGTGCACCAAATGCATGGGTGGCTGCATGGGATCACCCACGCTCCACCCATGCAATGCCTCCCTGGGGTAGAGGAGCGCAAGGCAGTGACCTGCGCTTCCTTGCGTTACCCCAGATTTACCAAGCCCCACAGGACTATGCAGAGGCGCAACTAGAGCCACATTTCGGGGGGGGGGGGGCTGAGCAAACATTTCGGGGGGGCTGAGCACAAATTTCGGGGGGGGCTGAACTTTAAGCAATAGGCAGAGTGGAGCTGCAGGGGCTCTTAGAAGGGGTGAGACCACAGCGAGGCCTCATTAACATGCAAATGGTCTTTTAAAGACCTGTGAAGTGTTCGGGGCGGCTGCTTTTTTGCCGGGGAAGGTGTCTCAGCCCGGGCTGCCACACACGACGGGGGGGGGCTGAAGCCCTGTGAGTCCAATGGGTGTTGCGCGCCTGGGACTATGCAAGGTGGCCTTGCGGGCTTGGTAAATCTCATCTAGGTTTTGCGTCACCATTGCATTACCTTGCGTGGCCGACAGTGAAGGAAAACTTTGATGAATATGGGCCAGAGTTTAATGTTGAGAACCTTGAGAAGGTTCCTTTAAAAAAAAAATAATAATAATGATTCACATTTCTTCGGTGGCCCAATGTGTGTTTTAAAAACATGAGAAAATGAATGTGATCATACGCATTGAAAAAGCAGGATAATCCCCCGAGCTCGTGTTGGATGTCCAATGAAGGATTGTTTTGGTATTAATGATATACTCTATGAGTAAAGAAGAATTGACACATATAATTGATGTGAAGAAAGTTTATCAAATGATTGTAGGTACAGCTGAAATGTATTAATAGGCTAAATATCGAAGAGGAGGCAGCAGCTATTAAAAGTGAATCTCTAAAATCTCCACTCCCACCTTCGTTAAACTTCACCCTGGTTTGCCCTCACCTCTTTCTTGTACTCAAGCCTCCCCCTCCCTCATCAAAGGTGCTTTGTAACTTTTTTTTGCAGTTCTATATAGCGCGACCTCGACCCCAAGGTATCAGAGCGTTTTGCTTGAGCACCAGTTGCATTACAGACGGACCCCTTCATTATAGGCACAGGGAGATTAAGTGATTTGCCTAAAATCTCAGGATGTTTGAGCCTCTCGCCAGATTCGAACCTGGTTGCAGAGCTCCAGAGTTGGCCATCCTAGCCATTAAGCCACGCCCTCTGCCCTCTTGCTATTTAGCCACGTCCTGCCCCACTGCCACATTACATGTTTTCTTCCCTCCTCTTACCCCTGCCTTCAGACTCTGAGGACAACCGGCAATGCAACTCTGCTTCCCCCTCCATAAGTACCTCACTTTGGCTATATGTAAAAATAAAAATTGTGACTCGGGAATCAGACCAAACTGGCTTCCGGTCATGAAAACATCATGTTGCTATGTAGGAAATACATTCACAGCCCTAAATTTAGCTATGCAAATGAATAACGATTCGGTATTTTGCCATTTCCAAATAGTGATTCGCTATTAAGATAACTTTAATAACTAATCATTATTCTTATGTTCAGGGTATTCACTAAAACTAAATTTTGCACATGTAATTTACCACCAACACAAACCAGGAGGTAACCGTGCTCACACTATATAAGCTGGCTCCTAAAGCGTTTGCGCTTTCCCAAAATGGCTGCTCTGTATGTGATGGCAAAGAGAACCTGCAGGGGCAGCGCCTCTGTTAAGGCAGAGGAGCGTTGCCCTACTAAAAAAATGCCCCCAGAGATAAAAAAATAAAATGGTAATAAATTACCATTTTATTTTTCGGAACCCTGTCCCAAGCCTAGTGTCACGATGGAGGGTGGGGCTTTCTTCTTTCAGCTGCTGCCAGTCAGGCAGGAGCAGAAAGCATTGATGGGCAGACAGGGCACTTAGGTTTAAAGTGCACGTCTTTTTGGCCGGCCGTCTTGCGACGGCCAACCAGACATTTGCAGGTTAAACGTCTCTAACTCAGCTGTCTTAGGCAGCTGGGTTAGATACAGCATAGGGCTCCAGTGCCCTCAGGAGCAGTGAGAGAGGCCACTCCCCCCAATACTGGTGCTGCTTTCATGTTGCAGGAATGCATGCCAGGATTGGTTACTGTAGCATCCTGGTCCTGCGCTGGAGCCTGACTGCTTGGAGAACAGAACAGAACACCCCTGTGAGGAGGACTTTGCACCAGCATTGAAGGTAAGTGTAATTCTTTTTATATTTATTTATAACTTTTATTTTTTTTCCTCCTGACCAACCACCCTCCCTACATGCCAGTGCCACTGGTATTCTGGCTGGTTTGCAGAGAAGGAGTAGAAAACAGAAGAGGACCTTCGGACTGAGGATTACACTATTGGACCAAACCGAGGAAGATATATATGTAAAGTACAGGCTAGGAAGAGCTGGTATCCTGGAGCTCATAGCTGATTTAAAGCCTCAGCTTGAGAGACTCACCTCGTGCAGTAAACGAATCTCCACCTATGTGCATGTGTTCTGTAGTTTGCATCTTTTAGCCTCTGGTTGCCATCAAGGTGTGACTGCAGCAGCCGGTGGCATGCAACAGAGTGCCCTTTCTCGTTTCTTTCATGCATTTCTAGATGCAATGCACATTCAGACCTATATATTTCCCCAAAAATGCACATTAATTGCACATTACTAAAATAGAATTCTATAGGATGGCCATCTTACTACATCGTAGGATGTATAGATGGTACACATGTTCGTATAGGCCCACCATTTGTAGAGTATTCAGAAATCGCAAAAATGCTCACTCCCTAACCATTCAAGGGGTGTGTGATACAAAAAATATCATAACAGATATTATTGCCTGATTTCCAGGGAGCACCCATTACTCTTTCATATTCTGACATAGTGGAATTTACCAAAGACTACAAGGAGAAGATTTTAATGAAGGATATTTATTGGGTAAATACACATAGAATTATATACCATAGAGCTTAAATGGCAAGTCAATTCCATAGTTAAATATCTTTTGTCTGTAGGTGGCAGTGTTTATGTCTAATGGCCATGGATAATGACACTATATCTACCATATCTGTGTGCCGCTACTCCCAATTAACGTTGTTGCAGTGAGGCACACCATGGAACCAGAGGCATCATAGAACATACTTTTGGACTACTAATACATTGCTTTAGATGTCTGCATAAAAACAGCAATGCCCTGCAATACTCTCCAGAGATCAGTTGTAAAATTGTAGCAACATTTGATATTCTGCACATTATAGCAGCAAGACTGGACTAAATGTAACAGTGTCAGAATCTGACTCAGATACGGAGGAAGAGCCAATCACAGCGCCTCCTACAGATGAAGAAACCCATGCTGCAGAAGGGTGTTTGGGATGTGCCAATGTAACCAATCGTTATTTTTCATGGTAAGTATGTAAATGCATTCAATCTTGCATAAAGAATTAGAAAAGGCTATTGTTGGTAGTATAACTAAGAACACGTTTATTTTCAGGTAACAAAATGTATATCTGAAAAGATATTTTTCTTTCCAGATGGCTGTTTTGAGAAACAAAATCATATGAAATTTAAATGCATTATTTGGATGTACACGTTTGCCCTTTCTACGGTCTTGCGGTTTTTGCGAGCTGATGTTTTTGCTCTAACAAATTCAGCAGCTCCACACAAACTCCTGCTTCACCGCAAATTTAAACTGAGATGCTGCTGATCCTTAATTGGTCGTCACTATCTCCCGCTCCAACCTATGTGCCTCTTTCACTGCTAGTTTGCATTGTCTCCACTGCGGACGATACTCAAATCGTGGTGTCATTCTCTAATAATACGAAAGTCACCATCTCTCAGTTTCACAACTGTATGAGAGCCATTAGTGATTGGATGGGTATGCATTGCCTCAATCTAAACTCGAAGAAAATGGAGGTGATACTCTTTGGTAATAAAGCTCAGTTTTGGAGCCCAGCATGCTGGCCAGCAGACATAGGGACTCTCCCCAGCCCAGTCCAAAGAGCAAAACATTTAGGTATAACCATGGATGACAAACTGATTCAATACGCATATCAGTTTAGTTGTCTCTTCCAGTTTCAAAACTTTGAGAATCATCAGGAAGATTCTTCCTTTCGTTCCTGCCACCTCCAGAAAAATAGTAATCTCCTTATTAATACTCACAAAGTTGGACTACTGTAATCGACTTTTTGTTAAGCTCCAAAAAACAATACGTGAAAAAACTCCATAGCATGCAGAATGCGGCTGCTAGGCTTATTCTTGATCTTCCCAAGTTCCATCCGGTTTCAGCCTCCATTAATGGACTTCACTGGCTTTCAGTGGTTAACCGTATTAAATTCAATGCGCTATGCCTTACCTATAAGGCCATGCATAATTTAGTTCCTGGTTACCTTAAACAGTCCTTTTCCTGGTACATACCCAGCAGAGACCTACGATCTAAACACTCCCTGATGGTTTCCCGTCCCAGTTTTAAGAGACTCAAATGGGGGGGGCAGTTGCTTTTCCTCTGTAGCTCCGGCTCTCTGGAACAGTATGCCTATCGATATTAAAGCAGCTCTCACATTACTGAGATTTAGGAAACAAACAAAAACCTGGATTTTTAACCTTTGGTCCCTCTCTGCTCTCGCCTATACTGCTATTCCCAATCAGCACCGAGACACCCATGGGTATTCGAGCACTTTAGAAATATTTTAACATAACAAAACATTGATAACCTTTACAAGGCCATAATCACTCTGTAGTTCCCCATTTCTACCTGTAAACTAATGGTGAGATAAGGTGGTTATAGTTTGGGCCAGGCGATTGATGGAATGAACCAGCTCATCAATGCAGGATGCTGTATGTATATTCCTATGTCTTTGCTGCTGGGTGCTATCATGGTACAGTTCCTGACATATAAGGTTGCAATGGGTTCTGTGAGATTTGAGAAGTTTTCATTCATTGCCATCTGATTGGCAGCTAGGGTACTTGTGACACTTTCAAACCCAGGTGTGATGTTTTTATCTAGGGTTATCAGTTTTTGGTTAAACCTTGAACATAGAGGTCTCTAAACCTCCAAACAGTTGTTGGATTTCTGGACTTATCACATTTGCAACACAGGGGTGTGTTTGACTGTGTGGAGGAAGACAAATTACAAGTTAATATCTTGGCTTGGCCTCATTACAGGTTTTTGTGTGAACAGTTCATGTGATGCCCTCAATCCCTTCTTCAGCTGTCTCTCTATACTCTATAGCTGCAGGACTTAGATGTGCAGCATGCGTTGGACTGGCCTGGCTGCAACTATCATTGGGGTCAGCTACATGCATATGTACGTCTTCTGAACATTCCCTTTCTGAGTGGTCACTTTCTATAGGTGAAATTAATGTGTAAAAATGGATTCAAAAGACTTTAGTGATTTGTAGTTGGTTGTCCTTGGACTAAATGTAAACATTTACTATTCATGTTTATGTCCTTCTATTTGTAATTTTTAACACTGCATCTCCCATAGTGTACTTTGAAAGTATGTGGACTACTTCTATTGTATATCTCAGATTTGAACTACATTACAGTGGGTTAACAATATGATTATTTGTCTTACTGACACCCTTCACATACACTGTTTAGTATCACAAGTCTATATTTGACTTAGTTTGGGAGGTTCCAGGAATGTCTGAGGTGTCAATTGCACCATTGCCACTGTTTATTTCTGGCTTCAGGGTGCTTTGCATAAGTTACTCTATGGCAGTTGGTGGTGGGGGTGACTTTCCAAACAGTTGGTCATGGTGCCCAACACTTTTCTCTGTGAGGATTTCAAGTTCCCTTTCTGAAAATGTAGTCCCCTTTTCCAGCTACCAGCATCCTTCTCTCTGTCCTTGCATAATATATGGCTTTAATAAAAGGTTGGACAGCAAACACACACTGGGATCCAAAATGGATTCTTGTAGGAAGCTGCTGCACCAATTCTCTCCAGCTTTACAGTTAGGCCAGCTTCCTGCTGCTGATGTTTTCACAGTATGACAAATGCAACTATTTGAGACACCGGTCACTCTTTACGACTCTATTTGCTACATTGGATATCGTGAAATGCAGTTTTCTAAAATACCAAACCAACTACATAACAAATTGCATTTTTTTAACGTGATTCATTACGTACATATCGATTTGTTATTACCAAATAGCGATTTGCAAGGGTTCACTTTTTGGTAATCGGCTCCACCCTCATTTGTCTCATTATTTCAGCACATGTCAATGACTGGATTGATTACCTTAGTTTCAAATTTAACTGCCCAACTTCCTTGGCATTGGGAGGTAGTTTGGTGTTTCGTCCCCCCAGACCCAAGAATAACTTCAGTTCCTACTTTATGAAACTCATTTCACCTCTTGCTCTAATTTCCAATCATTCATGGTTCTTGGCGACCTCAACTTTCACCTGGAAGATGCTTCTGACCGTGACTCCATTAACCTTTTAGGCAACCTAAAAGTTCTGGCATCTGCCAACACTTTCTAGGAGTCACCCATCCCGCGGGTCACTTATTGTATTGTATGCAGCATTTGTAAAGCGCAACAAACACCCAATGGGTACCTCGGCACTATGGTACAAGATTTGGTATCAAATGATAGAGAAGGAAACAATGCTTAATACAGAAGAAGCAATTCCAGAGCTAACAGGCTCTGGGAAACAGCCATGTTTTAATCTGTTTTCTGAACTGTAAAAGGTCATTGGATTGTCTGAGCTCCAAAGGGAGACTATTCCATAGTTTAGCTGCAGCAAAGCTAAAGGCCATACCCCCTGCCTTGGCTCTACGAATCTTGGGAACTTTGACCAAGTGAGATTGACCTTATCTTCACCAACTTTGCCCATATTTGGGTAGAGAGGCCCCTACGCTTTACATACTCAAACCGTGTTTTATGTTTAGAGACAACAGAAGTCTTTCTAGGTGGGATTAAACATTACAAATATTTGAGAGGGTAAATTATTGTTTATCCAGCCAATCAATCAATCAACAAATGTAAAAAAGGCACAAGGAGACCTAAATTATCTACAAAAACCTTTGTATACAAAAGCATGAACATTAATCACTCCAACATAAGTACACAGAGGAACTACACTAAATAATGATAGTGCTCTGTGCGGAAAGTGATCACACGGTACAAACAAGTGGAATGGGGAAATAGCCCAATAACGTGATTGGCAAACAAGGCGGTAGACAATATAATGGTAAAACATGGTGAATAGATCAAATAACTAAACAGGGCTTACACAAAACAATTATGAAAAGCATGCAATTCATTGAAGCTCCTAATTGACCATTGTATCGAATAATTAACCTTTGCACCCATTTGCATTTACGTTGTTTCAACCCAAAAAGGATATTGCAAGGACTTCATCAGGATGAAAAAACTGGGTTTCAGAGCTCTCAGTAGATCCTAAGGGTGAAATGTATGGAAAAATTAAATTAACTTTAAAAAACGATTGTGTCAGATATATACGCTAAAACAGAAGAGGTCTCTAAAAGGGTGAAATTACTAGGATTTCTTGGGAAATTATGCCCTTTTATAAAATAAAAAAACAGAAAGGGTACATCAAAAAATGAATAAATACATTTGCACGAGAGGTGAAAGGGTGAAAGTGAATCAGCACACTGCATGCCACTTACAAGAAGCTGATTCAAACATGGTCCAGGATCAGTAAACATAGTAAAGACTATAAGTATGGTTAACACCATTTAGTAAATTATAAGCAATAGTGGGCAAAGCAACACTAGTTAGACTTACTATGTCAGCACACTCGTATCAAATACAAACCAAATATGAATAGTTAGGTAAAATGGGAGTCAGCCAATATGTCAACAGCTCAAAGATTGTGTAACAGGGATCCAATTGAATTGGTATGACTCAATGAGTTGAGGTATCCTCTGGAAAAAATAAAGATAAAAACACATTGAATGGGAGCGTGATGTATGAACAAGGGTGTTGAAAAAAACAGACCCATATTGGTAGGGATAGTACCATGATCAATTCTTGGTTGATCGACTTTAGCAGGTTAACAAATCATGCTGACAGCATGTCTGCATGTTCATGTTGGAATGCAGAAAGGTTTGGTGGGGGAAGCCCACTGAGTATTTAGGAGCATAGAAAAAGAAAAACAGAACAAATCCCATATGAAGAAAATGGCTGCCATTTTGAAACAAATAGAATATTGATGCGTATATAATGTCATAGAGACACATTATTTATAGTAAAAACATGAATGTGCTACAAAAATCAGGTATTCTAAATAAATAAGACAAAGGGATATAACATACACCTATCATCTTTGTATGAGGAAAACCATATGGGAATCAAAGAATGGATGCATAGCTACACCCAGAATCTGGGTACTCCCATCTTTGAATAACAAGCCTTAGGTGAAACATTGTTGGCACAGAGACAGAGTTATACATAACATACAAATGTAAACAATTTCACAATCATAGGCTGAAATTACCTCACAATGCAGTGTATACAAACTGATACATCTAGACGAGTAAACATTACATACCCAGTCCTATTTAGGTAGGACAGGGTATAAGGGTAGCTCCTTTGGGTACTATACAGATAATCTTTTAATCATCTTCAATATCCTCTTCTCTCAACCTAGCAATTCACCCACTCACAATCTTACTAAATGACAAAGGAAGAAAATCTCCATGGATAACTGAAACTCAGACCTTAACAAATTATTTCCATTTACTTTTTACCGAACTGTCTACTGTCATCACTAGCTACAACAGTTGGCCTAGACATGCAGCTATCGGCTGTTTCTCTGGACCTGCCACTGGACTGCTGTTGTTGCCATCGTCGCCCTCTGCCTTTTTGTCTTGAAATCCACCAACAACTCGCCGGACCCGCTTCGCGGGTCCCGCAGCGCATATTCCATCAGCGAGAGTTGCTGCTGAGAGAGGGGCTGTCTTCTGTTTAAAGACTTGGGGTGTGTTATTGCTGGCAGGGCTGCGAGTACGTTAGCAGGGACTCCATCACCCAGGAGTCCCTGCGAGCCACATCTCTTTCACCTGGGCTGCTCTCCCTGCTGGCCCCGCCCCCCCGCCCACAGAGTTAAAACTGGGATTCAGGACTTTGTTTTTGGGATCCCTATCGGCTGTTTCTCTGGACCTGCCACTGGACTGCTGTTGTTGCCATCGTCGCCCTCTGCCTTTTTGTCTTGAAATCCACCAGCAACTCGCCGGACACGCTTCGCGGGTCCCGCAGCGCATATTCCATCAGCGAGAGTTGCTGCTGAGAGAGGGGCTGTCTTCTGTTTAAAGACCTGGGGTGTGTTATTGCTGGCAGGGCTGCGAGTACGTTAGCAGGGACTCCATCACCCAGGAGTCCCTGCGAGCCCAATCTCTTTCACCTGGGCTGCTCTCCCTGCTGGCCCCGCCCCCCCGCCCACAGAGTTAAAACTGGGATTCAGGACTTTGTTTTTGGGATCCCTATCGGCTGTTTCTCTGGACCTGCCACTGGACTGCTGTTGTTGCCATCGTCGCCCTCTGCCTTTTTGTCTTGAAATCCACCAGCAACTCGCCGGACCCGCTTCGCGGGTCCCGCAGCGCATATTCCATCAGCGAGAGTTGCTGCTGAGAGAGGGGCTGTCTTCTGTTTAAAGACTTGGGGTGTGTTATTGCTGGCAGGGCTGCGAGTACGTTAGCAGGGACTCCATCACCCAGGAGTCCCTGCGAGCCCAATCTCTTTCACCTGGGCTGCTCTCCCTGCTGGCCCCGCCCATCACTCCTTCTGTTTTCTATTTAAGGAGGCCGCACTGCCACTGCGCGGGAGCGTCCCGGGAGAAGCCCGGGACAAGGGCGGGCCCTCTTAGGCCCTCAGAGGCCGAGTGAGGCCGGGCTGGGCCCGGTCATTTAGTCCGCCACACCGCCCTGACTCACCCGCTCTCTAGGTTACCAGTGTTGCCATGGCTCAGAGTCCTGATAAAGTTAGTGTGGAAAAACCGGGGGGTCTGTTAAACAGCTCCCTGGATAATTATTTTAAGAGGGTCCAGGTGGCTGATGATAGGGAAATTTTAATGGCCGAACGTAGGACAGAGCGTCGCCGCTCTGTTGACAACTTAAAACACAGGGCTCCCAAAGAATCCACTCTCCAGACCCTTTCCTGTGACGGAGGCAGTTTTAGTGGTAATGAGGTTCCCTTTTTTCAGGAGAGTGTCCCATCTCTGTCGCGGGATTGTTCCTCCAAAAATTGCTCCCCATCTGCTCAGGATAATAGCGATACCCCTCCTGTCAGTGCTATAAGTATACCTGTTGATCCAAAATCACAGTTCTCCTGTCGCGGTAAATCGTCTAGGACGAAGCCAAAGAAACCAGAAAGGGGCAAGGCTCATGGTCCACCACCAAGTAAAATAAGACGTAAGGAGGGGGTGGGCATGGTTAAATCCAAGATTAGCCATTCTGATTTTGGGAAGCACACAAAGCCTAATGATAGAATTGAATCGGGGTTAGTGGTCATACCAGGATCTTCGCCTAATCCGGTTCCCTCCTCTCCTTCTGAGGGCCTTGAAATAGTTGCGACCAGTTCCGAGGCTCATTCCACTCCAGCTGAACCGGCGCAGTTGGCAGCACTCCCCACTGCTCCACTAGTCAATTTGGGTGACTTGATCAGATCCCTCATCTCACCCATTATTGAGAGTTTGAAGAGGGTGGAGCAAAGGCTGTCGGTCATTGAGTCCGTATTAAGCTGTAAGGTTTACTCGGTCAAGGCTCAGGCGTACATGGCTGCCCCTCTCTCCCCTCTTGCCACATTATATACCATCAATGCATCCAAAGACACCCCCCAAACTAGCAAAGCCATACCACAGCTAATTAATCAGATAGTATCCAACCAACATAGACTAGTGCCTCCTATGAATGTAAAAAAATCGGTTGGTAAACCAACAAGTGATATTTTGGGGGGGATCTTAACGGCACCCACAGCGAATAAGGGGGATGAGTGTGGAAATAGCAGTCACAGCAGGGTTTTAGTGAATCATGGCCCTCAGGTAGAATTGCCCCCAGAAGCTGTGCCCTTGGTGGTTGTTCTGACGGGGGTGCCCACATTGGCAGATAACAAGAGGGAAGGTTTCACCCAGTTGAAAAACAAAACAATGCACTGGCTAAGTATACATAGACCGATTAATAAGAACATTAACGGCGAGATTCTGCATGTTAGGCGACTCTCTTGGCTTGGAAGTAGACGTAAAGATATCGAGGGAGATATAGTTGTGATTAATTTTAGAGATCCAGGTGCAGTTGATTTTATACTGAACTGGCCCTCGAGAAATGGCAATAATTGCATTAGCCCCCGTGCCTTGACATATTTTTACCCTAGATCCCTGGTGTTCCCTTCAACCTACATTAGTGATCAGACTTCATTTTACACAAATACCCCTATAGCACCCATTACTAGGCACTCATTACTTGACCCTCTAGGGTGGAACATTGTTCCCCCTAGATTTAATAGAATTACCCACTGTAGAACGGTCCCCATGAGACTGGGAATAGGTTCGATGTGCTTAACGGTATGGAGGATTGCGATTGAAGTTTACAGTCCACGTCGGGTTCATGGGGTAGTTTAGGCGTTGCTAGTCAAGCGGATCGCGATCTTGAGGCTCGTGGAGAGGCCACTGGTTCCGTTATCGGGAACAAGGTTCCATCGGTTCCCAACAGTCTTGTTATTAGTAGGTCCCCAATCGCCATCCACTCATTGTCTTTGGGGTGTAGAGGTGTCAGTCATCAATCTCTGAATTTATTAGACGGACTTGAAGCTACCATCGACTCTACCCCATGTGTGCTGGGTGGTAACAAGGGGGTTACTCCTGTCAAGCCTATTAGAGGCAAGAAGGTTATTCATTTGATATCTTGGAATGTGGCCGGGTTGCAAAAAAAGATGGCTCTCCCAGAATGGAACAACTTTATTGAAAAGTTTGATGTATGTATGTTTCAAGAAACGTGGAGCCTGTTCCCAGTACATAAATATGGCTACGCAACCTTTTGGTTGCCAGCTTATAGTTGTGGGAAGGGCAGACCTGCAGGTGGTTTACACGTATGGGTAAAAATTGATCTGAATTGGGATGTTTCTACCCACGAATCAGCAAGTAGGAACACTCAACACCTTTCATTTGTAGGCCAAAAGAAGGACAGCAGGATCGACTTATTTAACATCTACTCTAGAGGGACCTCGGGAGATAAAATCTCATGTACTTTTATGACTTTAGATCAGGCATTAGCTAACTGCCCCCCATCTTCCAAATTCATCGTGGGTGGGGATTTCAATTGTACTTTTGAACCCCTTAGTGGGGATGATCCCTTGGGTACAGAGGATGAGGACTCTAGTTGGTCCATTCCTGTTTTGTCACTAGCCCCGATTAAAAAATGGTCATCCAAGACAATCCAGATCAATGCCCTCACCGTGGAACATAACCTAAGAGCTCTAAATGGCAGGTCACTTTCTGACCGGGATGGAGCAATGACTTTCAATAGGCTTAGCGGCCCGTCCAGAATTGATTATATCTTATTGGACGTCACATTGTAGCGTGACCTAATTGATATGGAGGTGGTTCCTTCACAGGATAGTGATCATAACCCCCTATGTATGAAGTTAAGGTGGGGTAACCTAAAAGGAGGTTCGATGAGTGCCCCCTTGAGATTAACAAATGAGGTGGTCCCTTATAATGGTAACCGGAGGTTGAAATGGGATAAGGTCCAGCCACAGACTGAAAATCTGGTGAGGATTAGGGCGCACATAGAAGAGCTGACTGTAGAGCTGGCGGGACTTGACTCTGGAATAGGTAGGGAACAAGAGCCGCGTTTTGCCCTGATCTATAAAAAAACCATTGAGGAAGTAGGTAAATATTTTTTAATCCAGGGTAATAGTGGCAGACTGAACAATAAACCGCCCAAAACCAGTAATCCTTGATACTCCAACCAGTACAAGGCAAAAAGGAAGGAGTTAACCGTTGCCTTGCGCAATAAGAACCAATTTCTAGTTAGGGTAGCTAGGAAGGAGTATGCGAAGGAAATGGAGTGGGCTAAAAGAGAGTGGGAGGAACAATACTGGCAGGACCTTAAATGTGCATCTAAGTGGAAGAACGCTTCGCGGTTTTGGGAACTGATTAATAAGGCCAGGCAGCATCTTAAGCCACCATTGGCTAACCATAGAACTAGCCAACAATGGTATTCCCACTTTTCCGCTCTGTATGGCGGACCGGACGCGACGTGCTCTTCTCTTTTTGATCCAGTTAGTAGGGTCCCTCCCTCACCATTGCTTGAAGAGCCATTTCTGGCTTCTGAGGTAGTATTGGCCATTAGACATCTGACCCCGATGAAGGCTGCTGGCCCTGATGGAATCCTGGGGGACCTCCTCCTGGAAGAACCTGCAGCCTGGGCCAATCTTATTGCCCTAATAATGAATTTGATCTCTAAGGGATATCCAGTGCCAGACTCGTGGAAGGGAGCAGAGGTGATAACTGTGGACAAAAAGGGTGCCAGAGATGACCCTGCCAATTACAGACCGATCAGTCTGATCGACGTGATCCAGAAAGTGGTCGGCAGGGTCATTATCTTGCGGGTGGGTACCTGGATGGAAGAGGAGCATGTCCTTTCTCATTTCCAAGCCGGTTTTCGTCAAAAGGTGGGCACGATGGACCAGGTCTTCCGCTTCTTTGCGATCTATTGGAAGTCTGTGACCATCAACAAAGGTAGTCTCTACCTGGCTTTCATAGATCTCAGAATGGCGTTCGACTTAGTCCCTCGTGCAAGGCTTTGGGATATTTTAGAGAAGATGGGCTTCCCAGGACCACTCTTGGACTTCATTGTGAAGCTCCATGCGGGGAATTACGCGAGGATCAGATGGGGCACCCAGGGACAACTGACCGAGAGGGTGCCCGTGAGGAGGGGAGTTCGCCAGGGATGTGTTATGGCACCAACCCTGTTCTCTCTCTTTGTGAATGGTGTGGTGGACCATCTGAGAGAGTAACCGGCAGATGCGCCCTCCCTGGCAGGGGAAAAAACACCTACTCTACTCTTTGCGGATGACACCATTCTGATCTCTAAATCCCCAGTAGGTCTCCAAAAGCTCTTGCACCGTTTTAGTGTGTTTTGTACCGACAGAGGTCTTACCATCAACACCTCTAAAACAAAGCTTATGGCCCTTTCTCCCTCTAAGAGATTCAGGAACAATTTTTCGCTTAATGGCGAGTCATTGGAGATGGTAGATTCCTTTGATTATTTGGGTGTTAGGGTAAATAGTCGGATGAGTTGGAGAGACCATCTGGCCAAAATGTTACTAAATTTTAAAAGAGTCTCAGGGATGGTTTTGAGAGAACAGCGGGAGTCAATGAGTAAACCTGTGGCACCAACTCTCGCAATCTATGAGGGCCAAGTATTACCATCTGCCCTATATGGTTCCGAACCATGGGGGTTTGAGAACATAGTGGAGCTAATTACATCAGAAAATAAGTTTTTAAGAGATTTGGTAGCTCTACCCGCTTCCAGTCCGTTAATCCCATTACGTCTTGACTTGGGTAGGCGTCCCCTTAAAGATCTAGTGCGCCTTCGCCCATTACTCTTTTGGGTTCGACTAAGAAGGACCGAGGAGCTTAAAAACTATGCAGCTGCACTAGATGAACTTATACTGCTCAATACAGGTAACAAGATTAAGTGGCTGAATAATTTGAGGCAGTTGGTTGTGCAATTGGGCTTGAGCGAATCCTGGAAGAGCCAAACTCTGCCACCCAAGATAGTCATTAAGAAGTTGTACTGGGACTGGGTTCAGAACGAGGCCATATGTAGAGGTACAGGGGGTTCACTCACAGTGCGGTTCTTGGAGTTCAAATGGTCCAGGATACTCGAACTGCTCCTCGACTTTATAGAGAAACCCCTGGATAGATCACTCTACTTAAAAGTCAGGTTTGGGATTCTTCCAGTGAACGATTTCACCTTCGGGTGGAAAAACCAAAGTGGCACATCGAAGGCTTGCCCGGGTTGTGCAGCTCCTACTGAATCCGTGGCGCACTTCTTCTTTGCCTGCCCTGCCTATAGGGTGGCTAGGAGGATATGGTTAAAACCTCTATGCAAAGGGATGGGCTTAAGATGTCATAAAATGGCCCTGCAGGTTCTTTGTACCGACACGACCTCTTCAGCCATGGTGTGTGGAGTAGCAAAATTCCTTGGTAGTGCTTGGTCAACACGCATGAGGAGAATTAAGTCCTCCATTATTCTATCTAATGGTTAGACGGCTTTTGGTAGGAAGCACCATGGTAGTTGTTAGCTGTTCTATGTTCATTTTATTAATACGATCATTGCACATATATGATGTTGAATGTATATTAAGGTTGGTGGGTTCTTGATTTTATTTCATTTGTAATGTTTTGCATACTTTTATGATGATATTTTTATCGAATAAAGTATTACTACTACTACTAATATCTTTGCCCTATTAAAGACATACTCCACATCATGGCATATTCCCCACACCAGTTGATATACAGAGGACCCCAGACAGTTTAAATGCCCTTACATACAACTTGAGCAGCACTGGCAGAGTTCTGGTAAAATTCATGATAAATGCATCTTTAAGTCAGCGCTCTGTAATGATCAGCACCTGAGACTGACCAGGAACCTCTCTGTTACCTGATCAATGAAAGTGATAATACCACTAAGAATATTTTCACCATTATAAAGGAACTTGCCATTCCCTCTGCCTCTTCCTGCTCCATTACCCTGAACCAAGACCTCTGCTCTGATCTCTCTAGTTATTTCTATGATAAGATCAAGAATATTTATCTTAATTTCTCCCAACAACCCGCTCTACACTCTGGACTTTATTAGTATGCCCTCCTCGACACCTTCGGAGGCAGCCATGCGCAGCATTACTTTGTTTATGACAGAAGAGGTCACGAGGACCATGCATTTGGTTAAATCTGGATGCTTTGTTAAGCCCAGCTCACAGTACATCTTCTGTCTCAGTCATGAACTCTTTGACCCTGCACTAAACACCCTTTTTAACCTCTCACCAACGACTGCATTTCCATTGAATGGAAACATTCCATGGTCCTGCCTTTGCTTAAAAGGTCTCCTGCTGATCCCATGACCTTCTTCCCATCCAGCCAAAGTCCTGGAAAAACTAGTCAATCAACAACTTACCAGCTTCCTCCAGTCTCACCTTCTGCTCAATCCTTCACAATCTAGCTTTAGAGATGATCATAGCACAGAAACTGCTCTCATTGCTACCACAGATGACATCATAGTTTCACCGACAAAGGTGCCACTGTTGGTCCTATTGTTTAAGGTCTTTTAATTGTGTTTGACCCTGTAGTGCACACCATTCTAATCAGGTGCCTCTTTGAAGAAGGTATCTGCCAATCTGCTCTTCATTGGTTTATTTCTTTCCTCTCTCACTGGACCCAATTGATATGTCTTCTAGCATTTCCATCTTATGCTTCCAATATTTTGTGCCGGTGCCCCATCAATGATCTGTATCTGATGCTTCCAATATTTCTGTGTGGTATGTGTCTTTGTGCCTGCCTGATATGTATTGACCGTGTGGTTCTGATTGACAGGGGAAGAGGGGATGTGCATTCCCTCCAGCAAGTCCGGGTTGATTTGCGTCCTGCCCTGCCTGGGTGACTCAGCATTAGGCTGAACAGGCATGGTCTGCATTTAGAGTGGTGGGAGGAGTAGTACCTGAATAGGGCTGTGCCTGCCTTCCACAATGATGGCTCGTCCCCCCTGTGGTGTGTCTGGAGCAAGGGGGGAGGTTGTTGTGCACTTGCAAAGTGCCCCCCAGAAACTGGATTTGACTGGGCTCAGGGCCCTGGGCCAAGGGGAGAACAAAGACACTTGCTAATATAAGTACTGAGGCTGTGACCCCATGTGATTTGAGCTTGCTGGGAACTGGTTATGAGGTACACACTGCCATGAGGAACCGCCGTGGAACTCCGCTAATGCCTGCTGGGAGGCCCTGCATGCTGGTCTGCCTGTGCTCAGCTCTGCCCTTATGGATTCCTGGAGAAGAGCGCTGCCTGCTCCCTGTTGTGTCTTCAAGTGGGAGACAGGGTGAGCGCTGTAGATTCCTCTTATTGCCCTGTACTCCAGCGCATGGTGAGCACTCTCCTTCTGGTGCCCTTAAGTGCCCGGGAGGAGCACTGTACCTGGAGCAGTGCGTGGGGCGATCCAGAATTTCTGTGGCCAGTGTAGTTGAGCCCTGACGTGGGCTCGTGTGGCATTTTCACACAGCGGGTGCGTCCTGAATTGAGACCGCGACGTGAGCTCAAGTTCCCAAGCACAGTGGGCGCAGAGAGAGAAGCGGGGAAGCCAACGGAGACTTCGATCCATATTCACTACAGGGACAGAAGTCAGACGTAGGAAGCCTGGTCATGAGGAGGACTCCCGTAAGGAAGAGGAGAGCCCCTTGTGCTTTCTGACCCTGGCTGTGGGCGGGACCAAGTGGACCGTTGCCTCAGAGAGGGAGAAGTGTCTCTAGGGCTCCCATCCGCTGTGGGCCGCCAGAGGCCAGCAAGAGGGGTAGAAACATCGCTCTGTACTTTGTTCTCAGTCAGTGAGACCCGACTGGAGTCTTTCTGTGCAGGGAGAAGGTGCGCAGAAAGGATGGCACCGTGAGTTGGCAGGCCACTCCCAACACTAATACTGGTGCCCTGGAGTGCCTTGGGACTGGAGTGCCTTTGTCCAGGGGCGCCCGTTTCAAGGAAGTGGGCCGAACCGTTGTTTCCCGGCCCAAGGGGCCATTGGCAGACCTCACTCAGGTGCTTTCATAGCACCAACATAATTCCTACATTTCCGATATTGTTGCAGCTGCGCTGCTTGGTTGTGGGCAGCTGCATGCTGACCTGATGTTGGGGCCATTTTGGAGTAGCATCATGGGGCGAGCTCAATAGGGCCCTGGATTCAGAAGTTGCCACATATGTCCTGGCTGCACCTGGGGGGGGGGGGGCTAGTTTGAAGGCCTCGTGTTGGTGAAGGGGGTCAAGGGGATCACCGCCACCCCAACGGGGGAGTGCCACTGCATGGCCAGGAGGGTTCCTGGTAATTCAGAATTACTGGATTGTCACATGCTAATTGATCATGTTAAGTATGTCTAAGGTGAATGTGATATATTTATGATATATATGCCCTTCTGCAAGTGGGTGCTAAGGTACCATGATGATTATATGCACAATGTGCAATGCTAAGTACCGTTATAATGTTTATGCCTGATGCTTTGTGCTAAATGCAATACTACCAGTAGTTACTGGTGACCCTAACTAGATGTAATGTTTATGACAGTGGTCCGATTGGCCAAAAAGGTTCATGTAAATCCTTGTAAAATCATGACAAGTGCATAGTGGCACAGTGTAATATATTTGATTGTGTTTTAATGTGTTTTTATAGATAATACAAAGGCTACTTTTATATGACCTTGTGTGGAGTTTCTATTGTGGTGTCCCTAGTGTGTCGCTGCTGTGTGAGTGTGTTGCGCAAACGCTTTACACATTGCCTCTGGGATAGGCCCGACTGCTCTGCCAAGCTACCAAGGGGGTAAGCGGGGGTTATTTTCAGCGTGTAACTCCCTTGCCCTGACTAGAGAGGTAGGTTCTGCCTGGCTTAGGTGCATACCCTAGCCAACCAGAAACCCTATTTCTAACAATTCCAACACAAGAGTTGGGTACTGACTCTATGGTGTCTGAGGTCTCTGACAGAAAACACACACAATCTCTCCCCCTTCTGTTTTGAAGGTCACTTAGAATGTTGGTTGTTTTATAAAGTATTGTGGCCCAGATTTACTAAGGGCATGCGGTGCACTTGCATCACACAAGGTGATGCAAGGGTAACACAAGTCCTTAAGTGAGATTTACTATGCCATGCAGAGTCACCTTGCATGGCATAGTAAATCTGGAGTATCGCAAGGCAGCGCATGTTGCTGCCTTGCGTTACTCTGCCCTGGGAAGGCGTTCCATGTGTCGAGAGTGGGTATTCCTACGCATCCATCCATGGTTTTAGGTGCATCCCAGATCTACCAACAATAGTAAACCTGGAAACGCATCAAAATGGTTCACCTTCCCCAGGTGAGGCGTTATGAGGAAAAATACATTTATTTCTCCTTGTTTTTTCCTTTATCTATGTGTGCTGAAAAAGATTAAGGTGCACATGCATCAACAAAAGCAAAAGCGATTCCTTAATAGCGAGAAATAAGGAATCGGTATTAAGGAATCGCTTTTGTGAATGCATCAACAGATTTGGTAAAAAATAGCGATTCCTTAAAAATCGCTATATTTTACAGAATATCCAATAGCGAGGAATGCAAACACCCAAGAGCTAATTGCGAAATCGGTATTACCGAATTAGCTAATAGCGATTTCGGTAATAGCGAAATCGCTATTAGCGATTACGGAACAGACCGGGTTGCTCCGGGAACGGGTTTATGACATCACCATCCAGGAAATACTGCAGCCCCACCCTCATTGCCTCGCCAGAGGAGCAAACAGGAGCTGGGACTGGAGACTGGCTGAGCACATTGAAGCCACACTAACTGATCTACCCTCCAAAACAACCAGGATGGATAAGGAAGCACCATCCAGCGCAGAAGCTGCACGCAAGCGGAAACGCAAGTTTTCCGACCGGGAGCTGGAGCACCTGATAGAGGGTGTGAGCAGCAAACACGATCGGCTGTTTGGGAAGCTGTCCTTAAAGGTGCCAGAGGCTGAGAAGCGGCGCATATGGCTGCGCATCTGGGAGAGGGTAAATGCAGTTGGAGTGACGCCCCGCAGCATTGACGGCCTCAAAAAACGATGGTATGACCTGAGGAAGCAAGCAAAGGAGAGGATTGCGGAGAGGCTCCGGGAGGCATCCAGAACGGGAGGCGGACCTTCTACAGTGCAAGCTAACACTGCCCTGGAGGAGCTGGTGGAAGGGACGATCGAGCCTGAGGCCGTCGTGGGAGTAACCCAGATGGATACCTCCGGCGCAGCCACAAGTGCCCAAGGTAAGATGCATGCCTGTGCCCATACCCAGCATAGCGTAAATCCATTCCCATGCCCCCAGCAGGATCAGAGTGTGCATGCAGCTTTGGCCCACACAACTTTACTCTTAACACTAGTGCATCATGGGAGTTGTAGTCAAGTCAGCCCGGTGTGCATGCACAGGATAAAATATAATTACAAATCACCACATCAGTAGAAGCTGGATATAGACTGTTTATTTAGTGGATCACAGAGGGACATGTATGTTTACAATACTACGTAGGTGTAACTATCCCACTAACCATGCACTGTTTCACACACAGATGCATCTCCTGGGGATTCGGACGACAGCGGCCGGCTGATAATTTCCGAGACTCCAGCTGATTCCGACATGGATACAGTGCAGGATACGCACTCACCACCTCCACCTGCAAGAACACCACCACCACCACCACCACCAGCAACACCTGCTCCTGCTACAACTTCGACTAAAGAGCGGAGACGCAGGTCCCAAGTTCGGCCCATGCAGGTGATGGAAACACCCGCTACACCATCGGGTCAAAGTCTGCGCAGCATCACACCGCCTGCTGCACCACCTGCACGTGTCAGACTCCCACAGCGCCACAGGTCTCTGCGCAGTTCACTCTCCTTAGGCGACGTTGCTATCTCCCCAAATGCTGGCATGGAGGAAAGGATGCTGCGTGTCCAGCGCCTGCAGGGAAGACACATGGCGACAATCAGCTCCAACATAGCGTGCCTTGCGAAGGAAATTTGTGCCATGACTGCGGCAGTGAGGGACATGACCACTGTGGTGGCAGAGGGCAATAGGTACCTGAGGGAGGACATCCATGAGCTCACCCGTGCCATGAGGGAAGGCCATGAGAGCGAGAGCAGCACAAGGATGAGCAACAGCACCGCAGTGTTGGCACGCCGCTCGGTGTCACTGCAGGTGGACCTTGGACACTTTTGCGGGGATGTTGCCAAGGCTCTAGGACAGGTCACCGCTGCAGTAGAACACCTGCAGAGCGGCACATTCAGTGCTGGCGCTTTGGGAGGGGAAGACGGCAGTGAGGCTGCCTCGAGTGTGAGCAGTGTGTCTGTGGCAGAGGCGAGCACCAGGCGCCGCAGTTCGCGGTGCTCCACGGGGACAGGCCGTGGTGAGGCGTCGGAGACACCTGAGAGGAGGCTTGGCGTACGTGGCAAGCGCCACTAGACTGAATGACAGTCATACTTGACCGTGGTGGGGCAACCATGGTCCTCCCCTTTCTGACGCTGCACAGCCGTGACTAAAACGGACATTTGTTGTTACAGTTTTCCTGGGGAGCATTCATTTCATAGCTTGTTTAGTCGCACATACCTCAGTGCTCCTGTGCATTAAACAGTTGCACCACCAATGAAATTGTAATGTTTCATTCTTACCTGCTTCAGAAATGATGTTGCATGATGTATGTCCGCTTCCTATGGCCCTCTGCTGTGTTAGGGACGTGTGCCTGTCGGTGTTGGGCGGGTGGTTGGTCATCCCGGTGGTCGTCATTCCTGTCCACCTCTATGGGTATCCCCCTTCTGGTCGCAATGTTGTGCAGCATAGCACATACAGCTACAATCCTGCAGCAGGTATCAGGTTTGTATAGCAAGGCGCCGCCAGTCTTATGTAGGATTCTAAAGCGACTCTTCAGAATCCCAAAGGTCCTCTCTACGACATTCCTTGTGCTTATGTGGGCGGCGTTGTATCGTTGCTCCTGTGGTGTTGCTCGATTGATGTAGGGGGTGAGTATATATTCCCGCAGGGCGTATGCACTGTCACCTAGAAGATAGAAGCGAAGACTTAGCAATGGTGATGTTCAGACATGTGCGGTGCTCATGTGTGGAAGAGGTATGTGTACGTACCAAGCAGGAGTCCCTCTCCAAATTCTCCGTTGAGTAGACGCCTGTGGATGCCACTGTGTCGGAATATGTAGGAGTCGTGTGTGCTCCCCGGAAATTGTGCCACTAGGTCCGTGATGATGTGCTTGGCATCGCACACAACCTGCACGTTGATTGAGTGGTATGACTTGCGGTTACGGAATATGTACTCATTTGCTGAGGGTGGACAGATGGGGATATGCGTACAGTCGATGCATCCAATTACATGGGGGAATTGTGCCACCTGGTAGAATGCCTGTTTGTTGCGGTCCAACTGCTGTGGGGTTGTGGGGAAGCTGATGTGGGTGTGTATCATTGTCAGCATGGCATCTATGAATTTCTGGAAGAAGCGTGAGAGTGCGCTTTGCGATACGCCTCCGGCTACGGCGATTACCCCCTGGAAACTTCCTGAGGCCAGTAGGTGCAGGCTGCATAGGACCTGGACGTGCGCAGGGATTGCATTGGTCCGATGTGTCTGGTGCTGCAGTAGTGGTTCCAGGTCTGCAATGAGGTGCATGATCATGGCACGATTCAGTCGATACTTCTCGTACACCTCGTCCTCATTCTGTCCGAGCAAGGTGATGCGCAGTCTGAATACTCTCTCCTAGACCCTTCTCCTGCGCTGCCCTGCGACATTGATTCGCATCCTCCTTGCAAGCACGTAGAGGGCTGCCATTTTGTGCTAACCAACAGGGTCTCCTGGGCCACATTTAAGGGTTTGCTGATTAGCACAATCAGTTGCACATGTGAAAAAAATTTTATGTC
This sequence comes from Triturus cristatus, assembly GCF_964204655.1. Lineage (NCBI taxonomy): Eukaryota > Metazoa > Chordata > Amphibia > Caudata > Salamandridae > Triturus > Triturus cristatus. The sequence continues at coordinate 498,837,518 of NC_140586.1, forward strand.
TTACAAATATTTTTTTTTTTACTTTACCTCCAGGTTCTGGTTCCCCTTATTTTGCTCATGCTAAATAGCGATTTTTGGGATTTTCGGTATTTGCGACTGGTGTTGCATTGGGTAGCGATTGGTTATTAGCCATTGGCACTTGCCGGGAGCTATTTGTGATTTCGGTAATTGCGACTTCGGTATTTAGCGATTCGGTAGTTTTGCGGATTGGTTAATTGCGATTAGTTATTTTTCCGGTATTTATTTAGCGATTCTTTATTTGCTCACAATTTGGGTTGATGCATTGGGAATTGGTTTTTGACACTCGCTAACGGGTGATTTTAGCGATTCGGTATTTTACCGACTGGATTTTTGCTTGATTCATGTGCCAGTAAGAGGATTGTTTTTTTGCAAGAAGTTCTCTCTTCCTGCACAAAAAAATCCTTCCTGCAATGCAGACACTCTTGCACCATGGTGCTATGGTGCATGTGTAGGTGCTTGACAATTACTACTGTACCAGCATGGAGGGAGAACAGGAATGTGCTATATCTTAGTAGACATGGCACCTTCCTCCCTTCTCCATTTGACGCACCGCTGCACAGCAAGTGGGCTTGCTGCGTTGTGCTTTGTCAAATGTTAGTAAATCTGCCCATTTTTCCAGCTACTAAGTGCCTGTTTGACCTCATACCAATTCAGAATTCGGAAGGTGCATGTTGTGGGCGTCGCTGTTAAATACTGAATCTATATGTGGTGTATCAATTGTTTCCGATCATAATCCAATTGCAAAATATTGAAAAATTACAGACTCACAAGGTGGGCTAGTAACCTATTCACAATAGGAATGAAGTCTTTTTGGCACTCCGCCTCCTTTATAAATGTAAACAAATATTTGTTGGAGAGTGGGCAGTGGTACAGGAGACCACTGCCAACTCTCAAATAAACTGTAAAAAAAAGGTTTTAATTTTTTTTTTAAACGGTTAGCATCTAAAAATAAGTTTACTCTACTTAAAGGTGATCGCAGACATGGTGGACTGTAGACTCTGTAAAGCCACAATTCTAGTGATTGTCAGCAATTGAGCGAGCTGCCCTCTTCAACCTACATCATTGGTATTCAAGAAGTAGGTTGGATTACAGCCCACCCCAAAAAGGGATTTTACAAACCGAAATATGAGTACATAGGTTGGTTTAAAACTGGTTGCAAATCGCAGTCAGTATTTTATTACCACTATTTCGTACATCTGATTCTAACTTCTTTAAATCTTGCCCCTAATTGGAGAATGTGGCGTCTACAGAGAGTACAGGGGAAGTTTTCTTTGCTGACAATCACTTTTGCCTCTTAATTTTCAGACAGGTCTGATAATTCGACAGGGTGACAAGTGGTGGGCAGGCTATCCCAACCCTCTTTTTGTGAGATAACCTATGCAACAACTTGTTCTCATTTCTTTTTCATTGTTTTGGTTATTTTTGTCCACTCTAGAATTAATTTATCCTCTGTAGCATGACTGCTAAATTTTTGTAGACAGTCTGATTGGCAGAGAAATAAGGGCCTGCAAAACACTTTGCCCATACCTTTCCTGTGCTTGCCTTAATAGGCATAGGTCTTGTGGCTTTGTTAAAGATTCTTTGTTTTATTTCTCTTTTAGTCTGTGATTGCAAACCTCTTTTTATAATACAAGGGGTCAGCTTACCCCTCTGAGGAAATGAGTTGGTTGGAGACTGGTGGGTTTGCGATAATAGGCACTTTGGTGAAAGTATTTGAAGAGAGTAGGTCTATATCCAAGATGATTATGGAGAATGTATTAATGGTGGCTGTAAATGAAAAACAGCGACGATAGTAGAAAGTAACTGTTGAGGCTTTGAAAATCAATTGCCAATGTCCACCCATTGGTTTTGAAATCAATTGACAATGTCTGATCAAAACAGCAGAGAGATATGGTTCTGCACACTTTCTGTATTGGGATAACTCCCAATTCAGAGAAGTGGTGTTGAAGTTGGCCTCATCTCTCCTGAGGCCTGCCGCATACCTTTGCCTTAATAGTGAATGAAGAGATCAGCGTGGATCCCTGAATGGCACGTTCCAAAAGAACCAGCATAGAAAAAGGAGGAAATTAGAGCACAGGACATTGGGAAAACCCAAGGGTCTAGTGTCGGTGAACTGCAGGCCTCTAGTGAAATCCCACTCAGTGACATGGACAGCGCATGGACAACTTTTCACATATCGCTCACGTATCCTCAATCCAGAAAACTATATCGCATAGCTCCAGCTTCATGTAATTGTCCTGGAGCTTTCCCCCTCCCGTGACTTCTAACGCCATCCTGCGTCATTCTGCTGCCATATTGCTAGGGGCATGGCTGTAGAGTAGCAGTGTACAACTGACAATACACTAGGTAGTATCTGTCTTTCTGCTTGACAGACCCAGATGTACATTATGATACGCATGAACACTGGCGCTTGCATCCTCAACATTGTTTTTTCCAAGTATTGAAATAGAATTGTCTAATACATGTTTAGTATCAGGACCATATACTTCTACTATATAGCTGGCCTACTTAGTTCCACTAAAAAAGGATAGGAAAATAATTTCAGTTCAATGTTTAAGGGCACTTAGGGCCAGATCTACAAACCGTTTGCAATTTGATAATCAGTCACAAATATGTTAGCAACTGTTAAAAGGTATGTTTTGAATGCATCAATGTGGTTTTCAGCTCCAATCACAAAAATAGTGAACCGATTCTAACCAACTCGCCATTGTTGCAATTGGCATTTGTGATTACCTATTACTGATTTGCGTTTCTTATTTTGGAATGTAATATTGGTTTGCTAATTGCGAAAGGTTTGAAAAACCTGGTTTTTGCACTCACAAACTATCATCAAGTGGAAGCAGGTGGTAACCAGGTATCAGGTGGAAACTTTGCTTTTTACCAAAATGGCTGCTCTTTATGGTATAGCGAGGAGGTTGAGGCTGTTTGCTTTCACCACTACAGGAGAAGGCAAAGACAGATGTACATTTTCAGAATCAGTGTGAATTTGTTTCAGCAGACCGATGAAGATATATATAGCAGGTATAAGCTCAGGATCTCTGTTATGTTAGATTTCATTGCTGAGTTGGACCCTGTGTTGTGTAGGGACACATAGGAGTGTTTCTATATCAACCCACATTCAATACTTACCACCTACATCTTTTAGCCTAAGGAAGCTCTCTTGGGGGGTTGTTGATATGGCATGAGGGGTTTCCCAAAGTACTCTTTTATGTATTTGTTTTTTTTTTACAATTTTGTAGATGCTATGCTGGCAAGCATTCACAGATATATTTTTCCCACCTCATAAAAAGACTTGCAGCAAACAAAATTTGCTTTATGTCATGTTGTACATCCCTCACAGGTTATAGGCTGTGTTGATGGGACACATTTCTTAATTTGCCTTCCTAGTGCTCCTGAATTTTTGTAGAGGAATCAGAAGAGCCAGCACTCCCTAAACATTCAAATAGTTTGCAATGCTGGTTCTTTCATTAATGAGACTGTGGCTAAATTATCAGGTTCCGGGTTCCACCTATGACTACTAAATATTTTGGTACAGTGCTCTATACAATCGATTTGCAAGAAGAGACTTTGTAAATAGATTTCCATTAGGTATTTATAAATTTAAATATCACAGTGTGTGCTATGCTGCACAATATAGCTACATGTAAGGGACTTCCAATGCATCCGGAGCAGGGCATTTCTGATTAAGGAAAGTCCATCGTCGCCAACACATCCTAAGAGGACATCAGAACAGCAGAAGGAAAGGAGAGATGAAGTTACATTACCATCAATTATTTCTAAAGTAAGTGTATTTTAATTAAACCATCAAATGTGTAATGAGGTAGTGGCATGGGCAGTGTCACAAAGTGCATTTCCCTGGTTCTTTAACAAGTCTCTGGATATCATGCTTAGCAGAGTAAACCAACTCATATCTTTTCCAAATATTCCCCAATATTTGAACCAGAACAAATTAATGTTTTCCGGGTAGCATATTCCCCAAAATTATTGGCTGTGTTGATGGCACACATATTGCCATATGTCCCCCTCAGCAAATTAATTCATCTATAGAGATAGGAAAAGCTCACACTCAATCAAAGCATAGGTAGATTGTGATGCTTCATGCATTACAAAATACCTTGTGGCTAAATTCCCAGGCAGCACCAATGCCTCCTTCATGTTCCGCCACAGTGGAATACATAACTGACTGTCTCAGGGTAAATTTGGCGCTGGCTTTTTACTTGGTAAAAAAGTGCTGACTCAATGCATACAGTGGCAAAAATGTTTGCTTAATGTGACCTAATGGTTTCTCCTTCTCATGTGCTTTAAGGAGACTTCCTTGAATACTGACACCATACTCGACTCAGAGAACTAGACGTGAAAGGCAGCCCAACAGGCCACATAACACAACACGGTCCATCATAGAACGGACCTTTGGCATACTGAAGTCCGGGTTCCCCTGCCTTTAGAGATCTGAGACGTGTTGTAAAATCATAGCCATATGCGCCATTCCATACAATATCACCATGAGGAAGGGTCTGCACAACATCACCATAAAGCCTGAATCTGACTCAGGTGAGGAAATACCACTACTACAGGTGCAGCAGAACGGGACTTCATGCAGCAGAAGGTTGTGCACTACTCAGAGATCACCAACAACTATTTTCGAGGTAAGAATGAATACAACATATAAGAAATTGACATCATGCATTTTGGTAATGCATGGTGCATTCGGTTGTGACATATTCGGTTGTGACAATAATGTATCTCTCCTAAATCAACTGTATCCATTGCAGATGTAACAATGTTTCATCAAAGCACCAAAGTATGTAATGACTCCATGGCAGCAATCCATCGATCTTGCCCTTTCTGCAATTGCTGCATTGACCTTGACATGCTTTGCAGATGCTTATTAACAATCTTGATTTGTTTGGTTTGCAGGCACTGTACAAGAATTGTGGACTTCTCCAGACCACCAAACACAGGAGAACTGTGTGCCATGTTGTCTGACTTACTGTCATTGTGGACTGTTGCTGGTTGGACTCTTCGGTGTCTGTGTGTCCCTGCTTTGGAATTGTCCCTTATCACTGCCCACAAAGTATGGTAGCGGTGCAACGGTTGCTCTCCTAGTATTTGGAGTTGGAGTAATGGGCATAGGAGTTGGTATTGTGCTGTCCTCTATTTCGCAAGTGTGTCAGTAGCTTCTTGAGCCTCAATTGTTTCTGGCAGGTCCTGGGTATGATCTGAGTCAATGCATGTATATAATTAGTGAAAATAAATACTTAATGTTTGCTCAAAATATTGTTGTACCTGTGCTTCTTGTGTTTGTGTCATGTTTATGATGTACAGATAAGTGTAGGTTAGTCATCAGCACACAGTACAGCATGCAACTTTAGTGTACTACAACTCCCATGATGCATTGCCAAGGTTCAGCATGCATCGAAATGGAGTTTTGTTTGCTGTGATGTTTTACTTGAGGAATTCCAAACATTATGGTATGTTATGCAAGTAAAGGGGAGGTGACTTACCCTGGCTGGTGCCGGCAGGATTGGAGGTGTCAATGTCTTACACTCCCACCACAATTTCTAGTTCCAGTGTCCCCGCGATCAGTAATTCAATGGAAGTGGAGTGTTTGGAGGGTCCCCTACCTGTGCCACGACCCTCAGCCACCCTGCTGACCACCTTCTCCTTTTTGGGGAATCTCAAGTCATACCAGTGTTTTCTGATCTCTGGTATTGTCCTCTAAGTGACATCAAGGGAGTTCACCTTCTCCAAGATGCTGTTCCCTTTATTGTTCTTCTTACTCTCAGGAACAGTAAATGAAGCTTTACCAAACAGCTGGTCCATATATGCCACAAAATCTGTGGTTAGAAGTTCTAACTCCTTTTCAGAAAACTTGACCTTATGCTTCCTGCTTCCAGAATCCTTGTCCCCATCATTCTTGGACATGGTTTGGCTCAAGCACAGTTATTATGCTGCCAGTGGTGAGACAAGGCCTTCAAGCACCTTCCTAGGCTTCTGGGTTGTGGCCACACCATGTATTTCTTAACTTCTTGGTCTGACATCATCATTGTGCATCATGAATGCAAACTTTTCCTAATTAGGAATTTCCTATTAGGAAATCGCATTTTTGCAATTTCCTAAATTGTGAATGTCCAGAAATCACTATTAGTTGTATCCCCTGTTAGGTACATCTCATTTTGCGATTCCCTAACAGCAATTTCTATGGATTTGCCATTTTGAAATCGTAAGGACTAACTTTTCTATATACGGGTCTCAATTTTCCCATTAAATGCATTTAGGTAATATCTGCCCTCAGAGATATTAAGCATAATTGGTTTGAACAGAAGATATTCCCACAGCTCTTTTAAACGGATAGATAATTGTCCTTTCCATTTGATGAATCTTGAATTAATCTCTTCAATATTTAGAGAATCGGGCTGTTTACCAGTATATAATTCCTCATGCAACCATTTAAGGATAATTAACAGTGGATGATGGTCGCTTTCTTTTCTATACCCAATCTTAAAGTTCTGTCATTTAGAAAAATCTGTGATGTGTATATAGGTGTGATCTAAAATTGATTTGTGACCAGCTGACTTATAAGTGTGATTTGCTGGTTGATCAGCAGAAAACTTCCCGTTTAAAAAACAGAAGCCCAAATCATTAAAAAAAGATCCAACATATTTATCAAGAGGTTTCTGCTTAACAGACGAGTACTTTAAAATCGCAATGCCCAAAAAACTGTTTTCAGAATCCTCATCTGCTGTAAAAGTGCGTTCATGCAAAAGGTTTGCATCAAAATCATCAGTGATAATAATAATTTCATGATTGAAAACTTCTATTTGATCTTCTAAAAGAGACAGACAAGAAAAAACACTAAAAAGATCTTTTACTAAAGGAGCGGAGTGATATATATATATAATCAAAGGTCTGGAATGATCTAAAAGCTCAATCAATACAGTCAATATGTAAGGAGATTTAAATAACACATCTGAATATTTGAGCTTTAAGTTAAGGTTGATCAGGGTGAGTAACCCTCCACTAGGCCTGCCTATTTTATTCTTGATTTAATTTACTTAAACGCCTCAACATTTGAGATAAAACAAGGATCCGTTCTCCAAGATTCCTGAAGACAGACAATATGGTTAGCAGTTAAAAAATTTAAAAAGTCCACATCGCTTTAAATGAGAATTTAAGCCGTCAATATTTTAAGAGCGGATATTAATACGGCATGCAGCAACTTTTTTGTTAGAAAGATTGCTTCCATGTTCCAGCAACCGTACCACGGGACCTCTGAACCAACTGATCTGTAAATCTCCTAAACTTCAAATGATCATTGACTTGTTGTCAGGAAGGATCTGAATGTCATTATCACAAGGCTTAAGACAGTGGGACAGCATCGGGTGTTGGTGAAACCTTCCCTCTGCAATTACTGGACTAGTGTCTAAAGGCTATGGACTCCGTTCTAAGATGGCCGCTCAATTTTCCTTACTAACTAATGAAGTTACGAAGTCTCGCGAGAGAGGAGACTTCTTTTGCTCACGGAGCGCGTTTTGCCGCGCACTTCAATTTAGTCACAGTCGAGTGAGGTAGCTTTAGTTCTCGCTCCTCGACTCGAAGTTTCCCTCAGTAATTTAATGTATTTTGGTCATAGCAGGTCTCTAGGTGTAGTTAGAGACATTAGTGAGAGAGTAATTCTGAATTAGTCTGAGCCAATATAATCCTTGGTCAAGTAGAGATAGAACCCAGAGTGGGAGTGTAAACTGACTCCGCCGTCTCCGAAGATATTTGAGGTGATTCCAGGGTCTCCTTACTCCGGTAGGCTTACCGTCGAGTGAAGGAGACCGGCTGCAGTATTTGAAGATAACTCCACACAAGTAAGCCGTTACCGGAGAGATTTGAGAGCACCAGAACTACCACACAAGTAAGCAGATAGCAGAGAGACTTGAGTACACCTGAACTTCAGTCGATGAAAATCGTTCTTCATCTGTTTGCCTCTACCCTAACCCTCCTTGCGACTTACCTACTCTTACCTTCCTCTGTCTACCCTACCCTGTCCCTTTTTGCGCGTAATCCAAGTAACGCAAGAAGGACACAGTGAACTGCATTCTTCACCTAGGAAGCAGCTTAGACTAAAACTTCTGTTCCAGTCAGTTTGTCAACCAGAGTGGCAAGGAAGGCTGGGAGAATTGGTAAGAGGGCACAAGGTTGAGAAGAGTATAAGAATTGAAGAAATGAATAAGACCTAACCAGTTCTTTTATGTGTGTATTAGGTCTTCCTGTAGAACAAAACCAGTGATCATCGAACTGGGAAAATAAAGAGAGGCATAGCTCCTGCAGAAGAACTGGTAGGGTAAAGGTCCAGGGGAAAGCACATTGTCTAATAACACCAGTTAGAATGTTGAATGGAATTTTGTTCCCTTCTGTGCATTAGGTCTTCCTGGGCAATTACTGAAAGACGAAGAGGGAGCCAGTTTTGCACGAGTGTCTCTTTTCTGTCCACTTCCCCTTTCCCCCTGCCTGGAGCAGTTGAGTCAACGCAGCTAGCTCCGGGAGGTGGGCATTGGGAATTCAGCTTCATTCTGCCTCCGTGAAGATTCCGTCTGGCCTTCCTGATACTTGTAAAGTGATATTTCTGATTACAGTTGGTGAATGTGAGACACTAATTCAAAAGCATGTTAATAACATCCAATTGTTGTGTTTGGATGTCCAGAATTGCCTCATCTGTGGGGACTCTGAAGGCCAACTGGCTGCGTCTGGAGATGAGGCACAACCTCTGTAAATTATTCTTTAAAGTCTATTAAGGACTGTCCAATACAGTACTATTATAAATTAATTAAATGTCATACCATTTGCCCCAACCCCATTCTGATATTGGCCACCAGGGACTTAAAACACACTCTTGCCAAATAGCACTAGATATTTTACAAAATTGTTCCCTCAATCCCGTGCTGTCCAGCAATGGTGCCTACATCCCTCCTACAATACCTCAGCAGAGAGTGAGAGAGGACTTTAGTCCCTTAAAGATATGGTTAAAGTCTTAAATTACCATTTAACCAGCACTCCATTTCCTATTCCCAACTCGCAATATTGTAAAAGCACAGTGTATGTTTTTTCGGTCTGAGAAGGGAATGATAATCCACTGCTAAATTAATCTAATGACTAGCTGCTGTTGCAGAGAAGGATCAAAAATCCTGAATCTTCTATTTCCTGTACCAAAGACATTATTTCCAACTGGCGTAATGTTGTTTCAACCCTCTTTGGTAAACTATTGGTAATTCAGCCGAGTTTCTGCTGGCTGTACAATCCCATATACGTGCTTGCCAAAATAATACGTCATACACAGAATAATAATAATAATCCACATTTGTAAAGCGCTAACAATCACCCATAAAGGTCGCTAGGCGCTGGAGGATGTCGGGAAGATTAAGCAAGCTACACATGGTCCTGGGCTAATCTGCCGCCGGCGATCGAACCGTGATCCCCAGATTCCGCAGTCAGTCGCCCTGGCCGCGGCGCCACACCTCTTCCTCGATGAGATGAAAGGCATTTTTGAGTTGCTGGTGCAGCAACAGGATTGCATATGACTTTGGAAATATTTCAAAGCCCCAGAGTTTTTATGTAACCAGGGGCTTTGGAAATAATCCAAAAACTTGCACAATTGTGTTCGTGCACATCATAGATGGAATGCTTTCCTGTATAGGCGCACTTTGAATTAGATGTTAAAACTCAGCCTCCTACAAGGCTAGAAAGTATCCATAGTAGAAGACATTATTAAAGAGTTAATTGTCCTTACCTGGGGTTATGTGTGAGATTATGCCGGGTACAGAGGTGGCGACTTCTTACTCACTTAAAGATTGGGTTGTGAGTATGATTAGTCCAGTAAAATGTGTGCTTTTATTCTAAAAAGAAGCAACATGAATTTTTCTTGGCAGGGAAACATGTTGACTTTTTGGGTAAATTAAAACAGTGCAAAGTGTTAATATTCCTGTGTTGGTACACATATTATAAAGTTGAATGCTCAGCTAGTGCAGCTGCTGCTAGTGGTGGCACTGGGGGGGACTGCATGAGCTCCAGTCGCTCTCATGAGCTGAGTTAGATATGCAGATTTACAGGAGTCCTGCAAATTTACATTGGAATATAAACAACTGCCATCCATGTCACCAGCACTGCTGCAGCTAGCACATGGGGCTCTTCATGTACGACAGCATGGAGTGCTGAGAGCTACAACAGCAGACATTATCAGATATCCCTTTGCCTCCATTGCAGTGCATGGGAAATTGAGCTCCCATGCACTGTAAATGGAAGCACACACTGTTACCGAAACTGCAGCCATTGAACTGGTGAGCTTCCATAAAGAGGCTTTTCAACAAGAGGGCTAACTACAAACCACTCTCTATATATTCTTTTCTGGTTATGACTCGAGCCCTAACAAACTGCTAAAGCTGGCTCTAGCAAGATATCACACAAAGGTGGAAAAAACAGAAGAGAGGAGTTGATGGTTACAAAATCCTGATTTATCAGCCAAGGAAGATTATTATTGAACATCTCTGTATTTCTATGCACCTTTTCACTGACATTTTTATCCATTTCCATCCTCAAAGCAGGTGAGCAGCTATAAGGGGAAATGAGGCCTGTCCCGTGCCCCTGACAAAGGGCCAATATATTTTATGGGGTCATGGTCTTTCAATGTCTTTATGATTTCAGTGTCAAGATGAGAAACACTTTGTTGGAACATGGCAGGACAGTTTTTCTATATTTCCTTTTGGGGTGGCTGTCAAGTTGACAGAACACATTCCTGTGTGTTGACCTAGGTTTGTTGTTTATTGGTACCAGTATGAAGGCTTGCAACTCGGCATACATTTTCTTAAATATGGGCACCTAAACTGCCTACCTATTCCAGGAGTTAAGAAAAGGGGGCTGCGCAGGACAACCTAGGTAGCCATCCATCCCTTTCACAACTTTCCATCCCTAGCAGATCTCCGTTTCCAGCACTATTTACTTCTCTAGGATGCCCCTTGAAGGGACAACCTGCAGCAGAGAAGGAGGGCATACGATACAGAGAAAATCAAAACACTCCAGATAGTAAACATATGACTGAATCTGTAGTATTTTGCTGATTTCACATGCATACATTTTTGTAATTCAAAGTCCAATAAGAACCACTATATATTGTTTCATGCTGGTGCTCCAGCTTTTCCCAAGTACTATTTTTACTTAAACAACTGCTGATATTTCGGAGGGTGATGTGCAAATAGTGAGTTAGAGACGAATCATGACAGACCCATTAAATCTTTCATACTTCCAAGTTCAATAAACTGAAAACCATTACTTTTTATTTACATATTTATAGCCTGAGTAAACTACCTCTATACAACCATCGTGCCACTGTCTTGTGATGATGTGTTAACACAGTATAATTTGAAAGATGTCTTGAGATACTGCAAGAATAGCCTCCATTTAATAGCCCAAAACCATAGAGTGGAGGAAAGGTGACTTGAAGGAAGGCAAAAAGTAAATGCCGTGTTCCAAAGAAGGAAAGAACAATCCTTCCTGCCCCCAAACTCATGACCAAAATCTGCTTGATCTCTGCATCCAGCCAGAGAGAGGCTGAAAGGGATGCACCTCCAGGGAGCCTCTTCTTACAGCACGATAGCGTCCACTGGAAACCAATTGTTTACTTTGATTCCGATTGAACTGGAAAGGTCGATGCACATATGTACATTTTTATAATGATATTATTAGCATTTATAGCCTAAATCACTCTTTAAAAACCCAATTTTTATTTCAGCACAAAACTTAAACACTTGGGTGCTTGAAGTATTGTTTGACAAAATTGTACACTTTTCTTCCTTCACAGAAGTGGTTCTGCCTTTTAAGCAAATTCCGAAACTCATCATAGAAAAATTGTGTAGTTCATAAGAACATGCAGAATCCAAGAAAGAGACATTTTTAAGAGTTTGCTTTAGAGCAAAATTATGGGTTTGTCAAAATAGAAAATCATTGCCAGGGTTTTTTAGATGTGAACTTGAGTGACCTCGAAAGGTTGGGCAAGATGGACTTAGCTTTTCATCTTCACTTTGTTAAATAAAATAATTGAAAATGCTTTCAAAGAACTAATCAACAGAAGAAATCTGAGGGTGGGTTAAACGGTAGCACCCAATTTTAGAAGGGGCTTAATGGGATAGTGGATGCAAACTGAATTGCCTAAACTCTGTTTAAAACGGGATCTTTAAAGGTGTAAGATGGCCAGTTGAAGGGATGTCTTAGGACAAAATGGCGGTGTTTAATGGATGACATGTCTTTTGAGGGCCTGCTGCTTATATTTTTAGGTTATATTTGATGCAAATGGGGCACATCAAGACCTGCTAATGAGCCTATGAGGGCTAGTGTGTCGGAAGGGAGCTTGAGGGTTTGAAGTTGATGGACGAAGGTCTCTGAGGATCTGAGGGTTTGGGTGTCCGAAAAAAGGAAGAGGGTGTCTGAAGGGAGACTAATATTACCAAGGGGATGGATACGGTCACTAAGGGTATGCTGAGGCTTCTTTGAAGTAAGGCAAAGGGTTCTGATGTCTGGTTGGGATTAAAGACTCGAAGGGATGTATGAATGTTGGCAGATGCATGTCTGAAATCGATAATGACATAAAAATTGTGTTTGAAGGCTGACTGAGACTTAATTTCTCCAAGACCATGTTTGGGATCTCTGAGGCCAGACAGTGCTGTCTGGAGTGGGTTGGGGATGTTTGAGATTATGGGGCAGACTGTGGGTCTTTAGAGCTGGGCTGATACTCTAATGAAACCTGCTTGGTGTGATTGGGGGCAAGGGATCTCTCAAGGCCGTGTGAAGGTATTGAAGGAACAGCTGGGTTGTCTGATAGACAGTTGAGGGCATCAGAGTGCAAAATTATGGCATGTGATGGCTATCTGCAGATGAATGACAGATGGATGAAGATGTATGAAGGCAGACTGTGGTATGCAAGACCCATCTGTGGGGTCTCTGATGGCCAGTTGATGCATGTAAAGGCGTGGCACCACCGCTGTAAAGAAGCCTTGTAATTCTACTAGGTACTAATCAATTTATGCATGCCTTTACCACAAATCCTTTACCATGCAATCCCTTTACAACGCAAAGCCTTTATCACGCATGCCTTCACCTCGAATATGCCTTTACCACGCATGTTTTCACAATGCAATGTAAGTATATTTAAAGTAAATTAAACCTATATATGTGTGTGTGTGTGTATGTGTGCATGTATGTATGTGTGTGTGTGTGTGTGTGTGTGTAAAATGGTCTTTGTGGGGAACACCCTTAAATCCAAAACCTTTTTAAAATACATTTTTCTCAATTTGGGGAACCCCTGAACACCCCCACCTGTTTTTAATTACTCTTACCACTCTATGCCCTACCCACCCCTAAACCATAAATACTCTCTTATCCTTCCTATGCCCTTACCCACCCCTAAACCCTAAAAACAACCATACCATTCCATACCCCTACCCACCACTAAGCACTGAAAGTAACCTTATCACCCTACAATCTTACTTTTCCCTTAAACCCTAAAATAACCTAACAACCTTTTACTCCTACCCACCTCTAAACCCTAAATACATTCTTACCAACCAATAACCTTACCCACCCCATAGCCCTAAAAACACTCTTACCACACTATACCTCTAACCACCTCTAAACCGAACAGTCACCCTTAGCAATCTATGCCCCTAGCCATCCCTAAACCCTAACTATAACCCTTACCACCCTATGGCCCTACCCATCCCCAAACATTTAAAACACCCTTACCCTATACCCCATACCCACCCCATAATCCTAAAACACCCTTACTTCCCTATACCTCTCCCCCTAAATCCTAAAAACACCCTTACTACCCTATACCCCTACCCTCCTCTACACCCTAAAAACACCCTTACCACCCAATACCCTTACCCACCCCAAACCCCAAACACACACACACACCTTAAATATACTAACCTTCATGGGAAAGGTATGCGTGGTAAAGGCGTTGTGCTGTAAAGACATTGCGTGATAAAGACAGGGCTGTAAAGGTTGTCTCCCTTGTCACACTATTTCCCCCCAACCCCATTCTGATATTTCCTGCCAGGCACCCAAAACACACACTCGCCAAACAGAACCAAGACATTTTACGTAATTTGTCCTCTCAAACCCCTCTCTCCTCCCACCTGCTGCTGCTCTACAACAATGGTGCCTACACTGCTCCTTCCATGTCACTCTTGGAAGAGAGTGAGAGTGAACTTTAGTCCCTTATGGACACTGGCTCAAGGAAAAAAACATTTAACCCGCCAATCATTTGTCTTCCCCAACTTGAAAAAATTGCTAAAGCACAGTGTGTTTTTCCTTTTCCGCCTGTGAAGGGTATTTTAATCCACTGGTAAATTAATCTAACGACTTTCTGCTGTTGCCTGGAAGGATAAAAAAAATGTAATCCTCTGTTTCCGGCAGCAGAGACAGTATTTCCAACTGATGCAATGTTGTTTCGATCCTCTGTGGTAAACCACTGATATTTTAGCCTAGTTTCTGCTGCATGTTCAATTCCACATACATGCTTGCCAAAAGGATAAGTCATACACTGATCAGATGAAAGGCATTTTTGAGCTGCTGGTGCAGCAACAGGATTGCATATGACTTTGGAAATACTTTCAAAGCCATAGCGTCTTTAGGCGTCGAAAACTCATATGGAACCAGGGGCTTTGGAAGTATTTCCAAAAACATGCAGTCTTCTTGCACATAATAGATGGAGATGGAATTCGTTAATATATAGGTGCACTTTGAAATAGAGGGTAACCACCAGCCTTTTATAAGGTTAAACATTATTCAGATTAGAAGACAATATAAAGATATAATTATTCTTACCTAAGCCTTGTCTGGGAGATTAAGTTGTGCACAGAGGTGTTACTCACTTAAAGATTGAGTTGTATGCATGATAGGTCCAGTGAAATGTGAGATTTAGTCCAGAAGAAGCAACATGAATTGTTCTTGGCAGTGAAGCGTGTTGACTTTTTTGTTGGACTAAAATAGTAAAGATTTGTAATATTCTCCTGTTGGTACACATATTATAAAGTTACCACTACTACAGGTGCAGCAGGACGGGACTCATGCAGCAGAAGGTTGTGCACGACTCGGAGATAACCAACAATTATTTTTGAGGTAAGAATGAATACAACATATAAGAAATTGACATCATACATGATGGTAATGCATGGTGCTTAGCTGAAAAATCACCTTTTATTCAGGTTGTGACAATAACTTATCTCTCCAAAATCAGCTGGTTCCATTGCAGATGTAAAATTATTTTAACAAAGCACCAAAGTATGTAATGACTCCATGGCAGCAATCCATCGATCTTGCCCTTTCTGCAATTGCTGCATTCACCTTGACATGCTTTGCAGATGCCTATTAACAGGCTTAATTTGTTTGGTTTCCAGGCACTGTACTGAAATGATAGATTTCTCCAGATCACCAAATACAGTAGAGCTGCCCTCTATGTCGGCTGACACACTATCATTGTGGACTGTCGCTGGTTGGGCTCCACGGTGTCCATGTGTCCCTGCTTTGGGATTGTCCCTCAGCACATCCACAAAGTGTGGTGGTGGTACAACTGTTGCTCTCCTAGTATTTGGAGTTGTAGTAATGGGCATAGGAGTTGCTATTGTGCTGTCCTCTATTTCCACGTGTGTGTCAGTAGCTTCTTGAGCCTCAATTGTTTCTGGCACGTCCTGGGTATGAGCTGTGTCAATGCATGTATATAATTAGTAAAAAATAAATGCTTAATGTTGGTTCAAAATATTGTTGTACCTGCACTTCATGTGGTTGCGACATGTTTATGAATTACAGATATGTGTAGGTTAGTCATCAGCACACAGTACAGCATGCAACTTTGGTGTACTACAACTCCCATGATACATTGCCAAAGTACAGCATCCATCGAAATGGAGTTTTGTTTGTTGTGATGTTTTACTTGAGGAATTACAAACATTATGTTATGTTAAGTAAGTAAAGGGGAGGTTACTTGCCCTTGCTACTGTCTGCAGGATTAGAGGTGTCAATGTCTGACACTCCCACCACACTTCTTGTTCCAATGTCCCCTCGATCAGTAATTCCATGGAAGTGGGGTGTTTGGAGGATCACCCACCTGTGCCACAACCCTCAGCCATCCTGCTGGCCACCTTCTCTTTTGTGTGGAATCTCAAGTCATACCATTGTTTTCTGATCTCTGGTATTGTCATCTATGTGACATCAGGGAGTTCACCTTCCCCAAGATGCTGTTCCATATCTTGTTCTTCTGGCTCTCATGAACAGTAAATGAAGCCTTACCAAACAGCTGGTCCATATGTGCCACACATTCTATGGTTATAAGCCCCAACTCCTTTTCAGAAAACTTGACCTTTTGCTTCCTGCTCCCAGAATCCTTGTCCCCATCTTCCTTGGACATGGTGTGGTTCAAGTGCAGGTATTATACTGCCAGTGGTGAGACAGGTGCACTCCTTCCTTCAAGCACCTTCCTGGGCTTCTGGGTTGTGGCCACACCATGTTTTTCTTAACTTCCTGGTGTGATATTAACATTGTGCATCCTGAATGCAACTTTTCCTAATTAGCAATTTCCTATTAGGAAATCGTAGATTTGCGATTTTCTGAATTGCGATTCCCTAACTGCGAATGCAAATCTGCAGAAATCACTATTAATTGAATCCCCTGTTACCTACATTTCATTTTGTGATTCCCTAACAGTGATTTCTATGGATTCGCTAATTGGAAATCGCTAAGACTAACTTTTGTACATCTGGGCCTTAATTTTCCCATTAAATGCATTTAGGTAATATCTGCCCTCAGAGATATTAAGCATAATTGGTTTGATCAGAGGATAATCCCACAGCTCTTCCAAACGGATAGATAATTGTCATTTCCATTTGATGAATCTTAAATTATTCTCTTCAATATTTAGAGAATCGGTTCGTTTACCTGTATATAATTCCTCATGCAACCCTTTAAGCATAATTAACGGTAGATGATGGTCACTTTCTTTTCTGTAACCAATCTGCAAGTTCTGTCATTTAGCTAAATCTGTGATGTATACATAGGTGTAATCTAAAATAGATTTGTGACCAGCTGACTGATAAGTGTGATTTGCTGGTTGGTCACCAGAAAACCTCTCTTTAAAAACCAGAAGCCCAAATCATCAAAAAAAGATCCAACATATTTATCAATACCTTTCTGCTTAACAGACGAGTACTTTAAAATTGGAATGCCGAAAAAACAACTGTTTTCCGAATCCTCATCTGCTGTAAAAGTGCATTCATGCAAAAGGTTTGCATATAAATCACCAGTGATAATAATCATTACATATTTGAAAACATCTATTTGATCTTCTAAAAGAGACAGACAAGAAAGAACACTAAAAAGGACTTTTAGTAAAGGAGCTGAGAAATATATATTAATAATCAAATGTCTGGAATGATCTAAAAGCTCAATCAGCACAGTCAATATGTAAGGAGATTTAAATTACACATCTGAATATTTAAGCTTTAAGTTAAGGTTGATTAGGGTAAGTAACCCTCCACTAGGCCAGCCTTTTTAATTCTTGATTTCATTTACTTAAACGCCTCAACATTTGAGATGAAACAAGGATCCGTTCTCCAAGATTCCTGAAGACAGACAATACGGCTAGCAGTTAAAAAGTGTAGGAAATCCACATCACTTTAAAAGATTTAAGCCGTCAATATTTTAAGCGTTACAACAAACAAATGATGGATGGAATACTGACAATGCAGACCTTCTCCCCCAGTCAAGAGATCTGGGTTAAATCCATCGTTCTTTTGCCCACTACGCCATCACAGTTCAGACATGGCCATATGCAAATCAGTCTTGACCCTGTGCCTCATGGGAACAGTCCAGCCCGAACTGCCAAGCCATGTCTTCCCTGGACCGGAATCAAGCATCCTAGGACCGGTTTCTGGCTATCAGCCGTCATCAGCCAGGATAGCTTGACTCCAGTGGCGTAGTGAGCACAGGTCCCACGTCTGGGAATACCCATCCCACTTAGGGCGAAAAGCGTTACAACAAACAAATGATGGACGGAATGCTGACAATGCAGACATTCTCCCCCAGTCAAGAGATCTGGGTTAAATCCATCGTTCTTTTGCCCACTACGCCACCCCAGTTCAGACATGGCCATATGCAAATCAGTCTTGAACCTGTGCCTCATGGGAACAGTCCAGCCCGAACTGCCAAGCCATGTCTTCACTGGACCGGAATCAAGCATCCTAGGACCAGTTTCTGGCTATCAGCCGTCATCAGCCAGGATAGCTTGACTCCAGTGGTGTAGTGAGCACGGGTCCCACGTCTGGGAATACCCATCCAACTTAGGGCGAAAAGCGTTACAACAAACAAATGATGGACAGAATGCTGACAATGCAGACATTCTCCCCCAGTCAAGAGATCTGGGTTAAATCCATCGTTCTTTTGCCCACAACGCCACCCCAGTTCAGACATGGCCATATACAAATCAGTCTTGACCCTGTTCCTCATGGGAACAGTCCAGCCCGAACTGCCAAGCCATGTCTTCCCTGGACCGGAATCAAGCATCCTAGGACCGGTTTCTGGCTATCAGCCGTCATCAGCCAGGATAGCTTGACTCCAGTGGCGTAGTGAGCACGGGTCCCACGTCTGGGAATACCCACCCACTTAGGGCGAAAAGCGTTACAACAAACAAAGGATGGACGGAATGCTGACAATGCAGACATTCTCCCCCAGTCAAGAGATCTGGGTTAAATCCATCGTTCTTTTGCCCACTACGCCACCCCAGTTCAGACATGGCCATATGCAAATCAGTCTTGAGCCTGTGCCTCATGGGAACAGTCCAGCCCGAACTGCCAAGCCATGTCTTCCCTGGACTGGAATCAAGCATCCTAGGACCGGTTTCTGGCTATCAGCCGTCATCAGCCAGGATAGCTTGACTCCAGTGGCGTAGTGAGCACGGGTCCCACGTCTGGGAATACCTCTCTTGACTGGGGGAGAATGTATGCATTGTCAGCATTCCGTCCATCATTTGTTTGTTGTAACGCTTTTCGCCCTAAGTGGGATGGGTATTCCCAGACGTGGGACCCATGCTCACTACGCCACTGGAGTCAAGCTATCCTGGCTGATGACGGCTGATAGCCAGAAACCGGTCCTAGGATGCTTGATTCCGGTCCAGGGAAGACATGGCTTGGCAGTTCGGGCTGGACTGTTCCCATGAGGCACAGGGTCAAGACTGATTTGCATATGGCCATGTCTAAACTGGGGTGGTGTAGTGGGCAAAAGAACGATGGATTTAACCCAGATCTCTTGACTGGGGGAGAATGTATGCATTGTCAGCATTCCGTCCATCATTTGTTTGCTGTAACGCTTTTCGCCCTAAGTGGGATGGGTATTCCCAGACGTGGGACCCGTGCTCACTACGCCACTGGAGTCAAGCTATCCTGGCTGATGACGGCTGATAGCCAGAAACCGGTCCTAGGATGCTTGATTCCGGTCCAGGGAAGACATGGCTTGGCAGTTCGGGCTGGACTGTTCCCATGAGGCACAGGGTCAAGACTGATTTGCATATGGCCATGTCTAAACTGGGGTGGTGTAGTGGGCAAAAGAACGATGGATTTAACCCAGATCTCTTGACTGGGGGAGAATGTATGCATTGTCAGCATTCCGTCCATCATTTGTTTGTTGTAACGCTTTTCGCCCTAAGTGGGATGGGTATTCCCAGACGTGGGACCCGTGCTCACTACGCCACTGGAGTCAAGCTATCCTGGCTGATGACGGCTGATAGCCAGAAACCGGTCTTAGGATGCTTGATTCCGGTCCAGGGAAGACATGGCTTGGCAGTTCGGGCTGGACTGTTCCCATGAGGCACAGGGTCAAGACTGATTTGCATATGGCCATGTCTAAACTGGGGTGGTGTAGTGGGCAAAAGAACGATGGATTTAACCCAGATCTCTTGACTGGGGGAGAATGTATGCATTGTCAGCATTCAGTCCATCATTTGTTTGTTGTAACGTCAATATTTTAAGAGCAGATATTAATATGACATGCAGCAACTTTTAAGACTTTGTTGGAAATATTGCCTCCATGCTCCATCAATCATACCACTGGACTTCTGAACCAACTGTTCTGTAAATCTCCTAAACTTCAAATGATCATTGTCATGTAATGCGATATTTCTGATAACAATTGGTGAATGTGAGACACTAATTCTACAGCATGTTAATAGAATCCAATTGTTTTTTTTTTTTGTTAATATATATATTTTTATTGAGAGGTCAAAAAAATGATACAATAACCACTTGTGCGATAAAAAACAAGATAAAGTGCAGGGTGCATTTGTGCTCGATTATAACATGCATCTAGTCATCTAATGAGACTATTCAGATAAATCCTTCTGTAAGCAATACATTTAATATATTTAAAAAACACAGATTCTTTATATTATTGATTATAACAGAAGTCATTATTCGACTAAGAACATATGCCGATTATTTCTTATAAATCTAAGTGGCCAAAAATTTTACATGCTAGGGGCCCCCAGTGATTCTCGAATTTCCTAAGAGATCCTGTTCTTTGTGCATATTGCCTCTCTAGTCCTCTAACTTTACTAAATTTAGCTCTCCATGCTTGAAACGTGGGTATGTTTTTGCTACGCCAATTTTGTAAAATTAAGGATCTTGCCACTTAAGCAGATATATATAGACATTCATCTTGTGTATTATTCGCGTTTAAATTTGGAGAGCAACCTAAAATTGCAATATAGTTATCTATAGATATAGATGTTCCCAAAGCATTTCTAAGATATTTTTCAGTTTCTTCCCACAACTCCTTAATTTTTGGGCAATCCCAGACTACATGAGACCATGAGCCTCCCCCTTCCTTATCACAACGAAAACATCTTTCCTCGATCTGGGGATATATATTATGTAAAAATGAGGGAGTCCTATAGATTAACCATTTTGAATAGAATTGCATACGCTTAAAATTTGCCCCTCTAATTACTGAGGCATTCAGTTTATTAATTCTGCTCCAAATTGTTTTTGGGATCTGCAATTTTCTTTTTTGCTACATTTATCTCTCCTTTTATCACACGTAGTGACATGAGAGTTCTCACCAAGGATTTTCACCCAAGCACTTACTGCTCTTTTTTCAGAGATTTCTATAGCTTCAATTATTCTCTAGCTTAACATTGAAGTCTTAGCA
Source organism: Triturus cristatus (assembly GCF_964204655.1). Lineage (NCBI taxonomy): Eukaryota > Metazoa > Chordata > Amphibia > Caudata > Salamandridae > Triturus > Triturus cristatus. Next base: position 498,858,770 of record NC_140586.1, read on the forward strand.
TCTATAGGTTCCAAAAATGCTTTATTTTAATATGTGAATTTTTTGAGGGGATAATCAACTTTATTGAATTTTGAATGCATCAAAAACAAACAGCACCATTCAGAGCTACATCATATAAGGTAAGACCAAGGGAATAACACTTCACAGCGAAATCAAGGCTATACACATGTAAATCCAGTATCGACATATCCACTTCTAATCTGAAGACCAAGCCACTCCACATTAGTCTTCTATCACTCCCACCCATTTGCCCCACATGCGGCAACATTTCTTAGGGTACCCCCTGGCTACATAAAGAGACCGCTCCTGCACGGCACACCAGTCCACCTCCCTGCGTCAGTGCACCAATGTGGGCGCGGTATTGTCCAACTAGTGAGCAGCAATGTCCCTCTTGGCTACCACCAGTGCCGTAATAACCCCTTCAGCGCAGCGCGGATTTCCGCGCCGTGCTAAAGGTTCTGTGTGCGGGTGGGGCCATGACGGAGCGGTTCCGTCATGCGCACAGCGCAACCGACGCTCATGATGATACCGCTCCGTCATGAGCGTCGAAGGGGTTAAGGAAGAGTTTCTCAGCCCTGTTGCCATCCAACTCATCTGTGAGGCCCAGCAGAACACGTATAGGGTCGAGAGGAACCTCCCAGCCCACGACCTCCATCAGTTCTCGTGTTAAAGACTCCCAATACCCCTGTATCGCAGGGCAAAGCCACACCATATGATAGAAGTCTGCGTGGGAGTGGGAACAACGGGGACAGAGGGCATCAGGCCGAAGCCCAACATGGTGGAGACGCAGCGGTGTAAGATAGGCAGCATGCAGAAAGTATACTTGGACCAGCCGGAGCCTCGCTGAAACTGCAATTGTTTTAGGGGCCATCAGGGCGTCTCTCCAGTCCTCATCTCCCAGAGCCCCGAGCCAGCCCTCCCATTTATCTCAGAGTTGGGAGAGGGAGTTGGTGGTATTGTTGGTGAGTGATCAATAAATCCGGGAGATCCCTCCTCTCCCCAAATCGCCGTTCATGACTTGAGCCTCAGGTGGACTATACTCAGGCAAGGGGGTGCCATCTGGGATGTGGGAGTGGAGGGCATGTCGCAGCTGCAAATATCAGAAGAATTGAGAGGGGTGGAGGGAGTGCCTGGTCTGCAAGTCCTGAAAGGAGCGCAGATGGGTACCGCTCCAGACATCGCCCGACAAGGATACCCCAATGAGGTCCCATTGCCGGAACCCTGACAAGGAAGCAACCTCTCGGAGCCTGGTACCGCACCACAGGGGAGTGTATTGAGTCAGCCTGCCCGCCCAACGGGTATGACGTAGTGATGCTCGCCAAGCCAGGAATACTCTGCGCGTGAATTCAGGTAGAGCCCGAGGAACAACGGCTCCGTAAAGCATCCCCTGGATAGAGGAGAAGCCCATAGTGTGCAATTCCAAGTGATACACCGGGTCGGACCAGCCGCCATTAAACCAGTCGTGGATCGTAAGGAGTCGAGTCGCTAGGTAGTAGAGATAGAGGCTCGTCATTCCAAGACATCCATGGAAAGGTGGGATTCGGCATTGGGCCAGGGCCAGCCTGAGCCTCCGGCCCCCCCAGAGAAACTTAGCGGCCAGACCATCTATTTCACGGAACCAAGACCTAGCAAAGGAGAGATGTGTATTCTGAAGCATATACAAAAAGCGGGGTAGAATCATCATTTTGAACAGGGCTATCCTGCCCAGAGGGTTCAGGGGCAGTGTGCGCCATTTAAGGAGGTCGGCGCAGACCCGCTTAACCAGTGGGGTGACGTTGAGTGACCACGCGAGTTCGGGGAGAAGGGATATCCAGATCCCCAAGTACTTGAAGGATTGCCGTCGAAGGGGGATCCATTGTCAAAGCAAATAGAATGGGGAAGGAGCAGGATAGAGCTCCATTGACAAGGACCTGCGCCCGGGGTCGGTGGTAGAGCATTCTCACCAAGTTGCGGAAAGGAATGCCAAAGCCCATCTGTTCCAATACAGCCCCCAAATAGTCCCAGTCAACCGAGTCGAAAGCCTTCTCAAAGTCTACAAGAAGGAGAGACAAGTAGGGGGTCAGCAAGTGCCGGTTCGCAAGAGCAAGATGAAGGCGCCTAAGACAATGTCTAGTCCCTTGGAGAGGCATAAAGCCGCATTGGTCTGGGTGAACCAACTTAGCTAGATGCGATCGTATGCGGTTGGCCAAGACAGAGGCAAAGATCTTAAGCTCAGTATTGATGAGTGAAATGGGACGATAGTCCGAGCAGCAATGCAAGGGGGGCTGGGACTTGGGGATCACTATGATGGTAGCTAGGTCCGTCTCCGGGATGTACGAGCCGCACTCCACTGCTTCATTGTACATCGCTATGAGAGGTGAGACCAAGGTATCTCGGAAGAACGAATACATTTCTTGGGGGAGCCCATCCGGACCTGGAGTCTTACCGGCTGCCAGGCATGAGATGGCAACAGATACCTCCTCATGGGTGAGCAGAAGGTCCAACGCTGCCGCTTCAGAGTCACTAAGGCGAGGAAGGGGGAACCTTTCCCACCGGAGGAGCTCGGAGAGTGAAAGACCAGGCGTCCGTGCCGAATAGAGGGTAGCATAGTAGGTGGCAAAGCATTGAGCCACCGCTAACGGAGCACGATGGAGCTCACCGCTCGTATCAGCCACTTCCGGTATTATACGGTTGGCCATAGGGTAGGTGGCAAGGCGATGGAGAAGCTTCCCAGTTTTATCTCCCCAGCCGTATACTCGGGCCACGGATGAACGCCAGAGCAGTTTGGCGGCTTCCAGGGAGGTCTGTCTTATTTCATCCCTTAGGAATGCAAGTCTCCTTTCCCGGGCATCAGATCTATCCTCAGGGTGCAGTGTCTCGAGCTGGGCGGCCTGCGCTTCCAGAAGCGTGAGCTGGGAGCATCACTGGGGAATGGTCCGACAGGCCCCTAGGGAGGATAGAGATTGCTTAAATCGCTCGGCAATCCTGGGCCGGCAGAAAAACGTAATCTAGGCGCACATGTGTGCGGTGGGAGGCCGAGGTATGAGTGTATTGTCGCGCAGTCGGGTACCAAAGTCTCCAGGTGTCCCCGAGACCAGGCTAGCGGCCCATGTTGAGGGGAGACCGGATTGGGCAGTCCTGGAGGCAGAAGGAGGAGACGCGGTAATATGTGAACATTTAAGCATGTCCTTGGAATGTATGAGTCTATTTTCTATCTCAGGCCACTTTTTCCAAGAATTAGGGTTAAGAAAATCTTTAACTTGTCTATAGCCATTCTCCTCCCACTTTCTTAATATGCTAGGTTGTAATAGAGCGACCTCTCCCGTATGGAGATAGGACAGGTTCGTTGTGCTATTTATCTTTGGGATATCATAGAAACTAAACAATTATTTTTTTGTTTGAGAATACATTGAAGCACTTTGTACCTCACTATTTTAGGACCTTTCACTACTTTTGTTGGGTCCTTAATTTTATATTCTATTAAGATTTTATCCATAAAGAAATTATCTAGTGTCAGGTTATCTGATTGGACAAGGAATCTGTGCTTATTATATAGAAAATGATGAGCAAAATAGTATTGTCTTATGTTTGGGAGGGACAATCCTCCCTCCTCCTTTGAACAACATAAAGTGCTTAGCGCTAGTCTTGGTGTCTTATTAGTCCACAAAAAAGATGAGAATAAACTATCTATCTCTTTGAAAAACAACATTTGTAAAGCACACTGGGCTGCTGCAATCAAAAAGTTAAAAAGTGGTAGAATTGACATTCGGATCAGCTCCACACGACCAATAATTGATAATTGAAGTTGATTCCACCGTGCTAATAAAAATTTACATTTATGAAGCAGGGGAATGTAATTTAGATGAATCAGTTCCTCCACCCTTTCTGTCACATAAATCCCTAGATACCTCTTTGGATGGGAATGATATGTTAGCCTGAAATTTGGCATGACAGTATCCACTGAGCTGTTACAGAGTATAATTTCCGTCTTGGTCCTATTTATTTTGTATCCTCCTACTTCTTGAAATTCTGCAGAGGTGCCTAGAATCTCCTCTTGAGTATGTACTTTAGAATTAAAAAAAAAACAATATTGTTCGGCGTAGAGTTTTATATTTGTCATGCCTTGGAGAGGTGTGGTATATAAAGCCTTTTGTCTAATAGCTATTGCCAGTGGCTCTATAAAAAGTGCAAATAAAATCGGGGAAAGGGGGCAGCCTTGTCTTGTACCTCAATTTACTTGGCAGGAGCCTATATTAGTAGAATTAATTAGAAGTTGTGCCCGTGAGCCTTTATAGAGTCGACTTATTAATTTTATGAAGTCTTCTGGGAAACAAAATTTCTCATGTATTAAGAAAATACAATCCCAGGATACTAAATCAAAGGCTTTTCGGCGTCTAAAAAGCACACCTGAGCCTCAATACCATTCTTATGGAAACAATCTAGGGAGTCTATTAAAACATTGTATTCTTCACAAGTTGTCTTCCGGCCACAAAGCCGCATTGATCTGCGTGGATAAGAGGACCTACAATTCTATTCAATCGACTTGTAAGAAGCTTTGTAAAAATGTTATAGTCGACGTTGAGAAGACATAGGTTTGTATGAGTTGACGTTTTCCTTGTTTTTATCTTTCTTCAAAACGCTGACTACCACAGCTATATGAAAAGAGGGCGGGGTTCCCCTCCTTTAAGTAGATGGTTAGCTAATTTTAGGATTTGTGTATTAAGGATTGGAGCAAATCCTTTGCATAACTCTGCTGGGAGTCCATCATCCCCGGATGCTTTACAATTTGTAAGTGAACCAATCACCGAGTCAACTTCCTCAATAGTAAAATGTTCAAGTAATGATTCTCTAGCATCATCGTTCAGTGGAGGGATCGGCAATTTATCAAGAAAACCTGTAATGAGGTGTGGAGATATTTGCCTATCCGTCTGATTGATTTTCCTATGTTGTCTCAAAAAAGGATCTCTTATATCCTTAGCATTCGTTAGTTGTTTATTGGCCTCTTCGTCCTGTATGCTGTCAATTCTGTTTTGGACCTGTTTCTCTTTTGCCTGCCACGCAAGGGGTTTCCCTGTGTACTCACTCTCTTCATATACCTTTTGAAGATAAGCCCTGCTCGCTGCATCTCCTAGTTGATAGTAATAGTCCTGCATCTGTAGTTTTGCTTGCATTTTTTTCAAAATTTCTATGCTTCATATGGACGTAGTTCGCCTGCGCTAGTCTTGCCTCAATCCTTAATCTTTCTTGTTTTTTAGCTTTTTGTTGCGGAATTTCTTTTGATGTAATTGCTCCTCGAAGAGTGGCCTTAAATGCATTCCATACTATATTTATTGGTGCTGAATCTGTATTGATGGAAAAGAAAACGTTAATCTCATTGACTATTTCCGTGCACCAGTTTTCCTTTTCCAGGTTCAGTTTATTCAAATACCATCTCATCGGTATTTTCGCCCTTAACCCTGAGCTCACTATTTCCATCTTAATTAAAGCATGATCTGAGAATGCATTTGGGACGTGTTCATACGCACTAATCTTAAGGCTATATGAAATAAGAATAAATCTATTCTGGAGGCTGTATGAAGCCCAACTTCTGTAAATTAGTCTTCAAATTCCATTAAGGTCTGACCAACACAGTACTATTAAAAAAACATTGATTGTCATACCATTTACCCCAACCCCATTCTGATTTTGGCTACCAGGCACTTGAAACACACACTCGCCAAACAGCACTAGATAATTTTACATAATTTGTTCTCTCAATCATCTCCTGTCCAGCAATGGTGCCTACATTGCTCCTACAATACCTCAGCAGAGAGTGAGAGAGGACTATAGTCCCTTAAGGACTTGGTTAAAGTGTTAGGTTACCATATAACTAGCACTCCCTTTCCTTTTCCACAACTTGCAATATTGTAAAAGCACAGTGTATTTTTTCGGCATGGAAAGGGTATGATAATCCACTGCTAAACTAATCTTAAGACTAGCTGTTGTTGTGTAGAAGGATCAAAAATCCTGAATCTTCTATTTCCTGTACCAAAGACATTATTTCCAACTGGTGTAATGTTGTTTCAATCCTCTGTGGTAAACCATTGGTAATTCAGCCGAGTTTCTGCTGGCTGTTCAATCCCATATACTTGCTTGCCAAAAGGATACGTCATACACTGGATGAGATGAAAGGCATTTTTGAGTTGCTGGTGCAGCAACAGGATTGCATATGACTTTGGAAATATTTCAAAGCCCCAGAGTTTTTATGTAACCAGGGGCTTTGGAAATAATCCCAAAACTTGCAGAATTCCGTTGCTGCACATCATAGATGGAGAAGGAATGCTTTCCTGTATAGGTGCACTTTGAAATAGATGTTAAACCTCAGACTCCTACAAGGCTATAAAGTATCCATATTAGAAGATAATATTAATGAGTTAATTGTCCATACCTGGTGTTATCTGTGCGATTATGCCGGGTACAGAGGTGGCTACTTCTTACTCACTTAAAGATTGGGTTGTGAGTATGATTAGTCCAGTAAAATGTGTTTTTAGTCCAGAAGAAGCAACATGAATTTTTCTTGGCAGAGAAACATGTTGACTTTTTTGGTGAATTAAAACAGTAAAAAGTATTAATATTCTTGTGTTGGTACACATATTATAACGTTGAATGCTCAGCTAGTACAGCTGCTGCTAGTGGTGGCACTGGGGGGGACTGCACATGCTCCAGTCTCTCTCAGGAGCTGTGTTAGCTATGCAGGTTTACAGGAGCCCTGCAAATTTACATTGTTATACTAACAACTGCCATCCATTTCACCAGCACTGCTGCAGCTAGCACAAGAGAATCTTCATTTACGACAGCATGGAGTGCTGAGAGCTACAACAGCAGCAAGGGAGGTTTAATCTGTGATGGTGTTCAGACATTATTGGCTATCCCTTTGCCTCCATTGCAGTGCATAGGAACTGGACCTCCTATATGCTGTAAATGGAAGCACACACTGTTAACTCCTTAACTGCGGCGCAAATTCCGCTGCGGTGCGGGAGTTTTATTGAGTGGGCGGGGCCGCGTCGGCTAATAGACATGCGCAGCACTTCCGAGGTAGTGCTCGCGACGGCCGTTGGCCGACGCGCGCACGCAATGGGTTAACAGAACTGCAGCCAATAAAATGGTGAGTTTCCATAAAGAGGCTTTTCAACAATAGGGCTAAATATAAACCACTCTATATCCATTCTTTTCTTGCTATGACTTGAGCCCTAACAATCGGCCAAAGCGGGCTCTAGGAAGATATCATATAAAGGTGGAAAAGCACAGAAGAGAGGAGTAGATTGTTTAAAAAAAGCCTATCAGTCAAGGAAGAATTTTATTAAACATCTCTGCATTTCTATGCACCTTTCAAAACTGTTTTCACTGACATTTTTATCCATTTCGATCTTCAAAGCAGTTGAGCAGGTATAAGGGTGAAATGGGGACAGCCTGTCCCGCGCCCCTGCCAAAGGTGTCAAAGGTGTCATGACCTTTCAATGTCAAGATGAGAAACGCTTTTTAGGAACAAAGCAGGACAGTTTTTCCATATTTCCTTTAGGGGTGAGTGTCAAGTTGAAAGATACCATTCCTGGGTGTTGACCTGGGTTTGTTGTCTATTGGAAATTTACCTTCAGATAAGCAACATATACACTTGTAATGCACAAAGTAGGGCACCCAGTATGAAGGCATACTGGGCATACATTTTCTTGAATATGGCACCTAAACTGCCTACCTATTCGTGGATTTAAGGAAAGGTGGTGGCTCAGGACAACCCAAGAATTTTCACCCCTCGGTTGCCATCCATCCTTTTCACAATCTTCCCATACTAGTATATCTCAGTTTCCAGCACTATTGACTATTCTAGGATGTCTCTTGAATGAACAACCTGCAGCAGAGAAGGAGGGCATACCGATACAGAGAAACTCAAAACACTCCAGATAGTAAACACATGAGCGAATCTTTTGATTTTTGCTGATTGTACATACATACATTTTATAATTCAAAGTCCAGTATGAAGCACTATATATTGCTCCAGTTTTTCCCAAATACTACTTTTATTGAAACAACTGCTGATATTTCAGGGCGTGATGTGTCCTTCTGCAGATACCTATATGCAACTAGTCAGTCATAGCCGAATCATGGCAGACCCACTAAGTCCTTCATACTTCCAAGTTTAATAACCTGAAAACCATTACTTTTTATGGACTTATTTATAGCCTGAGTAAACTACCTCTATACAACTGTCGTGCCACTTTGTTGTGATGCTGTTCTAACAGCATAATTGAAAGATGACTTAAGATACTGCAAGAGTAGCCTCCATTTAATAGCCCAAAACCAGTTGAGGAGAAGTGACTGGAAAGAAGGCAAAAAGTAACTGTCTTGTTCCAAAGAATGAGGGAACGGTCCTTCCTGCCCCCAAAATCATGACCAAAATGCTTCATCTTTCCAGGAAGCCTATTCTATAGCACTATGGAGTCCACTGGAAACCAATTGTTTCCTTTGATTCCGATTGAACTTGACACGTCGACCCACAAATATACATATTTTTTTATCATATTATTAGTATTTATACCTTAAATCACTCTTTAAAAAACTAATTTTCATTTCAGCAGAAAACTTAAATGCTTGGGTGCTTGAAGCATTGTTTGACAAAATTGCACAATTTTCTTTATTCACAGAAGGGGTTCTGCCTTTTTAGCAAATTCAGAAACTTCAGAATCAAAGAAAGAGAATTTTTATTAGTTTGCTCTAAAGCAAAATTATGTATTTGGCAACATAGAAAATAATTGCCATTGGTTTTTATATGTTAACCTGAGTGAGCTTTGAGGTTGGGCAAGATAGACTTAGCTTTTCATCTTCACTTTGTTAAATAAAACGATAAGAAATGCTTTGAAAGAACCAAACAACAGAAGAAATCAGAGGGTGGGTTAAACTGTAGCACCCAATTTTAGAAAGAGTTTTATGAGATAGCGGATGCCCAACTGGATTGTCTTATAACTGTTGAAAACTGGATTGTTAAAGGTGTAAGATGGACAGCTGAAGGGATGTCTTAGGACAAAATGGCAGTGTTTAATGGATGACATGTCTTTTGAGGACCTGCTGCTTATATTTAGAGATTAGATTTGAAGCGGGATGGGGCATTTGAAGACCTGGTAATGAGCCTATGAGGGCTAGTGTGTCTCAAGGGAGATGAGTATTTGTAGTTGATGGATGAAGGTCTCTGAGGATCTGAGGGTTTGGGTGTCAGAAAAAAGGAAGAGGGTGTCTGAAGGGAGACTAATATTTCCAAGGGGCTGGTAAGGTCACTAAGGGTATGATGAGTCTTCTTTGAAGGAAGGCAAAGGGTTCTGATGTCTGGTTGGGATTAAAGACTCAAAGGGATGAATGAATGCTGGCAGATGCACGTCTGAAATCGCTAATGACAAAAAAATAGTGTCTGAAGGCTGGCTGAGAATTAATTTCTCCAAGATCATATTTGGGATATCTGAGGCCAGGCAGTGCTTTCTAGAGTGGGGTGGGACTGTTTGAAATTATGGTGCGGACTGTGGGTCTTTAGAGCTGGGCTGATGCTCTATGAGAACGTGCTTGGTGTGGTTGAGGGCAAAGGATTTCTGAAGGCCATGTGAAGGTGTTGAAGGAACAGTTGGGTCGTCTGATAGACAGTTGAGGGCTTCAGAGTGCAAAATGATGGCATGAGATGGCTATGCAAGACCCATCTGTGGGGTCTCTGATGGCCAGTTGATGCATCTAAAGGTGTGGCACGACCGTTGTAAATAAGTCTTTAAATTCTACTAGGTACTAATCAATTTATGCATGCCTTTACCTGGAATCCTTTACCATGCAGTACCTTTACAATGCAAAGCCTTTGTCACGCACGCCTTCACCTCGAATATGCCTTTACCACCCATGTTTTTAAAATGCAATGTAAGTATATATAAAGTAAATTAAACCTATATCTGTGTGTGTGTGTGTGTGTGTTTGTGCATGCGTAAGTGTGTGTTTGTGTGTGCGCGCGTGAGTGCGTGTGTAAAATGTTCTTTGTGGGGAACACCCTCAAATCCACCACCTTTTTAAAATAAATTGTTCTCAATTTGGGAACCCCCCGAAAACCGCCACCTGTTTTAAATTACTATTACACTCTTTGCCCTACCCACCTCTAAACCATAAATACTCTCTCAACCTTCCTATGCCCCTACCCACACCTCAACCCTAGAAACACCCAACCCATCCCTTGCCCCTACCCACCCCTAAACACTAAAAATAACCTCATCACCCTATACCCTTTCCTTTCCCGTAAACCCTAAGAAAACCTCACCACCTTATAGTACTACCCACCTCTAAATCCTAAATACACCCTTACCAACCAATAACCTTACCCACCCTTAAGACCTAAAAACACACTTACCACGTTATACCCCTACCCACCTCTAAACCCTAAAGCCACCCTCAACACTCTATGCCCCTACCCATCCCTAAACCTTAAATAACACCCTTACCACCCTATACCCCATAACCCTACAAAACATCCTTTCTTCCCTATACCTCTCCCACTAAATCCTAAAAACACCCTTACCACCCTATACCCCTACCCACCTCTACACCCTGGAAACACCCTTACCACCCAATACCCTTACCCTTCCCAAACCCTAAATTATAGATAATCTCACATACACACACCTTACATATACTAACCTTCATGGGAAAGGTATGTGTGGTAAAGGGTTTGTGCTGAGGAGGCAGTGCTTGGTAAAGGTATTGTTGTAAAGACATTTCGTGATAAAGACAGGGCTGTAAACGCTGTCTTCCTTGTCACCCTATTTGCGCCTACCCCATTCTGATATTGCCTGCCAGGCACCTAAAACACACACTCGCCAAACAGCACCAAGACATTTTACGTAATTTGTCCTCTCAAACCCCTCTCTCCTCCCACCTGCTGCTGCTCTACAACAATGGTGCCTACACTGCTCCTTCCATGTCACTCTTGGAAGAGAGTGAGAGTGAACTTTAGTCCCTTATGGACACTGGCTCAAGGAAAAAAACATTTAACCCGCCAATCATTTGTCTTCCCCAACTTGAAAAAATTGCTAAAGCACAGTGTGTTTTTCCTTTTCCGCCTGTGAAGGGTATTTTAATCCACTGGTAAACTAATCTAACGACTTTCTGCTGTTGCCTGGAAGGATCAAAAAAATGTAATCCTCTGTTTCCGGCAGCAGAGACAGTATTTCCAACTGATGCAATGTTGTTTCGATCCTCTGTGGTAAACCACTGATATTTTAGCCTAGTTTCTGCTGCATGTTCAATTCCACATACATGCTTGCCAAAAGGATAAGTCATACACTGATCAGATGAAAGGCATTTTTGAGCTGCTGGTGCAGCAACAGGATTGCATATGACTTTGGAAATACTTTCAAAGCCATAGCGTCTTTAGGCGTCGAAAACTCATATGGAACCAGGGGCTTTGGAAGTATTTCCAAAAACATGCAGTCTTCTTGCACATAATAGATGGAGATGGAATTTGTTAATGTATAGGTGCACTTTGAAATAGAAGGTAACCACCAGCCTTTTATAAGGTTAAACATTATTCAGATTAGAAGACATTATAAAGATTTAATTATTACCCCCAGGTCCCTTATGTCCTCGTCCCATTCATAACAAGTGGAGATGACCATCTCCCGACAGAAAAAAACAAAGGGAATGCTGGGACCCTAATACTGCCCCTCCCACCGGGAGTACATAAGCAGTACTTACCCAGCATCCCGCCCGTTCTTTTTTCTGTCTGTCGACAGACTGCATGTGGTGTGCTGGTGCTGCTCCTGCTGGGCTGGAGTGGCGGTCTTCTCTTCTCCTCCCCCCGCCCGGCTGCCTGGCTGTGCGGGCGCGGGGTTTCCTGGACTGTCTCTTGGCCTGCCGGGCTTGCTGGGAGTCAGTCTCTGTTCCTGCCGGAATCCTGCTTGGCCGCCCGGCCCTTTGCGGCTGGGGCGTGTGCTCCTGTTTCCTTCCGGTTCACGGGTGCGTCTTCCAGAGCCTGGCCGGGTGAGACGTGCCTCGCTTACGATGTTCCTCCTCATTCTCCTGGTTTCCTGCTGGAGGTTGGAGGGGGGGGGGCCTTGGCCCGCTTGGCGGCCTTTCCTTCTTTTTTGCGAGGATTTGCAGGTTTCCCTTCGACTTTCTTTGCGTGGGTGCGCTTTGCCTTCCTCCTTGTTGGAGCGGCCCCCCGCACCCAGCTGTTGCGGCGTCTCCTTGGGCCCTGGCACATACGTGCTGCCTTGCGTGCCCTTGATGGGCATCTGCTGTCGGACGCTATGGGGCCCTTCTTTCGGGGGTTGTCTGCAGCACCGGTTTCAGTTGTGCTGTTTCATGTGCTGTTCTGTGCTGCCACTGCCTGTGCCTCTGCGTCCCGACCTTCGTCCTGTTGGGGTCTGTCGTGTGCTGTTGCGGTGTATCCTGTGGGATGTTGTCACTGCGGGGGGGGGGGTGGCCCTACGGGTGACGCGCCTGGTTCTGCTGTCTGTTCCTTCGGGGTCTTCGGGGGCGCCCGCTCCTGTTTGCAGCTGTCGGGGGTTGCGATCCCGGGTTCTGTTCCTGGGCTCCAGTCCCATGCTTCCGAGGTCACCCGGGTGGTCCGTAAGCATCCTTACATGCCCTCACTCCCCCCTGTGATGGTTGCAGGGGTGCTGTCCTTATTCAGACGTTTCAGTGAGCATGGAACTGGTGTCGAATGCCTGTTGGACGCTTGCTCGAATGCGCCAAGTTTGTTCATGCAGTTGGAGGAGTTGGGGGTTTGTTCGTGGACTCCCTGCGGTTCAGGGGTATGTGCCATCTGTGGCTGCTGGTTCTGGTCTCAGCGGGAGGTGCTGGGCCCTTTGCCGTGGGTTGTCTCTCCTCCTGTGGGTGGCTGCCTCTAGGGTGGCCCTCGCTCGTCGTTTCTGCCTTGGCGGTCTCTGTCATGCCTTGCCTTGGGGTTGCGGGCTTCGCTGCCGTGGCTCTGTTTCCTTTGCAGGGTCTGGCTCCCCACCCCCGTGCTTGCTGTGCGCTGGCTGTTTCCTGTCCGGTGGCACTCCGTCCCTAGGTTGGGCCTTTGCTGGCTCGGGGCTGGTGCGGGCGCTGCCGTGCTGGGGCATGGGTCAGGTTCCTCGTGGTCCCCCACCGTCTCGCTTGTTTCCCGGCCTGGTTCTCTTGTCGGTGCTGGGTGCCTGGTGGTGTATTTTGGCCGGTCCTTGTTCCTGGCTGCATGTCTCCCTTTGCTTGGTGCCTGGCCCTGCCGCTCCTGCCTCTCTGGCGGTTCTTTCTTGTTTAGCCGGCCCTTGACGGTGTTCGGGGTGTTCGGTTGTCGTCTTGGGTGCTGCTGTGTTTCTGCCTGCCTTCTGGTACGCTGGCCGCGGTGCTTGTGTCCTCCTGGGGTTCCCTGCACTTGCGGTTTGATGGCTTCCCTGGGTGTTGCGGTTAGGGCCTTGGTCCTCCTGGGCCTGATTGGCCGCCGTGCTCCTGGCCCTTGTTCTGGTGTGGGCGGTTGTTCTTCAGCTGCCCACGTCGCTGGGGCTTACCCTCTCCTGGGCGTTTGGTCCTGCCGGGGTCTGCCCGCTCTTTCTGTCGCGCCTGCCGGTCCTGCTCCTCTGGGTGTTCCTGGTGCTGGTGCTGTGGTTTGGCCTTGGGTGCCTGGGTCCGTGGTGGGGTGCAGTGTTCGCCTCCTCCTGTTTCCCGGGGTTTGAGCCTGTTGCTGCCTCCCTTCCAGCGGCTGGTGTTTGTCCCGGTGCCTTCTGTGAGCTGGGGTTGCTTGGTGGGGGCTGGCTGGCTGGTGCTGACTCCCTCTGCTTGCCTCTTCATTGCTGGGTGCTGCTCTCTTGGTTGCTCCTGGCTCTGGCGCTCCCTTGGCGCTGTTGCTAGCTTTTGGGGTTTCCTTGGCTTTGTCCTCGTGTTCCCTGCTTTTGCTGCTCCCCTGGTCTGTTTCCTGTGTCTTTGGCTTCCTTCGGTGGGCCCTAGCTGACCCTCCTGGTTCGCCCTTCGGTGCTGCTCGGTCTGGTTTGGGCTCCTGCTCTTCCTTTCCTTTGCGCCCCACCCGGGGTGTGTTCCCTGTGCGGTTCACCTGCCTGGGGTTCGGGCCACTGCTGTCTGGGTCTGGCTGTCTTTCGCTGTTGCCATGTCCTGGGCACTGGCGCATGTTTTCCCCTCTTCTGTTCTGCGGTTGGGGTTCTCTCTGGTCTCTGGGGGCGGTTGCTCTCTGGGGGGTCCTGGTCTCATCTGGTCCCCTTCCTGGTTGCCTGGCTGGGGTCTGCTGGGGTTTTCTGGCTCCTGCGGGTTTCTGGCGCCTGTTGGTCACTTTCTTCGGCCCTGCATCCTTGCCTATGCGCTCTCTGGCTGGCCTGGCGGGTCGCTCCGATGGTGTTGGGCTCTGTCCGGGTGTGTCCTTCTGGGCCTGCTCCTGCTGGTAGCTCTCTTGCCGGGCTTGTTTTACCTGTGGTTGGGTGTCCATGTTTCTGCCTGGTCCTGGTGTCTCCCTTGTGGGATGTTGGAGTTCTCCCGGTGCTCCTTCTTCATTGGCCCTCTTTCTGCTGCCTTGTTCGAGCCTGTGTGGGGTCCTGGTGTTCGGTGCTTCTGGGCTGGCATGTCCAGGGTTGCCTTCTGTTGCTCCTGGCCTGCTGGCTTCCTGCTGGTGTGGCGAGGCCTCTGGCGAGGCCTCTTTGGTTTGCTGGCTGTTCGGTCGCTTCCCTGCCGGCTGTGGGGTCTGTCTACGGGGCTTTCCTGGTTCTTTCCTGGTTCCGGTGTCTTGGCTCGCTCCTGTCTTCCTTTGCTTGCCCTGGGTCTGCTCCCGGTGTGGGTATATTTTGGGTGCCCCCCCCTTCTCTTGTAGGGGTGCGGTTCTGTGATGTTCGTCATCGCCTCTGTGGGGTTCGCCCTCCTGGCTGCGGGTTGTCCGGGGTCTGCTGTTGGTTGGCCCTCTGGCTTCTCTGCTTCCTCCGGTTTCCGCTCGGCGGTTTCTCTTGTTTGTTTCTTCTGGCGGTGGTGGGCTGGGGGTCTCTGTGGGCCTTCCTGCCCTTGCTTTGGCCTTTGTGCTGCCTGGGCTCTTTTATGTGGGCTGGTTGGGCCTGCGGGTCCTCCTGCGTGGGCGGGTTGCTTGGCTCCGGTCCTGGCTTCCTGGTTCCTTTGCGTTTGTTGCCCTGTTTTTTGGCTGTTTCTTGGCTCCTCTCCAGCGTTTTCTGGGGTCGGGCCTGGTGGGTTTCTGGCCTGGGGACCGTGCGCCCTGAGGCCTTTTTCCGATGCTCCTGCCCTTGCTGCGGGCTTGGCCGGGATGTTGGGTGCCTGTGCGATTCTCCGCTGTGTTGGCGCGTGTTTTTTTCTGCCCTCTGTCGTTCGGCGGGTTCCTGCCTGGTTGTCTCCTGGTTTGGGGGCAGCCAGGGGTTCTTGTTTCCCTAGTCTTGCGCCCTGCCTTGTTTTCCCTCCCTTTGGGGTTGGGGGTTTTTGGGGTTGTGGCCGGTGGCCCTGTCCCCTCCCTTGCTGGTTCTGTTAGGTTCCGGCTTGTTGGTTTCCGGTCTTTTTTGGCCTCTCTGTTATTTGGTCCGCTGCTGGTTCTTTCTGGGGGCTTCTCTTGCCTGTGGTATTTTGGGTTGGCTTCTTCTACCCCTGCTGGTCTGGGTTCGGTGTCCGTCCTGGTTGGGCTGGCGGCCCCCTTGCCTGTGGGTTTTTTTGGCCTCCTCGGGTTTCAGGTGTCTGCCTCCTTCCCTCTCTTTTCGGTTTGGTTGGGTTCTGGTTCCTGACCTCTTGTTGCGGCTCCTCCCTCTAGGTTGGGTGCATGGTGGTTGTCGTTTGGTGGCCCTGGTGGTGCTGGCGTTTCTTTCCTGGGTCCTGGTCCTCTTCTGCGAGGTTGGGTGGGCTTCCTCCTCTGTCCTCTCTGGGGGCCGGGTCGTATGGTTTGCTGGGTTGGGCCAGTTTCTGGCCTGTGCTTCCCTCCTACCTTGTTGGTCTGGGTGTTTGTGCCTGCGCCCTGTTGCCTGGTCTTGGCCTCTTTCTTTGGCCTTCTTCGGGGCGGTCGTGTCTGCTTGGTGTCCGTGCGGCTGCCGGGTCCTGTGTGCCCTCCTGGTGGTTCTGGGCTGGGCTACATTGTCTGGTGGGTTCCTTGGCCGTGTCCTTTGGGTCTTGGTCCTGTTTGCCCTGTCTCCGGTTTCTCTGGTTGGCGGCCGCCTTGTTGGGGCCCTGGCCTTCTGGTTTTTTTGGTTGTCTCCGGTCCTTGTTTGGTCCCTGCTGTCCTGGGTTGCGGGCCGGTTGCTTCCTCCGGTCCCTCTTTCCCTTCTTCTCGGTGCTCCCTTGGGTTGCTGCTTTGTTGTGGTTTCCTGGGTGTGCTTGTGGGTTCGGAAGGCCGGTGTTCTGCTTTGGTATTCTCCACTTGTTATGAATGGGACGAGGACATAAGGGACCTGGGGGTAATGTTCTATTACTTACCGGTAATCTTCATTACTCCGGGTCCCGTTGTCCTCGTCCCATTCATACTTCCCTCCCTCCCGCCCGGGCGGCCGGCCTTCCTGTCTGGGCTTGGTTGTACAGGCGGGATGCTGGGTAAGTACTGCTTATGTACTCCCGGTGGGAGGGGCAGTATTAGGGTCCCAGCATTCCCTTTGTTTTTTTCTGTCGGGAGATGGTCATCTCCACTTGTTATGAATGGGACGAGGACAACGGGACCCGGAGTAATGAAGATTACCGGTAAGTAATAGAACATTCTTACCTAACAGTTGTCTGGGAGATTAAGGTGGGTACAGAAGTAGCTACTTCTTACTCACTTAAAGATTGAGTTGTATGTATGATAGGTCCATTGAAACGTTAGGATTAGTCTAGAAGAAGTAAAATTAATTGTTCTTGGCAATGAACCATGTTGAAATTTTTGTTGGACTAAAATAGTAAAGATTTTTAATATTCTCCTGTTGGTACACATATTATAAAGTTACCACTACTACAGGTGCAGCAGGACGGGACTCATGCAGCAGAAGGTTGTGCACGACTCAGAGATCACCAGCAGCTATTTTTGAGGTATGAATGAATAGAACATATATGAAATTGACATCATACATGATGGTAATGCATGGTGGATAACTGAAAAATCACTTTTTATTCAGGTTGTGACAATAACTTATCTGTCCAAAATCAGTTGTTTCCATTGCGGATGTAACATTGTTTTAACAAAGCACCAAAGTATGTAATGTCTTAATGGCAGCAATCCATCGATCTTGCTCTTTCTGCAATTGCTGCATTGACCTTGACATGCTTTGCAGATGCCTATTAACAGTCTTAATTTGTTTGGTTTGCAGGCACTGTACTGAAATTATGGATTTCTCCAAACCACCAAACATAGTAGACCTGTGTGCCATGTCATCTGACACACTGTCATTGTGGACTGTTGCTGGTTGAACTCTACTGTGCCAGTGTGTCCCTGCTGTGGGATTGTCCCTCATCACCGTCCACAAAGTATGGTAGTGGTGCAACAGTTTCTCTCCTAGTATTTGGAGTTGGAGTAATGGGCATAGGAGTTGGTATTGTGCTGTCCTCTATTTACACTTGTGTGTCAGTAGCTTCTTGAGCCTCAATTGTTGCTGGCATGTCCTGGGTATGATCTGTGTCAATGCATGTACATAATTAGTGTAAATAAATGCTTTATGTTTGTTCAAAATATTGTTGTATCTGTGCTTCCTGTGTTTGCAACATGTTTATGATGTACAGATATGTGTAGGTTAGTCATCAGCACGCAGTACAGCATGCAACTTTGGTGTACTACAACTCCCATGATGCATTGCCAAAGTACAGCATGCATCAAAATGTAGTTTTGTTTGCTGTGATGTTGTACTTGAGGAAATACAAACATTATGTTACGTTAAGTAAGTGAAGGGGAGGTGATTTACCCTGGCTGGTGCCGGCAGGATTGGAGGTGTCAACGTCTGACACTCCCACCACACTTTCTTGTTCCAGTGTCCCCTCGATCAGTAATTCCATTGAAGTGGGGTGTTTGGAGGATCGCCCACCTGTGCCATGACCCTAGCCATTCTGCTGGCCACCTTCTCCTTTGTGCGGAATCTCAAGTCATACCAGTGTTTTCTGATCTCTGGTATTGTTCTCTATGTGACATCAAGGGAGTTCACCTTCTCCAAGATCCTGTTCCATATCTTATTTTTCTGGCTCCCAGGAACAGTAAATGAAGCCCTACCAAACAGCTGGTCCATTTGTGCCACATATTCTGCAGTTAGAAGCTGCAACTCCTTTTCAGAAAACTTGACCTTACGCTTCCTGCTTCCAGAATCCTTGTCCCCATCTTCCTTGGACATGGTGTGGTTCAAGCACAGGTGTTATACTGCCAGTGGTGGGACAGGTGCATTCCTTCCTTGAAGCACCTTCCTAGGCGTCTGGGCTGTGGTCACACCATGCATTTCTTAACTTCCTGGTCTGACATCATCATTGTGCACTCTGAATGAATTGCGATTTCCTAACTGCGATTGCAAATCTGCAGAAATCACTATTAGTTGAATCCCCTGTTACCTACATCTCATTTTGCGATTCCCTAAGAGCGATTTCTATGGATTTGCTATTTGGAGATCGCAACGCCTAACTTTTGTACATGCGGGCCTCAATTTTTCCATTAAATGCTTTTAGGTAATATCTGCCCTCAGTGATATTAAGCATAATTGGTTTGATCAGAGGATATTCCCACAGCTCTTCTAAATGGATAGATAATTGTCCTTTCCATTTAATGAATCTCAAATTAATCTCTTCAATATTTAGAGAATCAGGATGTTTACTAGTATATTATTCCTCATGCAACCAGTTCAAGCATAATAAACATTGGATGATGGTCGCTTTCTTTTCTATACCCAATCTTAAAGTTCTGTCAATTAGCAAAATCTTTGATGTGCACATAGGTGTGATCTAAAATAGATTGTGACCAGCTGACTAATCAGTGTGATTTGCTGGTTGGTCACCAGAAGGCCTCCCGTTTAAAAAACAAAAGACCAAATCATCAAAAAAAGATCCAACATATTTATCAATAGGTTTCTGGTTAACAGTCGAGTACTTTAAAATCGGAATGCCAAAAAACTGTGTTCAGAATCCTCATCTGCTGTAAAAGTGCGTTCATGTAAAAGGTTTGCATAAAAATCACCAGTGATAATAATCATTGCATGTTTGAAAACTTCTATTTGATCTTCTAAAAGAGACAGACAAGAAGAAACACTAAAAAGTTCTTTTAGTAAAGGAGCTGAGAAATATATATTTATAATCAAAAGTCTGGAATGATCTAAAAGCTCAATCAACACAGTCAATATGAAAGGAGATTTAAATAACACATCTGAATATTTGAGCTTTAAGTTAAGGTTGATTAAGGTAATTACCTTCCAGTAGGCCTGCCTATTTTATTCTTGATTTCATTTACTTAAACTCCTCAACATTTAAGATAAAACAATGATCCGTTCTCCAAGATTCCTGAAGACAGACAATATGGTCTCTGAAAGCCAACCGTGGGGCTCTGAGGGCCAGCTGGCTGGGTCTGGAGATGAAGCACAACCTCTGTAAATTAGTCTTTAAATTCTATTAAGGACTGACCAATACAGTACTATTATAAATGCATTGATTGTCAGACCATTTGCCCCAACCCCATTCTGATATTGGGTACCAGGCACTTGAAACACACACTCACCAAATAGCACTAGATATTTTACATAATTTGTTCTCTCAATCCCCTGCTGTCCAGCAATGGTGCCTACAACCCTCCTACAATAGCTCAGCAGAGAGTGAGAGAGGACTATAGTCCCTTAAGGACTTGGTTAAAACGATAGATCACCATATAACTAGCACTCCATTTCCTTTTCTCCAATTTGAAATATTGTAAAAGCACAGTGTATTTTTTTGCCCTCGAAGGGGTATGATAATCGGCTGCAAAATTAATCTCACGACTTGCTGCTGTTGCCTAGAAGGATCAGCAGCATGCGAGGTTTAGTCTGTGATGGGGTTCAGACATTATTGGCTATCCCTTTGCCTCTATTGCAGTGCATGGGAACTGGACCTCCCATGCACTGTAAATGGAAGCACACACTATTAACAGATCTGCAGCCAATGAAATGGTGAGCTTCTATAAAGAGGCTTTTCAACAATAGGGCTAACTACAAACGACTCTATATATATTCTTTTCTTGTTATGACTTGAGCCCTAACAATCTGCCAAAGCTGGCTCGAGCAAGATATCATACAAAGGTGGAAAAGCACAGAAGAGAAGAGTAGATTGTAAAAGAAAAGCCTGGCCATCTGTCAAGGAAGAATATTATTAAACATCTCTGCATTTATATGCACCTTTCACAACTGTTTTTACTGACTTTGCTATCCATTTCGATCCTCAAAGCACGTGAGCAGCTATAAGGCTGAAATGGGGCCAGCCTGTCCCGCGCCCCTGCCAAAGGGCGAGGGCATTTTGAGGGGTCATGGCCTTTCAATCTCTTTATGATTTCAGATTGTAGGAAGAAAAGTGGACACTTTTTCTATATTTCCTTTTGGGGTGAGTGTCAAGTTGACAGAAACCATTCCTGGGTGTTGACCTGGGTTTGTTGTTTATTTGAAATTCACCTTCAGATAAGCAACATATACAATTGTAATGCACAAAGTAGGAACACCAGTATGAAGGCCTGCAACTCTGCATACATTTTCTTAAATATGGGCACCTAAATTGTCTATGTATTCATTGATTTTACAAAAGGGGGCTGCTCAGGACAACCCGAGAATTGTCACCAATTGGTTGCCATCCATCCGTTTCACAACCTTCCCTTACAAGCATATCTCAGTTTCCAGCACTATTTACTACTCTAGAATGTCCCTTGAATGGACAACCTGCAGCAGAGAAGGAGGGCACACATATACAGAGAAAATCACAACACTCCAGATAGTAAACATATGACCGACTCTTTTGTAATTCAAAGTCCAATATGAAACACTATGTATTGCTCCAGTTTTTCCAAAGTACTAATTTTATTGGAACAACTGCTATTATTTCGGAGGGTGATGTGATTTCTGCAGATGCTTATATGCAACTAGTGAGTCAGAGACGAATCATGGCAGACCCACTAAGTCCTTCATACTTCCAAGTTTAATAAACTGAAAACCATTACTTTTGATGTACTTTTCTATAGCCTGAATAAACGACCTCTATACAACCGTCGTGCAACTGCGTTGTGGTGCTGTGCTAACAGTATAATAGAAAGATGACTTAAGATACTGCTAGAGTAGCCTCCATTTAATAGCCCAAAACCACAGAGTTGAAGAGCGCTGACTGTAAAGAAGGCAAAAAGTAACTGTCTTATTCCAAAGAAGGAAGGAACAGTCCTTCCTGCCCCCAAAACCATGACCAAAATCTGCATCATCTCTCCAGGGAGCCCATTCTATAGCACTGTTGAGTCCACTGGAAACCAATTGTTTCCTTTGATTTCGGTTGAACATGACAGGTCGATATACATATATACATTTTTTAAAATCTTTTTATTAGTATTTATAGCTTATATCACTCTTTAAGAAACTAATTTTCATTTCAGCAGGAAACTTAAATGCTTGGGTGGTTGAAGCATTGCTTGCCAAAATTGCACACTTTTCTTTATTCACAAAAGTGGTTCTGCCTTTTTAGCAAATTCAGAAACTCATCATAGAAAAAGTGTGTAGTTCATAAGAAAATGCAGAATCAAAGAAAGAGACATTTTTATTAGTTTGCTCTATAGAAAAATTATGGACTTGGCAAAATAGAAAATCATTGCCATTGGTTTTTATATGTTAAACTGAGTGAGCTTTAAGGTTGGGCAAGATGGACTTCGCTTCTCATCTTCACTTTGTTAAATAAAACAATTATAAATGCATTGAAAGAACTAATCAACAAAAGAAATCAGAGTATTAGTTAAACTGTAGCACACAATTTTAGAAAGGGTTTTATGGGATAGCGGATGCCCAACTGGATTTTCTAATATCTGTTGAAAACTAGATCTTTAAAGGTGTAAGATGGCCAGCTGAAAGGATGTTTTAGGACAAAATGGCAGTGTTTAATTGATCTAAAGAATGCACTAATCCAAATGGGTAGTGTCCCTCTATGCACAGCCGAAAGGCAACAAAGTTGCAAAGTTTCAAGGAAAGTTCCAATATGCTGTTTTATTATCAAAAGCTTAATCAATATTCCATTCCACGTTGTATTCACGGGTTTGTAACATAAACATTGTAATTCAGCGCAGGACTTTTTAATGCACTCAATGCATTTCGGGTCACGCACGACCCTTCATCAGGAGAAGTCCTAAAAGAATTCAAAGGGAGAGTTTTAGCGACCTACTCAAATGTAGAAATATCGGTAAATTGAGCAAAAATCCACCGGTTTAAACGAAAACTCCGAAATGCCGTGATGTTAAATGAGAAGAGAACGTGGTTGATCATAGAAGGAAAACCCAGTTAAAAAATGTCCAAAAAGAAGTGATGTTAAACGTGAGAAAAACATGGTTGATCGTGGGGAGAGAAGAGACCCTTCAAGGAATCCCAAATAGTAGGAGGTGTTCAAAAAACGAGCTAGAAGTGATCAGTTGATTTTATGACAAGAGTAAATGGAGACACGCTTTTTACCAATGATAGAAAACACCAAGTCAACCCATTATCAAAACCGCTTGTGCGGTTTTGATAATGGTTTTGATAATGGGTTGACTAACTTTAGTTTCCTTCTTCCGTGTTTTTATTTTTGTGATTTTTTCTGAGCGGAGGTTTTCTAAATGTTGCCAGACGACATCCTTTCCTGCTCGCTCTGCTCTGCGGCTCAACGGACATTCAGAGTTTGTTTGTTACTTTTGTTTCGCTAGTTTTGTTATAAATAATGTTAGACTAGAGAGGGTCTGAGGCCACTTCTTCCTGAACCTATGCTCGTGAGGATCGATGCTGATCGAGAGGACGGCGACTCGGGAGACTTTACTGAGAGACCTGTCCTGACCCATTTAGCTAGAATAGGTAACTATGAAAATAATGATTTTGCTGATGATTGACTTTCATTTGAATTAATTTAGATAAACAACCATTTGTTTGAATTCCAGTGTCGGGTGGTTATTTCTTTGTCATTTATTGAGTTACAGATGTATTTCTTGTGTTTAAAATCATGACTCAGGGCATATCTCTATGGTCACATTGACCTCGCACTGGATGCAGATTGGTATAGGTTTTGCTCATATATACAGTGTGGATAGAGTAACGGTTATGAATGTTAGTGTGATGGGCCCTAGCGTAT
Source organism: Triturus cristatus (assembly GCF_964204655.1). NCBI lineage: Eukaryota > Metazoa > Chordata > Amphibia > Caudata > Salamandridae > Triturus > Triturus cristatus. Next base: position 498,882,002 of record NC_140586.1, read on the forward strand.
GATGAGTGTATGTGCGTGCGACTGTAGGTTTACTCTGTCCGTGGAAGTAGGTAGAATTTATATGCGCTGATCTGCAGCAGTTTCCTGGTAGCAGAGGATGGTATATGTATATGGTTAGACAACTGGGCTAAGTACACTAAGGACGATGGTGTTTTAGCGTTCATTTAATCTGGCCGTGTTGAGAAATTTACGGGAAAAAATGATGTGTCTAGAGCCTAGACCGAGGCCGACACAGTTCGAGGCGTTGGTGGAATGGGAAGATGAGGTGCATGAGCGAGAAAAGCAGAGGATTGGAGGCAACTATAGGTATATGTTCGGGAGGAAATATGATCGTGAAACTCATCATGATCGAATGAGGAGATGGCGAGATGCTAGTATGTCAGAGGGATTATATCCTATGAGAACTGTTGAGGAAGCGGAAGGGAGGAAGGGTACAGAAAAGGTGCCTGATGCAGAAGTGAGAAGGTATGGGGCTAATGATTACGAGGATGAGGTCTTGGATGACATGATTTACAAGAGACCACCTCCATATAGACCAGAACCAGAAGAGAGCACGCCAGTTGCTACTCCAATAAGAGATACTTTGCGGATTGTTAAAACTGAGGTTGTGACACCTGATCTGAAAAGTGGTAGCTCTTTCATGGAAAGGGAAAGAGAGAGAGCGGGAGAGAGAGAATCGAGTCAGTGACGAGAAAACAAGAGAATTAGCCAGAACGACATCTGAGCTGACTGAGAAAATTCGAGAGCTGACGAAAAATTTGGAAGCTGTTACAGTGCCTGTAACCATAGGTCCGGTTGTGCCTATTTTTGATAAGCAAAGAATGGGTGAAAATAGTTTGACAGTTCCCTATGTTGGAAATGGTTTGGTTGGTACTTGTTCTTTGGAGGAATCAGGAATGAGGACGGGAGGAAATAATTTGAGACAGTCGGGACATGACATATGTAGTGGGGGATCAGATGTGCAGCCTAATTCAGGATTGAATGCTGGTTGTTTGGGAGGAACGATTTTGGAACGACAGTGGATGGCAGAACAAGTGGGTGCAGTGAAAAAGTCTACAGAAATAACAGCTGAGGATTTGAATGATTGGTTGAAAGTTCTTCAAAAGAAGGATAAAGATTCACAGGCAATTGATGTAGCCAGGTTGCGCATAGAATTGGAGGAGCTTATTGCAGGAACAATTCCTACAGATATACTGAAAAATCATCATGATGGAGAGTTGTTATTCATGTGCAAGAGTATCACCTGGAGGGCTAAAAGTACACATGACAGGTTAAAAGCAATAGCGAGTGAACTAGGAGTTGACATGGATAAAGTGAAAGCTTTGCAGAAGTCTTACAGGATGGATTACTCGGATAAAGACATTGAAAATCTAAATGGTGTTGGCAGAACAGGGCAGATTAAGGAAATGATTGCCTTATTGCGAAAATGGGGTGATGTGGAAAAGTGGAAGGATAGATGGTACAAGAAAAGGGAAGATTCAGTGGACAGGACTTATTCAGCTTTCCCTATGAGAGAAAAAGAAAAAACAGTGGATGCTTATCCTATGAGAGAGATTCCTGGAGGAGGATATGTACATGTCCCATGGACTAGACAGGATATTTTGTCATTTACGAATGATTTCCCTCGACTGAGAGAAAAGCCCGTCGAGTGGTATAGGCAGGTAGACAGGTTTGTGAAATTGTCAAAAGTACTGTGGATTGACCTGAATAGTTTGTTTGATATAATTGTTCCAGCAGACTTGTAGGCAGAATGTAAAATAGTTGTAGATTGGCCTGCAAAGGAGTACCCAAGAGATCCGAAAACCGGAGCTCCAGATCCAGAGGTTATGAGGAAGTATGAGCAGGTTATTGTGTTCCTGAAAAATAAGGTACCCCCAAAAGAGACAGACTGGGTTAAAATAGATCGAACACATCAGGAAGCGAAAGAATCAGTTCATGCTTTTTATGAAAGGCTGATACTGGCTTTTAAACAGTTCAGTGGAGATGAACACCTGGGTGATAAGGATTTGAGTCATTTTGTATACAGATTTGTATATGGCTTGAGACCTGAAATCAGTGAAAGAATACGTGAGCACACAGTTGTTTGGCAGAGTAAAAAGATTGATGAAATCTTGAGACATGCAAAGTACTTCAGTGATGAGATTGAAGCAAAACAGAGAAAGCTGAAAGAAAAAGCAATGTGGGCACAGGTGAAGGTTGCTGAAAGACAAGAAGCACAGTTGGTGGAACAGGCAAATAATCAAGGAAATAGACCCAGATATGCAGGAAAAGGAAAGGGGAATCTAGAGGAGGCAAAGAAAAAGTTCCCTTGTCACAACTGTGGACAATTGGGGCATTGAAGATCCGAGTGTACCAATCCACCATTAGTGAGTAATGAGAATAAACCCTTGAATCAACAGGTGCAGAACGAGGGGTGTAATCATCAGCAGCAACAGCAGAAGGTTGTCAGACAGCAGAGTCAAGAGCCAAAACCGCCCTTGCCGCAGAATAGAGGGTCCCAAAAGTATAACCAGGACTCAGGATTCTACAATGATGAGCAGGTAAACAAACCGAGGCGTTCAAACCCGGTACAGCAGTACTGGTTAAAGAATGAGGGGAGTGAGTCTGAAGGGGACTATTGACGGTGCCGAAGAGAGGAGGAAGAGTGCATACTTGGTGCAACTCTAGAAATAGACCAGGCAGGACCATTTGTAGATGGGAAAATAAATGGGGAGAGTGTTACTTTTTTGGTAGACACAGGAGCGACGAGATCAACTGTCAGGTCAGCAGATATTAGAAATCTTCCTCTCTCGGACGAAGCAATCCAAGTGGTTGGTGTAGCCAATACACAGATTAAGACTCGTCTTACCGAACCAGTAAGGGTAAGAATAGGGAAATTCTCAGACATGCACAGGTTTGTAGTCTGTGACACTAGTCCAGTGAACTTGTTAGGTAGGGACTTATTGTGTAAGATGAACTGCACAATTTTTTGTACTCCGGATGGAATAGCTTTTGAAACACCAGATGAGGATGTTTTGTACAGGATGACTCTAGATAATAGAGAGTGTGAGATTGTTGGTCCATATGCAGTGTTTAACCCAGATGATTTGCCTCAGGAGTTGAGACACACAGTGAAAACGGCAGTTTGGGATTTTACTGGAGAAGATGTGGGATTGATGAACAATGTAGATCCAGTGAAGATTTCAGTGAAAGAGGGGATTGTTTATCCTAATATTCCTCAGTACAGATTGACACCAGAGATAATTGAGGGAATAACCCCTAAAATTGATAAAATGATTCAACAAGGTGTTTTGAGAGAGTTACTGAGTAGCCCGTGTACTTCACCGATAATGGGGTTAAAGAAACCTAATGGAAAGTTCAGGATTGTACAAGATTTGAGAAAAGTTAATAAAATTGTGGTGGCATGTTGTCCCATTGTGCCAAATCCTTCAGTGATTTTGTATCAGATTCCTCATGATGCTGAGTGGTACACAGTGATTGATTTGTGTCATGCTTTCTTTTCAATTCCATTGCATCATGACAGCCAGCCGATTTTTGCATTTCGGTTTGGACAGCGTATTTTAGCATGGTGTCGTATCCCACAGGGGTATACAGAGAGTCCTTCAATATTCAATCAGTTACTGAAGAAATCATTGGAGAGTTTGATCATGCCTGAAAGCTCAGTACTAGTGCAGTACATCGATGACTTACTTGTGGCATCGAAGACACGTGAAGCTTGTGAAGTAGATACCATAGCTTTACTGAATCATCTGGCAGATGGAGGGTTAAAGGTATCTCCAGCCAAATTGCAATTTTGCAAGAAAGAGGTGCATTATCTTGGACACAATATTGAAAAGGGTTTGAGAAAGGTGACCGATGACAGGATCAAAATTATCAGAGGAATGAGAGCCCCGATGACCCAGAGAGAAGTGAGGATGTTTCTGGGGATGGTGGGTTATTGTCGTCAGTGGATAAGTAATTTCTCCCTGATAGCAAAGCCACTGATTAAATTGACTAAAAGTGAGGTGAGAGACCCATTGGAACTGGATGGAGAATAAATGGCAGCATTTGAAGAGTTGAAGAGCAGAATGTGTGAAGCCCCTGCTTTGGGAATGCCAGACTATGAGAAAGAGTTTGAGTTGTACTGCAGTGAGAGAAATGGATGTGCACTTTCAGTGTTAATTCAGAAACATGGACAACTGAGAAGGCCGATTGCGTACTTCTCATCGACACTTGACCCCGTAGCTGTGGGTTTGCCAGGTTGTCTGAAAGCAGTAGCTGCTACATGCAGAAGTTTGGAACAGAGTGAGGGTATAATAATGGGATATCCTGTAAGGGTATTTGTACCTCATGATGTGGCAATTCTTTTGACAAGAAGCAGGACCCAGTACATGTCACATAGTCGGCTGACTAAATATGAGAAAATCATTCTGGGAGCATCAAATGTGACTCTTGAGAGATGTGTGAATGTGAATCCAGCGACACTTCTACCAGATGCTGAGAATGTGAATGTGGGAGATGATGTTGATCATGATTGTTTGGATGTGCTTGATTACTGCACAAAACCTAGACCAGACATAAGAGATTTGCCACTGCCTGAGAGTGATCATGTGCTGTTTGTGGATGGATCATGTTTGAGAACTGATGATGGTGTGCTGAGTGCAGCATATGCAGTGTGCAAGGTTTCAGAAGTTATGGAAGCTTCGCCTTTGAAAGGAGTAAGATCTGCTCAAGTGGCTGAATTGGTGGCATTGATGAAAGCTTGCAAGATTGGGAAGAATCTGAGAGTGACTGTGATGACTGATAGTCAGTATGGTTTTGGAGTCGTTCATGATTTTGGCCAACTTTGGCTACAGAGAGGTTTCTTGACGTCGAGTGGGACTCCAATAAAGAATGCTGAAGTGATTGGAAAGTTGCTTGAGGCGATACAGCTGCCTAAAGAGCTAGCAGTTGTGAAGTGTGCAGCTCATGGACAAGGAGATGATTTTGTTACTCTTGGTAATCGTTTTGCCAATGACATAGCACAGTATTGTGCAAAGAACAATCATTCGATTAATAGGGCACAAGAAAGGGAGATGTCTTTTTGTTCTGTGATGTTTACTAATGTCCTAGAAACGTGGGATGAAGTGAAACAGTTGCAGGATGAGGCAGGAGATGAGGAAATGAGAGATTGGATTAAGGCAGGTTGTGCCCCAAGAGAAGCAGATCATGTTTGGATCTATAGAGACGGTAGACCAGTCATGCCTAATTCCATGCTGTCGACAATGGCAAGAATGTATCATGGCCAGGGACATCTGGGGAGGGATGCGATGATTAGGTCCTTCAAACAAACCTGGTACAATGCAAAGTTCAGGCTGATTGCAGAGAGCATCTGTCAGAGATGTTTGATTTGTCAGCAGTTCAATACTGGAAAAAAGACAGTGGTGAGTCTAGGAACAATAGGCAGAGAAGGAGGTCCTTTTACCAGGATGCAAATAGATTTCATTGAAATGCCCCAAGTGAACAGATTGAGGTATGTTCTAGTGGTAGTCTGTTTGTTCTCAAGATGGGTGGAGGCCTATCCGACTAGGAGAAATGATGGAATAACAGTGGCAAAGTTACTGTTAAGAGAGTTGATTCCTAGGTACGGGTTTCCAGTGACAATTGAGTCGGACAGAGGTGGACACTTCTACAATGAGCTCATGGGTTTAATTTGTGAAGCATTGAGCATACAGCAGAAGCTACATTGTGCATACAGACCAGAGGCTTCTGGTGTTGTTGAGCAGATAAATGGCACAATCAAAAACCGAATTGGTAAGATGTGTTTAGCCACTGGAATGAAATGGCCTGATATCTTGCCTCTAGTGCTTATGACTATTAGGTCTACTCCAGATAGAACCACAGGGTTGAGTCCACACGAAATATTAATGGGACGTGCAATGAGACATGCATTTGTGCCTGTCAATAAGTTGATGACAATAACTGATGACATGATTTTGGATTACTGTAAAGGCCTGGCTGACGCAGTTCATTCTGTGTTTCACCAGGTTGGAGAAGACGCTACTACACTTGAAAAGAAGCAAGCTCATGATCTGAGTCCAGGAGACTGGGTGAGGATTAAAGTACACAGGAGAAGAAATTGCTTGGTTCCAAGGTTGGGAAGGCCAAGACAAGTTATTCTGACTACGACAACCGCAGTAAAGTGTGCTGGTGTGAAAAACTGGGTGCATGCGAGTCATACTCTGAGAGTTCCAAATCCAAAGGATGGGACTGGTAAAGAGTATTTTGAAGAGTCAGATTCCAGTGATGATGCAGAAACTGAACCAGTGAGAAGAAGAAAGAATCCTGAAAGAGGTGAAGGAGAAAGAGAGTCAGGTGATTCTTTTTTCTTTCCAAGAGAGGCTTCAAGGGAAACATTGGGAGTCTCAGAGGAGAGATCGGATTCCGTAAGAGTGCCTGAAGTTCCAACAAGCAGTAGAGAAAAAGAAGAGAAAAGAGCAATTCCACAGAGACTACACCTGAATCAGATGAGGAGGTTGAAAATCCACTTGAGATTACACCTGAAGAAGTAGGGTCAGAAGAAGATAGAGAGGGACAGATTGCGGAAGACCCCCGAGGAGGTGTAGGGAACATTCCTGATAAGCTAGGTGAAGGGACAAGTAGACAGCAAGAAGATTGCGTGTCGGAGACCCGAGGAGGGACAGAAATAGGGAAATCTCAATCAGTGGTGGAAAAGACTGTGGAGCGAAAGAAAATTGTTGAAGAACAAGAGGCAAATGAAAGAGAATCAGATGAGAGTGAGAATGAGAAATCAGAGGGTCGAGTTCTGAGAAAGAGAACTTGGATTGGAGAAAGAAATAATAAAGAATTGAGACCAAAGAGGGTTGTAAGAGGAGATCTTTGGCCTAACAGAATAAAGAGACTGAGGTACAGACTGACACGAGTGAATTCATCAAAAGCTGAACAGGTGAACGAGGTGTCTAGTCAGAATCAAGCAAAGAGTGATAAACAAAAAGTCACAAAAGAACCGGAGGAGTTCAAGAGAATCAGAAAACCTAACCAGAAGTATAGGTCACCGGAATGGACGTACGTGGCACTGTCTGAAGGTGAAGAGGCAGAAAGTCAAGGAAATCCAGAGGGGACCGTACGAGAAGTGGTTGAGGAGAAAACTGTTGGAATCCTGAAAGTTATCTTGACTGACATTGGAGAAGAGTCGGATGCTCAGGATGTTGTTGAAGATCTGATACAATTTGATGTTGCTGAAGAAGAAGTGAAAAGTGATGAGAATCCAAATTGAGTGAACTAAAGGAGTCACTTGGAGAAAAGTGAAAAGAAGAAAGTCTGAAATTAACTGTTTGAGATAATATAGAGATCTAAATTTCAGTAGTGGAGTAGAAGAGGATAAGTCAAAAGACACTGCCAAAGTAGTAAAATGGCTAACACAGAGAATAATCAAAGTAGATGTGCCTTCTTGAAAAGATGGTGTAGAATGTGCTGCTGCTGTACTGGATTATTAATGCTATTATGGGGTGTATTAGCTTTACTAGTTACTTTTAGAGTTACGATAGACACTTTTGGAATACATACTGAGAATGTGACTAACATAGAGAGGAGTTCACAGAAACATTTACATATATAAAGATAGGTCAATTAATGATTTCTCTAGCAATGTTTTTTCAAAGTTGTTGTATGAATACGTAAAGACAATGGAAGTTAGGGATTGCTACGTCTGTATGCAATTACCTGCATCCGTTTCAGAAGGTGTTACTTATCATCATTTACCAGCTACGTATGGGATTTCATGTAGTGTGTTAAGTAGTGTTTTTTATTTGTTAGGGAAAATAGATTATGAAATGTCTAACAAAGATAATTTTTTTGGGCAATTGCCTATGAATAGAAAGCTGAATCCAGCTAAAGAAGCTAACATTTTTGGTGAGATTTTTATTGAGAAAGAAGAATTAACATTAGATTACATTTTTAGAAACAATTTAACTCGCAGTTTGAAAGAAGAAGAGAAGGCTTTCCTAGACATGGTAGAGGAAAGGAGAGTGAGCATGCATGAGAAGGCAGGGAAATATAAAGTGAGTGAGACAATATGGGATATTGAGATGGGAAAGGAATTGAGGAATGGAGCTAGTCCAACTTTGGCTTTAGATGCACCACAGAAGGGTAAACTATGCATTACCAGAAAGAAATCCCAATATGATAGGTATTTTGTTGGGACTAGTGAGTGTCATGATACATACTTCATTGCAACAGGATGGGGTTTTAAAGGTGGAGAAGATCCAGTTTTCCCAGGAGTGTATTATGTTTGTGGGAACAAGGCTGATTACAAGTTGCCTGACCATTGGTATGGCACGTGTTATGTGGGCCTGGTCTTTCCAAAGATTTTTCATATAGATAGGATGGAAGATGTAGAACACATTAATTTACTAACACGTTTTAAGAGAGAAACTTGGTCAGAGATTGTAGGTGATATTTTTGGAGCTTTAATTCCAGCAGTGGGAATTTCTTTAAATGCATATGGAATTCGGAAACTGTCAACAGTGGTGGATCGCTTATCGACAAGTACCGCTGGAGGGTTTCTTTTGGTAAATACAGAGATGATTGCCGTACGTGCCATGTCTATGCAAAATCGACTTGCCCTTGATATTCTATTGGCCAAGTAGGGTGGAGTTTGTGGAATGCTGAAAGTTCAACATTGTTGAACTTACATTCCTGATGAAAGCAAAGATCTAAAGGTCTATATCAAAAATATTACTGATTTGCATGAAGAATTAGTACCACTGGAAGCTGAAAGTATTTGGACTAAAATGGCTAATAAGATAGTTGCTGTTAAGAGTTTTATAGCTAAAATAGGTAGTACCATTATTGGTAAAATATTATTTCCATTGACATGTGTAATTGTTGCTTTATTGATACTAAGATTGGGGTGTTTGTGTTGTAAAAACAGGGGAAGGAAAAAGAGAATAATTAGAGGAAATACTGAAAAGAAGCAAAAGAGGTCAAGGAGAGACCCACAAGAAATAGAATTAGAAGAATTGAGGGAGAGTGTTTACTTAGAGACAAAGAGAGATGATGAAAGAGTGACTAGTGTTTAATGTTGTGTAAGGGGAAAAGACATTTCTGATTTCTCCTAAAATGGGACTAAATTTTCACTAATTTTTTTTTTGGGTTTATTTGGAGTCAAAGAGGGATGATGAGAGAGAGTCTGGTGTTTAATGTTGTGTCATAAAAGACATTTTCAATTTCTCATAAAATTGGGGCAACATTTTTTTTTTGGGTTGGTTTTTGTGGTGATAACATATCACCAAAGGGGGGATTGCTGGAGCAGAGTTTTCTGTTGAAAATTTATTGAGTTTTAAGCTCCAGTTTTGTTTATATGTTATGATTAAAATTACTGATTTATAATCACTAATTATTAGTTTTGTTAAAAGTCTTAATTAACCAGCATTACTAATGAGAGAAATTACACGTGGGAATGCATATATGTTGCTTAAATAATACGTGAATTAAGTTGGTGTGCAATTTAATTAAATAAGTGTTGTTAAAGTGTTATTTGTTTCGTGTTTACGCTTTTAGAATAACGTGCTATAATGCTTCCTTGTGTCGCAGATGGCTAGGTAATCACATACACATAAGGGTATTAGTGGGGACTAACACTGTATAATCATTATGATGTGGTAACGTTGTTTTGTGTTTCTTTTAATTAAGATGGTCTGTTTTGGCCTAAACAAAGATGGCTGCTATTTACAGCCTGCGCTCGAGTGATTGAGATGTGACGAGAGGCCTTGCTGAACATGGTTGGAAGTCACCTGACCAGACCACAGCCTCTGTCTGATTTAAAAGTTTCCGTGAGGACAGCAGCTCCGGGCATGCTTCCAATTGCCCTTGGAAAAGAATAAAGCCACAATGAACTAAGATAAACCTGCGGTGGCTTCGCTATGGTACCAAGGAAGAGCATTCATGAATGTATCGCTTCCTAACTTTAGTTTCCTTCTTCCGTGTTTTTATTTTTGTGATTTTTTCTGAGCGGAGGTTTTCTAAATGTTGCCAGACGACATCCTTTCCTGCTCGCTCTGCTCTGCGGCTCAACGGACATTCAGAGTTTGTTTGTTACTTTTATTTCGCTAGTTTTGTTATAAATAATGTTAGACTAGAGAGGGTCTGAGGCCACTTCTTCCTGAACCTATGCTCGTGAGGATCGATGCTGATCGAGAGAACGGCGACTCGGGAGACTTTACTGAGAGACCTGTCCTGACCCATTTAGCTAGAATAGGTAACTATGAGAATAATGATTTTACTGATGATTGACTTTCATTTGAAATAATTTAGATAAACAACCATTTGTTTGAATTCCAGTGTTGGGTGGTTATTTCTTTGTCATTTATTGAGTTACAGATGTATTTCTTGTGTTTAAAATCATGACTCAGGGCATATCTCTATGGTCACATTGACCTCGCACTGGATGCAGATTGGTATAGGTTTTGCTCATATATACAGTGTGGATAGAGTAACGGTTATGAATGTTAGTGTGATGGGCCCTAGCGTATGATGAGTGTATGTGCGTGCGACTGTAGGTTTACTCTGTCCGTGGAAGTAGGTAGAATTTATATGCGCCGATCTGCAGCAATGGCTATCTGCAGATGAATGACAGATGGCTGAGGATCTCTGGCACTCTATGAAGACACTGTGGTATGCAAGACCCATCTGTGGGGTCTCTGATGGCCAGTTGATGCATCTGAAGGTGCACGACCGCTGTAAATAAGTCTTTAAATTGTATTATGTACTAATCAATGTATGACTGCTACAAATACACTGTTTGTCACACGGTTGTATGATATTAAAATGCATGCCTTTATCAAGAATCCTTTACCATGCAGTACCTTTACAATGCAAAGTCTTTATCACGCATGCCTTCGCCTCAAATATGCCTTCAACACTCATGTTTTTACAAAGCAATGCAAGTATATTTAAGGTAAGTTAAACCTGTGTGTGTGTGTGTGTGCAATTTTCTTTGGGGGGTACACCCTCAAACACACCACATTTTTAAAATGATTATAATTTTTCTCAATTGGGGGAACCCCCGAAAACCCCCGCCCATTTTTATTTACTCTTACCACCCTATGCCCTACCCACCCCTAAACCATAAAAACACTCTTACCATCCTATGCCCCTTCCCATCCCTAAGCCCCAATAAATACCCTCACCGCCCTATACCACATACTCACCCTAAAAACACCCTTATCTCCCTATACCTCTACCCACCCCTAAATCCTAAAAACAACCTTATCACCCTATACCCCTTCACACCTCTAAACCCTAAAAATACCCTTACCACCTAATACCCTTACCGACCCTAAACCCTAAATTATAGGTAAACTCACACACACAATATACTTACCTTCATGGGAAAGGTATGTGTGGTAAAGGCTTTGTGCTGGAAAGGCAGTTCTTGGTAAAGGTATTGTTGTAAAGAGATTGTGTGATAACAACAGGGTTGTAAAGGTTATCTCCCTTGTCACACTATTTGCCCCAACCCCATTCTGATATTGCCAGCTTGGCACCCAAAACACACACTCGCCAAACAGAACGAAGACATTTTATGTAATTTGTCCTCTCAAACCCCCCTCTACTCCCACCTGCTTCTGATCTAGAACAATGGTGCCTACACCGCTCCTTCTATGTCACTTCCAGAAGAGAGTGAGAGAACTTTAGTCCCTTATGGACACTGGCTCATGGAAAAAGACATTTAATCTGCCAACCTTTTGTATACCCCAACTTGAAAAATTGCAAAAGCACAGTGTGTTTTTCTTTTATGTCTGTGAAGGTTATGTTAATCCACTGTTAAATTAATCTAATGACTTTCTGCTGTTGCCTGGAAGGATCAAAAAAATGTAATCCACTGTTTCCGGCAGCAGAGACAGTATTTCCAATGATGCAATGTTGTTTCGATCCTCTGTGGTAAGCCACTGATATTTTAACCTAGTTTGTGCTGCATGTGCAATTCCACATACGTGCTTGCCAAAAGGATAAGTCATACACTGATCAGATGAAAGGCATATTCGAGTTGCTGGTGCAGCAACAGGCAGGGCTGGCTTTGGCGCTGGTGGTGCCTGGTGTGGCAATGATTTTGGTGCCCCAACACCCCATGACCGCCTGCTTGGATTCTGTAAGTACCATCAGTTAAAAGTGCCACTCATCTCTCCGAACATAAGTTATTGGTAAAAAACAGTGTCCCCCCCCCGAGGTCAGCGTCCCCTCCACAGGTCAGCACCCAGTGCAACCGCACCTGTCGCACTGCCCTAAAGCCGGCCCTGGCAACAGGATTGCATATGACAGTGGAAATGCTTTCAAAGCCCTAGCGTCTTTATGCATCAGGAACTTTTATGGATCCAGGGGCTTTGGCAGTATTTCCAAAAACATACAGTCTTCTTGCACATAATAGATGGAAATGGAATTCTTAATATATAGGTGCACTTTGAAATAGAGGGTAGCCACCAGCCTCTTATAAGATTAAACATTATTCAGATTAGAAGATATTATAAAGATGTAATTATCCTTACCTAGCGTTGTCTGGGAGATTAAGGTGGGTACAGAGGTAGCTACTTATTACTCACTTAAAGATTGAGTTGTATGCATGATAGGTCCCGTGAAATGTGACGTTTAGTCCAGAAGAAGCACCATGAATTGTTCTTGGCAGTGAAACATGTTGACTTTTTTGTTGGACTAAAATAGTAAAGATTTTTAATATTCTCCTGTTGGAACACATATTATAAAGTTTCCTTGATGGAATTACCAGACACCTACTATCTGTTTTAGCCATAGATTACTAGGGTTATTGGCGACCCCCTCCTTCTCTCTATTTAAGCAAGAGTGTCTGGAGTGGTACTTGAGCATGAGGGTAGGGTACCACTGGGCACAGCTGAAGCAGTGAAAGATTCTGGAGATAGTAATAAGACATACAGTAGTTTACATTCTCCCTTGTTACTGCTTACCTGTCTGCCACTCAATGTTATCTCCACTATGCTCTTTCAAGGTGTTCTTGGTGATTATTTGAATACACTGCTTCAAGTCTTGTAGAAGAAGAGTTTTGTGAGGTCATAAACAGTAAAGATTAGTGTATTACAGTGCTTCCCAAACTTTTTAGAACCCCAACCCACTTTTTAGTACAACAAACTTTCAGGAACCATCTAGCTTTAATGGACATGAGGCGGGTGATTATTTTAATGTAACTAAAGCATTGTGTGGCAGCGCACTGTCATTTACAGGCAGCACATTTTTATTGAAGTGGTCACTAAGATTACACCGACAAAGCTTTACTGATAAAACTATATTGCACATAAACAATAATGTGTACAGTTCATGTTCCGGCATTTACATTTTATTGTGTGTTATAAAAAAAGTATATTCTTCAGGCTTTACTTTCACACTACTTGTACCCTAGCAGGATTGTCACATACTTCACTTTACTTTTCTTTCTCTGACTGCAAATTGAGAGGAGTTTGTAAACACCAGTGACAACATAAGTACAGAATTTAAAAATGTCTTTATTTATTGCTTGGACGTCTTTTAGAAATGGGTATCTCTAGAAGGCACCCTTCCTTCTAGTTAGGATAAGGATATTTCACATCAAAAATAACCCCTGCTCTCCTCCTTGGTAGCTTGACATGAGGTGTCAGGCTTATCTCAGAAACAATAAGTAAAGTATTTGTGCATAACACAGAGTAACGCAGTGAACACCCTACAAATGGATACCACACCAGTTTAGAAGAATAACGTTTCTTTATCTAAACCCAACAAGACCAGAACAAAAAAAATCCAACATGTGTATCAAGATTTTGCTTTTAAAAGGTTTCAAATGGTTCAGTCATAGAAAACTATGGATGCATCACTTTCAGCACAAAGTACCTCGAATGCATCAAAATCAAAGATGAAAACAGGCGCAGGGGAGGTGAGGTGCTGGTAAACAAAGCGATGTGTTGGTTCCTTACACACAGGGAAGGGGATGCATCAGTTCTTTGCTCTTATGGAAGGTGATGTGTCGGTTCCTTACTGCTACGCATTGGAGGTGATACGTTGGCTCCTTACTGTGAGAGGAAGTGATGAGTTGGTTTCTTACTGCTTGGGAAGGTGATGCGTCATTTCTCCGGACACGCGGCCTCGGTTCTTACTGAAGCTCAGCGTTGATGTAGTCTTGGTGCACTGGTGTGCTATGGGGAAAATTCAGACATTGTGGGTGGATTCGGTGGCAAAACAGTTGCTGCGTCGATTCTCACAGCTGCAGACAGGTGATGCATCGATCCCTTCAGCCGCACAGCAGGTCCTGTGTCAGTCAGGGCGGTGGTCTCAGGCTTCGGAGACACAGTGCACCGAACTCTGGCCGCAGTGGTTTCTTCAGCCACTGGCAGGGGTTGGGTGGATTTCTTTGGCCGCATCGGAAAAACAGGCGCTGGAAGGGTGATGTATGGATTTTTAGCAGCAGAAGCAGCAAATCAACCTCCGAGGGCTTGAATTGACACCACGAGTCCAGAAGTGGAGATCAGGGATGCTGCAGATGAAGTCTTTGATGGCCCTGAGACTTCTTAACAGGAGGCAAGCACACACAGGCCCTTGGAGAAACTTCTCAAGCAAAATACACAGCAAATTCCAGTCCTTTTCCTCTCCAAAGCAGAAGCAGCAACTGCAGGCCATCCCAGCAAAGCAATACACAGCAAATGGGCAGTACTCTCCCTCACAGTTCTTCATCTCTTCTCCTTGGTAGAGGTTCCTCTTGATCAAAAGTGTTCTAAAAGTCTGGGGCATTAGGTCCAATACCTATACCCTTTTGGCCTTTGAAGTCTATGTAGTTTCCAAGTTCCTGCCCTGCCTAGCCTTGGCTCCAGACACAGTCCAGGGGGTGGAGACAGCATTGTGAGAGGACAGGCAAAGCCCTATTCATGTGTCAGTGACATCTCCTCCCACCACTCTAGCTCAGGAAGACCCATCAGCCTGGCTATGGGTCATCAGGATATGCAGGGCAAACATCAACTCCCTTTGTGTGACTGTCTAAAGTAAATGTACAAACAGGCCCCTGTCAGTCTAAACCAGATGTTGATTTCACACACAGGCAGACAGAGGCACAGAATGGTAAAACAAGAAAATGGCCTCTTTCTAAAAGTGGCATTTTCAAACACACAATTTAAAAATCAACTTCACTAAAAGATATATTTTAAAATTCTGAGCTCAGGGAGCCCAAACGACAAATCTCTATTTCTTCCCAATTGAGATTTACAGGGCAGTCCTAGTGATAATCAATGGGAGCGATAGGCCTGCGATAGTGAAAAACTAATTTTACTATTAGGACATGTAAACCACATCTCCTACCTTTCACAAACACTGCACCCTGCCCATGGGGGTACCATGGGCCTACCTTAGGGGTGCCTTACATGTAGGAAAAGGGAAGGCCAGGTCGACACAAGAGTTCAAAACTGCACTTACAGTCACTAAAATGGCAGTTCTGAGACAAGCTTACAGGGCTACTCATGTGGGTGGCACAGCCAGTGCTGCAGGCTCACTAGTAGCACTTGATGTACAGGCCCTGGGCACACCATGTGCCCTTTAGTATGGACTTACCAGTAAATCAAATCTGCCAATCGTGGATAACAAATCAGAATGACACTTTACACAGTCAGCTTATGCACTTTAACACTGGTCAGCAATAGTAAAGTGGCAGGAGTCCTATAGCCAACAAAAAAGGGTCACAGAAATAGGAGCCAAAAGGCAAAAAGTCAGGGGATAAACCTGCAAAAAGGGACAGGTCCAACAACTTCTGAAAATTGTCTGCTGACCCATCGGTGGGCCGCAACACACAGTTTGAGAAACACCGGTCTAGTAGAATACTACACATTATTTAAGGTATTTGAACAATAAACGAGTGCCTGTACTTGCACTAATGATATGGCTCATTTTTAGGTTTCACCTCCACAGCGCTTGGGCTATGCTTGTGAAATTTATTGTATTTATTAATAAATCTTAACCCCTTCGCCGCGGGGGTAATTCCCCCACGGCGCGGGGAGAGGCGAGAGCCGCAGCGCCTCGGTGCTCGTGACGAGCCCAACTCGTCATGAGTCACAGTGGAGCTGTGCTCATGATGAGCTGGGCTCGTCACAACCCCGCCCACTAATTAATTCTCCCACACAGGCGGGGAATCAATCGCGCGTGGGCGGGCCGCGGCCATTATGACTAGCCCAGCTCATCATGAGCACAGCTCCACTGTGACTCATGACGAGCTGGGCTAGTCATGAACATATAATGGGTGAAAAGGGGATTACATCCCACCCTTACTTTTCATGGGTTAGTGTACATGCTACTCACTTTTCCTTCATTTCTATTGGTTATAGAATGCCACTTCTTGTTGTTCTTCGTGTGTTCTCATCAGTATCCCCTGGCCCGAGTACTCCTTTTCATCCCCGTTAAACTTCCTTCTGAGTAAGCGTGTCAGCACCCCTGCTTGTCCCCGTATTCCCGACCTCTTCCCAGTTGCAGCAGCTTGTAATCCCATTCCAGCCCAGCTTTTACACCACCTCCCAGGTGTAACTCGATTCGCTGAAGCATCCATTACTCCTCAGAACAATGAACTGGGGTAGATTGCGCGGGTGCTGTGGCATGCATCCGGCGTACCCTCCATTTATGAGTACACCGGGAAGAGGAGGTGTGCTCTGTAAGTTGATGGCGTGTGCCACTCCTGTCCTCCTGCACTATCCTGGGAAATGCAGTGGCAGAGAAGAGGCTCCGGAGCCCGAACATCATACCTGTCTCATGGTGGCGGCAGAACTGCCCAACGCTCTCCTCCATGGTCAGTGCACAGCCCCGCAGCAGTCCTGCTGCAGCCCATTTCAAGATGGCCGCTGTATTATTGCACTGCCGAAATGTACAGTATATGTAGTCCTTCACCACTCTACATGTCAAGACAGCACCAGGAAGTAGAAGGACATGGCTCACATGGCAGATCTCCACTGGAAGGTTTTGGAGCTCAGGGCCAGGTTCAAGTGCCCAGGTTTGGCCTCCCTTCATTCACTCCTGCATGGAGTGTGTTCTCACCTGAACAGTCTGCTCATGTTAGCAAGAGTTTTATTGTGCCAACTTCTTTTCACCAAAGCATTGTATTTTCTCTCGACTTTCCAGCAGAAGACCCCGTGAAGCTCGACTGTACACCCTACAACAACTTTGACGACCAAGACCTCTGCACCACCCCAACCCCCACCACCAGCAGCACCACCCAACAGTCCCTACACATCTGGACCCCACTCATGACCAAAGACACGCTAAAGACCATGAAGGGCATCCACTCTGGAGCACCTTCTGACACCTGCCCGCTGTACATCTTCCACAGGGATGCCAAAGCACTCGCACCCGAGCTACGTCGAACCATCAACTGCTCCCTTGAGCCCGCCACATTTCCTGACAATAGGAAACACACTGAAGTCAACCCCCCCTGAAGAATCTCTCTGCAGACCTGACAGACCTCAAGAATTTCAGGCCCATCTCACTGCTTTCTTTTGCAGACAAGGTCATCGAAAAGGACGTCAACACACATTTAGCCTTCACAACCTGAATGAAGAGCAGCTGCCTGAAGCTCAACTCAGAGAAAACAGATGTCCTCATCCTCACCTCTTCCCCCTCTGCTTGGGATGATACCTGGTGGCCCTGTGCCCTCAGAAAACCACCCACCCCGATGGACCATGCACATAACCTCTGCATCATACTGGGCTCATCCCTCACTATAAATCGCCAGATCAACGCTGTCTCCTTCGCATGCTTCAACACCCTCCGCATAATACGTAAGACATTCAAGTAAATCCCCCTGACTCCAGGACAACGGTCACTAACGCACTCGTCAACAGCAGACTTGCTGTCGGCAATCCCTCTATGCTGGAATCAACAAAAAACTCCTTCACAAACTCCAGACTGTCCTGAATGCTGCGGCCAGACTAATCCTCGATATCCCATGGCACAACCACATTACCCAACACCTCTGAGACCTCCACTGGCTCCCCATCAAAAGAAGAAGAACTTTCAAGCTGCTCACGCACACCTACTAGGCCCTCCACAACATCGGACCTCAATACCTCAACAACTGCCTCTCTTTCCATGCCCCCAAGAGAAACCTCCGCTCAGACGGCCTCTTCATAGCCACCACCCCACGCTTCTACAGGACTAGAGCAGGCGGAAGGTCCTTCTCCTACCTCGCAGCCAAGACCTGGAATGATCTCCCCTCCACCTCCAGTGCCGCCCGACACTGCACCACTTCAGGAACAACCTCAGGACCTGGCTCTTCAAGTGACCCCAACTGAGCTTCTCACACCTACCCCTCAACGCCTTGAGACCCTAAAGGGTGAGTAGTGTGCTCTACAAAACTCTGATTGATTAATTGACCCTACCCCTTCCCTACATTGGGTAGTGTTCCCCACTTTCAGATATAAGCTGTGCCTGACCTCTTGGCTGCACGGTGTCACAATCTTTATCTGAATGAAAGTTTTTGGCTTCCAGAAGCAGCTTTACACCCCAAGCATGCCCTTTCTGCAACCTCCTGGGTGATGCCCACTCCCCACGTTGGACAGCTGTACAGCTCCCCTTTTGGAAATGGCAGTCCACCTGTTCACCAGGTGTGAGAAGGTGGGAAGATTTTTCGCTTTTTGAACACCTGATTTTTGAGCTTTTACTGTGGGAGAACCTCATAAGCTGGATCTCCCCCACAGTGAACTCATGACTTAATAGACAGCATGTGGATTTCATCAGTATCCGCCTTGTGAGATAAGGCCGCTGCACTGCAGCCAGGGTAAAGGGCACCGGACTGGTTACATGTACACACGTGTACACACATGTGTGCACATGTGTAAGGGCTGCGCGGGGAGATTCCTGTTGGGCGCAGCCCAGGAGCAGGTACCGATAGAATGGTGAGGCAACAATTCTGCAGAATTGGTTGGTGACATGGAATAGGCTTCATAATGTGGGGAGACACATGTAAGGGAAAGTCAGTGTGCTGTACTGTTTCACTGTAGGAAACCCCATTACTCTCCTATAGAGACAGAGACCACATGGGGTAGTTTCAGTTCCCTAGGGCCTACAAATTCCAGACATGCACCAAAGTACACTGTAAGTTGTGTAAAAAGAAGTATTCTGCTGAGTCAAAAGCCATATCTGTACTGCATATGGGTCATAAAGAATTGTCATATTCCTCTGACTCAGCTCATAACCAGAGCTTGTCCGGGTGTGACCCTGCCAGGCTGGATTAATTACCTTCCTCCCCAAGCTGTAGCATTGGAGGCCTAGCCCTTCACTGCAAACAGTCCCAAGGGCAAAGATCTTATCTCCAGGAGAGAGAGATGAGGATGAAGCTGCAGGTAATTCATCAGCAGCTGTCACCCGGTGCCAGGCATCAGGCCTGCTCAAGGCCCGGGCCTTAGAGTCAGCAAAGGGGAAGTCAAAGACCATGTGTCATGAGATCCCTGGACAACGCCATCTGGAAGTATCCCAGAGGCCTGTGCATGAAGGAGGGAGCAGGGGCTGTGTCGCTGCAGGATAGGGCAGAAGTGCCTTTCTGCCAGCACCCTCCAAGTTCTCTTAAAAGGTCTTGCAGAGGAAGAGGAGCTCTCTCTGGGGTATGGCCTTGCTGGTGAAGACTAGTGCTGGAACCTGGCGCCATTGCCAGTTGGAAGGAGGAACCCCTTGATGTCCCAGGACTATGGACTGTGCCTTTGAGGGAGTCCAGGGCCAGTGAGGAGAAGCCTGGGCCTCTACGCAAGGAGAAGAGAGGCCCAGAAGGAGAGCCAGGCAAAAGGCTGGCACAGGAACCCACGTGAAGACAGCTCCTTGCTGAGTTAACCCTCTTGGAAGCCTGGAAGGTGGCAAAAAATGCTCCAGGTGGCTAGGGCTAGCAACCAGAAGCAAAAAGAGGCCAAGATTGTGTAAATCAGCTGCACAGGGGCTGAGATATACCTCCAGACGGTAGGCAACCTTTGACCTCTGAGCAGACCGACGACAAAGTGCATGTGCCCCAGGATTGGTCAGGTCCTGGGGGCTGCCCCCAGAAGGAGATGCCAGAGAGCGCCATCGCGCCCCCCGGAAATGTGCTTATGGAGCCCAGGCTCTCCACCGTGGGCCCGAGAAGTAAAGTCGGGGAGCGCCTCACGTGAAATGGCCCACCGGCCCCCAAAGAAAACTGAAGTTGGGGAGAGCCATCGCCCCGTGAAGTGGTGCCAGGGGCCCGGGACTGCCAACTCCAGGCCCTGCAAAATCAGACGTTGGTGCGCGCTCCCCGTGAAGATGGGTGGGGCCAGGACCCTTGCCTGGGCCCCGGATGCAGGAGAGAAGAGGGGGAGTGCCATTGCACTTCCCTGTGGTGAGCGGCAGGAAGGGGCAATGCCGTCACACTCCCTCATGGCCCCGCCCAACTGGCTGCAGCCTCCGTGTCATGAGGGCCTGCTCCCACACCGGCATGCGAGGGTGCTGGGCGGTCGGGGAGCTGTCAGGGTCGGCTCCCCGAGCTACTTTCTCACTCACCTGGATGCGGGGTGCCCGGGTGGGTCCGGGCCCCCATAGAAGTGCCAATGCAGCGTGAGGCTGTCATTGAGGGCAGCGCTGTTCTTCCCAGAGCAGCAGGAGAGCCGCTGCTACTATATTCACGCGATGGGGTGGAAAGCACTCCATAATGCCTTGCAGAGCATAGTGAAAACTGCCCGTTTTGAGTGCGTGAAGGCTCCCGGAAGATGGGGTCGCCGCCAATTGTTGGCAAAGGTGAAGGGGGAGCTGCCGGAGCAACGCAGACTCCCCCAGTACAAAAGAGGAAAGTCCCCCCTCTAAGTCTCTGGGGACTCAAAGGAACTAACCCCTGAAAGGTTCAGCCATGGTTTTAAGCCAATCTATTGCTGGAACTTTTGTTCTGCAGCTGGGTGTTAAAGTTTAGGACTGCACTGAGATGGGAGAGGCTAAACTGGGTATGTTTTCAGGGAGGTATACCCTAGAGGTGAAGAGGTGCAATTGCACCAGTGGTGTATTTACATAAAGATGTTCCTTTTGGGGACTGGAAGTCACATTTAATATGTAAAATGATAAGTCATTTGGAAGTATGTTCATAGGCACTCTTGCCAGGATGCCTGGTTGTAATTGCATAATCATGTGATTATAAATGTAAAGTCTTTTAGGTGCTTTGATTGACTTGCATTGTACCTGTTATCCATTATGATAAGTACCTGTCATTCTAAGTAAGGCCTAGACATGTATTCTTGCTACTGAGTTAGTTGAACAACTCGACTGTCAGCCACTGTGATTTAAGTGTGTCTACTGTATGGTCAGTATGAGATGCTCAGTCACGGTTATGTGTCACTATGTCAGGTGTTCCCATTATAAATGCTTGCTGAGATAATGGGGTGGGCCGCCACTGGGATGGGCCCTCGCTCCAGGTTATGGTCAACCCACTGCATTTGGGGGCAAGATGATGTGCATACATGGGAGGGGTGGAACTAGGTCCCCCCCACGTGGGAGGGGTGGGAAGGTTATGCAATGTCAAGAAGTATTTCCAACAGCTTATGTATATTTGTTAATTGATGCATAGTATTGAGTAGTGTGTCTAATAAATGTACTCTTCCGTTTTTATAAAGAAAAGTACAGACTGAGCAATCAATTATTGAGTGTTATTTCTGCGTACCTGTAAATGGCGATTACTAGCCCACACCACCTCCCTTGAGTAAGCCTTAGACTGCTCTACAACGCTACCCTCTGAGAGTCAAGCGCTACAATGGGGTGTTTGGTTCCCAGTGAAGAACAAATGTAGACATATTGGTTGTGCAGGCCTCACAAATAATGCCTCGTTTTACAACACCAGGGAAAGAAATGTTTCTTCCCGTGGCACCGTCTGTATCCCACTGCAATCCTCCGCAGATTGTTTGCTCCCCAAAGTGACACTTCACCCCACATGCCCCCACCTTCTCCAGGTCTGTGTGACACAGTGGCAGTTCTTGGCTAGTTGTCTCACCATTGGCTGAAGCTTTACACTTTTAATAAATACCATGGCAGTCAGTATTTTAACAAATAATTCAAAGGCAGCAGCATCTGCACTACATTATTCCTTTTACATTGTAACTTTATATTTGAATATACATCTTCAATTCTCTGCGCACACACTAACTAGAATAGTTGTGCTTTGTAAAATCTTTGTGCATGCTGTACTTAAACTTTTTGGTCTCAGCTCATCCATTTAATCTAGAAAATCGTTTTGCAGACTGCCACTGCTGTATATTGTGTAACTCACTCTGACATTTATATTTTAAAGGAGAGAACATTATTTTTTTTGCCTAGTCTCATCTTTAAAGGAACCTAACTACAGTTTGTTAGTCTTGGTCTGCTGTGCTTGGTTAACAAATTGAATGGATTGTGTTACTGCAGGCCCTACCTTGTGGGAATAACCAGCAGAAAGACCCTGTTATCTTTCTATGTTGAATCAATGCCCATATCGTTAATGCTCCTTCACCAAAACCTAATGGCAACATAAATCGAACAATGTAACAGCTCACGAATTGCTATTACCTTAATGGATTGCCAATTTAAAAAATCATTAACTATGGAAAACATATGGAAAATCAGTGAAGATGGCTTCCCCAGAACCCACTCTGATGGGCTGCATTTTCTTAAATATCCAATCACTTTCACTGTGTGTGGGCTATGCTTTAAGTAAATAGATTAGGCTGGGCATAGTTCTCTCTGACACAGAATGCCCCAAGGTGGTCAGTCAAGCTTTAGAAATTGTCTTCCACTATGTGGCAACACGTGTCATTGTGTTTTAATAACATTTGAACCGTTGGAGCTAGACAAAATTTTAAGATTATACAAATGGTGGATTATGTGATAAATGCATCAAATTTATAATTATGCGAAAAATACCGCAGTCGCTCAATCACATAATTCCAGTACCCTGGTGATAATAACCAGAATATTATAATGAATGACTAATCAAATGCATTGTAACACACAAGTCCTTGAATGCCCACCACTGCTGTGCATTTCCAAAATATTTCCCCAATCCATAATAAACTATAACCCAAAGATGGAGGGGCAAATACGGATTTACAGGTCGACTAATAATAACATCCTGTGCAGCTCCATCTAGTTGTTTCTTCATGTGGTCACCTCTGCTCTTTGATGTCACATGGAAGTGGCAGTAAGTTCAATCGAAGGTGGTAAAATAGATTGAACAAACAAGCAGACAAATGTTGGAACTGTTTTTGTGATATCACTCTGTCAATGCGTTACAACAAACAAATGATGGACGGAATGCTGACAATGCAGACATTCTCCCCCAGTCAAGAGATCTGGGTTAAAGCCATTGTTCTTTTGCCCACTACGCCACCCCAGTTCAGACATGGCCATATGCAAATCAGTCTTGACCCTGTGCCTCATGGGAACAGTCCAGCCCGAACTGCCAAGCCATGTCTTCCCTGGACCGGCATCAAGCATCCTAGGACCGGTTTCTGGCTATCAGCCGTCATCAGCCAGGATAGCTTGACACCAGTGGCGTAGTGAGCACGGGACCCACGTCTGGGCATACCCATCCCACTTAGGGCGAAAAGCGTTACAACAAACAAATGATGGACGGAATGCTGACAATGCAGACATTCTCCCCCAGTCAAGAGATCTGGGTTAAATCCATCGTTCTTTTGCCCACTACGGGACCCCAGTTCAGACATGGCCATATGCAAATCAGTCTTGACCCTGTGCCTCATGGGAACAGTCCAGCCCGAACTGCCAAGCCATGTCTTCCCTGGACCGGAATCAAGCATCCTAGGACCGGTTTCTGGCTATCAGCCGTCATCAGCCAGGATAGCTTGACTCCTGTGGCGTAGTGAGCACGGGACCCACGTCTGGGCATACCCATCCCACTTAGGGCGAAAAGCGTTACAACAAACAAATGATGGACGGAATGCTGACAATGCAGACATTCTCCCCCAGTCAAGAGATCTGGGTTAAATCCATCGTTCTTTTGCCCACTACGCCACCCCAGTTCAGACATGGCCATATGCAAATCAGTCTTGACCCTGTGCCTCATGGGAACAGTCCAGCCCGAACTGCCAAGCCATGTCTTCCCTGGACCGGAATCAAGCATCCTAGGACCGGTTTCTGGCTATCAGCCGTCATCAGCCAGGATAGCTTGACTCCAGTGGCGTAGTGAGCACGGGACCCACGTCTGGGCATACCCATCCCACTTAGGGCGAAAAGCGTTACAACAAACAAATGATGGACGGAATGCTGACAATGCAGACATTCTCCCCCAGTCAAGAGATCTGGGTTAAATCCATCGTTCTTTTGCCCACTGCGCCACCCCAGTTCAGACATGGCCATATGCAAATCAGTCTTGACCCTGTGCCTCATGGGAACAGTCCAGCCCGAACTGCCAAGCCATGTCTTCCCTGGACCGGAATCAAGCATCCTAGGACCGGTTTCTGGCTATCAGCCGTCATCAGCCAGGATAGCTTGACTCAAGTGGCGTAGTGAGCACGGGACCCACGTCTGGGCATACCCATCCCACTTAGGGCGAAAAGCGTTACAACAAACAAATGATGGACGGAATGCTGACAATGCAGACATTCTCCCCCAGTCAAGAGATCTGGGTTAAATCCATCGTTCTTTTGCCCACTACGCCACCCCAGATCAGACATGGCCATATGCAAATCAGTCTTGACCCTGTGCCTCATGGGAACAGTCCAGCCCAAACTGCCAAGCCATGTCTTCCCTGGACCGGAATCAAGCATCCTAGGACCGGTTTCTGGCTATCAGCCGTCATCAGCCAGGATAGCTTGACTCCAGTGGCGTAGTGAGCACGGGACCCACGTCTGGGCATACCCATCCCACTTAGGGCGAAAAGCGTTACAACAAACAAATGATGGACGGAATGCTGACAATGCAGACATTCTCCCCCAGTCAAGAGATCTGGGTTAAATCCATCGTTCTTTTGCCCACTACGCCACCCCAGTTCAGACATGGCCATATGCAAATCAGTCTTGACCCTGTGCCTCATGGGAACAGTCCAGCCTGAACTGCCAAGCCATGTCTTCCCTGGACCGAAATCAAGCATCCTAGGACCGGTTTCTGGCTATCAGCCGTCATCAGCCAGGATAGCTTGACTCCAGTGGCGTAGTGAGCACGGGACCCACGTCTGGGCATACCCATCCCACTTAGGGCGAAAAGCGTTACAACAAACAAATGATGGACGGAATGCTGACAATGCAGACATTCTCCCCCAGTCAAGAGATCTGGGTTAAATTCATCGTTCTTTTGCCCACTACGCCACCCCAGTTCAGACATGGCCATATGCAAATCAGTTTTGACCCTGTGCCTCATGGGAACAGTCCAGCCCGAACTGCCAAGCCATGTCTTCCCTGGACCGGAATCAAGCATCCTAGGACCGGTTTCTGGCTATCAGCCGTCATCAGCCAGGATAGCTTGACTCCAGTGGCGTAGTGAGCACGGGACCCACATCTGGGCATACCCATCCCACTTAGGGCGAAAAGCGTTACAACAAACAAATGATGGACGGAATGCTGACAATGCAGCCCCCGGCAGCAAAAGGAATATGGGACCCCAGGAGTCTCCTGAAGAAGCAAGACCGACTATGTATGCAAACTTCCCCTTCTGCTACTGAAGTAAGGAAACTACTGCATCTAGTATTTGTCTGTGTGCTGGTATCATTTTCACCTGCATCCATCCATTGCTTTATGATGGGTGTCCCATGCTGTTTCATCCGTCTTCACTGATAAACTTTGCATATGGAAGGGCTGAGCTTCATAATGTCAAGAAACCCTTTTATCTCATCACGCCTTTTAGTGAACAAGAATTCTACTGGCAGTGGGTACAAGATAGGTGAAGGAGCTAAAGGAGGCAAGTTGACAGTGCCTCTCTGGGTGACAATCAAACCTGGTCTTTGCATTAGGAAATATTAACAACCTTTCGTTGGTGATATACGTGGTGGGTTCGTCGATGTAGGCCACCAGAAGATACAACTAGTCTTGTTCTTCGCCTTCTTTCTGGCATTTTTTAGGTAGACTGGAACTGAGAATATGGAAAGAGAAAGCTAGAATAACTAGCTTAAATACAGCAGCTTTTGTTAAATGCATGTTTACAGTGGTCTTCTTAAAGGTGTTTTTGTAAACCTGTTACAATTGTTACAAATGTAGCTGTGCAAACAGTGGATAGTCCTCTCAACTGCAGCAGGTCACACTAAAGAGAAGACAGACACTAGAGACAGTCTTCTGTCACTAACTGCCTATGTCGGGCATCCAGAACACTTAAAAGAACACCCACATCAGCCCAGACTGCAGAAGACTGTGATGTGTCAAAGTATTCTGGATGTTTGTATGTAAAGAAGTTATCTGGTACACGTTTCTTTCTGAAGTTCCTAGTTTACATCTATTTCTCACTGCTTTGTTTACAGTAGCTAGGATGTGCTGGACTCCTAATGTTTATTCTGCATTTGATTTGAAGCAACCTTAATGAAAGGAACATACCCTCTAGTAACAGGACATGAAACCTCATGTGTTTGCTCCTTTTCTGTGGTAGGTTATATGTTTCCATCAAATGCAAAATGTAAGTAACGCACTAAAAGCAAAAGCTGATTTTAAGAAAATACATGACGTAAACAAGATGTACACTAAGGAAGTAAAACCTACATTGAGGTGATGGTGGGATCATGTATTATAAGGTATTATAAGGGATAAAGTACCTCCTGCCATACAGATGAGGATATTGCAAGTCACCTTAGAGTTTCATCACCTAATAAAGGTACCCAGCCTTCAGCCTTGTTCCTCTATATGCTCATGGACCTCCTCAGTGACTTGGAACATCCTTATAATGTATGGTGGGGTAATGTTAGCCCATATATCGCATTAAAGATTCAAAATAGCCTATTGCATTTCAGCTTGTGCTGCTTATTTGCAGAGAGTAATTTCTTTTCTTTTGTGGGCAGAAATTGGTATTACTAGTTCCTGTGTACTTGGATGCTAGCGATACCTGTTACTGGGCATGCGGAGGTGGTTTATGCACGGTAGAAGGCACTTAGAAGCAAGTATGTATGTTGTTGGGTATATGACGGTGCCCCAGTCCTTTTAGTGTGCAGAGAGGCCTGTGCATTCCTGTTAGTGGACATGTAGATGATGTCTATACACAGTGCTGGACTTGCATAGGCTGTGAGTACCTATTATTGGGCATGGGATGTTTCACTGTGTTGATGATGGGTTACTAGCAGAACATCAAGTTTGAGCCATATTAGTATTGTTCCCAAAATATAGACAACCAAAATATTATGAAGCCAAGTACATTTTGGAAGGTAAAGGGTTAATAACACATCTATGCACTGTATATATCATCAAGGTACATATATGTGGAGTTAAATATGGTAAATCAATACTTACCTATATATGTATACATTCACACGATTCTTAGCTGATAATTTGGTCATGATAATTTTACAGGTCGATATTTTTGTCCTCGATATTCTGACATGCAACATTTGATGGGCATGTGGAGGTTGATCATATTTGGTCCTAGTATTAGCCATTTTTAGGAAATTGACGACTAGCATTGCCAGTGTTGTGGCATGTAGAGTGATCAGACATTTTTCTGGCAATATGGATATTGTCATTTCCTGTAAGTAGATGCACAGATAATGTCCATATTTGTTGTTCTTAAAGTGGATACTTAAATTACCGGTTCCTGACATGTGAATGCTTCCATACCTCTTGTTGGGCATGAGGATACTCGTGTTGCATGTTGTTGGACAACTAATGACTGGCATTGCCTATTACTGGGCATATCCCTTACCGAATGTGTTGAGACTGACATTGAACCAGTATAAAAAAGTGGTTTCCAATAGCACCTATGTAAATTGATTTTCAATCCCATCTAGTTTTGGTCACTGTATTTGTCTTAAAGTGCTTAGAAATGCATCTCTTAGCACTCCTTGCCAAAAATATTTTGAAAGATGCCCCTGAATCACAAAGTGTGTTTATAACATCTCCTGTTTTGACCAGCTTTACTGACTCAATATGCATTAAATGTTACCATACTCCTGGTCCCAAAATGTTCTTCGGCAGAGAACACCAAAAAGTTCAAGAGATGGTCTTCAAAGCTTCTTACTTTTCCAATGTCTGTGGCACTATTTATTTTAAATTCCTCATTAAATTATTCAGTAACTCCATAATTGCTTTTGCCGACGTAGCTGGCCCAATGTACAAATCCTGCATACACTCCCATCATTAACATTTAAGAACAACCAATTATTTGTTGCAAAGGTAGCTGTCATTCCAAGTTTTTTTACTTTGGACCGCAATCATTGTGGCCCTTAGTCAAACAAATCACACTTTTGCGCACCCCGACTTAATGTTTCTGTGTAGCCTAGAAAATGCATGCATGTGTAGAAGCACCTGATGCTGCAACTATTGTCTGGGTTATTTTTTGTTATAGGCGTTATGAGTTTAGGTGGAAGTGTTCTGTAGTGTTCATATCTGGGTCAGTTATCTCTTTAGGGTGATATTACCACTATTCTACTACTTGTCTTTATGGATCCTAAGGCCACATTTGATGATGTCACTGGAGGAAGGTTTCTTACTGTGACTAGTTTGATCCACTATATCGGCCCCTTGCATTCTGTAAAAGCCATTCCATAAATCATCCAGGCCAGAGATTTTGAAGAAATTATCAATTGATGTAATCTGATTCATTTTGAAAATAGAGGAATGCAAGGCAACCTATTGCCCCTGTTTAATCTGTATTGCTCCTGTTTAAAATGTATGCCAATGTTTAATACATGGATGATGATGTTCTGCCTCCCCTCTTTAAATATAGGAATGATGCTGTTCTGCTTCATTCTTCAATATATGAATGATACTGTCCTACCTCATCCTTTAATCTAGGGCTAATGATTTTCTGCTTCCTTCCTTTTGTATACGGATATGTTTGTGCTGCCTCTCACTCTTTACTACAGGAATGAGGCTGTTCTGATTCATCCTTTACTATATGAATGATGCTCTTCTGCTTCCGTCCTTTAATATATGGATGATGCTGTTCTCTTTCCATTCCTTAATATATGGATGATGCTGTTCTGTTTCATCCTTTAATATGTGAATGATGCTGTACTGTTCTGTTTCATCCTTTAATATAAGGATGATGCTGCACTGCTTCCTTCTGTATATTTATTGTTTATGGTGTTATGGCCCTCATCCTTCTATACATGGATGATGCTACTCTCCCTCCCATCGTTTAATATATGGATGCTGCCATTCTGTTTGCCATCAGTGACCATACTGCTGAGCCTATAAACCCTATATGCATGCCCTTTCTTAAAGCATGAATTCTCCAAGTCAATATCCTAAAAGTATGGACAAAGTAAATCCTTTTACGTTTTTAGGCCTGCATTTTTCTTTGCCAGTTGTGGAAACCATTTCCTGACAGTGAATATAGTGTTGCAAAAGACACATCAAGATCTGTGCCATGGTGTTTCATCAACTGTGCAGGAAGCATTCAACACCAGAGCATTTAATTCTGCTCTGTAGCACGAAAAGGAGGCCATGTCTTGTCAGCTCCAACTCTGACATCTCTAGAAAACATGCTCCTTATTTCAACATTGGGCATGACAGGGGACCAAGTAAACCCATTCACAACTGGGAGTATTTGCCAGGTGTGATTGTACAATGGTCATTTCACGTATACTGTATAATCTAGAAAAATTTAAAAAAACATTTTGAAGCAAATTTCAAATGGGTAAACCATTATGTTTTGCCAGTGTTGCCCCGTAGCCTTTGTTTAAGAAGAAATGTCTGGTGAGCCTTGGACTTCAGTCACCACTTAGACCACATGCAAGCATTGTGATGGTGACAGAAGAAAATCTAGAGGGTAACTAAAGGGGTAGTCAGCAGTGCAGTATGTAACAGGAAACCAGGGATTGGAGAGGAAGTGGCCAAGTGTGAGAATAAAGTGGGGAGAAAAGGAAGAGATCTTCTTGTGTGGCCATAGAGTAGCGGACTGTCGGTGGTGTAGGAGCAGACTGTCAGTGATGTAGGCAGAGAAATTTGATTTTTTTTAACTTAAATTTGATTTAGACCTCAACTGAGGTCAACAAATACATGATTAATAGTTAGTAAAACATTAATACTATTCAGACATTAAAACAGTTTAAAAAAACTTTAAAAAAATGTATACAGGTTATAACAAGCAAATTCATCAAACACAGATTTGCAAAACTAAATTAGACTTTTTGCAGAGCAGAGATTATGTCTAAAACGTATAGGTTTTATATACTGGCGCCGGGCCTCTATCAGAGTCGAATTAGGACAGACTAATAACACGTGTAAAAAATCTTGCCGTCCTCCATTACATAAGAAACAAATTTATGTGGAACTTTCAGATTTATCCCACTTAAAAGTCTGGGTCTTTAAGGGAAGAATCTCCAACCTCCTTAAAATTAAGGTACGCCGGACCCTATTCTCTAAGGGGAACAACCTTTACAACGCAACTTTTACAACGCACTACCATTACAACGCATTTTTTACAACGCATAATCCATTACAACGCATGACATTACAACGCATGACACTACAACGCATTTTTAAAAACTACCTTTACAACGCATTCCATTACAACGCATACTACCATTACAACGCATACCATTACAACGCATAATATTACACTACACTATCCAACACTTACCCTACTGTTGCACCCCCTGGAGTTAGAATAGTAATTTTTACCCCTACACTATCCAACACTTACCCTACTGTTGCACCCCCTGGAGTTAGAATAGTAATTTTTACCCCTACACTATCCAACACTTACCCTACTGTTGCACCCCCTGGAGTTAGAATAGTAATTTTTACCCCTATACTATCCAACACTTACCCTACTGTTGCACCCCCTGGAGTTAGAATAGTAAACTTACCCCTATACTATCCAACACTTACCCTACTGTTGCACCCCCTGGAGTTAGAATAGTAATTTTTACCCCTATACTATCCAACACTTACCCTACTGATGCACCCCCTGGAGTTAGAATAGTAATTTTTACCCCTATACTATCCAACACTTACCCTACTGATGCACCCCCTGGAGTTAGAATAGTAATTTTTACCCCTATACTATCCAACACTTACCCTACTGATGCACCCCCTGGAGTTAGAATAGTAATTTTTACCCCTATACTATCCAACACTTACCCTACTGATGCACCCCCTGGAGTTAGAATAGTAATTTTTACCCCTATACTATCCAACACTTACCCTACTGTTGCACCCCCTGGAGTTAGAATAGTAATTTTTACCCCTACACTATCCAACACTTACCCTACTGTTGCACCCCCTGGAGTTAGAATAGTAATTTTTACCCCTACACTATCCAACACTTACCCTACTGTTGCACCCCCTGGAGTTAGAATAGTAATTTTTACCCCTACACTATCCAACACTTACCCTACTGTTGCACCCCCTGGAGTTAGAATAGTAATTTTTACCCCTATACTATCTAATACTTACCTTAAATGTAATTTAATATTATGCGTTGTAATGGTATGCGTTGTAAAGGTAGTATGCGTTGTAATGGTAATGCGTTGTAAAGGTATTTTTTAAAAATGCGTTGTAGTGTCCTGCGTTGTAATGTCATGCGTTGTAATGGATTACGCGTTGTAAAAAATGCGTTGTAAGTGCATGCGTTGTAAAAGTGTGCGTTGTAACGTCATACATCCATTCTCTAAACGTATGTATCGTTGCTGAGTTTTATATTGTAAACTGTCTAAAAGATGTGCAAAATGTTTTAGTTGAGACCAGTGGTCTAGATCCGACTCGTAGCTTATTCTTGGAGTCAAGTTCTTTAAATAAAGTTTCAAGTGTGAAGAAGTCATAGATTTTAAAAGTGCAATCGTGCAACCAGACTGAGTTAGTGCAACACTGAAGTTCTTTTTAAAAGTATGGTGAGATGTCTCGTCTCTAAAAGTCTCCAATTTTAAAATATGCTTTATAGACCTTAGTTCTGCATGTAGAAGATTATAGGCCCAGCAAAGTATATTTGTGATAGCTTTTGCATATGCGCTGACTATGGATAACTCCAGGTAGATTGCTTGGACAGGGACTGACTGCTTGACTCCTAGCAACTTACGTAGTAGAATCCCTTCCTTTATTTTTAGTCGATACCATACCTTGATCGGAATATATTGTAAGGCCTATATTAAAATTTGGGGTATTTTGGAATGGTAGACCTCAAACATAGGTGCAAAATGTCTATTACCTGAGGAGGCGTAACATTTCAATAGTCCACCAACATGGGCTTCAGCCTTTAGGCTGATATGCCCAAGATGGGAACAATTTTGTAGGGTATATGTAAAAGTTCTCCCCAAGTAAGCATATTCCTTAACAATCTCTAACGGCCTGCTGTCTAAGGTTCAGTTGTAATGAAGGCAATGTTTTCTCCCTCTAAAGGGAAGAACTTTCGTTTTAGAGCTGTTTGGTATATGAACATTTCCTTTAGCAGACTGATGTAGGGCATTAGGGTTTCTTTGTAAGCCTATCAGCATAAGATCCATAATTACTACATCGTCAGCGTACATCAAAATGTGCATGTTGCTTGAAGCTATTTTTGGTGGAAAATTGTTAATTGTTTGTAAAGACTCTGGGAGGTCACTTATAAACAAAGAAAATAGAATGGGGCCTAGGACACAGCCTTGCTTAAGGCCGTTCCTCGTGGCGATAGGCCCCATCAAACCCTTTTCGCTCCCCATCTGGACTATACACCATGTTGCAGAATATAGTGCCATGATTATGGTGAGCAAGTCATTAGGTATTCCGAGCATCACTAACTTAGACCAAAGGGTTGGCCTGTCTAACGATTAAAGGCAGTGGTAAAATCAACAAAGATACAATAAATAACTTCCTGTTTCATTACTACATATTTGTCTATGACTCTTTGCAAGACTGCAATGTTATCTGTCACAGAATGCTTTGGTCCAAAGCCAGCCTGAGTCGTTGTTATCACTCCTGTGGAGAATGCCCAATCTTTCAGCTGTTCCAATACGCATGTTACAAAAATCTTCCCTGTAGCGTCCAGTAGGGCTATCTGTCGATAATTGTTGGGCAACAGTCGGGATTCTTTTTTCAGGATAGGAACCACAATGCTCCCCTGTCATGTTTTTGGAATTCTCCCGGTGGAGAAACAATGGGAGAATAAAGGGGCCAAAAATACTTACTCCTGTCTTCAGGATTACTTTGAAGAACTTTATTGGAGATTTTATCTGGGCCTATTGCTTCAGTTGATCTTGCTGCCTTTATGTATAATGCTATTTCTTTCGCTGATGATGCTAACGTGTCGTGGAGTTTTTTCTCCTTTCTGTGCCAGGATTGTATTGGTTTTGCCAAGCTGAAAATATGTGATTTGTAAAGCTCAAAAAGATACTTTTCCCACTCCGAAGGGGGAAATGGAGAAGAGTAGAGAGTTTTCCTTGTGCTAGTTGATTCTGCCACTATCCTCCGGAAATCCTTACTGTTTTTTGGTTTACTGTAATTTGAATATCCGCCCAATTTGTATCATTTTGTGCACGTCTGATTTTTTCCTTCTGTGGTTGGCGCTTTTTTTTCAGCTTTGCGATCATTTTTTGTCTAGTTCCAGAGTATTTTAAAAATTGCATTCTAATTAATTTGTTTAAATTAGAGGTTACGCAGTCTGAGTGCTTTAGGACTGAGTGACCCCTTTGCTTGCCACACCTGGCTGTGCGACCGGTCAGAGAGACCACATCATTGGCTCCAAAAGAAACTCCCACATCACCCCGGATCTTCAATCCCTGAGCTGGCTACCCCTTGAAGCCAGAATTCATCTGAAAATAGCGTGTATGACACACAAAGCCGTTCATCACAATGCACCCTCTTATCTGGCACAAAAACTGACGATCTCTGGCGGGATCAGACCCTCAAGAAGTGCGGATAACCTACTACTGAAACCACAAAGGTTCCACAAGAAGAAAACATATAACAGATCCTTCTCCGGGATGGCTCCCAGAATCTGGAATGCCTTACCTCCTGAAACCAGACTTAACCCCTCCACTGCTTCTTTTAAAATGGAGGTAAAATCGATACTCATGACCAAATTCACTTAACTATGGACTATAGACACCTGGGTTCTATTCACATCCGTGTCCCTAGCAAGATGGTCATAATAGACCATCTAAGCATCTAGACTTTTTGTTTTTCCTCAGGTTGATTATTGCTTTGCCTACACAAGATGTTCTGTGTATGCGCTATGTGTAACATCTATTTGTTGTATAGTAACCTTTACTGATTGTATAGCACTCTGATATCCGTTTAGGATCTTGTTCGCGCTCTATAAAACTTTCTAAATAAATAAAATAAAAATATTTCAGTATCTGTATCCTCATAGACTGTTATCGGGTCTGTAACTGTGCTTCCCATTGGTCAATACTGAAGTAATGATAGCAGAGTTTATTTTTGCAATTGCTTTAGCATTCCATATTATTTGCCTTTTTTTTAATCAACCTTTACGGTTCCATTTTGTTGAGATAGGGACCATGTATCAGAGGATTGCAGGGGGATATCAGTTGCCAAAGACAGAATTGCGTAGTCACTTTCTTTTTGGTTTTAACATTCAGAGTTTGCTTTTTCCAAAAGAGGTCAAAACCACAGACTGCATAGTCAAGAATGGAGGAGCTAAATGCCCCTTTTCCGGTGTAAGCCGCTTGAATATCTCCTTCTAGTCTTCTATTTAGTATGAGTCCATTAAATGCCGTCACTGAGGCGAGAAGCATTTTCCCCCTTTTATCAGCTTTGACCTTTATAGGAAATAGCGGTGATGGAATTGACAACATTTCCTCCTGTGCGTAGGTGCCCCATTCAGAGAGTAAAGTATTAGAAATGTTCCCATTAAAGTCCCCCATTATCAATACCGATGGAAATGCTTTGGATTCTATGACGATATCGATTTTGGCATATACTTTGCTCATCAAGTGATCGTTCGCAGGCCCCGGAGGGGATGTAAACGTTAAAAATAAGGAGGTCATGCATGGAGTCCGAGTTCTCTTTCCTATACTTCCTGTTAACCTCATCTGCCCAGGCCGTGTGAGTCAACATTTCACATTGCAACATAATTGCCACTCGACACAACAACTGGCAACGAAGGCCGCAAACCATGAGTATGAGTCCAAAGCACTCGGCAGTCCCATCATTGCACCCAAAAGAGACAGGCAGATGGCATAATCACGTGCTCCAAAAGCTCCTTGCGTGCCCTAGAATCACCCCAGTGTCAGCAAAACACAACGGAGAGACAGTAAAAAGAAGTGGTGACTAGGAAATACTGAAATTCTGCGAGAACTGCACAAAACCATGCCCAGCAAAATGTGCCACAGTGAGCTCAATCAGAAGCTTGGCTACAGGGTTCCCCAAGTTCTCCTTCTGATAGGTACCTAGCAGCATCAAGACCCCAGCAATTGCACAGGGAAACCGCTCAGCGTCAGCCTCGATATGGGCATTGAGAGATGCACAGTGCATAAACAGAGACAGCACTCAAGATTTCAGAATAAGAGATTTTACAAGAACAAGATGACCATCTTAGAATCTGGAGTCCTCCCAACACAGTAATCCAGGGTGGCCGTTTTAAAGACGGCAACTCGAAAAGAGGGTGCACTGGCAGTGGTGGACTGTAGAAAGGCTGCCAGATGCAAAGCTCCAATAACGCACTGCCCAACTGAAGCCAGTGTAATACAATGTGCAAGGAAAGAAACAGGTCCTAAAACAAAAAGTACTTAAATATTAAAGAGCGCATAGTATTGAAGGCGATGACGATCAGCAAAATTAAAAGCAAAAGTGATCAAAGAATGTATAAGTAAGGTCAAAGTTGAAAAAGATATCACACATGCAGACGAGCCAACCTCACACAAACAATTTTGAAGCAGATCAAATACATGCCAAAATATCCACTGAAGTCAAGCCGGTCTGAGGATCATGTATAAGATCCCTACACCGGCTTCAATACTTCCAGGCAACTGTATGGGACTAGGCTGAGGCGAAATGTCGGTTACACTGGCATGATTTCAGGTAACTTCTGGAATTTACCTTACTCGTGTTACAAGAATTCCCAAAATTACGCTCCTACCCCAAGGTGCACATGTATGCCACATTTGCTGAAAAATGTTACTGCAGGAGCATTGTAAAAATGTGTACGACCAGAAGATGAGGGGCTGTCATTGGCAGTACTTTCATTTTTTGTACTATTTTTAAAGTGCGTAAGGCATCCTTGCAACCATTTTTGCATGTCATGCTAAAATATAACACTAAATGGCCAATTTGCATTTTGCATAATTTTAGGTTTCTTTTTTGCAAAATTTGATATAATTATGTCAATGCAAATTACATGAAATATCTACCCTCACATGAGACCCAAATTAGCTGTATAGCTAGATGATCTTTGACAATTGCATTTAAGAATCATGAGAGGAAGATGAAAAACAAATGCTCCTGACACTAAAAAATCTAGCAGGCAAGATATTCAGTGGATAATAAAGGAACTATCTGTCGAAGAAGATTCAATATATCAAGGTGTGTAGACTGCACTTACTCAAAAATAAAATGTTGACTATAATCGATAACAGAGGTGGCTGGTAGGGGGGCAAGAAAATACAAAAATATAGAAAGAATAAAGCTAACTTACCTGCCGGTCACGTCCCAGCCGCTGCCTCTCCGCCACCTCCCCTCCTTGCAGGAAACACTGGGCTCCCAGGCTCCCTAAGCCAATGACAACACTGCAAAACAGTGTTGAGATTCGTTCTCCTAAGTTCTCCTAAGCCAATCTGCGTTGTGATTGGTGTGAGCGCCGTAATTCGACGCTCCCACGGGGACAGGGAGCCTGTGCGTTTTCTCCACAAGGCTATGTAAAGCAGCCAGGTGGAACATGCAAAGTGCGCATGAATGTTTGGCTGGCCCAAGACAGCCCTGCTATGGACAGTACCGTCCCTCCCCGCACCTGGAAGTAAACATAAAATGATAATAACGCTTCGTTATTATCAATTTATTTTTCCTCTGCACTGCTCATAAAGCAGTAGGGCGACGCTCCTCCGCCTTAGCGGAAGATCCGCCCCTGAACCTTCCACTTGTGGTGCACTAAAAAGGAGAAACTGTGAGCAACTTCTTCAAGCATGTTCGCCATCTGGTCCAACATGGTGAGTTCTACAAATTCTCAGATGAAGCAGCAGCAATCTGTCTGAGGATCGTAGAGGGTTGACAACCATAGTCCATCAGGCATCACCTGCTAAGAAATTTTGCCACTGAAAAAGGCATGACATGACTTCATGACCAGATGGAGGCTCAGCTAAAACTAAAATAAGTTGGGGAAAGCTGAGAAGGGTGAAAAAGCATTTTGGCCCCAAAGCCAGGAACAAAGAAGAACACACAGACCACAAATGGCACTCAGGGTCAAAGGAATGCAACAATAACACAGGAAGCACAAGATGAGTGCATCGAGAAAAGAAACAAGAATGTTACATATTTAAACTTTACAGAAACACACATTTACTGGATGATGTCATCAGTGATGTCATCAGTGATGTCATTTGAGATGTCATCAGTGATATCATGAGTGATGTCACTGACCATGTCATGAGTGATGTAATATGTGACGTCATCAGAAGTGCATTGCAGGGTCGCAAGTTATAGTTAGCTCAACTAACTATAACAGGCGAATTTCTCTGGTTTTATATGAGTCACATGTCCAACTAACTAGAACGTCCCTGAAACCTATGGTTTTTTCAGTGAATTTCTAAGGTTTTTTAAAATGCTAATTCCTAACTGTAACGTCCCTGAAACCTATGTTTTTTTCAGTGAATTTCTAAGGTTTTTTTAAATGCTAATTTCTAACTATAACGTGCCTGAAACCTATGTTTTTTTCAGTGAATTTCAAAGGTTTTTTAAATGGTAATTTCTAACTATAACGTGCCTGAAACCTATGGCTTTTTCAGTGAATTTCAAAGGTTTTTTAAATGCTAATATCTATTTATAACGTTCATTAAACCTATCTTTTTTTCTGTGTTTTTAAATTATCATTCCATTCTCAACTTGGTGAAAACTGCAAATCTCACCACTCTTCCATCAATACCTTACAACAACAAAATCGCCATAAACAAGAGCCACATCTAACGCTAATGAAATGCACAGTAGGCGTTCCCGTGCAAAAAAATACGAAAACAGCACTTCCCCATATTTTCAACGACCAGCCAAATCTGCAATGCGATCCAAAAAGCAGGCGATAAGCCGAGTTAGCAGTAACAAATTAACATCAACCTTTAACTGGTGTAACGAGGTCGACTATCTACTCCGTTATTTCAACCCAACTCACAGCCACATAAAGACCAACATGTGATACAGCTACTGATCATGCAGCTCCGACACCCAACAACGCCACAACACCCAGCCCCACCACCACCAGAACCTCCCCCCGGACCACCCCCCTACTACCACCGAGGCAGCACAAAACAGAACAGACCTTCCCAAAACGCCATGCCCCTCAGCCACACAATAGCTAAATGTTGGGAGATGAGCAACCAACTATATATGAAGGAGGCAAGTCACCCATCACTGATAAAGCACACAATGCCAAGTGTAACGCTCATGTGCTGCACAGAGCTCACTATGCAAAGCACAAACCTCTCCATGTGGAAATATACCATTGATACTTGTAGTGTAGTGCACAGTGGATGCAACCATGTTACCTCAGGCAGTGGGGAAGATCTCGGTCATGTAGCTGTGTTGTCCCCCCCTGGAAGCGGAAGCGAGTGGGCTGCTCCAATGTACGCCACTCCAGCGTAGTAGTATGAATAAATAGACCAGACCCTAGGCATGGTTCACTTGTGGGAAGACCAACCAGTCTGTCAGAACGGCAGCCCTCACCCTGGCACGTGGCAGCCGCCATAACCGCGGGCCTCCTCCACACAGGGCCCCTGCGAACCCAGTGGGACAGCACCACAGATTTATGACTGTACCGACTACTGCCTTCGATCTACACTACGGACAGCACGGCTCACAATTCAGATGTAGGGGCGATTGCAGATATCGCAGTCTAGGTCGCAAGACACGTTGCTCCCAGTGCGGCCCACCCAGACCACGCATCATCGCAGGGTGCGCACACGCTGTGTACTTCAGGTACTACTAGCTCACTGCACCATAAGTCATTGCCACGTGGCCTTATCAACACAGAATTCATTGCTCCTAGTGTGGCCTGCCGGGACTACGTCTCATCGCAGAGTGCGCACACGCTGAGTACTCCAGGTACCACTAACTGTGCAGCTCAACTCAACGCCACGTGGCTGTGCGCCCATCCTGACTGCTGCCTCCGCCCTACACTGGAGTTACATGGTTTACAATTCAACATTAGTAGCGACGCAAATTGTGTAAGAGACTATAATGAGTTAAGAAGACCAAATGCTCCCACTCTGTACAGCTCAAGTCAACGTCACCTGCCTGTGGGCCTTTGCTGACCGCTGCCTCCGGCCTACACTGTGGAAGAACGGCGACACGTGGTGCCAACTAACCCTGCTCAACACAAGCCGATCCCACATGTGTAACTGTGTCCTGAGTCCTCAATGGCAGCGACCACAGCACCAGACTCCCTTCAATCACCGAGGGGTATTTCCACATGGAAGACCGGCGACACGTGGTGCCACTGAACCTGTACTACGCAAGGTTTGATTGGGTCACCAACATATGCACGTGGCTGTGGACCCTAGCTCACCGCTACCTCTGCCCTACACTATGGGTGACCGGCGACAAATGGTACCACTAACCGTCTTCAACACAAGCGGATCTCACATGTGGAACTGTGTCCTGAGTCCTGAATGGCAGTGACCCAAAACTTCATGGCAGTGACCACACCACCACACTCCCTTCGATTAGTGAGGAGTATTTTCATATTAAAGGCTGGCGACAAGTGGTGCCACTGAACCTTCACTACGCAGGCCGGTGAGGCCACCAACGTATGCACGTGGCTGTGGGCCCTTGCTCACCGCTACCTCAGGCCTCACAATTCAGATAGAGTAGTGATTCCACATGACGCAGTCCTATAGCCAAGACACATTGCTCCCAGTGCGGCCCGTCCACACCAAGCATCCTCACAGGCTCATACAGTCTCAATGCTACTGGTGCCACAAACCCTCTTTAACACAAGCCGATTCCACATGTGTAACTGTTTCCTGAGTCCTGAATGGCAGTGACCCCAAGTCCGTGGTACCGACCACAGCAGCATACTCCCTTTGATCAGTTAGGCATATTTCCATATGCAAGGTTGGTGACACTTGGTGTCACTAACCCTGTTCAACACAAGCCGATCCCACATGTGTAACTGTGTCCTGAGTCCTGAACGTCAGTGACCCGAACTTCGTGACACCGACCACAGCATCACACTTTCTTCAATTAGTGAGGGGTATTTGCATATGGAAGGCCGGCGACACGTGGTGCCACTGAACCTGCACTACGCAGGTCGGTGGGGCCACCAACGTTTGCACGTGACTGTGGGACACTATGGTCAGCAGGGCTCACAATTCAGATAGAGTCCTGATACCACATGACACAGTCCAGTAGCCAAGACACATTGCTCCCAGTGCGGCCCGTCCACACCAAGCATCATCACAGGCTCATACACTCTCAATACTTCTGGTGCCACTAACCCTCTTTAACTGAAACCGATCCCACATGTGTAACTGTGTCCTTAGTCCTGAATGGCAGTGACCCCAAGTCTGAAGCAGCAACCACACAACATACTCCCTTCGATTTGTGAGGCATATTTCTAAATGCAACGCCGGCGACACGTAGTCCCACTAACCCTCTTTAACACAAACCGATCCCACATGTGTAACTGTGTCCTGAATCCTGAATGGCAGTCACCCCAACTTCGTGGCAGCGACCACAGCACCAGACTCCCTTCAGCCTTATTTGTTGTTCTTTTCTTTAAATAAATCTATTTATATGTAAATCTATACATGTCTAAGACTCTTCTTTGTCCAACCACACAGGGACTCTTCCGGGCCCAAGAAGGTTGTTGGGGGTATGATGGTAATGTGGGAAGAGGGTGCGTTACCTACTGATGTGGGGAGAGGCAGCGTCAAAGGGGTATCTATCACAGAAAGAACTCCGATATGTTTTCACAAATACCTCAGACAAATGCCAGCTGACGGACTGAATCACAAAATGATTTTTCAATACTTATGTAGTGTGAG
Source organism: Triturus cristatus (assembly GCF_964204655.1). Lineage (NCBI taxonomy): Eukaryota > Metazoa > Chordata > Amphibia > Caudata > Salamandridae > Triturus > Triturus cristatus. The sequence goes on from NC_140586.1 coordinate 498,923,232, forward strand.
TTATGAACAGTTCGCTCCCAGGCTCTCAGAGGGACAGCTGCAGCCCATCCACTCCACTCACAGATGCAGTACTATGAGCCGTCCGCGCCACTGTAGCTATCCCAGCCCTGTTCCGTCGTACGCCACCCCACGTCATGCCACTCAGATAACGTTCCGACGATGGCCCCACATACTTACCTGTCGCAGGCGTATTCGCTGTTCCTGTGCAGGTCAGTGGTCTAGTTCTCCACATCTCCCACCCACTCCCTGAGGGCAGCTTTACCCACACACCAGACCCGTCCGGCACATGCGTCACAGGCCATGTGACCACACAAATATAATAGATCGACAACGTCACATCCTTTATTGCCGGTGTTGACTAGATGCCGGACGTTCCATGTGTCTCAACCATAAAGAGTCTTTCAAAACTTGCGCAGAAGGTTACTCGCACCCTAATCTGTATAGCCCTCAGGGGCCTACCACCCCCTTGGCAAGGACTTCAGATGCACAGGGTTAGTGCCACCTGAAGCTCATATGGCCATCAGGGGCCTACCACCACGTGGCACGAACTTAACTTCCACAGGCTTAGCGCCCCAGAAGCTGATGTGGTCTCCGCCATTGATGACTCAGGACTCAGCGACATATCTGGGATGAGTTTTGATGGGCATGTGGAGTGCCCACTGCTGCACACTCCGGTGGCACCAGGTAATTATTTGCTCATGGATGCGCAGGGGCGGCAGTGCTTCTCTCTCTCTCTCTTTCTCTCTCTCTCTCTCTCAATCTCTCTCTCTCTCCCCTCCCACTCTCCCCCCTCTCTCTCTCTCCCCCCCTCTCTCTCTCTCTCTCTCTCCCCCCTCTGTCTCTCTCTCTCTCTTTTTCTTCCTTCTTTTCCTTCTATCTCTCTAACTCTCTCTCCTCCTTCTCCCTTTCTCACTTCTTTTCTTTCCTTCCCTCTCTTTTTTTCTCTGGCTTTTTTTCCTTCTCCTTTTCTCTATGTCTCTCTCCTTTGATATGCGCATTACACACGTCCTTATTTTGTGCTTTATTTTCCAGGCTCTGTCGTCCACACCCATGGTCCCCTTAGCAGTGTTCCACCTTGTTATTTTGTATTTTTTTGATAAATTTTGTTTATTACTTTATCGTTGATATATGTTAATAAAAAAATAAAGTTTGAAAAAAAAATGAATAACGTTTCTGGTTGTTTTCTTAACTGCTGTGTAACTCTTTCTTGTTCTTATTACTGTTATTTGATGAAGTCCACCATGGTCTTAAATTTTGGAGGGCTTATCGCGAGAATACTGGTGATGTCTGCATTTTCCACCAACTTCTGAATAGTGTGTTAGATTTATCTCAACTTTACTTCCATTAAAGTGCTGATAATGAAATGCAGACTAGCCGTGCCCGTGCAAAAAGACACGAGGTGCACCTTTGCGATTTATTCAAAATACTAAAATCCTGTATTGAATTGCACTGACGTAGTGGCTGCACTTACAGTGTACACACAAAATCATTTACGAAAACTCATTGTATTTATATTGATTGGAAATCGGGCGTCAGGTGCTGGATCTTGACGAGATACACTGCCCAGTTCGTATATTGTCCTGCACACGCAAAAAATCACATCACATCTTTCACACCAACTGCAATGTGAAACAAATTCCGGCGATAAGTCACGTTAGCACCAGGGATTTTACACCTGCTTTCTGATGGTGTTAAGCAGGACGACTACCTGCACCATGAAAGAGAACACAGCCAAAAGCCACACCAGAACACCCACAGGTGCCATAGAATAAATGAGCATGATACAGGGATACCCATGAAGGCCACAAGACTCTTCGGAACAACTCCGGGACCGCCAACGCCCCCCAAACCCGCATCTGAGCAAGTGTGTCCCTCTGGTCATGTGTTACCATGATAGGCACCAGCCCTATAACATCACAGTGTGCCATCACCTCAGTGTTGGCAGTGAGCCTGGTCATGTAGCTACGCACGCATCCTCCTGCATGCACAACCGGTGTGTGCTTGTCCGGAGTACACAGGTCAGCGCAGGGGTGTGCCTATCTGACAACAGGAACGGGGTGTCTTGGACATCTCCGTGTACAGGAAAGGCGGTAAGTGTGTCTCTGTGTTCTGATGTGGCCTGCCACAAGGGCCTTAGCAGTCGATGTTGTAAAGTGGCATGCACCACCTCCAAATGGCACTGTGATGGTGTAGTTGGAATGCAGCATCACATGTGCAATTAGGCATTACAATGGTGTGCCGTACGAGTGCACGGGATACAACAGCGCACCGTACAAAAGTGTGGGAGCTCGTGGGAGGGAGGAGCAGCTGTTTGCAGTGTAACAGACAGGGAACTCGCCCATGTGCCAGATTCTGGGCATCTCATCCATGATGACCACGGTCGCAGACATCCCACAACACCAACGACCCGCCTTTGTACACATCCTCTATGAATGCAGCATGGTTTTCACTTCTATGCTCGTTCACTGGTGTGATGTTGGCGAGTTGGGTGACTTGTGCTCCTTGTTGGTGTGTTTCATTTTGGCCATTGTTTGTCTATACTTGTGCTATACTTAATTTTGCATGTCTGCCATTCTGCCCATCTCCCCCGTCCCCCCACTCCCTGCTTCTCCCTCTTCCTGGTGCGGTTCTATAATTGTGTTGCTCCACACATAAATACATGTAAAGAACAAATTAGAATAGTTCCTTGATTCTTTCAGGTTTCAAAACTCCTCTCTCTTAGTTTCTTTTTAATTTTCCATATAAACAGTTTTTTAAAATATTCAACAACACATAGAAGTCAGAAGTGCAACGTATTCTATCAACACACTTTCTAGAACATTCTACAACACGTGCAGGTTAAAAGTTCATCAATCTTTTTAAACGTAACCATATTTTTTGCAACATTTTCTCGAACATTTAACGGAACGTGCAGGTTAAAAGTTCACGATTGTTTTAAGTTCGAACAGTGCCTTCCAAATGCAAGTAGCAGGTGTGGTTGAGTTGACAACTGTTATCCTATAATATGTACGCCACGTTGAAACTGCTTTTTCTTAACCAATCACAAAGATGCTTTTCCACAAAACGAATGTGCACCCTACTTTTAAAAAAGAATGCTTTTTGTCTCCCAATCATGTATCGTTTTGTATGGCAATAAAAAGTAGTTCCCCATCTTTAAGCATATCTCTTATTCTACCAAGGAACTGCTTGAGCTACAGACATCTTTCCATACCTTCCAGCCATACCTTCAAAATGCTAGTGTGGATCGTAGGACATAGCTATATTTTCTGGTGCAAGAGGTATGCAGAACAGAGACGTATTGACTTAGACCTAGGTTTACAAAATGTGGACATTAAATGGTTTGCACAGAGAGGATTGAAGTGGCACCAATTGTTGCCGTTGGTTAAAACCTGTTTGCATCTCCAACACCCTGACCTCATGATTGAGCACTGCGGTGGAAACGACCTAGGCACATTGACTGGGGTAGGTTTGGAAATGCTTATGAAGGACACCTTTGGACAATTGATGTTACTTTTCCCTCAAACTGTCTTTGTATATTCCAATATATGCCAAAGACAGAAGTGGAAATGGTCAAAACAATTTTGTCCTCAGATTGAAAAATCTAGGAAGAAATTCAACAAAGCTGTGTCTGCATACCTCAGAGACCACGTAATGGGGTCCATCTTCAACAACAACGTATGTTTTGATATGGCTGATATCTACAGAAGTGATGGAGTACACTTCACAGATCACGGAAATCGAGTTTTCCGGAATAACTTGAAGCTGTGCATTCGCACTTATATGTAGCTGCAACTAATCAACACAAGGGCTCTTTTTAGAGCCCCCTATAACTGACAACTTAGGCCCGCTATTTTAGGGCTAGCTAATGGCAACTCCCGGACCCTCACCAAAATGTATTCTCCACACAGCAGCCAGACCATCTCACTTTGCAGCACAGAGCTCTCGCTTTGATCACCACCTCTACTCCCCCGTAGGGGTGAGTAGTTTGCTCTTTACAAATACCGTATTGATTTACTTTCGCACTCCCTGTACAACACCACCTAAGCACCATATACAAGTTGGACAAGATGTGGCACAGCACCCAGAGCACATGACTGCACAGCATAGCAAACACAGGCTCCTGGTTTCATACCCGAGTCCAGCAGCAGCTCAATTTAGCAGCATGACACTCTAGGCAATCCCTCACTTAATTTCTGTACCCAGCACTTTCAGACCAGTAGGGGTCAGTAGTTCACCGGCTTTACCCTGAGTCCGTCAGTAGCTCAGCTTACGCCCCCAGCGCCATCAGACCCGTAGGAGTGAGTAGTTTGCACTTTACAAATACCGAATTGATTTGATACGCGCGAAATCACCTTCGCACTCCCTGTATAACACCCCCTAAGCACCATACACATGTTCGAAACAAAAGTTCCTCCCAGTAGGTATAACTACATACTGACACTACTTGGACAGATGTGGCACAGCGGCCAGAGCACAAGACTTCACAGCATATGACACACTGTTTGGAGTCACGCTTTCATCCCTGAGTCCGGCACCAGCTCAGCCTAGCACCATGAGACTGTACACAATACCTCACATATTTTCCGTACCCCAGGACTTTCATACCAGTACGGGTCAGTAGTTTGTCCTAGTAGATATAAACACATCCTGACACTACTTCCACAGGTGTAGTGCAGCGGCCACGGCACATGACTTCACAGCATAAGACACACAATTTGGGCACATGCTTTAATCCCCGACTCCCACACCAGCTCACCTTAGCAGCATCAGACTCTAGGCAATACCTCACTTAATTTCCATAGCCCAGCACTTTCACACCACTAGGGGTGAATACTTCGCTTCACACCCCGTCTATAGCACAACCTAAACACCCCACAGAGGTTACAGTGCTCCTACCTTCCTCTTTCCCACTTTTTTCACCCTTTTTTCCCCTTACCCGCTTCGACGGAATCACAAAATGGCGGCCAACACTTCCTAGTTGCAACCGCTCGCAGCGCTCATAACCAATAAGCAGCAAGCTCATGCTCGTAACGCCTCAGCCAATCAGATGGCAGAATTCCCTAATATCGATATCTGTAAATTTCGATACTTCTCAAAAACTACTGACCGGATTTACACCAAATACACAAAAGCGTGTTTTCTAGACCAAGACCCTTCTCTCTGCCAAATTTGGGGTAATTCCGTTCACCCGTTCTACCTGTAGCCTTGTCTAAAGTTTCCTATGGAAATTAACGTGGAGAAAACACGTTTTGGGACCCCCCTTTTTCTCAGCCCCCCCTTGACGAATCACCCCCAAACTTCCCACATGGGAGTTGATATGAACAAAGAATTAGTTTGGTAAATTTCATGAAGATTCATCAAACAACGCCAAAGTTATAAGCAAAACAAAAAATGCTCTTCCTATGGAAACTTGGTCCTAACTATAACTACCTACTGGCAACCGCCGGTAGGTAATATATATATATAAATACATAGAAACATAATTAGTAAGAAACGGATCATTCAATTGCATTTTCATAACCCCTATACTGTCATATGGACGTTGTCCCACGTTACTTCTGGAGCCCTCAAAGGAAAATGTACAAAAGTGTTTCATCCTTCATGCAACCTCACTAGCAGGAAACTCTACCTTATTCTTTTCAAAATCTGAAAGACAGTTTTGACTTTATTCAGATTGTAGAGAACTCAATGCTATCATGATCCATAACAGGCATCCACGTCTTTGTATCTCAGTGTTACTGGATCTAAAAAATATGCCAAGAATTTCTCAAAATTGTATCTCCAGAAGGCATATAATCTGGTGCAAATCAATCAGGGAGATGAATGAAAAACTATTCTCAATATAAGATATGGAGACTTTGAGCATATGATGATGCCCTTTAATATTTGCAATGTCCAGTGGCATTTCAATACATCGTAAATCACATTTTTCAAGACATCCTAGAGACCTGTATCATCAATTATCTCAAATACATTCTGTTTTTTTCAAACGTAGGCAGTTGTCATGAATAGCAGGAGGAAGTGCTTGAAAATTATATTCTTAAAATACCCTTGGTGGTATTACTTGGATTTTGAATTTCTGCCAAAGGCATAGGTATGGCTCAGGAGAAGTTAAAGGTGTGGAACTGCTCCACACCTGAAACTGTCAAAGAAATTGAAACTTTCCCGGGTTTCTCCAATTTCTTTCATGATGTCACTCAACACTTCTCACATATTGTTAATCCACTGTCTAAATTGACCAAAAAAGCTGTTCATTTTAATTGGGGAGTAGGTGGCAGCACCTGGACGAAATGCCAGTGGAGGCTAACATGCAAGAAGTGTGCAGATTTCGGTATGTAAATGATGAGCTTTTATTAACAACATGTGGATTGCTACACAGAGACAAGCAATGTGTAAGTCCAGAAACCGTACAAAAGAGCTGATCATTGATCTAGCACATGAGAGTCACAGGGGACTAGTGGCTACCAATTAAGTGCTAAGAGAGTGTGTCTGGTTCGTAAACCAAGACCAGTTATTAGTAGAAACAATCTGAACATGCAGCCATCGTCAAGATGCAGTAAGGGTGCCTATCTGCCTCTATTACAAATGTCCACACTCCCTGACAAGGCATGACAGAATGCTGCCACTGATGTTTTGGACCACTGCAGACTGGAAAATATATACTTGTGATCATGAATGAGAACTCTTGATTCCCATCAGACAAGTCACTATCCTCAAACAAAAAAAAGAGCTGTCATCTCCACAGTAGATAAAAAATGTCAACATGTTGAGTCCCCGAGGCAATAAACGGGCAACTACTCATCTGTCACAGAAAACTGTCAACTAAAAGTCAACTAAAATTGCCACCTAGAACTGTGAACTAAAAGTCCACCAATCGACTTCCAAGACTTTTTTTTCTCATTTTATCCATACAAATCAAACAGAAATTCAAAACAGTCTACTGACTCATAATTAAGACATAAAAGGAACTGAAAATACAATACTCTCTGAAAATCATCTTCAGGATCATGGGCAAGCAACATAAAAAAACAGCAATAACACAAAAAGAATAGATACATATATTGATTTTCAAATACATTCAACGACAACAGGAGCAAACAGCACAGTAGTGTGGGGGCAGTAGCGTACAATGACCGATATCTAGACCGGTAGTTCGCTTCCCAATACCAATAAATTCTATCATGGCTGTTGTGACCCTTCGGCAGGGGCGGGCGTTGCGGTATGCTCTCGAGGCTGTGTCGCAATGTAAGTTGTGTATAAGCTCCAGAAGTTCTGGGGTGGGAGCAGTTCACTATATGCTTCTGTTTGTGTGTTGCAATACAACATGTCCCTAGTCCATTGAGACAGGGAAGGGGGGGTCCCGCGGGGCCAGTGCATTGTTAGGACACGTTTAGCGACCAGGAGGGCCAGATCTACCAAGCGTCTGATGGGTTTCCGCAATTTTTTGGAATATCCAAGGAGGGCCAGTAGCGGGTCAGGGCTGAGCTCCACTTGTGTGACTGTGCTAAGTTCTGCAAACACTTGTTGTCAAAAGTTGGCGATCGCAATGCAGAGCCATGCTAGATGGAAAAAATCGGCCTCACCCTCCCCGCATCTCTAACAATTGGCCGTATCACGTAGTCCGGATTTGTGCAACCGCATCGGTGTGTGATAGATTCGGTTAAGGAATTTTAACTGTATTATTCGGTGCCTACCATTAAGGGAGATGCGGCTGGTGGCTTTGCAGCAGTATTCCCACATGCCATCATCTATATCTAGCTCTAGGTCCGCCTGCCACTTAAGTCTGGCTTTGACATAGTGGTTACGGCACAACTCTTGTGTCTGTGAATATATATGGGAGACTATCCTCTTTGGGGAGTGAGCCTGCAACAAAGAGGTGAAGGAGAGGACTTCCGGGGGTTCCAGTAACTCGTCTCCAAGTAAATCCCGCAGAGCACTTCTGGCCCTATAATAGTGGAATGTGATGAGAGGGGGTGGTGGTGGTTCGGTTGATAACAGGTCTGCCCAAGGTTTATCCATTCCCTCATTAAAGAAATCGCCTATTGTATACAGTCCCAGGGAGTGTAAAGCCGCTATCATTTCAGGTGTGGTGAGGATTGGGATCCACTCGCACCAAACAATGGAGGTTGCGGGAGAATATAATATGAAGAGTGCTGTCGGTTAAGGATTTTATGCCAGGCGTGTACGGTTGCATTAATCGAGTCTAGGGTCCCAGTGATGGGGCGCGGCGCTCTAAACAACGCAGTTGCTAAATGAGCAGGGGCCTGTGTGAGACGTTATATATGTAGTTGAGGGGGAGGTGCCTGTTGGTGTAAACAGTAATACGCATGGGAGGCTTGTGTAGTCCTATAATAAAGGTCAAGGTCTGGGGCTTCCAGACCCCCCATAGAGTATGGTAGAGTAAGGAGCTCCCAACTGGCTCGCGGTTGTTTGTCGGCCCAAGCTAATCTAATTTGCAGCGTTCTGAGTTGTTTGAAGAAATGTGCCGGCAAAACAATTGGGATGTTAAGAAACAAGAAGAGAAACCTGAGAAGGACCACCATTTTCATGAGCGATATTCTACCTAGGAGGGAGAGGGGGAGACGCGTCCATCTCGCTATGTCTTCTTCAAGTTTGGCTATGGCGCGGCTGTAGTTCTCTCTGAACACCAGCTCAGAGTCCACATGTATCTGTATTCCCAAATAGCGCACCGAGTCAGTCGACCATTGCAAGGGAAAGTCCAGGACTTCAGGAGGGGTCACCAGAGTGAGGGGGAATATAACCGATTTCGTCCAGTTTATTTTCAGTCCGGAGAGCCTGCCGAATCTCACAATCTCACGCAGGATGCGAGACACATTCTGGGCTGGGTCCCGCACGTATAGGAGGGTATCATCCGCATAAGTGGAGACGATGAGGTTGTATCCTGGGAATCTGATTCCCCAGTGGCTATGATATTCACGCAATGCGCAAGCTAATGGCTCAGCGACCAAGGCATATAGGAGTGGGGAGAGCGGGCAGCCCTGTCGGGTACCCCTGGATATAGTCGAGGGGACAGTAACACCATCTCCCACTCGCACGCGGGCCGTGGGGTCTCGGTACAAAATGCTGACCAGGCTCAGAAAGGTGCTTCCCAGCCCCATTCGCTCTAGGGTCAACAACATGAAGTTCCATTCAACCGAATCGAACACTTTTTCAGCGTCCCAAAAAATTGCAGCTGCCCTGATGTCTGGTTTAGTATGCTGGATCGCACCAAACACTGTGCGTAATTTGTGAGTAAGCGAGCGACCTGGTATGAAACCAGCCTATTCCGATCCAACAAGGGTCGGCAGCAGAGGGGCAAGTCTGTTCGCAAGCACTTTGACAAAGATTTTGGTGTCCACATTCAAAAGTGAGAGTGGCCGATAAGAGGAGCAATGTTGCAGGGGTTTCCCGGGCTTCAGAAGAACCACCAGGAGCACCTCGCGCATCGTGGGGGGCATAGTGCCTTCCTCCGCTATCTCTTCAAATAGCATTAGCAACTTTGGGGTAAGAAGTTCTTTAAATTCCTTGTAGAACCCTACCGTACGTCCGTCCTGCCCTGGCGCACTATCAGAGCACATCATGTACAAGGCAGCATGAATCTCCCACGCTTCCAGCGGATGCATCAGATATTCTCTGTGGGCATCTAGTAGCCAAGGTAGCTTAATATATTCCAGTTATTCCAATATGTCAGAGGGTGCACTGTAGGACTTGGTCTTGTATAGGTCAGCGTTACATCGCCTGAAGCACCCCGCAACCGCCTCAGGATCATCGACCATATCGCCGTCATCTGTAGTTAATTCTATGGTGTGATGAGCGCTATGGCTTCCCCTTCATGAGGTTTGCTAGGGCAATCGACTGCCAAGACTTCGCTCAGTTTGCCCCATATCTGAGCTTCAAATACAGAATCACACCACTATGGCCATAAATACATGTGATGGTTGATTGTTTCATGTCAATCATGAAAAAGGCAATTCACCAAGCCTAAATGAACCATGTTTCGTTTCTGAACCTACTGAAACACTCCGCACAGTACCACTGGTCAATGACCAGCAATTATCATGCTTGGGCAAGAGATTTAGATGTGAACACTGAGCTGGAGCCCCCCGGATGACTCAGGTGACATCCATAAGCTAAGAAACCCCACAAGAAAGATCAACAAGCCAAGGAAAAGATGAAGCAGTATGCTGACAGGTGTATGCAAGCACACTCAACTGGCATACGGGAAGGTGACCGGATGTTAGTTAAATCTATACAGGTGGGACTAATTGATGCCCAGTTCTCCAACAGGCCATTACAAGTTATTGCCTAAAAAGAAAAAATTATCATTTTTTGGGTTGCTTCAAGGCGTATCACCAAACCATGTAGCGATGAGAAGATCCTAAAAGACATTCGGAAAACCCATGAGACTTATGGAGGAAACGTTAAAATCGCAACACAATCAGCAGGTAAGGGAGGACATTTTCCAAATGCTTTCTTATTCACTTCTCCTCTATCCCTCACAGATTTTCTATCTTGCTTTCTCTGCAATTTCCTCTGTTGAGGATTTTTTGTTTTATAATGCAGTGACTTAAAGGTGACACAAAACATTCAGACAAAAGATCGATCACAGGGCTGGGCTAAATGTGAAAAGGAGGTAGGGGAAAGTGGGTGCTCTCTCCCTTGATATGTATGTATGTATGTATATATGTATACAGAATTTCTGTAGTGCGAACCTAGCCGTTAGGCAGCGGAGTACTGTACATGGTCTAATGTAAGCTTAAAGTTGGCAAGCACTAGGAGAGGAAGCTGAGTTCTGGATAATTAATGCATTGTGAGGCAGTGTTCTTTAAAGAGGTGAGTCTTCAACTTTTTCTTAAACTACAGAAGCATGCAGGTAGTCCTGATTGATACAGCAATGTTGTTCCAGATGTTGGGTGCGTAGATGGGAAAGACCAGTTTTCTTTATTTTTTCTATTTTTACACTTGTGAGTTGCAGTCTGAGGGTGTCCTTGCTGAGGGCGTGCTGAGAACCCCCAGAGATGGTGAGCTTGTATACAAGATAAGCAGGGGTGCTGGTTGTGATTGCTTTGTAAATGATGCAGCTGGTTTTGAAGATGATGTGGGCTATCAAGGGAGCCAATGGGTTTCCATCAGGGTGGGGGTAATATGATCATATCTCTCCAGGCCCTGAATGAGATGCGCTGCAACATGTAGGATGCCTGTAAGTGGTGCTAGTGTGCAATCTGGGAGGTTATGGAGTAGGACACTACAAAAGCCAGATGCAAGAGTACAAGGGCTTGACCAGCCCCCTAAAGTAGCTTTCCAAAAGAAATGGTTTGCCATCCTTTAGAAGAGAGAGCAGGTGCTAGGTCAACTTTGGTTTTGTAGCAATGTGTTCTGTGAGGGAGAGATTTATGTCCATGTTAAATCCAAGTGATGTGGCATTTTGTGAAAGTTGAAGTTTGAAGCTGTCAAGGTTCATGTCATTCAGCCAGGTTTGCACTGTATCTAGTTTGTTTTTCTTATAAAAAAAATAGGAATTCTGTCTTGGTTGTGTTGAACTTCAAGTAGGTGCTTATTATCCAGGTCTGGTTGATTTGAAAGCAGTGTTTGAGGAATTGGATGTCTAACGCAGAGGAGACATTCAAGTAGATTTGTTTTTAATTGACATATTGATGAATCTTGATGCTTTTTTCTGTGCGTAGAGCACTAACCAACTCCATGTAAAGGTTGAAGATGGCAGGAGACATTCTGCAATCCAGTGGGACTCCATATATGATAGGGATCTTTTGTGACTTGGAGGTGCCCATTTAAACAAACTAGTGTCAGGTTGAAAGATAGGAGGATAGCCAGTGAAGAACATTGCCAGTGAATCCCATTTGTGACTTGAGAGTGAGTATGAGAGTGAGATGGTCGACTGTGTTGAAGGCAGCTGAGAGGCCAGCAATAGCAGGAGGCAGGGGTCATCTTCATCCGTGGTTAATAGGGTATTGTCTACAATGTATAAGGTAGCGATCACTACTGCTTCATGATTTGAAGCGAGATTGGTAGTCATGCAGGAGAGGCGTTCAGCATAGACTTCCTTTTTTCAATTATCTTGCAGACAAATAGTAGGTGAGTAATGGGCCTGTAGTTGGCGAGATCCTCAGGGTCTAGTTTAGGTTACTTTAGTAGTGGGATGATCTGAACACTCTTGAAAAATTCTGGGAAGATGCCTTGTGTGAGTGAGGCATGGACAATGGCAGGCAGGGGTGTGAGAGCATCCCCAGAGAGAGCTTTGATGAAGGATGATGCTAAGACATCATCTTCATAAGGTGGGTGGCTTTCATTGGATGGTTGTCGATATTGAGAAGACATGATCGAGGATGTGACCTTTGGAGTGTGTTTACTGTGTGACATGCTGTATCACTTTGAATCTATTAAAAAGGATGACGACCATGTCTCTAGTTGCAGAGACAGAGAAAATGGCATGGCAGCAGCTGCATGGGTCTGAGTGTTACTTGCATGCCAATTGTGCAGGGCCAAGGCAACTTTTAGATGACAATGAGTGGGCCTGTAAACAATGACTTCATGCCTACCCTGTGCAACTTGACTGCAGCAGTATAAAAACCTGCTGTCAAAACCTGCCAAAATAACCTTTTTTGATGGTGGCAAATTCTGCTTTTCAATATTATGTAGTTGCTCCTAAGTACACCTTGTCACTCACAAGGTAACGTGTCTTATATTTAAAAGTGGAACATGTGGAATAAAAGTTGCCATGTTCTTCCAGTGACAAGACCCCAAAAGCAATTTTTGCTGGCACAGCTGTAGCTTGATCCTACAAAACACCAAAGTACATATTATAAACTTTAATCTGTAGTCTTAAAAGGAAATGGCTAAAATAGCAATTCAAAGACTAATTTTCACATTTATTAAAAATCTAATTCGTTGGTGAAGTTAGATATTTAATAAATATTTAGGAAAAGTAACTTTTTGACATAACCTTTACAAAGTTACCTTTTCTCTGTCTGCAGCGCCTGGAGGCTAAATTGCATTAGCCTGCCAGCAACTTCTCTGTAAGTGCTTGACTTTAATGTGGTGTAACAACTACTCTCAATGCAAAACGATGGCTTAGGCCTAATGGCAGAATGGACTGGGTCAAGGGTATTTGATCCCTATCAGCCCAGGAAGGACAGGTGGCGTGGACCCAGGAACTTCATTAACTTCACCTGAAGAATAAAAAGCCTTTGTCCCCAAGGTCCACACTATCCTGGCTGGCACTAAACATAATGGGAAGAAAGTTAGAACCAGTTTAACGTGGACACAGGGGAAGGGACTGCTCATTTCCCTGGCCACACTTCTGGGTGGACACAAAAGCTCGGCACAAGGGATGAAGGAATTCCCCATCTTGGATTTCAGAAATGAGGGGTGCTGTGGAGTTGTTTGTACTAGGACAAACAGGAACTGCTGACAAAGTGGGTAAGGTTGCCTCCCTATCAAGGTTCAAGGTTTTAATAAGAGATTTGGATGTTACAATGATCGCTACAATATATAAAATACATCAATTAACGCAATTTTAAAAATGAGCTAAAAAAATAATAAATATTACAGCACATTAATTAATTGGCGGGACAATTTATCACCTCCATAGCAGCTTTAGCTGTAATTCCATGTGTTTTTTAAAAGTGGTTTTAAAAATCTCTGTTGGTAGACACCTAAAATGGCAAAACACACAAGATGAGGGACGGAATGTTGCACATTGGCAAAACATTCAGCCCCAGCCACAGATCTGGGTTTAATCCATCTTTATTTTGCTCAACACGCCACCCCAGTTCAGACATGGCCATATGCAAATCAGTCTTGACCCTGTGCCTCATGGGAACAGTCCAGCCCGAACTGCCAAGCCATGTCTTCCCTGGACCGGAATCAAGCATCCTAGGACTGGTTTCAGGGTTTCACCCCTCTTCAGCCAGGATAGCTTGACTCCAGTGGCGTAGTGAACACGGGACCCACGTCTGGGCATACCCTTCCCACATAGGGCAAACAGCAAAACACACAAGATGATGGCAGGAATGTTGCACATTGGCAAAACATTCACCCCCAGTCACAGATCTGGGTTTAATCCATCGTTATTTTGCTCACCAAGCCACCCCAGTTCAGACATGGCCATATGCAAATCAGTCTTGACCCTGTGCCTCATGGGAACAGTCCAGCCCGAACTGCCAAGCCATGTCTTCCCTGGACCGGAATCAATCATCCTAGGAGCGGTTTCAGGGTTTCACCCCTCTTCAGCCAGGATAGCTTGACTCCAGTGGCGTAGTGAGCACGGGACCCACGTCTGGGCATACCCTTCCCACATAGGGCGAACAGCAAAACACACAAGATGATGGCCGGAATGTTGCATATTGGCAAAACATTCACCCCCAGTCACAGATCTGGGTTTAATCCATCGTTATTTTGCTCACCACGCCACCCCAGTTCAGACATGGCCATAGGCAAATCAGTCTTGACCCTGTGCCTCATGGGAACAGTCCGGCCCGAACTGCCAAGCCATGTCTTCCCTAGACCGGAATCAAGCAGCCTAGGAGCAGTTTCGGGGTTTCACCCCTCTTCAGCCAGGATAGCTTGACTCCAGTGGCGTAGTGAGCATGGGACCCACGTCTGGGCATACCCTTCCCACATAGGGCGAACAGCAAAACACACAAGATGATGGCCGGAATGTTGCTTATTGGCAAAACATTCACCCCCAGTCACAGATCTGGGTTTAATCCATCGTTATTTTGCTCACCACGCCACCCCAGTTCAGACATGGCCATATGCAAATCAGTCTTGACCTTGTGCCTCATGGGAACAGTCCAGCCGGAACTGCCAAGCCATGTCTTCCCTGGACCGGAATCAAGCATCTTAGGACCGGTTTCGGGGTTTCACCCCTCTTCAGCCAGGATAGCTTGACTCCAGTGGCGTAGTGAGCACGGGGACAGACAAATATAACACATTTGATATTCTGTACACCATTGTAACGTAAAGTGCAAATTCTTTCCACCCAAACAACATTCTGCCATGCATCTGTCACAGTTTTTATTGGTAAACATTTCAACCTACAAAGCATTATACACCTTCACACCCTGTGCTCTAGGTTCTAGTTCAAATATGCTTGGGGTACTGCTGCCTCACATGACTGCGTGACACACTGAAAGTGAGGTTTCAGGCTACATGTATCCATATAATCCTCCATCAATGAATTTGCAATGGTAAGCTTTAAAAATGTTTTACTGTGAGCATAGCTCATAATCTGAATATCTAATCTAGTCAGGTAAAACTGCTGAAGTGCAGATAAAATATTAATTAAAAGTGGACCGGCCTTTTTAGTAGGAAGGAAACATTCCATGGCCATAATACTCCTTAAAGATTTGTCCTTGGCATGTAGAATACAGTGATACCATAGTTGAATGGCATCTAGTCCTCTTATGTAAGTGCCCACCAAGCCTAATTCTAGCCTAAGCGCTCCTATCCAGACCATAGAATTTAAAGCGTAAATTGTGCAAAGAATCTTCCCCTCCACCTTATACATAAAGTGCCATTGCTTAATATTTGTTGTCTCTATAGCATATAAAAGGGTCGACAGAATTTTCATTTTGTATACTGTTAGGAGATGATTAAAGTGCCTGCGACCTGTTGTTTCATGAAGTGACTTAAGTGCGTTTCCATGAGCATATGCCTTATTTGATATGTGTGCAATGTGTTCAGCATCTGCCAAATTTGTGGACATAATTCTTCAAAGATTAGGGTAAGATTTTATTACTTCTATTGTAGAATTATTATAGAAGCACTTATACTTTGTATTGGCCCGACACCCTTTTGGACAGAACCTCATAATCTTGGTTTTCTTTATATTAACCTTCAGGAAATGAGCATTAGAGTAAGAGGCTAATATAGCGAGATGTTTCTGGAGGCCTTTGAGAGTCAGGTCTTTCAGAACGATATCATCTGCATAAAGGTATACCCTAAAGGAGCTTAGTTTTGGGGGATCACCAGCCGCCTTGCTCAGCATATCAGACAGGTCTGCCATAGAAATAGAAAAAAGCAGGGGTGCCAACAGGAAGCCCTGCTTCAAACCATTACTGGTAGGAATTTTCTGGATCAGAGCCTGCCTTCCTCCTAACATAACATGACACCAGGTAACTGTATGGAGAGAAATAAATGTTTTTGGAGACATCTTATTAATTCCAAAGCACTCAAATTTTTTGAAAGGGCCAGCCTGTCCACGCAGTCAAAAGCTGTTGAAAAATGTATGAAGGACGTTAAGTAAGTGGTCCATAAGTCCAGGTCTAAATTTGTGATAGAAATAGATAGTTGGTCTGGATCTCTTGCCCCAGTATTCCTAGCAGCTTGAAGATAATGCACACTTCCTGTCCAAAGAGAGGGAAGGGGGGTGCATCTCCCGGCTGATTCCTCATCTAGGGACTCTATTAAACCGTTCCTGGGTGTCTGTGTGTTCAAAGCATAGATAGAGATAATGTATTCTTGCCATTCCATGCTAGTATTATTATTTATCTTAGGTTTGGGGAGAGAGACGCTGTTTTTCCCCATAATTTTCCAAACGGCTTTTTGATTTTTACATTTTACTGCTTCTGTTAATTGTACCCCGAGAGTAATCAGAGCTACATCTCTTTTGGATTCTTACCCACCTAGTTCTTCTTCTTTTTAAGTGGTAAATCCTCCTATTTTGTTCCTTAGAATATAAGGTAAATTGCCTTCTTTGAAGGTGATTAATAAGCTTGTTAAAAACAAACAATTTATTAAAATAATTAGAATGCCCTCTGGGTTTTTTACAAGGACTACCTACCAAATTCAGATTTATCCTCACTATTTTTTCTATATCTTCCTCAAATACGTCTACAGGTAGCCAACCTGATGGGGGAAGAGTTTCAGTAATTTTCCTTAATTCTACTGTTATCAACTGTTTATCTTTCTCGGTCCATAAGACCTTCCCAATTGCTATGCTAAATAACACATCGTCACTCTCAGCAATCTGCCATGAGTCCACATCATCAGGTTTCCATTGTTGGAAAGAAGAAGAATATTATGATCACTCAAAATATTCTTTATCACCTTTAAATCAGATAGATACTGGAAAACCATAAATGAGCTGGTAACATAGTCAAATATCATATTTTGCTGTAATATGGATGAAATTAGCTGGGATATCACCCTGTAGTCTCCCATTGTGGACAATTAAGTAATGTTCTTTACATGCCACCAGGAGCAAAACTCCTCTTTCACTTGTCCTGGAGGAGGAAGGGAACATGATGGCTTGGATACTAACAGCCTCTTCCCTTTCTTTGTCCACAAAAAGAGCAAGTGGATGATTAGAAACTTTTGCATTTAGATTTCCCATTATTAGGAACTTGGAGATACCTACTTTACAAATAATCATGTTAGTATAACAAAAGAACTCTCTTAACAAATGAGTATTTTCTTGGCCTGGTACAATATGTAGATTAACCAAAATAAAGGGAAAAACAGAGTTGTGCCCCTAATTCTGCTCTGGGAATACAATACAATGTAATAGGATTGATTGTTGCCAATACACTTGCTATGTCCAAGTAACATTTGTAGATAATAGTGTGGCTATACCACCACTAGCATGGCATCTCTTTGATTTAATAGCAGGACAACAAATAACAAAGACATTTTCAACCTTAAAAGCGGCAGGAGCCCACGTTTCTTGCAAGCAATTTACTGTAGGACTTAATACATCAAAATTCTGGATTTTCCCCAGATTATTCCAGCAGCCCGTTATATTCCATGATACAATTTGAAAGAAGTGGGATGCACTACTAAACAACCCACTTCAGCCAATTTGATGTGGGGGCATTTTTCCAGTGTTTAACCAACCAGCTAGCCAGGCCCATTGGGATACATCATCACTTTTAGACATCAAGTCTGATTTATAATCATATAATCATTGCATGAAACCACCCTAGAACCAGCTTTACAAGAGATTAATGTTAATTTTGCGTTGGTAATCACCTCTTCCTGTGTAATCCAATCACCACCTCCCCCATCCCCTCAATTGGCAAAACCTTGTTTTTTGGAGGTGAGTGAATAATGTCAATTCCTTGAGACATAAAAAACTCATAGTAGTTGAAGATCAAATTTACAATAACTAGCGACTTAAATGTAACCTTTGTTTTCTTCTCTAGTCAAGCGTCTAATAATACAAGTAATTCCAAATCACTGCTCCTTACCAACTTAAGTTGGTCTACCTGGGCCAAGAAATTCAATAAAAGGGATCAGTTGAAAAAAGAAGAATTGTTCTCAAATAAGACAATAAAGTCCAAAGTTGGAATTTCTCCATTCTCTTTTGCATTTTAGACTGATAAGTTTGGAGATCTTGAGGGCCATTTTCCACTTTATCAGATGATGTACGAGACACAAAGGTCCTCAAAATTGGGTTTGGAGCAATTGATGGGGCTCTTATTTCCTTTTTGGAGTCTTTCGAGTCCCAATGTGAATAAACAGATGGCACAAAGTTCTTCGAGTCAGGGACATCTTTTCCGCCTCTTTATCTAAGAAAATGTATTTTTAGTAACTAACTCCTTTCCTTTGATGGTATAACCCTATTTAAATTGCTTTAACCATGAGGGTTCTCAGAAACAGCTGCTAACTGTGGATTCTCATTTGGTAGACATCACACTTTCTCCAAGGTCTATTGAAGAAGAAGTAGGAAACGTTTCCTCAGGGAACGTGATTTTTCTAGCCCCTCTTCTGCTTAGTCTTCTTAGCTTTCCTTTAGCTTTTTTCCAATCTTTCATTTTTGGGGATTTACGGCTAGAGATATTGGCCTTTCATCAGCCCCTTTAAGTTTTCCTTTTGTTTTAATAACTGGAAAAACTTCAGATCCCATGAATTGTACTGCAGAGGGATTATATTTGCCTGAAGTAGCCTTTGGTGAGATTTGAAGAGAGGAGTCCTTCTCAGTAAAGAGAAGCTCCAATGAAGATAGGTTTATCTCCAGCTTTGATTTTTGCGGAATCGATAGTAAATGGGGCAACCGTTTTGAAGTCCCATATCATTATTTTGAATAGAATTAGCTTGAGTAATCTTTTTACCAGCTGATATGTCAACTCCCTCGTATTTCATTGGGAGCTCTTTCAGAATTACTGATAAAATGTCCAGTATATGATCAGATCTGTTAGTTTTTTCCAACAATTGCAGAATAGAGGGCAGAATTCTCTGAAGGCGTTGAAGAGTTCTAGAGAAGAAGACATAGTCACTAGGGAGATTCGCTGATGGATGAAGTGGTAATTCTGATGCTGCAGAGAGATTTAGCCCTGACAAGATATTAATACAAGTTGTACTACAGAAGAATTCCCTTGACTTTTTCTTTTTCTGTGTTAACGTTGCAACTCTTTCTGAGATACTTTAACTTAATGCAGGAGAGGCATCCTTAAACGGCGATATCTCTGGAAGGGTATACTCTACCATTAAAAAGGTATCTCTGTGATAGCCCCCCTGATGAACTATCTTGCTTTTCTCATGTGGAGACACAGGATCATCTAAAACCAAAGAGCCTTGGCTTGAATACTCTGTAGCAACTGGGCCTGGATCGTTATCAAGAAACAGCAAAGAAGTATCAGGAGTGATGTTACTACCTAAAGAGTCATGAAGATTAACCTTCAGGTCCGCCAAAGGTCCATCCAGTTGTGATTTTTTTGTGTGATTTTATTTTCAAACAATCTTTCGTAGGTAATAAATCAGCCTCCGTCTTGAGGTGCTCTTTACCAGATCTAATAAAATGAGCCTGAATAATTGATTTCTTCTTTAAAATACCCAAATGTGGTGCCTTGTTCCTTAATGGATTTGATTTGGTCTTTTGACAACACCTTGAGGAGATCAATCTCCCTGATCTTAGCTTTTTTGCTTCCATGATATATGCAAGCAGATACAGAGTAAATATAGGAGTAGGAATAGGAGGAAGAATACTGAGCTGAACAATTAAATCAGCTTTTACCTGGGCTCATCTAAGAAATAGATAACAGCACAAGATTTGTGACCAATACAAAATGGGCACTCCGCTCTGACGCCTTTCAACTGGTCAACGGCCATGAATGAACAATCCGCCACTACACCAACACAGGTAATGGCATGAGGGTTGCCTGAGTTCCAACTCACTCCTACAGAATGTTGAAGAACAAGATCCTTGGAAGGAAAGGGCAGGTGACCTGCAAGCCACACCAGCACCTCGACTGACTGCTTTAGCAGTAAAACTTCACCTGTGCCTAATGTGTGCTAAAAAGTTCTCCCAAATCAATCAGGCAGTAGTATTGGTGGTAGGATTGGCAGTGGTATAACAATGACTTCCTGGGCCTTCAAATGCCCAGCCAAGTATCCAACTAGGTATCCAGAAAAACACACAGTTTTCAGTGATGTAGATGACACCAGTCCCCTTCCCCCCTCCAACACCCTCCCCTGTGGCTGCAAGCTGCACCCAAACCTAGCCAGGCCACTGATGTTGCCTCAGAGGGTGCGCTCAGTCTGTGAAATTAAATTTTAACTGAAATTACAAAAAGCAGCGCAAACGCGCTAAAGCACTGGATTTCAAACAGTGGGCCATGGCCAGAGAACCGAGCTATAGCTGTGGCTGAGGCTGGAAGACTAAGGCTGTATCCCAATGGGTTTTTAACAAGGGCTCCAACTGCATTTGCCTGGGAGTAATCACTTAGCTGCTTACTTGCTGCTTACCTACCATTTGCTGTTTGTTGCTCCTGCATACAGCTTACCCGCAGTCATGTCTGGATGCCTAGATGATGTCCGGTAGGCTGGTACACAGGAGGGCGGAATACCAAGGAGTGCAGACGCCAGACACCGGACCCACTGTAGGCACCGATACCACCAGCGCAGTGGGTCCTCCTTGTCGGAAAACTGGAGAGAGTTTAAAGTACCAAAGTAGCCAGGTGGGCAGATTATTCACTCCTCGGCACACCGCGAGTCACTGGCCTTCACACATGGCTCAAGCAGCTCAGTTCCTCCCCGCATAGTGCTTTGCCCTTGCCTACCCCTTGCGTTTGCCCACACCTCATTTCCTTCCTCCTCTTCCACTGATGTGCAGCGTCAGTGTCATGTTATCATCGTCTTCAATTGTCTGTACTAGGGTTGCTTCAAACAAATTGGTTGTGAACCAACAACTCTCTGTAGCATGTCCATGTTCGGTTTTCCCTACCCAATAGAGAATTTTTCCTCCATTGGTTATGGAGTGCCCAGGAGTCACTCTACCCATTGGCTAGTGCCAACCATAAATGTGACACCCCAAGGAACACTCCTCAGGACAACTTCTGGACCTTCGTAAGACCATAAGATGACCAGGCTTGCTGTCTGTGACCCAAGAGGAGCCCTGAAGGACTGGTTATGCTCCTTCTTATAGAGAGGACAAAGATTTGGACTCCAAGAGGCATTTGGCTGACCCTCTCTGTAGAGACAGGGGAAAAATAAGCTGTAAGAGACCTTTTTTCCTGAAGTGACCTGTTGATCAGTACCAAATGAACCTTGACAGGTCCTTGCTGGTGGCCTTTGTTGAAGTGGGTTCTGGCCCCTAATTTCTCTTCTTGAGGTCCTGGGAGCCTTAGACTTGACCCACAGGAGCTGCTCCAGAAACTTTGAAAAGTGTGGACTTAGAAACTTTTTGGACTTCCATCACCTGTGTAGCCATTGGGGGACCTTGCGGCAAAGGTGTCTGAATTCAATGCATCTTACTCTAATACAGCTTCAGGCTTGTCCAGTTGGAGGATTTTGAGCTCCATATTAAGCCTCAGTCAGAAGGTAAAATCATTGACTTGTACAACCCCGCTTGGGGTATCTGACGAGTGCTCCATCACGATCAGCCGGAAATAGTGCCTATGTCCCGATTTACCGCTTACATGGACTATCATTGGCACCTAGTACTTTTTGGCATTTTTTTACCTAAAACTTTAAAAAGTCATTTCTCTGGTTCCCCTTACTGCAATTTTGTTGTTTTGGTGTAATTTTGTTTATTAAATGTTACTCATTAAGATTTCTAATACAGATTTTTTTTTCCCATTTTATCACTGTTTTGGTACTGCATAACTACTTTACACATTGCCCTGAGTTATTCCTATCTACTCCGTGCCATAGCTACAGGGGTTGAGCTCAGGTCCATTTAGTGACTTTGGGGTTCACCCTGACAAGTTAATGTTATTATTGCTTGAGTTTGGACACCGTCCACCCCAATTAATAATCATCTTTCTTACTCCTAGCAGCCCTAGAACTATAGTGGTTTTCTTTTAAAGTGGATGAGCGCATATAACCAAGTTAAAAGCCATCACTCATAGTGATGAAAACCAGTGGCCGAAGTAGGCTGATCCATTGCCCATTCGGTAAACTGGGGTGGGTGCAGGCAAAATATAAATGACACTTAAACAGATTAATGGATAAAGAGGGCTGACCAGAAGCCCCTGCATGTAGGAGAGTCAGAAACGAAAAACCTCAGAAAGGTCACGATGCCCTTCTGCTCCGCCAAAAATACTAATAGATTGCCGCTGCCCGCGTCCCACGCAGGGGGACATCAGCAGGGCAGCTCTCTAGTGGCCACCCGTCGGAGCCTCCCCCCCCCCCGTTCCATCTCTCTCGAGAGGCCACGCCTTGGGGAGGGGAGGCCCCAATGGGCATTGCTGGGGGAGGCGGGCTACTGGGCTGGGCTGGGCGGGGCCAGGCCCTTTTTATGCCTCCCGCCCCCGTAGATCGTCCTCTGCTTCCTGTTACGCTCCTGGCCGCGCGACGTCTCGCCCCTTTGCTGCCCCACTTTCACGCCGTCGCCTCGGTCGTCGTCGTCTGGCCCCACGTGCATCTACGAGTCGCTGGTGAGTCTTGCCGCAACCACTCCGCCCCGGCCCTGTCCCTGGGCAGTACCAGGTTGACGGGGCCCTGTGGCGCAGAAATGCCACGGGCGGAGGGGGCGCAAGATGGAATCTTTGGGGTTCGGCGCTTATGGCTTAGGGCGGTTTAAATTTGGATGTGGGAACATGTTCTGTGGCATCGGAGCGGGAAGCGGGTTCGGCGATCTCTCGTGGAGCCCGGCGTGGTGCATTCCTATGCTGAAGGCGAGCGTCAGCTTCAGGTTCGAGTCCCGCAAGGTCACGATTATATCGTTCATCTGGAAACGCAGAAGATTAACATTCTTTAGGCGGGAAACTTCGGCATCGGGCTCTGTGTAATAGGGTTGCCTCGGCGGCAGCGCAACACTGATATTTGCAAGGAAGGTATTTTGCTATAGCTCGATGTTTAAATGATCGAGCCTTCAGCGACACCTGTACTTGTTTCTGTTGTGCTGGGCGAGATTGGGGGGGTTGCTGACCGCGAGTCGGGCCTCGCGGCACCAAAGACAGCGCTCCTACATCCTCTCCGGGGGAAGGGGCGCGGGGCTCAGCGGGTCCCCCCATCAACGGCGCAGCCGCCTTTGGGGCTACAGATCAAGGTTTACGAATTTTAGGCATGTAAAAATGCGCCAAGGCGGTTTGGCCGGCAGAGTTCGCGATTTAGATATGAAGGTCAGATCCGTGGATACATCGCGGAGGGATGTGGCGCCTCGGCTAGCCTGCTGACTTTTGTGCTGAAAACCAGGGTTCGCGTCTCGGTTCGCGCCACTTTCTGTGATCCTGGGGCAAATCATATAATCTCTACAAGCCTGAATGTGCAATCCAAATACGGTGCTCGTATGAAGCGCTCCGCTACCTTCGGGTCTAGTCCGCGCTATATAAATATGCAACAATTTTCAGCCTTTAAGCGCCTATAATCCTTGCTGTGTCCGCCACGGTTGTGCGGTGGGAGTCGTTGTGCGCGTGCCTTTTGAGGCACGGGAGGCTGCGTTTGTTTCTGCGGCAATTACCAGGCCTCACATAAATGCCAAGATAACTCGCGTGATTCATTATCTTCCAGGAGAGCAAGCAGGTTTTTTGTACAGTTGAGGTTTTGACTTCGGCGAAGTTAGGGCAGAGGGTTAATATGCCTGCTGCTAAGAACGTGTGCCAAGTAGAGTACAGAGTGCGTATGATGTAAATAGGTCAGCTGGTTACTATTTTCAAAGAGGCATCCTTTTGTTATTTGCAATTGTGTCCTAATATTCATCAGTGAGCTGCAAACGCTTATCTAAATCTGCATTCACTCCGCAATGCATACATTATTAGAACATGGTTACTGTGGCTCGCGCAGCGTTGGCGCAAGTGCTTTAGCAGCCTAATGCCGGTTTAGTTGGGCGATGATACTGGGTGGATCTGGTGCGTTGGGGCCCCGAGGAGAGTTCCTGTGGGGGCAGTGGTTATCGTCATGAGCCTATCTTCCTGGTTGAACACTGTGGCGGTGCTTCCAGCTAGGGGGTGGGATCCGGGCTTCGTTCCCGGCCGTCGCAGTGCCAGGGATGCAGCTTAGTGGAATAGCACATGCGTGGCATGGATGAGGCCCCGTCCCCATACCCACTTCTAATGAATGCTCAAGTCCCAGACTGGGGTTGTCCTTGTCCACCCGGGCATCAGGACGGGTAATCGTGCCATCTGCGCAGTCGAGTGCGGCCGGAGTGACTGCACGTTTTACCAGCGGTGAGGTGGGGGCATAAGAACAATGCACAGCAGGCCGCCGCGGCCTTGGGCGTGCCCTTAACCGGACTGGGCTAGCCTCCCGTCAGCACCAGTGTTTCATGGGGATCGCGTTTCCTGCTCGCCCCAGCCGATCATAGGCACGCACCTGCCCTTAATTTAGTGTATGTATTGATATATTAAATGCGAATTTCGATAGCACAAACCCTACATGAAGGTGTCAGAGCACGTTGCAAAGGGACCAGTTTCATCACATAACGACTTCAGGGTCTCGGGTTAAGCAGCACCTACATTTGGTTTCCTTGTGTGCGGGTTGGCCCCGCCATGAAGCAGTGAGGTTTGGCTTCCTCGCTCCAGAGGTGCGGTTCGGCAGCGGGGGTGAAACATGAACGTGGGGCCATCTGCCGCCTTCCAGTAGAGCGAGTCGGTCGTGGCGTCCGCAGCACCATCAGAACTGGTGTAATTCGCGTGGTACTCTGTGTCTGGCCATAGCTGATTGCAATCGGACCGTAGCGAGTCGAGGGGGCGCTTTGCAAATGGTCCAACAAACTTACACTTTGGAGCAAACATGCTATTAAGCAGGCAGACACCGCTCCAAAGAGCTGTGAATGGCCTAGGATTTGACCGCGGTCGCGAAAGCTTGCACAGTTCCCTACCCCCCCCCCGCATGCATAGGTTTTTTTCCTAAGAGCTTTGAAGCACCGGATGCTGCGTTTCTTTCCGCGGCAATTCCAGGCCTCACATAAATGTCAAGATGACTCGTGTGATTCGTTTACTTCCTGGAGAGAGATCGGGGATTTGTATAGTGGAGGTTTTGACTTTGGTGTAGTTAGTGCATAGGGTTGATGTGCCCGCTGCAAGGAACGTGTGCCGGGTAGATTTCAGAGTGCGTATGATGTGAGTGGGTCAGCGGGTTACTGTGTTCAAAAGAGGCATCCTTTTGTTACTTGCAATGTATATCTTAAGGCCCTAATAGTCAACAGTGAGCTACGAACGCTCAGCCTAGAGCTGCATACACACCGCTAAGCATACATTATTAGAACATTGATTAATGTTGCAAAGAGGGTTAGTTTGGCTAGAAATCGACTGAGCTTGTGCTTCTCCACACCAAGCAGCCTTAAACTATACTGCCTGCCAGCAGGGATGACATGAGTCTCCTACACTTTGAGTCCTTTGGCTCAGGTAACATATCCGATACACTGATTGACATGCATATGATTGATTGGCTCAGCGGTTTTGTGTGAGAGGCAGGGTCGAAAACAACTCTGTGTCAAAAGCATGGCACAATAAAAAGCTATTTGTCCAGACAATCAGCACAAAAGTGTAAGCTCAAATAAACTGAAAATAATACCAACTCACCTAATATCACAGAATCCATTCCTCCTCTTCTCCCAAATGGACATCATGCTGGTTCCATCCAACCCAACCCCAGTGTTGACTCTCCCCCACTAGTAAAACTAGTTAAGCCGAACACTCTCCCTAAACTCGCATCTAACTCAGAGGAAGGGTCTCTGAAAATTAAAACTGCAGATTAAGGATTTAAATAAAGAGGTCAGCGCTCTTAAAGTAATGGTTAGCACATCATCTGAATCCCTTAAACTCGTACTAGCAGACACAGTTCATATAAAGAATCAGCTACATAATTCTACAATAACAGTGTGCAGTGAGTTGCACCCTGTCAGACAGGTTTCAGGGGCCAGTGAGAATACTGTTAAACCCTACGATCACCTCCCACATGGTAGCACATTCAGATTCCACCAATATTCATAACGGCCTGGCCCAACATTTGGTCACGTAACTGTACAAAACAGTACAAACTCGTTTGACTGGGCCTCAGTTTATAAAGTGTGTTGACACTCCTGGGAACCCTTCAAGCACATCCATCCTTCATAATAGGAGGAAGAAGACGACGTAACTTATTAGAGATCCTGTGCTGGGTTCAGAACAAAATCGCTCAATTAACTAATGTCCCCAAATGATCCCCTAGTTTAATTAAAGAGGACAAAGTCGCACTGATAAATAAATGCACCCAATGGATCAGACATGTGAGGGGCTGTCGATCAATTATTAGGGAAGATATAATGATGGTGGAAAGGCTACCCCAATCTGGATCTGCTTGGATTGTATAGCGCTGGCCCCTACCTGTAGTGAACTAGTTGACAATCTAGTGGCATTTGAGGTTTGGAATTCCCATTTAACAGATACACAAATCCGAACGAAATATAACTCCCTGGATCTCTAATTAAATCTACTACCCAAAAACCATCCTTTTTCTCGTTTAATAGTTTCCCCCAAGTGCATTGGATTGATGGTCATGGAAGCCTCTCCACGAGTACCATCGGAATGTAGTTCCTGAATGCACTGGAGAGGCTACCGGCCACCAACTAATTTCATGTGTTCCATCTGAACCCCATGCCTCCCCTGCCCACTTGTATCGAGGAAATAACAAACACAGCCCATGGGGCCCAAATGACCAGGTAGTCTCACTCCAGCCAATAGCAGCAACTAAGACATCATTCCTATCATGGAACATCGCAGGACTGAGATCTAGGGGAGCTTCTTCAGACTGGAACAGTCGAATTGATACACATGATATCTTTATTTCAGGAAACATGGTCTACAGACCCCATATTCCATCCTGGGTGCCTGAATTATCATATACTGACAGCTCGCCGCCAGTTAGGCAGGCCATAAGGAGGGATGACCATATGGGTGAGGCAGGCCACAGGCTATAAGATCCAGGAGCGCTGTACAGACAGCTCCTTGCCATTCGCATGCAGATTAGCCACCAGACCTATATAGTTATTTAGAATGTATACACTAGAGGAATCAAAGGCAGTCGAAGGTCTAACACCGTGGTGTTACTGGGTGAACCTCTGGCTATTAACCCAGATATCCCTCACCTACTAATAGCAGGGGATTTTAATACAACCTTTGGGCCCCTCTACCAGGACAACTATAAACTAACCGAAGAGGAAGATGCTCTAAGGGGTACCCCCAGCCTAGAAATAGTGCCTATCAAAGGATGGACTGAAACAGCTTTACAACTAAAAGCCCTATGTTTGGAAATGGGCATTAGGGCAGTAAATGGGAGATCCAACTCAGATAGACATGAGTCAAACACTTATAATATTGGCTACCGTGCCAGCCATATTGATTATCAATAAATCTGGAGTTGTGGCATGCCCTCATTTACATGGAAATAATTGAGAGAGCAGAGAGCGACCATACCTCTTGAAATTTGCACTTAAACTTTCTAATAATGGAAAGGGCTTAACACCATCTGAAATGAGCATGACCAGAGATGTGCTGCTTTCCAATGACATTTGACAGGTTAAATGGGCAAAGCTAGTGGAAAAGCCAGATGTATTGTCATCAATTAAGGTAGACGTGACCCAGGTATTGGCAAGATAGAGACACTGCCAACTATGAAGATGTAAACGAAATCATAACTGGGGCTCACAACAAATTATTTGATAAAATAAGAAGATTCTTTTTCAAGCCACTATGGTGCACATGCATCAAGCAAACCAAAAGCGATTCCTTAATAGCGAGAAATAAGGAATCGTTATTAAGGAATCGCTTTTGGGCATGCATCAACAGATTCGGTAATTATTAGCGATTCCTTAAAAATCGCTAATTTTACCGAATATACAATAGCGGGGCATGCAAACTCCGATTAGCTAATAGCGAGTTCGGTAATTCCGAATTAGCAAATAGCGAATTCGGTATTAGCGAAATCGTAAATGACCGCGTCATACCGGGAACGTGCAGATGACATCACCAACCAGGAAATACAGCAGCCCCACCCTCATTGCATCGACAGAGGAGCAAACAGGAGCACTGACTGCAGACTGCCAGTGCAGACTGAAGCCACACAGACTGTTCTATCTGCCAAAATACAACATCCATGGAGAAGGAAGCCCCATCCAGTGCTGAGGCTGCGCGCAAGCGCAAGTTCTCCGACAGGGAGCTGGAGCACCTAATTGAGGGAGTCTCGAGCAAGCACGATCGCCTCTTCGGCAAGCTGTCCCTCAAGGTGCCTGAGGCGGAGAAGCGCCGCATATGGCTGCGCATCCGCGAGAGGGTGAATGCAGTAGGTGTGATGCCCCGCAGCATCGACGACCTAAAAAAAAGGTGGTACGACCTGCGGAAGCGTGCGAAGGAGAGGATAGCAGAGAGGCTCCGGGACGCAAGCAGAACGGGAGGCGGCCCTTCCATGGTCCAGGCTAACACTGCCCTGGAGGAGCTGGTGGAAGGAACAATTGAGCAGGAAGCCGTCGTGGGAGTGACCCAGATGGACACGTCCGGCGCAGCCACAAGTGCCCAAGGTAAGATGCATGCCTGTTGCCATACCCAGCATAGCGTAAATCCCATTCCAGGCCCCCACCAGGATCTGAGTGTGCATGCAGCTTTGCAACACACAGCTTTACTCCTAACACTAGTGCATCGTGGGAGTTGTAGTCTACTCAGGCAAGTGTGCATGTACAGGGGTAAATGCAATAGCCATTCACCAGATCAGTAGAAGCTGGGTATAGACAGTATATTTAGTGGATCACAGAGGGACATGTATGTGTACAACACTACGTAGGTCTAACTATCCCACTAACCATGCACTGTTTCACACACAGATGCATCACCTGGGGATTCAGATGACAGCGGCCGGCTGATAATCTCCGAAACACCGGTTGAATCAGACCTTGAGACAGCGCAGGATGCCCTCACATCACCTACACCTGCCACCCCACCAGCACCACCAGCACCAGCAACACCAGCACCAGCAACACCAGCACCACCAGCACCACCAGCACCAGCCACACCAGCTGCTGCCACGACAGCCACCAAAGCGCCGCGGCGCAGGTCCCAGGTTGCGCCCTTGCCGGTGATGGAAACACCCACCACACAAACGGGACACGGTCAGCGCGCCATCACACCACCTGATGCACCACCTGTCCGCGCCAGGCTAACACAGCGGCGCAGGTCTCGCCAACGTTCGGTCTCCTCAGGCAACCTGGATCTCCAACACACTCCTGGCATTGAGGAGAGGATGCTGTCTGTACAGCGTGTGCAGAGCCGCCACATGGCAACCATCAGCACCAACATCGTGCACCTTGTTCGTGAAATGCGAGCCATGACTGCCGCAGTAACGGCCATGGGCACGGCGGTCAGGGACATGAGCACTGTGGTGGCAGAGGGCAATGGTCACCTCAGGGAAGATATACAAGAGCTCACCAGTGCCATGAGGGAGGGCCATGAGTGCCAGAAGAGGAGGCACCGACAGCAATTGTTGCGTTCCGCTGCCGCTACTAGGGTTATCACGCGCCACAGCAACAGTACCGCAGTGTTGGCACGCCGCACTGTGTCCTTGCAGGTCGACCTTGGGCACTTCTGCGGGGATGTGGCAAAGGCACTGGGGTAGTTGACCACTGCTGTGGAACACTTCCAGAGCAGCACATGCAGTGCTGCAGCTTTGGGGGGGGATGACGCTAGTGAGGCTGCCTCCAGTGTCAGCAGCGTGTCACTGGCAGAGGCCAGCACCAGGCGCCGCAGTTCGCGGGCATCCACGGGGACAGGCCGTGGTGAGGCTTTGGAGACACCTGAGCGGAGGCTTGGGGTACGTGGGAAGCACCACTAGACAGTTGGACATGCATACAGGACCATGGTGGGGCAACCATGGACATCCACTTACTGAGTATGCACAGGCGTGACTTTAAGGCACATTTTATTTTACTTTATGCAATTGGAGCATGATTTACATAGCTAGTTTTGTTGCACAAACCTCAGTGCTACTGTGCATTAAACAGTTGCACCTCAAACTAACTTGTAATGTTTCATTCTCACATGTTTCAAAAATGATTTTGCATGATGTATGTCCGCCTCCTATGGCCCTCTGCTGTGTTAGGGACGTGTGCCTGTCGTTGTTGGGCGGGTGGTTGGTCATCCCGGTGGTCGTCATTCCTGTCCACCTCTATGGGTATCCCCCTTCTGGTCGCAATGTTGTGCAGCATTGCACATACAGCAATTATCCGGCAGCATGTTTCAGGTTTGTATAGCAAGGCGCCGCCAGTCTTATGTAGGATTCTGAAGCGACTCTTCAGAATCCCAAATGTCCTCTGTATGACATTCCTAGTGCTGATGTGTGCAGCGTTGTAGCGATGTTCCTGTGGGGTTGCTGGATTGATGTATGGGGTGAGTATGTATTCACGCAGGGCGTAAGCACTGTCACCTAGAAGATAGAAGCATAGACTTAGCATTTGTGATGTACATACATGTGTGGTGTTGGTGTGGGGAAGCGTATTTTTACGTACCTAGCAGGAGTCCCTCTCCAAATTCTCCGTTGATTAGTCTCCTGTGCATTCCACTGTGGCGGAAGATGTAGGAGTCGTGTGTACTCCCCGGGAATTGTGCCACTAGGTCCGTTATGATGTTATTGGCATCGCACACAACCTGCACGTTGATTGAGTGGTATGACTTGCGGTTCCGTAATATGTACTCATTTGCTGCGGGTGGACATATGGGGATATGCATACAGTCGATGCATCCAATCACATGTGGGAATTGTGCCACCTGGTAGAATGCCTGTTTGGTGCGGTCCAACTGCTGTGGGGTTGTGGGGAAGCTGATGTGGGTGTGTAGCATTGTCAGCATGGCATCTAGGAATTTCTTGAAGAAGCGTGACAGTGCGCTTTGCGATACGCCTCCGGCCACCGCAATTACCCCCTGGAAACTCCCTGAGGCCAGTAGGTGCAGGCTGCATAGGACCTGAACGTGCGCAGGGATTGCATTGGTCCGGTGTGTCTGGTGCTGCAGTAATGGATCCAGGTCTGCAATCAGGCGCATGATCATTGCACGATTGAGGCGATACTTCTCGTACACCTTGTCCTCATTCTGCCCGAGCAAGGTTATGCGCAGTCTGAAAACTCGCTCCTGGACCCTTCTCCTGCGCTGTCCTGCTGCATTGATACGCATCCTCCTTGCAAGCACGTAGAGGGCAGCCATTTTGTGGGAGCCAACAGGGTCTCCTGGGCCACATTTAAGGGTTTTGTGATTGCCTCAATCATTTGCACATGTTGAATTTTTTTTTTTTGCATTTGTGTTTTTTTTTTTAACTTTACCTCCAGGTTTTGATTCCCCTTATTTAGCTCTGGCAAAATAGCGATTTTTGGGATTTTCGTTATTAGCGACTGTTGTTGCATTGGGGTGCGAATCGTTATTTGCTATTGGCACTTTCCGGGAGCTAATAGTGATTTCGGTATCTGCTAATTCGGTATTTAGCGATTCGGTAATTTTGCATTTTGGTTATTAGCGATTCGGTATTTTGGCGGATTTATTTTTTGCGATTCGTTATTTGCTCACGTTTTGGGTTCATGCATTTGAAGTAGGTATTTTTTAATCGCTAACGGGTGATTTTTGCGATTCGGTATTTTACCGACTGGATTTTGGCTTGATGCATGAGGCTGTATGTCGGTGCCACAAATTACCTATAGCACAGCAACACCGGTATATCAAGGACTGTAGGCAAACCTATAAACTCCTTGCAG
The DNA here is from genome assembly GCF_964204655.1 of Triturus cristatus. Taxonomy (NCBI): domain Eukaryota; kingdom Metazoa; phylum Chordata; class Amphibia; order Caudata; family Salamandridae; genus Triturus; species Triturus cristatus. The sequence goes on from NC_140586.1 coordinate 498,955,339, forward strand.
CAGCAATAAAGTCTAAAATCTAGCTTCTATTCAACAAGCAAGGAAATTGTATACACTGTCCCAGTGGAGAGCAAGAAAAGATTGGGATGAACAGCGAGACTAGTATTAGCAGGCTGTAGGAGGGTGAGATTGTCTCAACGAATCATTTGCCAATAATGCTGTCACTAGCTAAGGTTGTGGCATTAACATTCAGAGACAGTGACATGAAGCAGCCAGGGACAGTGAGCATAGGTTTCCGTGTGCTGGGTGAGAGTACATAGACAGAGGCTGTTGCCCCCTTACTGTCTGATGTTCACAGCTTTTAATTGCCCATCCCATCATCGGATACCCGTGATGTCAGCTGGTGTTTATAATCGTAGGGAAGGTAGTTAACTCACACGTTACCTTCATCTTGCGTTATTGTGATGTAGCTGTTGGAAACACACTTCTAAGCCAGAATGGACCCTAATTTGGCACAATTGAAAAACCATAATAGGATTTCATGTCCATAAACGCCTATTTCACCAATGCCTTGTTACCCATGCCATATTTTCCAGTCCTGAGAAACAGATTTAGGTGTGGCCCTCCTTCGCTCAGTCCTTCCTTGTAGCCTAGGGAGTTGGAACGTTCACAAATTTTGGCCCGAGCTGAAAGATATGTATCCCTCAGAAGCAAATTCTCACCTTTTAGGCAGTCAGTCATATTGGCTTTATCCAGAGAATGGCAAAAGGCGTCCATATAAGCAGCCAGCTTTAAATATTTTGCCCTGCCTAGAAACCATGCATACCTCGAGGCAACAGCATTTCGGGAACCACAAACACTATTAATACATCTCCTGTTTAGACAAAGTGGAAAATGAAATCTTCTTCGTGCTAGGAAAGAAACGCCGCTTTCCGAAAATTCAGCCACCTTTACCGGCAGAGAACATATTCTTCCATTGTTTACAAAATTATGTTCAAGGAATGAAGGGTATGATGGACTGAAGAATTTAAAAAATGAAAATAAAAAAAATGGTCCAGTTCTGGCTCTATAATGTAGGTTTTAGATCTTCACACAATTACGTCTGGAAGATCTGCAGTTACATCTCAAAGTAAGTTAGGAACATCATTCACGTATAAGCCGAACAACTCCTAGGAGGCATATTTGGGCTGCAAAGTAGCAGGAGTACCACTGGCATTCCCAGTATTAACATAGTGAGGCATTTATGCTCTGGTTCCCCCCTGGGTCACGCTGTCCTGTCTGCTCGCTGGTATGCGGGCAGAACTTTGGGAGGGCTAGGCTTCACATAGGGTGCTGACTGTCGGAAGGTGATGGTCATACTCCGACTAGGGCTAGACTCAGATAACTGAGGTAAGAGGAAGTAGAGCGGGTTTGTCAACTCTTACCTCCACCCGCGGGCACTTCCTGGCAGGAGTGGCTTGTCATAGGTATTGTTCTTCAGCCATGCAAAGGTAAAATTGGACCAACGCCTATTTTTAGGTTTGGGGTCACTTCAGTCAAAATCCACGGGGAGCTTTGATAGAATAGGGGCACTTGCCTGAGGGGGTATGCCGGCTCCGGGCCTGCATGGGCTAAGACTGGTTTGCTGGACCTGGGGAAGCCCGGTTATCAGTTACAAATTATTGCCGTTATTTACGGGTTACAGAACAGGATCCATAATTTAGCCCACTAAAGCTAGCTCGCAGGGGCAGGGCACCTATAACAGCGAAGGGAGGAAGGGGGGGCTCTGGCAGCGACGGGAGCCTCCCCAGAGCTGTGGCGGAGTTACAGGGCGATCTGGAGGCAGAAGGGTACAGTAAGGGTACCTCTGCGACAGCCGGTACAGTAAGGGTACCCCTGTCCGGCACAGTAAGGGTGCCCGAGCCAAGGTCCGGGAGCCGAAGGAGGTTCTGGGAAGACCGCGGCGGCGCCCCGTTAGTCCTTCGGGCGGTTGGGGGGCCTGACCAACCGGGGGTGTGCCATAACACGCTCCGCCCCCGTTAAAAGGGGCGGGAGTATTACACAGATCACGTGATCCAAAGGAGGATCTGAAAAATGTGCCGCACTGCCGGGCATCGACCCACCGTGCGTGCTGGCTCGCAAGGCGGGCGGAGCAGCGAGGGGCTGCTTGCCCTGGATCGCCCGTAAGATAACCCACTCTATCGTCATACTTATGTTGTATGAAATAAACCTGCAGCAGTTCTTCACCCTTAACTAATGTGTCAGTGTAATCATTGGGTGATGTCTGTGCATACGTGTTGAGTGGAGTGGATGACGGTGTGGTCACTATGCCGCTGCCCGCGTCCCATGCAGGGGGACATCAGCAGGGCAGCTCTCTAGTGGCCACCCGTTGGAGCCTACCCCCCCCCCGTTCCATCTCTCTCTCGAGAGAGAGAGGCCACGCCTTGGGGAGGGGAGGCCCCAATGGGCATTGCTGGGGGAGGCGGGCTACTGGGCTGGGCGGGGCCAGGCCCTATTTATGCCTCCCGCCCCCGTAGATCGCCCTCTGCTTCCTGTTACGCTCCTGGCCGCGCGAGATCCCACCCTTTCCGCTTACCCTGCGCGGCGTAGGCAGCGCGCAACTGGAATGTTATAATGTTTTTTCTTGTGTTGCAGGCGGAGTTACAGGGCGATCTGGAGGCAGAAGGGTACAGTAAGGGTACCTCTGCGACAGTCGGTACAGTAAGGGTACCCCTGTCCGGCACAGTAAGGGTGCCCGAGCCAAGGTCCGGGAGCCGAAGGAGGTTCTGGGAAGACTGCGACGGCGCCCCGTTAGTCCTTCGGGCGGTTGGGGGGCCTGACCAACCGGGGGTGTGCCATAACACGCTCCGCCCCCGTTAAAAGGGGCAGGAGTATTACACAGATCACGTGATCCAAAGGAGGATCTGAAAAATGTGCCGCACTGCCGGGCATCGACCCACCGTGCGTGCTGGCTCGCAAGGCGGGCGGAGCAACGAGGGGCTGCTTGCCCTGGATCGCCCGTAAGATAACCCACTCTATCGTCATACTTATGTTGTATGAAATAAACCTGCAGCAGTTCTTCACCCATAACTAATGTGTCAGTGTAATCATAGGGTGATGTCTGTGCATACGTGTTGAGTGGAGCGGATGACGGTGTGGTCACTATGTGCTCTGCACATCTGCTTATATGGTTTCTGTCTTAGCATGTTTTCTTGAGTTTTTGTTGAAACAAAAGTTATGTAAACAAAAGCAGGATACAAGGGGTGATTATGTTTGTTTTTTTGGCAAACATGAGGCTCAGAAGACACTATAAGCAGGCTCTTGGCCAGACTTAAAACACCTGAAAAACAGGGCTAGAGTTGCTATCTGGAGTCACAAGAAACAGAGGTCAAACTGTGTGGAGTCACAAGAAACAGACTGCAAACTCTGTATTTGGCTCCAAGCATTTTTCTTTGAAAGCCTGCAGGCGTTGACCTACACTTAGCTGCAGGGTCCGAGCAGGGCTTAATCGGTCACAAAAGCACGCACACGCAGCTTCCGTTCCAAGAGGTGGAAAGTTTGGCCAGTACTGACTCTGAGCGCCATTTTAATCGAGTCAGCCCGCAGCCCTAATTTTACGACAAAGACTTTCAATAAGGCACAATTAAAGGCAAGAAATGTTGTTTTTAGCGGGCGTTTTTTATTATCTTCTTGTTATCTGTGAGGTAAAGAGTGCATTGCGTAAATTGCTTGTAGAAAAATAAAATATCTTGGGAGGAGATTAGCTTAAGCTCATACTTCACCAACTAAAAAATGTAAATATTTTGAATACCTTTTACAGCTAAAGCTTTTCAACAACAAATCTCCTTATCAGAAGAGCATACTTAAAATATTTGGAGGCCTTGAAAAGTACATAAAGGCCTCCGACAAGTTGCTTCGGAAAAACACACCATTTTTTGCTACGACCAAAAGGTGTCTGCGTGTAAGGTCACAGAACGGAACGGAACAGAACGGAACAGGAGCAGCGGGCACGAAATGAAAACGAAAAACCCGTAGGAGTCACCTTTTTCACTGCGATTAAATTAAACGCGTGGGTGACTCTCGGCGTTGGCGCTACTGATCACTTACCTGTTTTTGTTTGAAATAAAACTGCTGCTGGGCCCTTTCTTTCAGTCCTTTCTTCTGAATTAGGTTTCACAATGCTTCTTGGAACGTAAACACGACTGAAACAAAGGATTGTATTGAGTGCATCGAGCACTGAAAGCTCATTAATGCTGTAGTATTTTCCAACAACTGAAAGACATTCAGCTCTTCATGCCCTGGAGGCGAGAGCCCTGCTTCCTGAACAGAAGCAGGAATGCTAATGGCCATGCTGGAAAAACATAGTGCTAGTTTTTCCGTTTTGAATAGAAGATGTTCCATCCTTCCCCTGAGACTCAAATTGCTCCTTCCTGCACACCTTCAATGCTTACCCTCGCAGTCCTTTCCCCATCAATGGCTGGTTATCTACCCCCCCTTATTTTATGGCACCCCGTTGTAATATAGCCAACGGCCACTAAAGGCCTGCTCTTCTGCTCGGGCCTTTAACAAGGTAGCGGGCCTTTAATGGTCGGTAAGGGCCACTACGGAGGGTTCTAAGGCTATTAGAGCATTCCGCCCCTATAGGGCAGAATGTTCTAATTAGTAAAAACAAAGGCCTTTCGGAGCCCGAGGGGATTTAAATTCCTTTGTTCACAGCAACAGCTGTGAAATCAAAAAAAATACTGGAATGTTGCTCTCCGGGCTTCTAACTGCCATTAGAAGCCCAGGGCACTCCATTGTCTTCAATGGAGAGTTCAACATTCCAAGGGTCTAATGTAGTTAGGTGTTCCCTTTATAAAATGCCTAGCTACCTTTATGACCCAAACATATCATCTTTCTACTTCTGTATGAAAAATATGTATCATTCATAAAAAATAAAAAATGAATAGTACATCTAGATGAGTAAACTTAATAAACTTAATACTTCGACACAGAGATTTTCTTTTTTGTGGAATTCATGGAATTCCAATGAATTGTACTCCACAAACTGTGGGACTGATTCACAAAAGCACATATGAATACAGTAAGAGTATAACAGGAGTACTCGTTTACGTACACTTTTATGACTTTGTGAATCAGCCCTGAAACGTCCAACTCCGTATTAATAAAAGTGCAAAAAGGGCACAGTCCTATGTACTTGTACTAACTGTATATGAATGTTCCTTGAATAGTCCCACTTGATTGCCATTTTAGATGTTTTGAGGCCGATTTACAAATGTATGTAAAAGTACCTAAAAGAGTGCTAGAGGAGTGCTACTAACTCCAAAATGCCTTTCTGAATATGCCCCATAACCTGTTGGCTTTTTGGTATATGATATGCACTAGCTTTATATAACCCTAACCAGTTTCTGAAAGGTTTTTACTTTTTTTTCAAAGCTATTTGTTCTCCATAGAGAAAACTCTAACGCTATAAATACCCATTCGTCTACACATTTATTTTCTTCTGGAATTGATACAGTCTCTTTTCACTATGGAAAAACACACACTTCTCTCTTTTGAAGAAGTAGTTTTTCATGTTCTTCATTACTTGTTACTAGTCAGCAGCATGTTTTAAAACCAGAATAATATCTAAAATGTTGGGACCGCTGTATAGAAAATAACTAAGGCATTTATAAAAATGCACCAACATTATTCAAACATTGCTAGAGGATAAAAAAGTTATGTATGATATTTCACAACTAGTCCTATTTTTGCAGCATGCTATGTACCTTTCAGACACAGGCCTGAGCGACAGGTACTCAGCCCATTGTTTATTATTAAGTTTTATTAGTACCTAACCTTCAGTCTGAGGTCTACCCTCAAACCATTAAGTTAATAAGTGGTATATTTCTTCAACTCAATGGTGTTCGTCTCACCCACTTTGAGATCATGAAAGGATGAGCTATCCGGGCACAGATTTCAACTTATAACTAGAGGGTTTTATTTGCAGTATCTGGATTAACCTAAAAATTTGGAATTCAGTCCTAATTTTGAGTCCATAAAAGTTGCAAATATATTTTCACACGTTTTCACCAGTCAAACAAATTTTTTTTTAAACTGCTGAATAATTTGCATACATTTGATAGGGTCGGCAGAGGTTGAGAAAAGTCATCAAAATATGTTACAACTTTTACCAATGATGAAGGATGTGTCGGCAGTGGATTCCCAACTCCTGACCACTTAGCTGTCAAAACCCAATAGTTTTGTTCACCTTGTTTTTGAAATTAAATATACCATTAATCAGTTGTCTATTTGTTTTGTCCCTGTTTATTCACACAATTTCTTTGAAGTTAACTAGTCTTATGCATTGAATAATCTCGTTAATGACTTCCAATTTTAGATATTCATTGCTTAAAAATCCTCTTGTTCAAAACCTTACCCAACGCATTTCGGGTCATAGACCCTTCTTCAGGGGCTTCCATGTCAAAAACCCAAATAATACAATCACTATAAATGTCAGCTCAATGCAGCTCCTCCGCCTTCCGATAACCCGGTGTGAACACAAAAAAAAATGTGAGTAAACATGGACAAAACTAATAAGCCATTGAGTAAAGATGTATTTCATTTAAAAAAGAAGGTGAACAAAACCATTGGGTTCTGAAAGTTCAGTGCGACCAGAGTCGGGAGGTGGAGATCCACTTCCGGCACATCCTTCATTGTTGCTATAGTGCAAGACCGGAGACAGCACTTTATCCCTGGGACGCACACAGGAGAAAATTAACAAAAGAGAACTGAAACAATTGATTTAAAAAGTTTATTATTGGAGTGCAGTGTTGGAACACACAAAAGACAACTTTTACCAATGAAATAAAGCTTTTTCAAAAAGAAAAATGCTATTCATAGCATTTAGCAACCCATACTGGCTCTTTTTCAAACTCCTAAATAACCTTTACACTAAGATATCTGCAAAGGATGCTAACCCCGCTAAGGTACATGCTACAGCCTTAATGTCCATTAAATTAGGAGTTAAATTCTTGAAATTACTAATGAAGATTGTGACTCGGCAATTTACCATGAAAGGGAACTTGCTAAGACAAATCTTTCTACAGAAACAGCAGATAAAGCTTGAAAGATGCTGAGCTGACCTTTGACACTGATATTTTACCAGAGGCCACAGCCAGATAGGATTTTAATATGTGGATAGCTGCTTCCAAGCATGAACTTCGATTCACCAAAAACTCTAGACGTAGAGAAGCTGACATCTCTCATCCTTCAGCCAAATTCTCCTTAACACACGCTTGCTACCTTGTCTCATCCTTAGCTCTTTAACAGTCACCTATTTGCTGTTGCAAAGCTAGGCCAAAAGCAGCGAGGGAAAACTAGTAAACAAGGATTCTAAAGCTCTGTTTGTATCTTTTTCCTGCTTCTGCCCTCATGATTCCTCAGATTCGGGTGCCAAGAACTGTGCCAGGGGTACCAAAGGGACAGCTCTGTCACTGGGCAACATTAGTTAAAGTGGATAGTTCCTGCTCAGATGTTAATATTATGAATGGTACTCAATACTCAGTTTATTACAGATGTTCATTAGGATGCGGCACTGGACTGAATTTTTGGGCAGTCTGGCACTGGGTGATGGCCGAGCTTGACAGGGCCAGCGTGCAGGCTTTTTTTTTTGTGGTCCCATGCGCTATGACATGTCAAAAAAGCATCCAACAAACTTGCCCTTTCAAGCTAGCCCATCTGTAAGTGCCACCCTTCTCGAAATTCCAGTCCACCACTGGACGTGTGGAAGGCTGAGAGTACCTTGCTGGGGTTGGCATTGGTGATCAGCCGGTACGACTTATTGGGGCAAGCATAAACCTCATTGAGATCGCCATGTAGCTTGAGACCTTAGTGTTTTCTGATGTAAGAAGCCATTACACAGAAAAGTAATTCACTTTCTTGTAATATACCTGAAAATGGTATTCTCCACAGTAGCTACACTGTACAAAAAGATTAAATGATGATCAATCTTTAGCAGATCTTCGACTTAGAAAGAAGAGCCACAGCGAGGGCATGCCTGCTTAGACCGTAACAACTATATATATATATATATATATATATATATATATATATATATATATATATATATATATATATTCACTGAAAAAAACATGGGTTTCACACACGTTATAGTTAGGAATTAGCATTTAAAAAACCTTAGAAATTCACTGAAAAAACCATAGGTTTCACACACGTTATAGTTAGGAATTAGCATTTAAAAAACCTTAGAAATTCAGTGAAAAAACCATAGGTTTCACACATGTTATAGTTAGCTGGACATTTTACTCGTAAAAAACCAATGAAATTGCCCCGTTATAGTTAGTTCAGCTAACTATAACTCACGCGCCCGCAATGCACTGCTGATGACGTCACATATTACATCACTCATGACATGGTCAGTGACTTCACTCATGACATCACTGATGACATCTCAAATGACATCACTGATGACCTCACTGATGACATCATCCTTGTGATAGAGTGGCAGACCTCCTCTCACCTTAATATAAGCTTTGATACACACATTCAAAAATAGAGACTAAAATTTTCAAAACAATGGACATACCAATACCAGTTACAACAACCTCTTCAGTAATTCTAAGATCCACATACACATCCACTCATTCACCAACAGTCCTATACAGTCACTCATACATGTACTCACTCATCATATGTACTCATACACCTATACATCCTGTTACATAATGCCACTCATCCATAGAGTTACTCACACACATAGTCACTCATGCTAATAAAGAATCAAACATACATTCACCTGCATATACAGTTATACACACACCACCACACTTACTTCTACGGAAACTTACACATACTTAGTCTTTTAAACAATCACTTATAGAAACACATACTTATTCATACAGGAACTCTTTCAATCTGTCCCTCTCACATATACTCACATATATACACCAATAGTCACATATACTAGTTTAAAACATATGTAGTTACTCCTGAAGACACTATTGGGACAGTCATTCACTCACTAACACACCCATACACACACTCATCCACCCATACAGTCCTGCACACATGCTGTCTTCAACACATACAAACAGTGAGTCACTCATTCATGCACCTATGCACTACGTAATACCCCCCACCGAACCATACAGACACTCAGACTGATACTCAAAAAAACAACTACTAACCTATATAGACACCCATGTAGCTACTCACCAACCCATGCAGCCACTTATACACAAAGTGAGAGATACACTTAATCAGTCATTTACACAATCAATTTTTTAAAAACAAATCATCCATTTAGACACTTATATACCCATTTATTCTTCCATCGACCTTGAGATATACATATATAAAACATATTTAATTTTCAGAAAAACACACATTCACTGGATGATGTCATCAGTGAGGTCATCAGTGATGTCATTTGAGATGTCATCAGTGATGTCATGAGTGATGTCACTGACCATGTCATGAGTGATGTAATATGTGACGTCATCAGCAGTGCATTGCGGGCGCGTGAGTTATAGTTAGCTGAACTAACTATAACGGGGCAATTTCATTGGTTTTTTACGAGTAAAATGTCCAGCTAACTATAACATGTGTGAAACCTATGGTTTTTTCACTGAATTTCTAAGGTTTTTTAAATGCTAATTCCTAACTATAACGTGTGTGAAACCTATGGTTTTTTCAGTGAATTTCTAAGGTTTTTTAAATGCTAATTCCTAACTATAACGTGTGTGAAACCCATGGTTTTTTCAGTGAATTTGCAAGGTTTTTTAAATGCTAATTCCTAACTATAACGTGTGTGTAACCCATGGTTTTTTCAGTGAATTTGCAAGGTTTTTTAAATGCTAATTTTTTTTTTTATTCTTCATTTTTTTCAAACATATTTTTAATTTAATTTTCTTTCATTTTATAAAGACTATGCTTAAATTTTTAAAATCCTTACATATTTTTTTTTAATATATTTTTTAAAATAAACATGTAAAATTTATTACCAGATTTTTTTTTTTTTTTTTTTTTTTTAGTACGCGTACCGTAAGCTCACGGTAAGCGTACGGTTTACGCAACGTCCGTAATCTATCTACGCTGCTTGCGTATAGTTACGCAATTTGCGTAGCCGCGCGTACTGCGCGTGGGACGCGTGCGCGCTTACGCCACACGCGCACGTTACGCGGAAGTGCCGGGGAGTGACTGTTATGCGCATGCGCGGAAGCGCATGTCTTTTTTACGCGCACGCGTACTTTTTGCCGTAAGCGTACCGTAAGCGTACGGTAGGTCATGTGATCATGAAACACAACTTTTGATTGGTTGAAACTACTTTCAGTTCTAGAACTCTCCTACACCACACCCATTCCCCTCATTTCTGCTTGTGATCCCTTGGGAGAAGGAGCTGGTTTGTCTTTGGGATACGATGGCAGAACAGCAGAGCTCTTCTGAGAGTGAGCCTAGCACCAGCAGCACTGTCTTGAGGCAGAGATCGAGGAAACAAAAGCCTTCTTATGTTTGGGATTATTTTACTTTTCCAGAAGGCCAGCAAAAGGTGAATGCACCCTTAGTTACTTGCTGTCTGTGTAAGCGTGTACTTTCTAGAGGTAATCCTAACAGGAAGTATTCCTTTGGGAATCACACCATGAAGAGGCACCTCCAGGATGTACACGGAAGGACACATGGTCATCTTTTTGGAGGTAACTCTTCAGAAAGACGAGCCAGTACATCCACAGCAGCTCAGCCTGGACCATCATCTGCAGGGCTGACTCCTTCTTCTGCAGGTCAGGTGAGCCCTTCATCTGTGGGGGGAGAATCTCCTTTTGCTGGCCCTCTGGAAATGAACCTTCGATTTCGGAAGGTTGATATTCATTGCACATTTTGTAAAGGTCTAATTTGTCATAGGGAGACCAGTGTTTCCCTAGTGAACAACAAAATAGATCAGCACATTTGTAGCTTTGAATGATTTTCCCATGCTTCCTTTCCTCTGTCCCTGCATGAACACAACGGTTCTTTTAAGAGCCAACCTTATCTTTCATCTTTTTTTTACATATATTTTTTAAAACCTTTTTTTTTTTTTTTTTACCGTACGCGTACGGTGCGCGTACCTTTTTTTTATTTTTTAAAAAAAACACTAAAAATCAATTATCACATTACAAGGTCCTTGAGAGACTACAATTATTATTATTGACTTACCATAATCACTCAAAAAAATATTTATTCATTTGTTTTTTTAAAAAATAGTTTTAAAAATGGTTGTAGTTTTCGAAAATTTTCTATATCGATCTGAAAAAAAAGAAAAAAGTATTAATATTTTTTTAACAATTTATAATACAGTATACATATTTACATTTTTTTCAAAAAAATATTTTTGCCTTATTTTTGCTGTTTTCAGAATATATTGCATTTCACTATAAATTGTGAAAGCAATTGCATTCATCATTTTACAGCGGGCAAAAAAAAATAACAATCTCAAAGATTGTATTAAAAAAGCCCAGAATCTCTTCTCACTTAAACTTATCATTACAGAAATGCATATTATTCTAAAAAAATATCATCTAAAAACAATACTTATTTCTTTAAAATACCGTCTGATATGTTTGTTTCAGAAGTATAATCACAATATTATATCTCAAATAACTCCAAAAGACATCTGATTTCATTTCCTTTAGGCCAAATAGTATTTTTTTTTTTTTTTTTGGAATAAATTTCCAAGGGAAATCCATTAAAATTCTAAAGTTTAATCTGTCCAGATCTCACCGATTCTCTGTAACATTTTGGTTCACGAAAATTTTTTGAATAATTTATTTAGTCCACAATAGAATTGCTTACTTTTCCACATGGCCAAATAGTAATTTTTTAAATCATTTTTGAAAAAATTTCCAATGGCAGTCCAATAGCATTCCAAAATTTAAAATGTGCAGAAGTTACCGATTATCTATAAATTATTGGTTTTTCAAAATTGCATTAAAAATTAAAAAAGTCCACATTACAATTGGTTATCTTTCCTTTAGGCCAAATGATAATTTTAAAAATATTTTTTCTACAAAATTGCAATGGTAATCCAGTAAAATGGTAAAATTATTTTGTCCAGATCTTGCCAAGTCTCTCTAAAATTTAGGTTTCAGGAAGATTAGATAGGAATTTGCTAAATCAAAAGGCAAACGTTGTTTGAAAATCAATTGGGAATCATTACACAGTGTCCAGCCTTTTTCACATTTTAGATAAACTGTGTAATGTCCAGAAGTAACAGTAGGTCCATCATGGAAAATTATTGCAACAGTTACAAAAGTTTTTCCTGAAATTGATAATTGCTGTCCTGTAAACTTCTTTATTAAAGTATCCAATTTTGAACCATCAGCTCTACATCGTTGCATCATTAAAATTACATACTGTCCGTATTCCCTTAAAATTAATGTTGAAAACATGTCAGAATTACACTCACCACATTTCATGCTATGATTAGCATCTTTAACTAATTTTGCAAAAGTGACTGTTTTACTCTCTGGCAATGTCAAATAAATAAACCTTTCATTATCAACAATAGAGCCACATATATTATAACAATTATCACAACTATGTTCCCATTTATAAGAGAGACCAAAAAAAATGTCAATGGGAACTCCTTCTTCTTCCACTACCTGAAGAAAATACATCAAAAATTCGTGTGCATCTTGCTGTTCATTTTGTGAAAACTGTGTTCGTCCTGAACATACATCTAAAAGTTTTCTAATATCAGTAGCACTTTCTATTTGAGTTTTATCTTTACTCAGCTTTTGAAAAAGGAGACTCAGCTCTGAACAGAATCTTTTTCCCTGATTTACTATTATCTGCTCTTGCAAACTTTCCAGATAAAATGCAACATTCAGCACTACATTAGCGTAGCAGTTGACACCAGAGCTATTTTCAAAATGACATCCTACAACCTGTTCTTCATTGTCCTTTTTCTTTTTGCTTGCAATTACATCACTCCTCTTTTTTTTCCTCTTCTCTATATCTTCATTACAGATATTCTCATTTCTCCTTTTACGAGAAACTACACGTTTCTCCAACACAGGATACTGACCTAAATGAGGAGCATAGCTTCTTCTTAATCTATTATACTCCTTTACACAGTTTGTATCAGCACTAACTTTTGAGTCATCAAAGTCTATCATGAATAAACCTGATAATGTTTTGACTCGTGACAAAGCTACATATGCCATACCTTCTTTGAACACAGTTGAACCAATGTTCACAAATGCACAATCTACAGTCAATCCTTGAGACTTGTGGATAGTTACAGCATATGCTAGAGAAAACGGAAACTGCTTCCTACGTACATATAAGTCTTTCACAAGCATAAAACGAACTGTACAACGACAAATATCTTTAACTTCATCTATCTGATCAAATTTTATCTGTAAACATTCAATTCCTTCTTTTTTCTGATAATTAATAAAACCCACAACTCTTCCCATCGCTCCATTCACTAAGCCTTTCTCAACATCCAAATTTCTCCTTAAAAATACTCTACAGTTCATGCAAACATATAGATTTTTTTCTAATCCTGCTGTTTTGGAGATGTTCTTCTCTAGTGAGTCCAATTTATTTTTCAGTTTGCCTGTTACTGTGACAGTAATTCTTCCATCCTCAATTTTGTCCACTGCTTCCAATTTCCTGATCTCTTCCTTTTCCAATTTCAAAAGCTCCTCATTAAATATTGAGCATTCACGTAGAGTTGGCATTAAGCAGATGACACTTTTGTTTTCTGCAATATTCTTGTATATTTTCTCTGCAACTATTTCTTCCTTTGGAAATAAATTATGTAGCAGCCGACTCTGTAATGCTTTTTTCCCAACTTCTGTGAGTAGTCCAATTCTGATATCTTTCAGAATACTTCCATATTCTTCATCGTTTGCTTGCCTCATATTAGTTGTAAGTTCCTTGTACTCAAAGAAGGACCAAATATTTGTATTTCCAATGCTTCCCAATGACTTCTTCGTGTCTTCATGTGTCACAGTATTAAACACTGGTTGTCCTTTAACTGGAGTAAGTTGCAAAAGATCCCCAAAAACTATGACGTGTTTTCCACCAAATAACACGTCATAGTCTGTCTTCAAAATTTGCTGCATTCTTAAATGCACAAAGGCAAGCATTAAGTTTGATACCATGCTCACCTCATCAATAATGAGAACTTGCATCTTCTTCAATACTCTTGAAACTTCCAAGGATGCTTCTCCAGTTAGCTTGTTGAATTGTATTTTGTTCTCATGCTCCACTGGTAACATTAGCAAACGATGTAAGGTGATTCCTTTTATGTTATATGCTGCTAACCCAGTTGGAGCAGTAACCACACAAGACAAAGTAGAATCCGTTTTTTGCTTTAGGTAGCTTCTGATGACTTTAATTAGGAAACTTTTTCCAGTGCCAGCTTGTCCGCTTACATACATCCTGATTGGATGAAATGATGTGCATGAGCACTCTTTTTTTATATGTAGAAATCCGTGATCAATTTTGTTTTTGATCTCTTCATAAATGTGTTGCTGCTCTTGATTCAGTTGTCTTTCCAAATTTTGTAAGTCTATAAATTCTTCTTGAGCTTGATTCATAGCCGTTTCCACTTCATTCATGGCTATTGATGCTTCATTTTCAACGATTGGTTGTCCTAGGGGATCTTGACTGTATGTTCCTGAACTTTGGCTGTCCTGAGAACTGTCTCTAGCTATTTCTGCTGCAATTGTAGTTTCCTGTTCAATTTCTTCATTTAACATTTGCAGATAAGTTGAGAATGTACTGCATTGTATGCTGTCTTTGCAAGCATTAAAAGAATCTTCATAGCTCTGGAATTCTCCCAGTAGTTCATCCTCTGTACGCCATGGTTTAAACAACTGTAAAAGAGCCAAGTAGTAAAATTCTTTCTTGTCGGTTGTGTCGCAACTCAGCTTCCGGTGATTTATCAAACTTCCTTTGGTTTGCTTCACCAAACATCCTTCTTCACCAACAACTTTATATTTTCCACTGTTGATGTCTTCTGCAGCTTTTCGTGAATAAATGTAGTTCTGCAGCACTTCATAGAGACACATGTTCTCCAGATGATGACTTCTCTTGGGATAATATGTGTCCAACATGTTTGTTTTCAATATATCTGTACTTTCTGGGTCATTCTCGGCCAAATATTCAATTTCTCCAACAGATTTCAGTACCCGATTTCTCATTGCTGCAAGGCCTAAACTTGCCCAAATTATTCTTCTTGACTTCGAGTAGAGACTTGCAGAAGATAACCTATCTGAACATTCGTAGGATCCAATTTCTCGATGCGATAACATCTTCAAACTGAAACTGTACAGCTTCTTACTGACAGTCTTCTCGTGAGAAATCTCTTCCCACATTTCCTTCAATTCTGTTTTTTCTGATTTCGTAATGTAAGACGTTACATATCGTGCAACAGCAATGGAATTGTCAGCTACATACTGTATATCCATGTTAGCGTTCCACATGGATAAAATGACTGGGTTGTAGTCATTTATATTTTTTGATTCTTCTTTTCTTTTAAGGTTGTAGGTATTCTTAGGTGATTTTCTTGTGATAGTATGTCTCACAGCTGACATAAAACTGTTGACTCTTCCATTTGAAAGAACAGGTCTAGGAAATCCAAATCGACATTTAGTGTAGTATTTTTCTTTGCTCTTGTATTTCCGTCGACAGTATTTTCCACACCGATGACTTTGGAAACGTAGAACTTGCTCCTTTAACTTGTTCTCTTCTTTGCTTTTTGGTATACCACATGTTGCATATTCTTCAATGTAAGATAACACTGCTTCATCAGTATCTGTTCCAAACTTTGGGGCATCCTTGATCCACAGCAGCATATGAATATG
The DNA here is from genome assembly GCF_964204655.1 of Triturus cristatus. Classification (NCBI taxonomy): domain Eukaryota; kingdom Metazoa; phylum Chordata; class Amphibia; order Caudata; family Salamandridae; genus Triturus; species Triturus cristatus. The sequence goes on from NC_140586.1 coordinate 498,971,112, forward strand.
AGGAGCACCTCTTGCCTGGTACTCTTTTCTCCAAAAGAAATCCACTACTTCTCCAAGGGGTGGATTTTTTTTATTGCAGATGAAGGACATCATAGCCTCAAATCTATGATTGAAATATCTGCAAACATTAACCGGATCCAATGAGCACAGTTCTCCTGCTGTCTTGTATTCGATGTTTTTAATGTTTGAATTGGCCTCTCGTAGAAAATCCAGTAAATCATCCCAAGCGTACTCGGCACAGCTTAGGGTAAGGAACCATGTTGGTGTTCCTAAATTGCGTAACATGCATTTTAGTTCACCATGGCGTCGGTACCAATATTCATTTGTCCCACGCTGACAAGCCATCAGATTGATCAGTTGTGTTTCCAAATGATCATCTCGGTGCTGCACTTTCTCCATAAAATCCTTAGCAGACACATTTTGTAAATGTACTCCACTTTTTAAAATGTGATTTACTGCATAAGACAGTGCAGACAAGTCGCTTTCAAATAAAAGATGGAACAAATAAGGAATACTTTGTCGAAATCTGGGATCTTCAGCATATAGTCTTGTAGTCCGATACTCTGAAGCTGGAATCTGTTCTGGACGTTCATCGTATCGTCCTCCTTTTCCTTTAGGAAACAGCTGGGGAAAACATCGAGCTTCCAAGCTCTCCTCCCATACACTCACGGGATTTCCTTTTGCTTTCTTCATCTGAAAGAGATCAATATTGTCTCCCATAACTTCTTTCGAATGGAGAGGATGTATGCTAAAATGTTCATAAATTTCTTCTTCCTTTGACTTGTCCACTTTTTCAATTTGTCCAGTTGGTGTTTCTGTGTGTTCTTGAAAATCTTCTTCTTCTTCTTCTTCTTCTATATAAATTGATTCATACCATTTGTTATTTTTTTTCAAATACAAATTTGCTCTTTGTACTTTCCGCACATCTACCAGCTCCTGCCAAATCTTCTTATTCTTTGTAGGTACACCATTAACCAGAATAATTAATGGTTCAGTTTCCAAAGTATCCGCATCAATAGTTTCCATATTTTTTTTCAAATCCAAGGGCAAATACACCACTCTACCTTTTAAACCTCTCAGTAAATCTGAAGGAGGTAATTTACCAGTTTTGGGCTCCATACGTACTATGGTCTGGAACGGATGAACACATTGAATGAGTATAGACTCATATGTATTTAATTCAGAAAGTTCAGCAGGAATAGCATCCAATTCTAAATTATTATGTACAGCTCTGGTCGGCATTCTATTTTCCTCTAACTTGTTGTAACAGTATTTACAAATACGCTGATCTTCACCCAATTCAAAACAATTTTCAAGAAATATATATGTGGCAAAATCCATCCACTTATAATTATCTTCATTTTCACTCTTTCTGTAGAGATCAACATTCCTAGTTTGTTTTCTATAATGAGTTCTGCGGCAACAAATACAAGTAACATTTGGTCTTTCATTAGAGACTATTGCAAATTTTGTTATGTGATCATTAAATGTGTTACTTACAGAGGGTTCTACATTCTCTTCCACTTCTGCCTCATTTACTGTGTCCTTCTCTGCACTGTTTTGTTCAGGACCAAAGTAACAAAACTGAATTTCATCAACAACCTTCTCTACATCTGATACCGTTCCTCGGAACAGAGCCCTATTCAATTCATTTAACTTTATTGCTGGACTTTTGGCAAAATACAACCGTCTCACAAACTTTCTCATTTCAGTATGATGAACAGCCAGCATCCTAAAATGATGGAAAACACTATTGCACACTTTTCTAGATAGACAAGCAAGAGAATGACCCTGCAAACCAGTATTCTCTCTCACTCTGCATGGATCCAGACTTTGAAGCACCTTAATCTTTTGTTTTACACTTTTTTTACTATATTCTCTTAGAAACTCTCGAAATCTGTCAATAGATTCCTGACGCACAGTGCAAATACTACTACAATTCCAAGTGTACACTGGGGCTTTAGGACGTCTCCCCATTGCCTCATCTGCCATCACTTGTACCTCATCTCTTGGAACCATTATCTCCTTCTCCATTATGCAACCATTTTTTACTTCGTATGAACGACCTCTGGTGTCAACTGCATGCAGCAAACTATTACTTTGAAAATAGCTCTCTTCATTAAAAAAAGGTTCACTACTTGAACTATGCATCCACTTTCCTAAAAACACTTTACAAAAGTTTGTTCTGTTCACTACTCTTTTGCTTTTGCTTTGTGATTTCAGTACATTAACCATTTTATCTAATGTACGCATCCTATTCAAAATTAATATGAATAGTTTCCTTTTTAATTCTAATGCTTTTGCTGCAATGGCTTCAATTTCTTTTTTTCTCTTGTAATATTTTGCCTTTTGCTTATATTTCTTTACATCCTTTATCAAATTGGACATAACTCTTCTCTGAAACATTTTTCTACGTATCTCTTTAAACGCTGTTTTTCTGTTTATGTTAAACTTTTCAATTGCAGAAGGTATATTTGCATTAACTAAATTCTCAATTTTTTGCTGTTCTCTATGTTTTGTTACATTTTTCCGAGGACAGACATTTTGTACATTTTTCTTTGTTTTGAATATTTTGTTAAGAAATTGTTTTTTCTGCTTACCAGAAGATTTTTTCTTTTTCCCAACATGAGCATCTTCTACTAACTTTGGTCCTCCAGTTGTCTTCAAATATAGTTTTTTTTTTAGCGTTTTTTGAGCTCGAGATTTTGTAGGCATCTTAAATTTTGTTCACTGTTCTTCAGCAATACCTGAAAAAAACTAAAAAAAAAATCCTTTATTGTATTTAAATATATTACTACATTTGTTTTCACAATAGTCATAAAACAAAATTTCTTTGCCAATTTGAATGCACACAAACTGCTCTTTTTTTTGGGCAAGTGAAAATCTCTTTTACAAACTGTCACATTATGAAACCACTTTTCAGATTTTTTAAAAAGCCCATGTCCACAGTGCTACACTCCACCAAGGGCAACCAGCCTTAGTGAAGCTCAATGTATTTGCATTACAGACTGAAACCTGAAAACCCCACTGGCTTCTAAATACTGTGCATGACTATACACGGTAAGCACATGGGTGTGTGCTAAGCCTCTGCTTCTTCCCCCAAAAATTCGCTCCCCCTTTCCATCTAATGCAACTGTGAAATCACCAGAGCAAGACGCAATAAATCTCTGCCTATAATTCCTCTATGCACACAGAGTCATGTTTTCACATTAGTCCCAAAACGAAATTTCTTTGCCATTTTGAAAGCACACTTACTGCTCTTTTTTTTTAGGGCCGAGTGAAAATCACTTTTACAGACTGACACATTATGAAACCACTATTTTTGATTTATTTAATTGCACGTGTACAAACTGGTTTTTTTTCAGACCACCACCATGTGCATTCTCTGTGACTGCCTACACTCCACCAAGGGCAACCAGCCTTAGTGATGCTGAATGTATTTGCATTACAGACTTAAACCTGAAAACCCCACTGGCTTCTAAATACTGTGCATGACTATACATGGCAAGCACATGGGTGTGTGCTAAGCCTCTGCTTCTTCCCCAAAAAATTCGCTCCCCCTTTCCATCTAATGCAACTGTGAAATCACCAGAGCAAGACGCAATAAATCTCTGCCTATAATTCCTCTATGCACACAGAGTCATGTTTTCACATTAGTCCTAAAACGAAATTTCTTTGCCAATTTGAAAGCACACTTACTGCTCTTTTTTTTTAGGGCCAAGTGAAAATCTCTTTTTACAATTTGAAATCACTTTTACAGACTGACACATTATGAAACCACTATTTTTGATTTATTTAATTGCACGTGTCCAAGCTGTTTTTTTTTCAGACCAACACCATGTGTATTCTCTGTGTCTGCCTACACTCCAGCAAGGGCAACCAGTCTTAGTGATGCTGAATGTATTTGCATTACAGACTTAAACCTGAAAACCCCACTGGCTTCTAAATACTGTGCATGACTATACATGGCAAGCACATGGGTGTGTGCTAAGCCTCTGCTTCTTCCCCAAAAAATTCGCTCCCCCTTTCCATCTAATGCAACTGTGAAATCACCAGAGCAAGACGCAATAAATCTCTGCCTATAATTCCTCTATGCACACAGAGTCATGTTTTCACATTAGTCCTAAAACGAAATTTCTTTGCCAATTTGAAAGCACACTTACAGCTCTTTTTTTTTAGGGCCAAGTGAAAATCTCTTTTTACAATTTGAAATCACTTTTACAGACTGACACATTATGAAACCACTATTTTTGATTTATTTAATTGCACGTGTACAAACTGTTTTTTTTTTCAGACCACCACCATGTGCATTCTCTGTGACTGCCTACACTCCACCAAGGGCAACCAGCCTTAGTGATGCTGAATGTATTTGCATTACAGACTTAAACCTGAAAACCCCAGTGGCTTCTAAATACTGTGCATGACTATACATGGCAAGCACATGGGTGTGTGCTAAGCCTCTGCTTCTTCCCCCAAAAATTCGCTCCCCCTTTCCATCTAATGCAACTGTGAAATCACCAGAGCAAGACGCAATAAATCTCTGCCTATAATTCCTCTATGCACACAGAGTCATGTTTTCACATTAGACCTAAAACGAAATTTCTTTGCCAATTTGAAAGCACACTTACTGCTCTTTTTTTTTAGGGCCAAGTGAAAATCTCTTTTTACAATTTGAAATCACTTTTACAGACTGACACATTATGAAACCACTATTTTTGATTTATTTAATTGCACGTGTCCAAGCTGTTTTTTTTTCAGACCACCACCATGTGCATTCTCTGTGACTGCCTACACTCCACCAAGGGCAACCAGCCTTAGTGATGCTGAATGTATTTGCATTACAGACTTAAACCTGAAAACCCCAGTGGCTTCTAAATACTGTGCATGACTATACATGGCAAGCACATGGGTGGGTGCTAAGCCTCTGCTTCTTCCCCCAAAAATTCGCTCCCCCTTTCCATCTAATGCAACTGTGAAATCACCAGAGCAAGACGCAATAAATCTCTGCCTATAATTCCTCTATGCACACAGAGTCATGTTTTCACATTAGACCTAAAACGAAATTTCTTTGCCAATTTGAAAGCACACTTACTGCTCTTTTTTTTTAGGGCCAAGTGAAAATCTCTTTTTACAATTTGAAATCACTTTTACAGACTGACACATTATGAAACCACTATTTTTGATTTATTTAATTGCACGTGTTCAAACTGTTTTTTTTTCAGACCACCACCATGTGCATTCTCTGTGACTGCCTACACTCCAGCAAGGGCAACCAGTCTTAGTGATGCTGAATGTATTTGCATTACAGACTTAAACCTGAAAACCCCACTGGCTTCTAAATACTGTGCATGACTATACATGGCAAGCACATGGGTGTGTGCTAAGCCTCTGCTTCTTCCCCAAAAAATTCGCTCCCCCTTTCCATCTAATGCAACTGTGAAATCACCAGAGCAAGACGCAATAAATCTCTGCCTATAATTCCTCTATGCACACAGAGTCATGTTTTCACATTAGTCCTAAAACGAAATTTCTTTGCCAATTTGAAAGCACACTTACAGCTCTTTTTTTTTAGGGCCAAGTGAAAATCTCTTTTTACAATTTGAAATCACTTTTACAGACTGACACATTATGAAACCACTATTTTTGATTTATTTAATTGCACGTGTACAAACTGTTTTTTTTTCAGACCACCACCATGTGCATTCTCTGTGACTGCCTACACTCCACCAAGGGCAACCAGCCTTAGTGGCGCTGAATGTATTTGCATTACAGACTTAAACCTGAAAACCCCAGTGGCTTCTAAATACTGTGCATGACTATACATGGCAAGCACATGGGTGTGTGCTAAGCCTCTGCTTCTTCCCCCAAAAATTCGCTCCCCCTTTCCATCTAATGCAACTGTGAAATCACCAGAGCAAGACGCAATAAATCTCTGCCTATAATTCCTCTATGCACACAGAGTCATGTTTTCACATTAGACCTAAAACGAAATTTCTTTGCCAATTTGAAAGCACACTTACTGCTCTTTTTTTTTAGGGCCAAGTGAAAATCTCTTTTTACAATTTGAAATCACTTTTACAGACTGACACATTATGAAACCACTATTTTTGATTTATTTAATTGCACGTGTACAAACTGTTTTTTTTTCAGACCACCACCATGTGCATTCTCTGTGACTGCCTACACTCCACCAAGGGCAACCAGCCTTAGTGATGCTGAATGTATTTGCATTACAGACTTAAACCTGAAAACCCCAGTGGCTTCTAAATACTGTGCATGACTATACACGGCAAGCACATGGGTGTGTGCTAAGCCTCTGCTTCTTCCCCCAAAAATTCGCTCCCCCTTTCCATCTAATGCAACTGTGAAATCACCAGAGCAAGACGCAATAAATCTCTGCCTATAATTCCTCTATGCACACAGAGTCATGTTTTCACATTAGTCCTAAAACGAAATTTCTTTGCCAATTTGAAAGCACACTTACAGCTCTTTTTTTTTAGGGCCAAGTGAAAATCTCTTTTTACAATTTGAAATCACTTTTACAGACTGACACATTATGAAACCACTATTTTTGATTTATTTAATTGCACGCGTACAAACTGTTTTTTTTTCAGACCACCACCATGTGCATTCTCTGTGACTGCCTACACTCCACCAAGGGCAACCAGCCTTAGTGATGCTGAATGTATTTGCATTACAGACTTAAACCTGAAAACCCCAGTGGCTTCTAAATACTGTGCATGACTATACATGGCAAGCACATGGGTGTGTGCTAAGCCTCTGCTTCTTCCCCCAAAAATTCGCTCCCCCTTTCCATCTAATGCAACTGTGAAATCACCAGAGCAAGACGCAATAAATCTCTGCCTATAATTCCTCTATGCACACAGAGTCATGTTTTCACATTAGTCCCAAAACGAAATTTCTTTGCCAATTTGAAAGCACACTTACTGCTCTTTTTTTTTTCGGGGCAAGTGTAAATCTCTTTTTACAATTTGAAATCACTTTTACAGACTGACACGTTATGAAACCACTATTTTTGATTTATTTAATTGCACGTGTCCAAGCTGTTTTTTTTTCAGACCACCACCATGTGCATTCTCTGTGACTGCCTACACTCCACCAAGGGCAACCAGCCTTAGTGATGCTGAATGTATTTGCATTACAGACTTAAACCTGAAAACCCCACTGGCTTCTAAATACTGTGCATGACTATACATGGCAAGCACATGGGTGTGTGCTAAGCCTCTGCTTCTTCCCCAAAAAATTCGCTCCCCCTTTCCATCTAATGCAACTGTGAAATCACCAGAGCAAGACGCAATAAATCTCTGCCTATAATTCTTCTATGCACACAGAGTCATGTTTTCACATTAGTCCCAAAACGAAATTTCTTTGCCAATTTGAAAGCACACTTACTGCTCTTTTTTTTTTCGGGGCAAGTGTAAATCACTTTTACACACTGTCACATTATGAAACCACCATGTGTAACTACAACAAAAACAATTCCCATTTCTATTATTCATTTCTTAAGTTACCACATACATCCCCTCTCAAACTCTAAACTCACCTTTAAAATTAGTTAGTTGTGAAAGAAATGTGACACTCAAACAGCAGATTATCAGAGCCAGGATCTCTGTTGTGTTCACCTCTCTCCTCTCAGCAGAACCAGATAATGGCAAACTTTCCCTCTATTTTTCCACACATATACATGTAAGTTTCAAATCTCAGTGCTTCCCCCTTTTTTTCAAATGTAATCACACATTTCTATTGGTTGAAAACCAACCCTTTTCCAAAAGTACCCTGCCCCCAACTTGACTTCTGCCTAGTACCCTTCCCCCAACTTGACTTCTGCCTGCTACCATAGCAACAGCTCATGGAACACTGCTGTGTGCAGTTAGGTCAGAAGTTCGACACACAATGTTTCAATTCCACAGAGCAAGAGTGCTTGACTTTTCAAACCTTACAGCAAATCCATAGTACTGTTCTTTGGTTACACATTTTTTTGTACCAATACAAAACATGCTTCTATTAATTTTCACATACAGCCTAGTTTTTATTCTAGAATGGTATGAAACAGCCAATCAGTTCTTTTTGTTTTAAAAAAATATGTATGCCTCCATTTCCAAACTGTCTTTCTTTTCATATTGCCATTCTACTGAAAGACACCTCCTGAGTGCATCCAGTTCTCCTTTGAAGATGTTCACAGTGTGGATTGTAGGGCACAGCTATGTCTTCTGGAGTGAAAAGTTTGCAGAGAAAACAGATATGGTGAGAGACCTTGCTTTGCCAAATGTAGACATTAAATGGATTGGTCAGAGAGGGTTAAAGTGGCACCAATTGATGCCATTGGTGAAATCCTTCATTCAAATCCAACACCCTGACCTCATAATAGTGCACTGTGGTGGCAATGACCTAGGCACTTTGACTGGGGTAGGTCTGGAAATGCTTATGAAGGACACCTTTGCACAACTGTTTACACTTTTCCCTAAAACTGCCTTTGTGTTTTCCAACATATGCCAAAGGCAAAAATGGAACTGGTCCAATCATTTCTGTCCACAGATTGACAAAGCAAGAAAGCACGTCAACAAATCTGTTTCTGCTTTCCTCCGTGACTATGGTATGGGTGCCATTTACCACAACAACTTGCGTTATGACATGCAAGACATTTATAGAGGAGATGGTGTGCACTTCAATGATGAAGGGAACAGAGTCTTCCTCTTGAACCTTAGACTCTGCATCGGTACTTACTTGTAGGTACCACTAAAAAAATGACTTCATAAACACAACAGCTCTTTTTAGAGCTCCCTAATTTCTAAACTCTTAAATCTGCTTTTCATTTATCTATTTTTATTTTTTTACCGTACGCTTACCGTAAGCTTACCGTACGCGTACCCCGTGATTTTTTTTAAAATCAATAAATGTTTTTTTTGTACTTTTCTGTCCTTCTTTGACCCCCTTACAAATGTTAGGGGGTCTGTAACTCTCCTCATTGCCCCCTTTCCTTGTTTTGACTCTTTTTTTTCAGAGTGAAATTCACAAAATGGCGGCCGCCGCTTCCTGGTTTCGGCCGATTCGAATGTTTACTAAGATCTAACAGCCAATCAGAATCGCGCTCGCGCACGCCGCCGTACGCTTACCGTAAGCGTACGGTAAGCGTACCGTAAGCGGGCTCAGATATATATATTGATTTAAAGGCTATTTTCTCAGAATCTACTGAACAGATTTACACCAAACCTACAAAAGGCACTTCCTTGACCTAGGGACTACCTCTCTGCCAAATTTTGAGTAATTCTGTTCAGCCGTTCGGGCTGTAGCTCGTTCTAAAGGTCCTATGGAAAAATGCATGGGAAAAACGCGTTTTGGGACCCCCCTTTTATCTCAGCCCCCGCTTGACGGATCCCCCCGAGACTTTCAGGGTAGGAGCGGAGCGTAGCGCCCCACCTATTTTGAGAAATTCACGAGGATTCGTCGACCGGCGCCAAAGTTATTCAAAATAGAATGTTGAGGTTTTCCTATGGAAACGTGGTCCTAACTATAACTACCTACTGGCGACCGCCAGTAGGTAATATATATATATATATATATATATATATATATACATATATATCCACACGAAACCTCTAGCAAGCAGAAGGAAGAGGCCACACGGAGAATCCAGGAAAAGATCTTTAATTGGAATGCAGTTCTGGCATAATGCATTTCGACGTGGTGTCTTCCTCAGATGCCACTGCTGCACTGAATCCACCTCTCGCCACCACTTTTGAATGATACTGCAGTCCTCCCTTGATTGGAGAGACACACCTCCCCCGCCATGTGATCGCTCACCTGATGCAGTTCGGTAAGTCCTACAACTCCCAGAATGCATCATCTCTGGGCGGGTGATGCGTGGGGAACCTTGATGATGAAAAATCCATGTGGCTTCGGTGTGCTGCAGAGCATGGCACGCTGTATTCAGTGTAAAATTAGTCCTCAGACCTCCCTGGGTCCCCACATACGTTCCAACCCCCCAGGAACAAGTCTGCCGGGTCGTGAGCTGATTTAATAAATCAGTACTCCTCGTGAAGTCACGAGCTGCCAGCTGGCAGCATCCCTTGCTTGACCAATACTCGGGAGGCGGGCTGGAGCAATCCAGTACCTTGGGCGACGAACAACTGCTTGCGCAGACACCAGTAATGCCTCCAGCCAACTTGATAGAAAGTGGCCCCTTAACGCGTCACTTGCTGACGCGATAATATCCACACGAAACCTCCAGCAAGCAGAAGGAAGAGGCCACATGGAGAATCCAGGTAAAGATCTTTAATTGGAATGCAGTTCTGGCATAATGTATTTCGATGTAGTGTCTTCCTCAGATGCCACTGCTGCACTGAATCCACCTCTCACCACCACTTTTGAATGATACTGGGCCTCAACAGAGTGGGTGAAACTGTTTATTACTGATATCCTGGGGCTTCTGATAACTCAGCACTAAGAAACCGCCATAGCACTTAACTATGAGGGTAGTTAGGCTAGCAGTCCAGATCTTACACAGGGAGGTGGTATGGAGTTAGAGACTCAGAACTCAATAGCGCAATTAACACCACCCAATGTCAAGGCAGTGATTTTATATATGGAATAAAATACCCCCTGCTGTAAATTATAAGGATATTGCAAGTCATCAAGGTGTTCCATTGTGTGGTCATGTAACTCCGAAGTGACTAGCCATAGCCTTATCATGTTAGGCACTTTCTTCCATATACTACACGGTCACACCATCACCTTTATCACAAACCACTTAAATACTTGGTGCATATCTCTTTCATATGAAAGAGAAAGCATGTTTCCAAACGAAACATGAAGAATTAAAATAAAAGTGCTAGTGAAAACTTACAAACATCAAAAAAGCTATTAGATAGTTGTTGCAAAAATATATTAGAATGAGTTTAATAGGGGGCGTGGCCGAGCCAGCGACCAAGATGACCGCTTGACTCCGTAGCTCTGGAGCCGTCACACGATTACTCTTCCGCCGCCTCTTCTATTATGTCACACCCTTCGACCGCCCACACCGGACCTGACAATGGGAGTGACCGGCTGCTGAACGGGTCGCTCGCAGTCCCAACTGGTGCCCGCTGCGCCGAGATTGGAACGAGCGCGCTCCCGGACCTGGCGCGGACCTCAGGGGCCCGAGACGACAGGGGTCTCGGGTGAGCCTGAGGGCGGGGCCCGGTGAGCGCGAGGTGGACTGCGAACTGACTCCAGCTACACAGGCTTGCAACAATTGGCAAATCGGTCCGGACGTGAAAGAGACTGTGCTGACACCTCATGCTATGATCACGGTCAATCGGGAGGCGCTTCCTAGTTGTGAACGATCTGAGAGGAAGGAGGTGCCATTAGACCCAGGCAGCCCTTCCTCCCCCCAAGTACATCTGCAGTGCTTCCACCAGTGGCGGTGGGCCTCATCTCCCTCCATTGTTCTTCCTGAATTTATTTTTACTATGCTGGCAAACTGGGGGGTGTTGGGGACATACTGCTGCCTATAAAAAATGCTACCACAGAATATTTGGGCCCTGCACCTTTCCAATTTCACTAGCCCGTGACAGCCTGGGGACTGTCATTTGCAACGCTGACTACCTGCTGTTCTTGCGGCGTATGCCCCCCTGCATTCCATTACCTAACAACGGAGGTTGCCTTGTGACATTTCTGCATTGGGACCTGTGCACTGGGGGTGAATTGTGGTGACACATCGGAGTGCCTTGCTCATTGCGATTCATCTTGGGTGCTACAATACCTGCTCCCGACTGAACAAAATGGGGCGCACAGACCCCAAACAGTGCCAAATAAACTTTGAGGCCAGGAAGACTCCTAGGCGGCCGGAAGCCGAGGGCACCACTGATACGGAGCCGCACCAATTGGAGGGAGCTGCCGCAATCATGGCTGAATTGCAGGCCAGCTTTCAAGTGATTGATGCTCGCTTGGACTCCCTTACTACCCGTCTGAATGACATACATGGACGCTAGGAGGCACAGGATACCCGGATTGGGGGCGCAGAGAAACGAATCTCCGCTTTGGAAGATGCGCAACCCACTGTTCAGAAGCGGCTTAAGAGTGCGGAGAGCCTGCTTAAACAACTCGCTACCAAGGCAGAGGACTTGGAAGCGAGTTCGTGCAGAAATGATATCCGCATCGCAGCAATAGCCGAGTCCACAAATAGGGGTCCCATGGCTAAATTCGTGGAGACAGTCCTCGTTGATGTTTTTGGAAGGGAGGCCTTTTCTGACACCTTTGCTGTGGAGTGAGCACATCTGACTTTGGGGGCCCGACCGGCACCAGGCACGACTCCGAGACTCATTATTGCCAGTGTTGTAAATTGGCAGCGATTGGGTTAGCATTAGCGGAAGCCATCTTGTATTTAGAGACTATCTTGTCCATTTTGTGGAATCCATTTTGTATTTCTGGCAGCCATTTTGCTTGCTATGTGCTGCCATGTGCTCACCATGTGCTCTGTCCTCCCTCAGTGTTGACTGCTCTTGTAATCTGCCAACAAACGAACTATATTTAGCATCTTCCACCTTCGCACATGCCCAGTTGAGCTTGCAGCTGTTAGTAGTATGTAACTGTCAGGATGTGTTTACTAGCATTGGCAAACTGTTAACTCCTCCTACTTGTCGACTGTGCATTTCTATATGACCTTATATGTACATAAAACCTTCTCCTGTACTTGTAACGCCTTCTTTTGAGCCCCTGTGTGGGTATAAAAGGACCATGCTCCTTCTGTTCAGTGTGCTACTTCATGCATTACCGAAGGGTGCTGTGTGAATGTAGTTCCACCTCATGAGGTTTATTAAACTTTGTATTTTCTATTCCAGTTTCTGTGCCAACTTCTTCCTATTGGTCTGAGGACTCTGTGCAGAGAAGGGCGAACCTCTTGCACTGGTAGGCCTTGCTGAAGCTTACTCCGACAAATTGGCGCCCGACACGTGGGGCTCATCGGCGACTCGGATGCCCGAAGGATTGGTCGCGACGAAGGATTGGAATCTCGCTCTGGACTCGATCGCTGCCCGATGAGACCCGAGTCTTGGCAACCACTGCGTTTTTCCTTTCTTTCTGATCTGACCATCCAGGTGGTGCCGGTCCTCGACTGAGATCTCTTCTGTTGATTCGCCGTGCAGTGACCATTTGGTCGATTTTAGAACTTGGCAGTTGGAACATGGACACCGAGTGATTGGTAAGAGTCGTTCTGCGGGGCTTGCTGTTGGTTTTTATGCCTGGGATTGGTAAGGTAGTTTAGTAACACTTACTGCGGCTTTTGTATTTTGGAATTTGTGTTGGCCAACTTGGATTTCTATGGGATTCATATATAAATTGCAATTTATATAGGCAGGTAATGAGGAGAATTTTCTCTATCTGAATTGATTTGAACGGCACATCTTACTAAAGGTACCTTAAGTGCTACTTTGATTATAATACTGCATATTCTGCACTATTTTTGGCATGCCTGTTTTTAGCACACTTCGTAGGATGTGTTGCTTTTGTAGTGGTACCAGTTTGAGACTCGATGAAGCACAACCGGCCCCCCCGGAGGGGACGCCTAATAGGGATATGTATATTAAGTATGGTCTTTCTTCTATAATGTACAGCACATTATGGAATAAATACACTCATAAGGATTCTGAGTTGCGTTGGCCTATGCATGGGTCATTTGATTTACGAAAGATTGAGTATGTGGAACATTGTATGTTTAAGCGAAAGGCTAGGCAAGATATGTTTGACTGTGTACGAATGTGGGAGAAAAAAGTGCGTGAACGAATGAAGTGTGAGCAAGCCTTGATTGAAAAAGAACAGCGACAGAACATTTATGCGACAGCATTAGAGTTGAAAAACAAATAAATAAAAGAGTTAAAAGAGAGAGAAGATAGGTAGCGCAATTTACAGGTAACTGGCCAATACGCTGTTCAGCAGCCCCTTTATCCTTTACTTAATAAACCACAAGATGATTTCTTATTATTTGATCGTCCTCCACCTCCGTATACTGTTCCTTCTGCCCCTCATGAGTCAGATGAGGACTCCGGTTCGGAGGAACACAAGGCACGAGAAACTCGTTCTATGTTGACCGCTGAGCGTGCGTCCCAGCTTGGATCTGCTGCTCGTAAAGCAGTTCGTAGCACTGCCCCCGCCTCTGAACTTCTAGATAGTATGAAAGGGTGGCAGGAAAGGGAGCAGCTGTATTTTACTGAGGTGTTCGCCGCAGAGGTCCTTGAGCTGTTTAGGAAATATTCTGAAGAGTTAGAGCCCGACGATGTAGCAGATAATTGTAAGCAAATGCGTGATAGTCTTTTTGTTTTCTCCCAGGTGACTGATACAATCAGGCGTTTGGTTAAACTGTGTGTTGATGCAGTCCGTTTGCGAGAGGAGAAAAAGGTTGCAGACGTAGCTGCACAGACATCTCACACCGGCATGGCACAAGCTTCTATCTTCGGAACAGATAAGACTATGATAGTTCATGCGAAACCTATGCGGGAGGCCGCGCCTTTGTATGTTCCTCCTAAAGGAATGGGTACAAGTGATGGTGGAGAAGTGTAGCTCACTGGTTAGAGGAGGCATACCCTGAAGCAGAGGTCAGACCCGGGACCAGGGTTCGATTCCCGACGCGGCAGGGTCTGGAGCCCAATTGTCCACGGACTCGATAATTCTCGCTTCGGTGCCCACTCTAAGTACGAGTTCACACTATGCAGCTCTGGGCAACAAGCTTGCTTAATCTCCACAACAGCCCCCCCGCGGCGGGATGCCTGGCTTTCACCTTGGGGATGCCCAGTACGGGTTATCTCACAGGGAAAAACCAGGACGGGTTCCCAATGCAAGCGCCGAGATGCCCAAGGGTAAGTCGAGCGCTATATAAGAACTCACATACATAGATAAGGCTTCTATCGATGCAAAGGGTTATTTTATTTATGATTGGGTTTACACTCCTTGGAATAGGACGGATGTCATATCACTTAAAACTGCATTGCCTGATCCACGGAAAAATCCAGCCGCTTTTTATGAGGAAGTTGAGGGTGCTATTAGTTCTTGTACTATGACTTTGCCTGATATTGATTTATTTTTTGGATTGATATTACCGCCTGATATGTGGAGAACTGTACGGAAAATTGATGATCGTGCAGCTTTTGGGGCGTTATGGAAAGACTTAGAACAAATGGATGTAGAAAGGAAACCCGCACAGAAGCCATGTCAGTTAATTTTAGATCTTCCCGCAGCTATATTAGTAAAGTTAAAAACGATTATTCCCCCTAAAAAGATAGATTGGACTGTTTTAGCGTCTTGTAAGCAAAAGGCAGATGAATCGGTCTCTGATTTCTTTACACGCTTTGAAGAAGCATTCCACGATTTTAGTGGCCAGTCATTGACAGATGACACGGGCAGACATCTGTTTGTCGATAAATATGTCGCAAACCTGTTGCCAGGAATAGCTAGTTGCCTAAAAGCCAGTGAGAGTTCATGGACTACCTCTTCTCCGGTGTCTCTCTTTACTATGGCTCAGTATTATGAATGAAAACTGAAAGATTTGGCCTAGTGCAAGAATTACTAGGACTGCAATGTGCACTGCTATGAAATTCTTTCATTCATTTAATGCAAATTTCATGTACAATTCTCAAAAATCATATTCAATCTTTCAATTTACATTTCCATATTTTGTACAATAAACATCATCAATGAATATGTGTTGAAATACACTTGTTTAAACAGAAATTAAGGACCAAACAAGCTTTTTAACACCCAATGCATTTCGGGACACTGGGGTCCCTTCGTCAGGGGTAAGCTGTAAGAAAAAAAGGGAGAATATCAAGATCTGCGTGTTGCAGGACCATAGGGTTACACGAGAGCTTTGTGATGAAATGTGCTCCCCACACCGAAGTGACTAGTGTGGCTCAAAATGGTATGCGATACCTGTAAGAATTTGTGCAAGTTTCTAGAATTCACGTGTTCAACCTCTGTAGAAAGAATATAAAAAGAGATATAGAGAACTTGTTCCGCATATTATACAGCATTCTATTTAAAAGCATTGGAATTCCATCTCATACCTGATTTGTGTTTGTGTTCAAACGTTTCGCGTAGATGATGAAAGTCTATAAAGTTAATCAAAACTAAATGTAAGCTGGATGTTTGAGAAAAATATGAATGGTTAAGAAAAATATAAACGATGAAAAACGGTGACTAGTGAAATAAGGGACATGGCTCACCTATATAAGATGATACATGTTGCGACGAAGCCGAGTGGCGTTTTGAGAGAACTCGTGGCAGAGTAAGTGTAGACCGAAGTCCATAGAGGATCTAAAAAATAAAATAATACGATCTAGTTGCTAGAAAGTAAACTGGTGTCAATGGATCCAGAGGATTTAAGTTAAAAGTGGCACCCTTACCGCTTCGGGAGAATCGAGGAACAGCGTCTGTGTCCGCAAGCACTTTCACACGGAAACGTGTTTCCTGGTTATTTATCGTGCGTAACTACGTAATAGGTTGACACTAAGAAAGGACTGTGATATTACGGGTTAAAGAAACCGATGCCGGCATTATAAGTCTATCAAACAAAAGATAAAAAGGTTTTCCGTGACGATGTATCTTCATAAAAATCTGAATGAAGAATGTATCCCTTGAGTTATAATCAAAAGATAAGATATGGGAACGTATTTGTGTGATGTGTCCGATGATGTGTCCGTTGTTAATGGGTTCGTGTGAATAAAGATATCTCAATGCAAAATAATGAAAATAGTCCTGTGTGTTCGCAGGAATGGATGCTGAGGCTGATATGAGTAATACTAATGAATCAATGTTCAAGATTGTGTCTACCCCATGTGTAAAAAACTGTAGATGAGGAAACGTGGTGTATACATTCAAAAAATAAGACAGTACAACAAATATAAAATCATCATCACGTTCACGTGAAAAACATCAAATTGCATCCTCAAAATGCTATGATTCACATTCTATAATAGAGGATAATGCATATACTTGTTATTTGTCATTCGATATATTAATGAGTATAGACTGTGGATATGGTACTAGTGTGGATTCAATACGTTTAAATGGCTGTATTTGTGAGTGTCTTAGGGTCGCTGAGTGGAGTAAGTATATCAAAGTATTAATCTATATTAGAGGAAGCAGGCCATCTCAAATTTGTCATTAAGACCGTTTGGGTTAAGGGTTTTAAGTTTTTTAATCCAGAATGCTTCTCTTTGTAGTAAATACTTTGAGTTATTACGATCTGGAAACTTAGGTACTTCTTCGATGATTTGGAATCTGAGTTGAGAAATTTGGTGTCGTGCTTCCTCCCAGTGTGTTGCAATGCTTGAAGTTGTGCTTTTGGTACGTATTTTGCTTTTATGTTCTGTTAGTCGAATTTTCATTTTTCTCTCTGTTTTACCGACGTACAACAGTCCACATGGGCATTTAATGGTGTAAATCACATTTTCAGAATTAAATGTTGTACTGCTATGTATTTAGATTTTTTGACCCGTAGTTGGATGCAATAAGGTGTCTCCTGTAATTGCATTGTTACAATGAGTGCAATTCCAACATTTTTGTGTGCCTTTTTTATCACTCAGTGCCAAAATTGTGGGTGATTTCTTTCTTTGTGATAAAATTTCTTTTAAGTTTTGTGCTCTTGTATAAGCAAACAACGGTTTATCTTTGAAAAGATCTTTAAAATCTGTTTCTAGTTGCAGTACGTTCCAATGTTTTAATATGATCTTTTTAATCCTCTTAGATGCAGTAGAATATTTAGATACAAAAACTGAACGTGTGCTAGTTTGTTTAGGTGACTTCTGCAATAGCTCATTGCGAGGTCGAATTTTTACTTTATTCAGTTGCTCAATTAGTAATGTCTCTGGATATCCTCTGTCTGTATAATTCTTCATCTGTTGTTGCCAGGTTGCTTCGCACGCCGTGTCGGTTGAGGAAATTCGTTTGGTTCGCATAAATTGAGAAACAGGTAGATTCCGGATCAAAGCAGGAGGATGGAAACTGCTGTACAATAAAGCATTGTTCCTGTCAGTCGGTTTTTTGTACACACTGGTTTGTATTTCACCCTGTTCAATGTCTATCCAGACGTCTAGAAATGAAAGTGACTTGCGACTGATGGTGTGAGTGAATTGTATTCTGGGGTCTATCAGATTAAGTGTCCGTATATTGTTGATTAGTGCTGATTCTGTCTGGTTCCAAATGAGGAAGATGTCATCAATAAAACGTTTAAAGAATAAAAGACCTTCTTTCCATGTGGGATCTTTGAGGATGTAATCATTTTCAAATTTTGCCATATACGTATTAGCGTATACAGGCGCTCCAGGAAAACCCATGGATGTTCCGTTCAGTTGTAAAATTGATCATCCCAGCAGAAATAACTGTTTTGTAGACAAAACTCAAGTAGTTGTAAAATGAAGTATTTAGGTGTTTGTGTTTTGTCTTCTTGTAATAAAGCCCATTCAACTGCTTCAATTCCGTCAGCATGTGGTATTGACGTGTATAGTGCTACCACGTCTATGGTGCATAGTATCCAGTTGTCTGTGTTTTGGTTTTGAATCATTTGTATGTTTCTGAGAAAATCGGTGGTATCTTCAATGTAGGTATCCCAATTTTGAACGAAAGACTGCAAAAATGTGTCAATATACCGACCAGGTTTTTCAAATATTGAGTCACATCCAGAGACGATTGGTCTGAATGGAGGATCCGTGAGATTTTTATGGATCTTCGGTAGTAAGTAAATTTTTGGTCTCCGTGGAAAATCAGCCTTAAGGTATTTTTTAGTAGATGAGTCAATCCAGTTTAGTTCTTCGGCTTTTTCTAACATGATGTCTAAGTTTTTGGAAATTTCCATTGTACAGCAGTTTCCATCCTCCTGCTGTGATCCGGAATCTACCTGTTTCTCAATTTATGCGAACCAAACGAATTTCCTCAACCGACACGGCGTGCGAAGCCACCTGGCAACAACAGATGAAGAATTATACAGACAGAGGATATCCAGAGACATTACTAATTGAGCAACTGAATAAAGTAAAAATTCGACCTCGCAATGAGCTATTGCAGAAGTCACCTAAACAAACTAGCACATGTTCAGTTTTTGTATCTAAATATTCTACTGCATCTACGAGGATTAAAAAGATCATATTAAAACATTGGAACGTACTGCAACTAGAAACAGATTTTAAAGATCTTTTCAAAGATAAACCGTTGTTTGCTTATACAAGAGCACAAAACTTAAAAGAAATGTTATCACAAAGAAAGAAATCACCCACAATTTTGGCACTGAGTGATAAAAAAGGCACACAAAAATGTTGGAATTGCACTCATTGTAACAATGCAATTACAGGAGACACCTTATTGCATCCAACTACGGGTCAAAAAATCAAAATACATAGCAGTACAACATGTAATTCTGAAAATGTGATTTACACCATTAAATGCCCATGTGGACTGTTGTACGTCGGTAAAACAGAGAGAAAAATGAAAATTCGACTAACAGAACATAAAAGCAAAATACGTACCAAAAGCACAACTTCAAGCATTGCAACACACTGGGAGGAAGCACGACACCAAATTTCTCAACTCAGATTCCAAATCATCGAAGAAGTACCTAAGTTTCCAGATCGTAATAACTCAAAGTATTTACTACAAAGAGAAGCATTCTGGATTAAAAAACTTAAAACCCTTAACCCAAACGGTCTTAATGACAAATTTGAGATGGCCTGCTTCCTCTAATATAGATTAATACTTTGATATAGTTACTCCACTCAGGGACCCTAAGACACTCACAAATACAGCCATTTAAACGTATTGAATCCACACTAGTACCATATCCACAGTCTATACTCATTAATATATTGAATGACAAATAACAAGTATATGCATTATCCTCTATTATAGAATGTGAATCATAGCATTTTGAGGATGCAATTTGATGTTTTTCACGTGAACGTGATGATGATTTTATATTTGTTGTACTGTCTTATTTTTTGAATGTATACACCACGTTTCCTCATCTACAGTTTTTTACACATGGGGTAGACACAATCTTGAACATTGATTCATTAGTATTACTCATATCAGCCTCAGCATCCATTCCTGCGAACACACAGGACTATTTTCATTATTTTGCATTGAGATATCTTTATTCACACGAACACATTAACAACGGACACATCATCGGACACATCACACAAATACGTTCCCATATCTTATCTTTTGATTATAACTCAAGGGATACATTCTTCATTCAGATTTTTATGAAGATACATCGTCACGGAAAACCTTTTTATCTTTTGTTTGATAGACTTATAATGCCGGCATCGGTTTCTTTAACCCGTAATATCACAGTCCTTTCTTAGTGTCAACCTATTACGTAGTTACGCACGATAAATAACCAGGAAACACGTTTCCGTGTGAAAGTGCTTGCGGACACAGACGCTGTTCCTCGATTCTCCCGAAGCGGTAAGGGTGCCACTTTTAACTTAAATCCTCTGGATCTATTGACACCAGTTTACATTCTATCAACTAGATCGTATTATTTTATTTTTTAGATCCTCTATGGACTTCGGTCTACACTTACTCTGCCACGAGTTCTCTCAAAACGCCACTCGGCTTCGTCGCAACATGTATCATCTTAAATAGGTGAGCCATGTCCCTTATTTCACTAGTCACCGTTTTTCATCGTTTATATTTTTCTTAACCATTCATATTTTTCTCAAACATCCAGCTTACATTTAGTTTTGATTAACTTTATAGACTTTCATCATCTACGCGAAACGTTCGAACACAAACACAAATCAGGTATGAGATGGAATTCCAATGCTTTTAAATAGAATGCTGTATAATATGCGGAACAAGTTCTCTATATCTCTTTTTATATTCTTTCTACAGAGGTTGAACACGTGAATTCTAGAAACTTGCACAAATTCTTACAGGTATCGCATACCATTTTGAGCCACACTAGTCACTTCGGTGTGGGGAGCACATTTAATCACAAAGCTCTTGTGTAACCCTATGGTCCTGCAACACGCAGATCTTGATATTCTCCCTTTTTTTCTTACAGCTTACCCCTGACGAAGGGACCCCAGTGTCCCGAAATGCATATTGGGTGTTAAAAAGCTTGTTTGGTCCTTAATTTCTGTTTAAACAAGTGTATTTCAACACATATTCATTGATGATGTTTATTGTACAAAATATGGAAATGTAAATTGAAAGATTGAATATGATTTTTGAGAATTGTACATGAAATTTGCATTAAATGAATGAAAGAATTTCATAGCAGTGCACATAGCAGTCCTAGTAATTCTTGCACTAGGCCAAATCTTTCAGTTATCTTACATGCCCCGCAAGCATAAGGCAACGTTGCACGCATATCGCTTAAAAATTTATACTTTTCAAAACGAGTGCGCTCACCACCCAATCTTTTATCAGTATTATGAATGCCAGGAATTAGAAGCAAAGGGTAATGAGGATAAGAAGACTAAAGAATTAAAAACAAAGGCTTATGGTCCACCTTTTAGAGATAGTGATAGAGGTAGACGTGGATCTTATGGTTCGTCTTTCCCTTCTTATACTCGTTCTAATTTGTCTGTTGACCAGTGCGCGTACTGTAAAAAATTTGGGCATTGGGCTTCCGATTGTCCAGCTCTGCGTGCTCAGCAGTGTCCACGTGGTTGGGGACAAATAAGAAATCGTTCAGGATATTCAGGGCCTAGAGGAAGCACAGGTGATCGTGCTATGTTTGATGCTAATATACATGGGCAGGATGGGTTTAACACTTTTGATAGAAGGAACCAATATCAAATGTCCGACTATGTGCCGTCTGATTTTCAAGATTCTGCTTATGCATAGGATTGCCTAGGATGGGGTAAGGAATCAGTTGAAGTTCCAGTAGATCAGAGGGGTCCCTATGTTACAGCACATGTTTTGGGTTCTACTGGTCAGTTTCTGGTTGATACAGGAGCTACTCGTAGCGCCTTGTCTAAACAATTGGTTCCAAGGGCTCCCCTGTCTGGCTTAACCATTACATCGATAGGTTTCGATGGAACACCTTCCCTTAGCCCACTGTCACAACCACTTGCATTCCATGTTGATAAATTTACTGTTCCATGTCCATTTTTGCTTTCCCCGAATACACCAGACAATAGTGTGGGTCTTGATATGCTCAAGTATTTCAGGGCTACGATACGATGTTCTCCAGAAGGTGTACGTGTTATCTTGAATGACAACCATCCTGTGACGGAGAGAGCTTGTCTTGTTAAAGAGGATATTGCATTAGCTTCACTCCCTAATATTTTGTGGGCTACCTCAGACACTGATGTAGGGCAAATGGTTATTCCACCAGTATATATTAGTGTCAAGGAGGGCGCTGTGCTGCCACGTTTGCCTCAATACAAAATTTCACAGGAAGGCGAAGAAGCACTCATACGTATTGTCCATGATCTCATTGAAGTTGGGGTTGTTGAGGAAGTTCCTTACAATGTTTGTAACAGTCCGATTCTTCCTATTCTGAAAAAAGATACTGACACTAGGATTTACCGATTCATTATTGATTTGCGAGAAGTTAACAAGATTGTAGTACCACAATGCCGCGTGGTTTCTGACATAACGACACTTCTTACTTTGGTTCCTCCGACAGCAACTACATTCTCTGTGACAGACTTGAAGAATGCTTTCTTTTCGATCCCTATTCATCCTGATAGCCGATATTTGTTCGGTTTCACTTTGAATAATCGATCGTATAGATTTTGTAGAGTTCCTCAAGGCTATACTGAGAGTCCTAGTATATACAATCAAGCATTAAAAAGACAACTTGATTCTTTTGTTTTGCCTGAAGGTGTGGCACACATACAATATGTCGATGACATCTTGTTGGCAGCCGATACCCCTGAACAGTGTGAAAAATGTACTTTGTCCTTGCTTTCTTTTCTTGCTTCACATCATCACAAAGTATCACGAAAGAAATTGCAATATTGTAGACCGAAGGTAACCTACTTAGGTCACCTTCTGTCTAAGGAGGGCCGTGCAATTACATCAGATCGCATTCAAGCAATTTTAGACACACCAGTACCCTCTACTCAGAAAGATGTCCGTGCATTCATTGGTCTTACTTCTTTTTGTAGGCAATGGATATTAGGTTTTTCACACATTGTTAAATCCTTGCTAGCACTTTTGACTAAAGATACTCCAATGCCCCTCCCATGGACAGATGAATGTGAGACTGCGTTCCGACAGTTACGACAAGCTCTTTGTTCAGCACCAGTGTTAGGTACTCCAGATTATACGAAGCCTTTTACACTCTATGTACATGAGAAAGATGGATGCTCATTGTCAGTTTTAGTGCAGACACACGGTGACAAACAGCGTCCCTCTGCACATTTTTCAGCAGTACTTGATCCTGTTGATCGTGCGTTGCCTGGATGCTTCCGTTCAGTTGCAGCAACAGCTGTGTCAATATGTCAGAGTGAGGGGATAGTTTTGTCACATAAGCTGTTGGTGCTAGTATCCCATGCGGTTGATGCCCTTTTAAATCAGACGAAGACGTAGCATTTAACTATTGCTCGTCTGACAGGATACGAATTGACATTGTTGGCCCCTCACATTACACTGAAGAGATGTGTGACACTAAACCCAGCCACTTTGTTGCCATACCCGGTGACTCAGTCTCAGTCACAGGAATCACACGATTGTATATTTCTTACTGATGAACAGACAAAGGGTTGTGTTGACTTACAAGATACACCCCCTACAGATGTAGATGGGGAATTGTGGGTTGATGGGTCCTGTTTAAAGTTGCCAGATGGTACGACCTCTGCTGCATATGCAATTACGACACTTCACACGGTAGTGGAGACAGCTCGCATACCACAGAAGTCAGCTCAAGCAGCTGAACTAATAGCTTTGACACGAGCATGTGAGCTTAGCACTGATTTGTGTGTGAACATTTATACAGATAGCCGCTATGCTTTTGGAGTGGCCCATGATTTTGGCCTGCTCTGGAAGGAAAGAGGCTTTCTTACTTCCATGGGATGCAGATAATGCACGGGGAACTAGTACATAATCTTTTGACTGCACTGACATATCCAAAGAAAATAGCTATTGTGAAGTGCAGTGCACACAAGAAAGTGACTGATAAGGCAGGAAAAGGCAATGCCTTTGCAGACCGTGTAGTTCGTGAGACTGCGATGCAGCGAAGCACTACTTCTATGTATATAGTGAAGTCACAAGCTGAACGTTGGCATGATGCTAGACAAGAAGTACTAGACATACAGAAATCTGCTTCTGTGAAAGAACGTGAGCAATGGTTTGAAGAGGGAGAGTTGGATGATGAGGGCTGTTGGCGGAATAAGCAGATGGACAAATGGAAACTGCCAATAGCTTTTGTACAACCTATGGTTCAGATGGCACATGGACTGGCACATGTTGGAGCTTCAGCAATAATGAAATTGCTTACGCAAGTTTGGGAGCATCCAGAAATTGCCAGTACAATCTTGTTTGATCTGTTTGCAGTACAATCCTGGAAAAGGGACACAAACTCCTGCAGGAGGGTTTGCTACACCGACTGCACCTTTTGAAGTTTTGCAAATGGATTATATCCAACTTGAACGCTGTAATAACCTGAAGTATGTTCTAGTGGTGGTATGTACCTTCAGTAAATGGATAGAGGCATACCCCATGAAGGATAATACTGCTATCACCACAGTGAAGGTGCTTTTGAAGGAATTCTTCCCTAGGTATGGTGTTTGCAAACTTTTGTAGAATGATAACGGACCTCATTTTGTTGGGAAGTTATTAAGCATGTCTTGAAAGGATTAGGGATCAAACAAAAGTTCCATGCGGTCTTCCACCCGCAATCAGCAGGGCTAGTGGAAAGGTGTAATGCTACTTTGAAGCTGAAGTTAGCAAAAATACTGGCTTCCACATCCTTGAATTGTCCAGACGCATTACCTTTGGCATTATTGTCTATTAGATCGGTGCCACATTCTCGAACTGGCCTTACCCCTTATGAAGTGGTGTTTGGGAGACCGATGAACATTTGGGGAGTTCCTAAGCCATGCTCCATACACGATGTACCATGTGTTCTAATGAGTGATTATTTGGCACAGTTAACCGACAGTTTGGTTTCTATTCATCAACAGGTTCGAGAAGCACTTCCTGACAGATCCACAGATGAGGCCCATGAACTCCGGCCCGGAGACCATGTAACGGTCAAAGTCTTTGAAAGGTCGAACAGCTTGGAGCCGAGGTGGCGTGGACCAGAGCAGGTGCTCTTGGCCACGAGGACAGCAGTTCGAGTGACGAATCGGAAGAACTGGGTTCATAGCACCCACTGCAAGAAGGTGCTACCTACCTTGGTGGATCCTGCTGTGCTGACCGATCATCGAGAGATCCTGAATACGGAGAAAGGCCATGCCATATCACCTGACGAATCTGAGGAGGTCTTCCCGGACCACACGATTCCTGGAGTATCCCGATACCAACTGAGACAACGGAAAGAGCCTGCATCGTAGAAATAGACTGGTTGAGAAACCACCCTGGGTTAGTGAAACGAAATGCCGATGTGGCAAGGGGGTGATCAGTTCTGTATAGTGTAGCGACACCCGTCTTGACCCTCGGTGAAGAAACCAACGGCTGCCCAGGGATAAGAGCTCCAACGATTGTTTCCAAAGACAAGCTGATCATGTCCACAATGAGGTCAACTGTTGCTAAGAGAAAGATCATTTGTGCTATAGGGTTTGTTGTTGCTATGGTGGCTGTAGCAGTAATAACCTGGTTCGTTAAGAAAGTGGCTCCTGCTCGAGAGCTTTTGATCGCCACTACTCCAGTATCAGTTGAACACAACTACTTTACGCTTCCCTACCATGAGCAGAAGCATCGACAATCCTACTTAAATAATACCTTTATCCAGATGTTGCATCATACTCATAATGCCACAAATACTACCAACTGTTGGGATGATACCTGCACATCAAAAGAAAGGAGGAACACCTTTTATTCCTCTTCTCTTTTCTCATAATGGTTCTTGTCAAGCTTGGTATGCGCTTTTGTTTGCATCTGGAAGACGTACTGTAGGCGGGATTCTTTTTCGCCTTAATAAAGTATGCTACCAAGATAAAGATGGTTATCCTCAAGCCAAAGGGCCCAAATGGGAATGGGAAGAGTATTAATCGGACAATATTTCAACACCATATGTCTTCACAAATATGAGAACTTTTACCAGTAATGAACAATTTGTGATCTCTGTTACTAGAGCTAAAGCAGATCTATGTATAAGCAGTATTGGGAGAATTCCAGTGGGGAAAAGCAAATGTACTGTAATTCTGACCATTGATGGTGTATATAACAGTAGTTTTATAGCCTCACATAATACTTACTTTATCTGTGGTAGCCAAGGATATTATCAACTACCTGCCGAGTGGTCAGGTGTGTGCTATGTGTCCTTTCTATTGCCCCCTGTGTTTCTGGCACCTGCATCATACCACAGGGACCTTAAATTATTCGACGATATCTCTAGAAATAGATACAAAAGGACAATAAGTGCTGACGAAGTAGACCAAACTGATACTGCTCTGCAACAATATGTCGATTTTAATTTAGGTTTGTTCTTCTTTGTGGGTGCTGCATTAAACAATAGGAAATTAAGACAATTGACTAGAGTTGTGGAAGCTGTTACCAATCAGACAGCTATGGCACTTGGGAACATTACGGAGGAGCTGCAAATTGCAAGGATTGTAGCTCTCCTGAACCGAATGGTTCTAGATGTGGTTCTGGCTGATCGAGGTGGTGCATGTCGCATCATCGGTAGCAGCTGTTGCGTATTCATACCGGATCACTCACCTTCAGTACATGATGCAATATCAAAACTGCATAAGATTGCTGCAGAAATTCATCCAGAGATTGGTACTTGGACTTTTGCTGGATGGTTTTGGACTCTTGTTTCTGCTTGGGGCTGGAAGCTACTGACTATCCTGTGTGTAATGATTACGATACTTTTTACATGCTGTGTATGTATCCAATGTGGTCCAATGCTTTGCTCCGTTTGTATACCTGTCAAAAGGAATGTTGCAGAAACAAAGGTCCAACAAATGTTGACTAAAGAGGTGGCCGAAATAATGCTAATAGATGTACGGGATGCATTTTTAGATTACCCCAGAGGAACGACTGTCTTCAGCTAATACTAAAAGGGTCGTCTGTTGTAAATTGGCAGCGATTGGGTTAGCATTAGCGGAAGCCATCTTGTATTTAGAGGCTATCTTGTTCATATTGTGGAATCCATTTTGTATTTCTGGCAGCCATTTTGTTTGCCATGTGCTGCCATGTGCTCACCATGTGCTCTGTCCTCCCTCAGTGTTGACTGCTCTTGTAATCTGCCAAGAAACAAACTATGTTTAGCATCTTCCATCTTCGCACATGCCCAGTTGAGCTTGCAGCTGTCCTTGCAGCTGTTAGTAGTATGTAACTGTCAGGATGTGTTTACTAGCATTGGCAAACTGTTAACTCCTCCTACTTGTCGACTGTGCATTTCCATATGACCTTATATGTACATAAAACCTTCTCCTGTACTTGTACCGCCTTCTTTTGAGCCCCTGTGTGGGTATAAAAGGACCATGCTCCTTCTGTTCAGTGTGCTACTTCATGCATTACCGAAGGGTGCTGTGTGAATGTAGTTCCACCTCATGAGGTTTATTAAACTTTGTATTTTCTATTCCAGTTTCTGTGCCAAATTCTTCCTATTGGCCTGAGGACTCTGTGCAGAGAAGAGCGAACCCCTTGCACTGGTAGGCCTTGCTGAGGCTTACTCCGACACCAGGATCTTTAATTACAAAGACCGGTACAATGTCAATGTTCTTCAGCTATCTCGGGAGAGGGGCTTGCTCAGTTTCCAAGGATCTGACATCGCAATTATTCCCGGATTTTAAACCAATTGTGCAAGAAGTGCATTGAAAATATATGGACATCAAGCATACCCTCCAAAAAGCAAATATCAAATATGCAATATTATATCCGGCTCAACTCTGCATACAGGTCGGGGGCAAAGCACATATTTTCGATATCCCTGAAGACGCTGCAAAGTTTTGGAAGCAACACCAGAATACGCTCAAGCTGCATAAACATAGTGGAGATCACGATCCTGATGAATAATACCAGACGGCCATTTCGTGATCCAGGGTGAGATGGGTCATCCTTGTTGCTCGATGGGGTGCGGAGTGGGCCTGCAATCTGAGCCTCAATCAACAGAGAAACATTGCATATAGTCTGTAGGCCGCGAATATACTTCGCAGAATTATCCCACTTTGAACATTCCTAGTCACTGAACAGGTACACATTGAGTGGAACTAACTTAGCTTTTTTTCTTATGCATCCCTTGCATAGACGGCTCCTTTGGAGTGTTACATAACCCCTTCAGGATATTTTCCTGTTTTCCTCTTCTCTTCCCCCTCTCTTGTCCTTCTCTCTTCTTTGTTGAATTTCGATTGGTATTCACCTGGTGCTTCCTTTTGTGTATCCGATGTGGGTGGGGAGATGGGGTGTGATTGTTTATTATAGTTATTTGTTTTTTCCATAATTGGTACAGAGCAGCGTTTCTCTACATTGCTGATGGTGTGATTCTTATGTATTTGCATAACACAATGCAGTGTTCTGTGCAAATTGTATGACTTCCCTTGGTGAGCACAACTTCGGTTTGTGCATTCAATGTCTATCCTGGAATGTGAGAGGGCTTTCTAATGCCAGGAAGGGGCTTCTTTTCTAGTGATAGCTCATATTCACGGCGAGTATGTATATTGGTTCATCGTTCTCTTCCTTTTCAGTTCTCGGAGGTGGTGACAGAC
The DNA here is from genome assembly GCF_964204655.1 of Triturus cristatus. NCBI lineage: Eukaryota > Metazoa > Chordata > Amphibia > Caudata > Salamandridae > Triturus > Triturus cristatus. The sequence continues at coordinate 498,999,932 of NC_140586.1, forward strand.
AACGAGGGCAGGTACATTTTGATGCTGGGCTCATTGGGGGGGGAATCACTTCTTTTAATTCATGTATATGCTCCAAATATAGATACCACTGACTTTTTTTCCCAAGCTTACTGCACACAGCTGTGCGCAGACAATATACTCATGGGTGGGGACTTTATTCTTACATTGGACCCTATAACAGACACTACTGGTTCAGGGCACATCACGAAACCTCATGCAACACAGGGCCTTACCACATTATTGCAGTCCGCACTTCTGGTAGATCCTTGGCGCGCAAGACATCTGACGGTCCGGAACAATTCATTTTATTCTGCCCCTCATGGTTCTTGGCCCCAAATAGACCATTGGTACCTCACACCACGGTTTCTATTGGAGGTCCAGACGATTGACTACCAGCCCCGTACACTGTCTGATCATGCTCCCGTTCTCCTCGCGATTGTATTCCCTTATGATCCCTAAACATCGATCTTTATAGAGGTTCCCTGCCTCTGCTTTTCTCGACTCGGTTTTTCACGCTGAGGTGGGTGAGGCCATTAGGGAATACTTCCTGTTAAATGAGGGAACAGTGACATCACAATCCATACTATGAGATACCTTTACGGCGTATATATACGGGTGGTCAGTATCTCTAAGCATGCTGGGGTATTGCGCTCTATACGGAGAGACTTAGAGGTCGTAGAGAGGAAACTAAAAGATATGGACACAGCGGCACAGACTACCGCTTCATCCCAGGCACTACATGAATGAGCAACACTGCTAATCAAATTCACTGATTTAGCCTCCCGAGAAGTTAAATATCTCTGCAAATATGCAATGGCCCGTGCATACGGGGAGGGCAAAAGACCCGGCAGGACTCTCCCCCGATTGCTTCAGCCTCATTATCAGTTGGCGTTTATCACACATTTAGACACGGACACTGATACAACAGTGGCAAAAGGGACGGACATCACAGCTGCTTTCCTCTCTTACTATACTCAATTATATAAAACGTGTAATCCCCCAACCGGGCAAGCCCTGGCGGATTATCTGCAAGAGGTAGCTATGGTCTGGCTAGAAGAGGGGCAGCCGGATTTTTTGGCCTCCCCGATAGATGTAGATGAAATTAAACAAGTGATTAGAGATTTGGCCAGCAGCCGAGCTCCCAGCTCTGACGGTTTATTGGAGGAGTTTTATAAAGCTTATCAATGCGAGTTAGCCCCGCGATTGCTAGAAGTCTATGATGCCGCCCTGCAGAATGGATCCCTCTCCCCCACTGTGCGCGAAGCCATTGTCACGTTGTTGCTTAAGCCCGGGAAATCACCATGCCACTGTACAACTTATAGACCATTGTCTTTACTTAATTATGACTATAAGATTTTAGCCGAGATATTGGCCACCCATCTATTGCTGCTAGTAGATACTATACTTTGCCCATTTCAAGCGGGTTTTGTTCCCGGTAGATCCATCGTGGTTAACCTGCGTGCCATTTTTTCAGTGATGAACCAAATATAGCTTACTTTGCCGGCTGCGGCTGTTTTACTCAATGCCGAGAAGGCCTTTGACTCACTAGAGTGGCCTTTTCTGTACGCGATGATGCAGAAACTGGGTATTCCAATTGGATTTTTGAATTTGGTACGACTTCTATACTCCGGTCCAGTTGCCCGCCTGAAGTTAAATGGTAAAATAACAACTCAATTTCCTTTGACACGTGGCACCAGACAAGGGTGCCCCCGTGCCCCTTGTATTTATTGTGGCCATGGATGCCCTGGCAAGGCACATTCAGGAGAGACATCTTCACCGTGGCTTACAATTTCACATGGGACCCCTTGCCTCCTCGTTTTATGCCTACGACGTTATGCTGTTTATGCGGAAACCAGCAACAAATCTGTCTCCATTATTGCGTGAGGTGGTCCGGATTGGAGTATACTCAGGGCTGGTCATTAATTGGTCAAAGTCGGAGATTATTCCTCTGATGCCGGCCATCACTTTTTGAGTTCCCCCTGAAGTGGTGTACCGATCCCCCAAAATACCTTGGCATTTTTTTGCACTGCAGTGAAGATGAGGTGATTTGCCTAAATTACAGTCCGGTAATAGACCGCCTTGCAACTCACTTTGAGCGGTGGATCAGGCTTCCACTTTCCATTGCGGGTAGGATAGCCATAGTGAAAGTGGTGGTTCTGCCGTGTTTTCTATATCTCTTTTTGAATATTCCCATCCCCCTCACAATGACATTTTTTTATACTCTCCGTACCTTGCTCATCCGCATTATTTGGGCAGGTAAACATCCACTTATAAGCTGGAACCCCTGCTTATGCCTTATGAACAGGGAGGATTTGGTGTCCCTGACTTTTACTTATATTATCTTGTCGCTCAAGTCCATTTTACATGTTACTGGTACCATCCTGATGGTCGACTCCAGTATCATTAAACCAAAGAGGTCCCAGGTACATCTTAATCTGTTATCCGCTATATTACCGCAGGGCTTTCCCCGATGTCCCTCTGAAATTCAGATGCTATCCACTACGTGTTGGGTGTGGACAAAACGGAGACAGTATTTACAAACTGACTTTTTATAATCGCGCACATACCATTGCCAGATAATCCGTGGCTGCCCCCATCACTGAAACCCTTACGAAGCATACATTAATTAGACATGGACTCCAGATGGTCGAAGATTTGTTCAAAGACTCACGATTATGTACCACGGAAGAATGCCTTTCTCATGGGCATGCTCCCTATATGGACAGATTACTCCTTCATAGGGTGCGTAGATCCCTGGCTGGGGCGGTTACGTATGCTGCAAGGTAACCGGCGGACTTTCCCCCTCTCACGTTAGTTATAGCTTTGTCGAACAGAGCTCATTTGGTTTCCCGGCTGTATCACCTCTCACTATCTTGTCGACCCGTGGTCAGCGCCAAGGCGCGTGCAGCCTGGGAACGGGATTTGGGTATTCCAATGACTGATAAAATATGGCAATATTGCTGCACACAGACGCGTTATGACTTGAATAACTATCGCCATACACTTCTAAATTTTAAATATCTACACCGAGTTTATATCACCCCGCACTTAATGGCCAAGATGGATCCCAGCTCCCCGCAGGAGTGTGCTCGGTGCGCCACTGTTAATGTCTATTTCTCGCATCTCGCATGGAATTGCGGGCCGATTCTGGTGTATTGGGGTGAGATTTTTTGGCACTTATCCCTCATAGTAAAACAGACCATACACCTTACACCATTGACAGCATTACTAGGGTATGTTCAACCTTTGAAGAAAAGTATAAGACAATTTACGGCAATCGCTCTACTAATCGCAAAGCAACAGATTTCTATACATTGGAGCAGCCCACACACACCGACGGTTAGGGCCTGGCTCTGTGATTTAATTCATTGTGACACTTTGAGCAACATATACGCCACACTGCTGCCACCAACCTCACGCCCGCTTGACATTTGGCAACCGCTGAAGACCTACCTGCTGACATATTCCCTGGACGGTGACTGAATCCCTCATGTGGATGTATTTGGAAGATGTATTGCATTGGGAGGTTGAAATATAGTGCGGGATGCTATATAATATTTTGTGATTGTAAGACTATGTACTTGCTTTGAATCACTGACAGAATTGTAAAAGCAATTATATTTGATAAAGTCCACTGTGGGGACAACTGTCATTACCTTTGAAGGACGCTCTCTGTAGTAGTAGTAAATCTTTATTCGGTTATAAAAACAATAATAACCATTAAAGTACATAAAAACAAGTCATACACAGTATACACTTTATAAAAAGACTAATTAGATTGATTAAAATTCCTTCATTCAAGATTTACTCTATGTTTAAAAATGCATTTTAAAAATGTACTAACACTTTTAGTAATCAATGTGTTATTCAAAAATTGCAAATGCAACATAGCAATGCGACACCTTCTAAATCCTAGGGTTCTCAACAGAGAGATTAGCCATAAGTTGCGATGTGTAGAATAAAATTTACAGAACAGTAGTGTGTGCATTGTTGATTGTTCTGACCGCTCATCGCACGGGCAAGCCATTAGGGCCTCTTTCCAGTTATGATTTTTAGGAAAGGCGACAAGTCTATGAAAGGTATTCAGTCTAAATCATGTCAACAGAAAACGTTCAAATTGTGACTCGACGTAGATCAGATAAGGTTCCATTTCCAATGTGGTCATGACTAACAGTGAGTGCTGAGTAGATTTTTTATTTATCTCCTTACTTAACCTTAATTCTTCCAAATGGCTTAAAGCCCTTATTTTTAAGTCTTTCTTGGAGATTTCAGCAATTTGATTGGGGTTAGTATAACATTTATTTAGCCCCAAATCAGTAAAAAAGGTTTTTACGTAAAGCAGCCACTCTATTTTCCCCGCATGTTCCAGAGACATACAATCCGCCACTATCTCTTTTGTAAATTGATTGTTTGTTGACGTCCAAATACGGCGCCATAACAAAAGAGGTTGGATTTTGGCCAGGTCTTCAATGTGAGGGAGACCAAGTTCTGCATGACAAGCAAAGGTAGATGCTCGCTTAGGGGCCATCAAGAGAAATCTCATGAATGTATTCTCCGCTACCTGCAGGGAGTTAATGTTTTTGTGTCCCCACAGGCCCGCCCCATAAAGTGCAATAGAGTGACACTTTGCTTTGTAGATACGGAGGAGTTCTACCGGAGGCCTCTTTCCTAGCTTCTGGGAAAATTTTATAAGCGCAATAATAGCTCGCAAAAGTTGGTGTTTGCGAGCTTCGATAGCCGCTTTCCAGTTAAGTTTATCATCTATCATCACCCCCAGATATGAATATTGAGTGGTCAAATCCACTTTCTCTTTGTTAAGGTAAATGGGCCTTTCCGTTTTTTTTCCTTTTGCTGCCACCATCATATATGTTTTTTTGACATTTATTTTGAGGTCCAGGGTGCCCATGAATTTTGAATATCTGTCTAGGGCTTTCTGCAGCTCTCGCGGAGTACGTGCCAATATTACTGCATCGTCCGCGTAGAGGAGGGCAGGGACAGCTCGATTTTTCGTTCGTGGGAGGTCCTGGGCCCCTCTCAACATCTCGACCTCAAGGCCGTTAGTATAGAGGGAGAAGAGAAAGGGGGCCAGGACACAGCCCTGCCTCACGCCCCTCTCCACATTAAAGAATTCAGATAGTTCACCCTGCGTACCGAAACGGACCCTAGATGAGGCGTTGGAATATAGTGCCCTAAGGAGATGTACAAGGGGTATGTCTATGCCCATATTGATAAGCACTGACCACAGCTTCGAGTGGGAAACACAGTCGAAGGCTGCGGACAGATCGACATAGACCATGTAAAGCTTTCCTTGCCTGGCTGACACATATTTGCCCATCAATAAAGCTAGGTTCAAAGCCTGTTCGGTTGTTCCAAAATCCTCTCGGAAGCCAAACTGGATATCAGATAATACATTGTGGTCGTCTGCCCACACCTGTAGGCGTTGAAGGACCACTCTACCTAAAGTTTTGCCAAGTGAATCCAATAATGAGATTGGCCTATAACAGGTCACATCTTCCCTGTTTCCCTTTTTAAAAATGGGAACCATAATCGATTGGGACCATGTTTTAATAAGACCACACTTCATTGTTGCATCGAACACTTTTTTTTAAATTGGGGCCCACAGATCTAACTTGGATTTAAAAAAGTCCACTGGTACGCCATCTGGGCCAGGGGCTTTTCCGCTTTTACTTTTTTCAACCGCATTTATGACTTCATTTAATTCAAAGTTTAGAGGGATCGGGAATAAACTTTCTTGTAGACTCTGTTTACCCTCTTCTAATGGGTCAACTCCTATTGCTTTGCCAAAGACTTTAGAAAAATGATTTACCCATATTGGGCCCTCAATCACTACATCAACTTTCGGCATATCACTAGTGTCTGTCAAAAAGGGAGTCCTCACTACCTTCCAGAATTGCTCACTATTCCAATTCCGGGAGCTCTCATATAGTTGGTCCCAGAGCGCTTTTTTCAGGTCTTGTTTTCTAGTTTTACATGCTAAGCGATAGGACCTTCTTAAACCACGTATTTCGTCTTGGTCTCTTACAGGCTTCGACAACGCTTTTTTTAGGGATTTATGGGCCAGGGTGCATTTATGATCAAACCACCTTTTTTCCCTGCCCTTATTCCCTTTCCTGTTACGAGTTAAGCAGTCCTTTGCCTTCTCCATGATTAGACTAAAGTTAAGTAAAATTTCCTCTTCAGTGGTATTATTGTCCAGGCACTTCACAATAGCAGGGTATGTCTCATGAACCACTTTATTTGTCATAGTCACTGGATCAATCGTTCTCCATCCTATAGCGTAGCCATTTATTTTTGTGAGATAAATGTTATTTTGGGCAAGTGTTGTCATCATCGGATACGATGTATATTGCCCCTGGTCTATGACCAGATCAAAGACCAATGCAGCATGGTCACTTAGGGTATTGACTATCAGCCTAAAGCTCTTGGCCTTGCTTTCAATTATTGCTGAGACCAGTATATAGTCTATTATTGATTCCCACCCCCTACCCAAGTAGGTGGGTTGTGGTATACCAGATTCGGTGTCGACTTCATTCAGAATTACTAATCCTAGTTCTGATAACATTTCGTTTAGGAAGTCACCCACTTTAGAGTGAGAGAAGTGGGTCAAGTGCTTGTCTGTTTCTTCTGCCATACCACAGATATTATTATTTTTTATCTCACAGGGGTGGTGATTAAAGTCGCCCCCCCAGACAATACATGGTACATCAGATCCTTGCATTTTTTTTGTCAGGATGGAGAGTTTATTTCGGAGAGATCCAAGTGTATTTACTCTCTCGTTTTCCGGCAGGTTATCATATGTATTCACTAGGATTATTATCCCATTCTTCGGAAATGAGAGCTTCAATATCTGGTAATTGGAATGTAGGCTGAGGGGTGTTACTTTTAGGCCAGGTATGGTGTTTTTTATGTATACCGTTAGGCCCCCCTTAGCCCTACCGTGAGAGGCTGCCACTGCCGCTGTAAAGTAGGTTTTATAGCCCACTAAATGCTCTTCATTGGTGGTCCATGTCTCCTGCAAGCAGACAATGTGATAATCTTGGATAAAATCCAGCAGACTCCCGTTCCTTATTTTAGTTCGCAGTCCAGCAATGTTCCAAGACATAATTTTTATTATATTATCATCCTTGCTAGAGTCTGTGGATTTATTTATGCAGGCTACCTCTGCTACTGATACATTCTCTGGGGGTTCTTGCACTTCCTCAGCCATTTGCTTGGGTCGATTACTGCAAATACTCCCAAGAGTGGTGGTATTAGCTCCTAAAAACCCTATTAGAATACATGGTGGGGAGGGGTTACTGACTTCCATTACTTGTGTTTCTACCATTTCACTTAGGAGAGTAATATCATTAACAGTAGAATGGTCAAGCGTAAAGGAACTTTGAGGTCGTGCCTGTTCAACATTAAGTCAGTCTACATTTTCCAGACCACCCAGAACTGAAAAACGATTAAAAGTGGGTATATTAAACCTCTGATGTTGCTTTAGATAGTCATTCTGATATATTGGTTTTATGGACTGGAGTGGATAATGATTATTATTCAAGCTTCTCCAGCACTGGGGATTGGGCAGATAATTATAAGCATTTTGGTGAGAGGATCGATAGTCTGCCTCCCTCCAATCCTGGAGAAAGTTAGTTGCGGGTTGAAGTCTAGACTGGGAGATCAGTTCTCGTGGATAAAAATAATTAACATAATGTGTAGCGATAGCATCTCCTCCTCTAGCTTCGTACCAGTCTCCAATACATCTCACGGCTCTATGATCCCTAAAGTTTATAATTATCACATCCCCCTTTCTTTCTTTTGGTCTCGTGCCCACCCAACTAGTTCTTCTCACCATTAGAATTTCCCCATTATATGAGCTGGGAGAGGGCGATTTTGATTCAGCCAATAGATGTTTTTGTTTTTTAAGGCATAATAATCCTCCCTAGAACCCTCTTGGAGTTCAGGGACCCCTGTCATAATGATCGTATATGGGGCTGATTCTGGGGGTAAATCCACTCTTCTAATTGGAGGAATAAATTGTTGATGGGAGGGGTGTTCTTCATTACCATTTTCCCTTAAGTGTTTTGATGAAGTGCTACATTTTCCCATTGAAGCATTTAAATTTTTATTTTTTGTGTCTTCAACATTTCCTATCGTTTCTATTGTGAGACTACTGTCCGGCCTTATCTCCCTATCATTCTCTTTGTTGTTCAATGGACAGCTAGTTTTACTTCTGTTCACAGTATTTTTAGGTATTTTTCCCGAAGGTTCTTTACCCATAGTGGTAAGCATTTTCCTTGAAGTGCCACTAGTTGAAGGTTGTTCTGATTGAATAGGGGGAAAATTGGGAGTATTGTTATTAGTCTGGGATTTTAGATGATCAGTTAGGGTCAAATTGATCCCATTCATTTGTTTGCCCAAGTCATCCAGATGTAAACTTATCAGTCTGGTCCTTTCAAGGAGGGGGAGTAGAAGGGACTTAACCATTGTCTCTATTTTTGTAAGTAACTCGCCCAAAAAGTCCTCATCAGCTGATAGGGCCATTGTATTGATACTTACAGGGGGGTTGTTTGTTGCTATAGAGCCGATAGCGATTGAGGAGTGAGCTGTAGATTTAATCTTCTCCTTCTTAAAGACAGAAGGTGTCACAGGAGATCCCTGTCTTTTTCTTGAGATACGTTTAGCCTCGGGATGCACTGATGGGAGTGGCAAGGATATTGCTAAATTCGGGGAGTCTGATAACCCTGATATAGATGAACTGATTGTATGGTCAGCTGAGCTAGCCATGTCTAAAGGATTTGTCTGTAGAGTAATGTCATCATTACCAGGCATAGAACCTACACCCTCTTTCATCATCACCGGGGAGAGTGCTTTTCCAATATGACCAAGTGAGGAGCGTTTGCCAGTTAACAGGTCAAGGGATAGACGTTTCTCCGTGTCCGCAATTTCCTTTTCTAGAACGGTAGTTACTCGTTTAAAAAACGGATCTATTGTGCCAGAAACTGGACCCTTAGATGTATTAACAGTTAACGTACGTGGTTTACCTGCTTCCGATGGCATGTTTATAGCCTACAAACAGGTGCTGAGAAAACTCAACAGATACAATACGTAGGAATTAGCAGTAAATCCGAACAGTCTAAGTATTAAAGGCAACAATAATATACAACTCTTACCGAGCAGTAGAAATAAGGGAATAGCCCGTCCCGTCCTCACTCGCCCTCGAACGGCCTCAAACGGCCCGCTCTTTGCCCGGTCTTCGCTCCGGGCGCGTTCCGCTGGCGCGTGAGGGCGGGAATCTTATAATAAGTGGGATGTCAGAAAGGAGGCGGGGCCGGGAAGAGGAGACAGGTGTGCCGGGTCAATTCTGCAGCAAGCACCCTGGTCCTTGCAGTCCCGAGATACGCGCCTCTGCTACAGCCCCACCCAATTCAGCGCAGCGTCCTTGTCCTTCAAAGTGACTCAGGCAGGTAGGAGGCAAGCTCAACAGTGTCCTTGATCCAAATGCGGCGAGCGGCTCCCGCGAAGCGGGGGCCGCGAGAAGTTAAGTAGTTGATGGAGGCGGGGCCGGGAAGAGGAGACAGGTGTGCCGGGTCAACTCTGCAGCAAGCACCCTGGTCCTCGCAGTCCCGAGATACGTGCCTCTGCTACAGCCCCACCCAATTCAGCGCAGCGTCCTTGTCCTTCAAAGTGACTCAGGCAGGTAGGAGGCAAGCTCAACAGTGTCCTTGATCCAAATGCGGCGAGCGGCTCCCACGAAGCGGGGGCCGCGAGAAGTTAAGTAGTTGATGGAGGCGGGGCCGGGAAGAGGAGACAGGTGTGCCGGGTCAACTCTGCAGCAAGCACCCTGGTCCTCACAGTCCCGAGATACGCGCCTCTGCTACAGCCCCACCCAATTCAGCGCAGCGTCCTTGTCCTTCAAAGTGACTCAGGCAGGTAGGAGGCAAGCTCAACAGTGTCCTTGATCCAAATGCGGCGAGCTGCTCCCGCGAAGCGGGGGCCGCGAGAAGTTAAGTAGTTGATGGAGGCGGGGCCGGGAAGAGGAGACAGGTGTGCCGGGTCAACTCTGCAGCAAGCACCCTGGTCCTCGCAGTCCCGAGATACGCGCCTCTGCTACAGCCCCACCCAATTCAGCGCAGCGTCCTTGTCCTTCAAAGTGACTCAGGCAGGTAGGAGGCAAGCTCAACAGTGTCCTTGATCCAAATGCGGCGAGCGGCTCCCGCGAAGCGGGGGCCGCGAGAAGTTAAGTAGTTGATGGAGGCGGGGCCGGGAAGAGGAGACAGGTGTGCCGGGTCAACTCTGCAGCAAGCACCCTGGTCCTCGCAGTCCCGAGATACGCGCCTCTGCTACAGCCCCACCCAATTCAGCGCAGCGTCCTTGTCCTTCAAAGTGACTCAGGCAGGTAGGAGGCAAGCTCAACAGTGTCCTTGATCCAAATGCGGCGAGCGGCACCCGCGAATCGGGGGCCGCGAGAAGTTAAGTAGTTGATGGAGGCGGGGCCGGGAAGAGGAGACAGGTGTGCCGGGTCAACTCTGCAGCAAGCACCCTGGTCCTCGCAGTCCCGAGATACGCGCCTCTGCTACAGCCCCACCCAATTCAGCGCAGTGTCCTTGTCCTTCAAAGTGACTCAGGCAGGTAGGAGGCAAGCTCAACAGTGTCCTTGATCCAAATGCGGCGAGCGGCACACGCGAAGCGGGGGCCGCAAGAAGTTAAGTAGTTGATGGAGGCGGGGCCGGGAAGAGGAGACAGGTGTGCCGGGTCAACTCTGCAGCAAGCACCCTGGTCCTCGCAGTCCCGAGATACGCGCCTCTGCTACAGCCCCACCCAATTCAGCGCAGCGTCCTTGTCCTTCAAAGTGACTCAGGCAGGTAGGAGGCAAGCTCAACAGTGTCCTTGATCCAAATGCGGCGAGCGGCCCCCGCGAAGCGGGGGCCGCGAGAAGTTAAGTAGTTGATGGAGGCGGGGCCGGGAAGAGGAGACAGGTGTGCCGGGTCAACTCTGCAGCAAGCACCCTGGTCCTCGCAGTCCCGAGATACGCGCCTCTGCTACAGCCCCACCCAATTCAGCGCAGCGTCCTTGTCCTTCAAAGTGACTCAGGCAGGTAGGAGGCAAGCTCAACAGTGTCCTTGATCCAAATGCGGCGAGCGGCTCCCGCGAAGCGGGGGCCGCAAGAAGTTAAGTAGTTGATGGAGGCAGGGCCGGGAAGAGGAGACAGGTGTGCCGGGTCAACTCTGCAGCAAGCACCCTGGTCCTCGCAGTCCCGAGATACGCGCCTCTGCTACAGCCCCACCCAATTCAGCGCAGCGTCCTTGTCCTTCAAAGTGACTCAGGCAGGTAGGAGGCAAGCTCAACAGTGTCCTTGATCCAAATGCGGCGAGCGGCTCCCGCGAAGCGGGGGCCGCGAGAAGTTAAGTAGTTGATGGAGGCGGGGCCGGGAAGAGGAGACAGGTGTGCCGGGTCAACTCTGCAGCAAGCACCCTGGTCCTCGCAGTCCCGAAATACGCGCCTCTGCTACAGCCCCACCCAATTCAGCGCAGCGTCCTTGTCCTTCAAAGTGACTCAGGCAGGTAGGAGGCAAGCTCAACAGTGTCCTTGATCCAAATGCGGCGAGCGGCACCCTCGTTTAATGTTGGGTTATGCGCTTCGTTATTATTGATTTGTTTTACATGCTTTGAGATGCTGCATCTCTCCATGCACTTCTGAGTGCGATTGCACATTGCAGATCTCTTTTTTTTTTATTTTTTTTTTTTATTATTAAATACCTGGTTTGATAACAATATATACATTTATATAATAGACAATCTGACATAACTTGATTTTTACATTGAAGGTCATAAATAATACATAATACATAATCAGGTGTTTCGTGATTCCATTAAATATAAAGTACAAGAATATATATATTACGAAGGCAGTTAGTTCATAAATGTTAAACTAACATTTAGAGAGATCTAAATACCATCTGTATGCAGCTCTGCCCTACCATTGGGAGTTCCTCCACCTCTTCAGAGGAGCCCATATTTCTAACCCCAACTCCCTCATCTTCCTTCCCCTACGACTGTATAGAGCAGCTTCAATATTATGTATCCCAAGTAGTCTAGATAGCCACAGTTGAAACGTAGGGGCCAGGGCGTCTTTCCAACTTCCTGCTAACATTAGGCGCAAGACAGCCAGACATAAAAACACAAAGGCTTCCTCCTCCGTCTTCAGCCCCAGGTTACTGTCAATACCTGTTATCATTAGGGTTGGGGATAGGTTGATCTTTCTACCTAGCAGCCCCTCCAAAATCTTTTCAATCTCTTCACAAATTATACTCAATTTATTACATTGATAAAACATGTGGATCAAATTGGCGGGTCCCTCCACACACCTTGGGCATTTATCATCTTCCCTTTTATTCCACTCGTATAGTTTGGAGGGTGTATGATATAAGTTAAATATGGTTTTGTAGTGTTGTGACTTTAAATTTGTGGAGCGAAAGATTTTCCCTGCCATTTGCAATGCTTTGTCCACATCAACATCCGGATCATCTAGTTTCTGCATCCAGGAAGCCTCAACCTTTTCAATGTCATCTTGTAAACTTAATAACAGGGTGTTATATACCACTTTAATTTTAGTCCCCCCACCTAAAATATAGTCAAACTCCTTGATTCTACCGCCTGGACATATCCTTGGTCTGATACCCATTAAAGTATTGCGTATTTGTAAATATTTAAAGCCTTGATTATCTTGTATACCAAATTTCTGTTGAATAATGCCGAAGTCTAACATTTGCCCACCTTCCCAGATATCCCCTATTCTTGTCACTCCTTGTTGTTCCCAAACTTTCCCCATTCTATCATAGCTGAGTTGGGGAAAAGAACTTGAATTCCAAAGGGGGGTATAATAATTTATTTTAGGTATTCCTATTAAGCTATAGAACCGATTCCAGACCTTCCAGGCACTATCCATCAATTTATATCGTGATTTTTTATAATATCTTTTATCCGTTCTCCGTAACAGGAATCCTATAGCTTCCCTGCCCAACATTAATTCATATATAGATGGTAATTCTGAGCTACCATATAAGTTGTCTGTATGATGTTTGGCCGATTCAAATAGTATTGCCATTTGACTAATTAGACACGAATAATGGTAGAATCTGATGTTAGGCATAGCAAGTCCCCCCTTTTCCTGCGGCTGCGAGAGATATTTCATAGATCGTCTTATTTTACCGTACTGCCAGATAAAGTTCATAAATGTTGCCTCTATTAATTTCATTAAACCTTCATCAATCATATAGGGGATAGATCGAAAGAGGTAGAGTAATTTTGGGAGCATAGTCATCTTCAATACATTGACTCTACCTATTATTGTCAGATGTAAAGCGTCTATTCTTTTTAAATCCAACGTCATATTTGCTAATAGCGGATCAAAATTATCTTTAATAATAGCTTCCGGTACCGGGCTCACTCTAACCCCCAAATATACTGCAGAATCGATTCGTCTTTCGTCGTTCATTATAATATTACTCGTACACACTATCTGTGTCTTACTATCATTTAACAAATATCCGGAGCCTCGTCCAAATTCATTAGCGATCTCTTTTATACTATTCATAGCCTGGCCTGGTTCAGGGGTTAATATTGCAAGATCATCAGCATAGGCCAATAGTTTGGTCTCAAATCCATTACTAACCATTGGTCTAATATTATCACATCCTATTAATCTTTTAATTAATGGGTCTATATATAGAGCGAAAAGAATAGGTGAACAGGGGCATCCCTGACGTGTCCCCCTGGAAATAAATATTCTTTCCGAACTTATGCCCATTAATTGAATTCTCGCCGTCGGTTCAGAGTACATGGCCTTAATAGAGCTTATTATTTTAGGCCCAAAACCTCTATATTCCAATATCCCCCAAAGATATTTCCATGTGACACGATCAAAGGCCTTTTCTGCATCGAGAAGGATCAAGGCCATCCGACCACCCGTGGCAGCCTGCATATCAAAGAGTGAAATAACCCGCCTGATATGTTCTGTGGTCCCACGACCTGGAATAAACCCATGCTGCCACGGGGAGACAAGTCCGCCTATGATCCTTCCGAGCCTTTTGGCCACAACCTTTGCGTAGATCTTAGTGTCACTGTTAATGAGGGATATAGGGCGATATGAAGCCGGGTTCTCTGGGGGCTTCCCTTTTTTATGAAAGACTATTATGTTGGTTTCTTTCCATGAATCCGGGATTACCCCGGAGTTCATTATACCGTTAAATAAATCCAGTAGTATACTGACGATCTCATTCTGTATATATTTGTATACCTCTAACGGAATGCTATCAGGCCCAGCAGCCTTCCCAGTACGTAAATCTTGTATTGCTTCTACAACCTCCCCTTTTTCAAAATCTTTCTCCAGTACCGCTAAATCTTGACTACCTAGACGTGGGCCTAAGTCTAAAAATTCATGGCTGTCATCATCTGGCAGATTCACTTCCTTATATAGATGCTGATAGAAGCATTTAAACACATTTATTATATCTTCTGGTTCAGTAAAAGACCTTTCCCCCTCTGCTATATTAGTTATTTTATTCTTTATATTTTCCCGTCTGATCCGTAGGGCTAACAGTTTTCCTGCCTGTTCTCCCGTCTCATAGAGCTTACCCCTCTGGGTCTGGTATTCATCAGCAGATTTTTGTGCTATCCCTTTAAGTATTTCTGCTCTAATACATATAATCTTCTGTTTAATCCCCGAGATCTCACCACCCTGACTAATATATTTAGTATGTTGCTCCTCAGCTTCAGCTAACTGACCCATTAATCTGTTATTATTCTCACGCTCTTCTTTCTTCCCTTTAGCTGAAAAGCTTATTGTTTCCCCTCTAAGAGCTGCCTTAAATGCATCCCAAACAGTGTTTCGGGATGCACTATAGCGATTCATATTAAAATACTCCTGGGTCCACTCCCTGATATGCTCGACAAAACTGGGATTAGCGAGAAGCTTCCTCTCAAATGTCCATTTTGTTTGTTTCCTATTCGGGCTTTCTACCAGAATCTCCATAATTAATGGGTTATGGTCCGACAAAATTTTTGGAAGCTTCTCAATTATAACATTCTTAATTTCAGAGCTAGAAATCAAAAAATAGTCTAATTTAGTATATTTATTAAATGGATGGGAAAAATATGTAAACCCAGGTTCATTTGGTTTCTTATTCCCCCAAACATCTATCAGCTCGTGTGAATCCCTTAGTGCTTTTAATGCGCGATATACTTTAGGTTTACGGCCTGTATATATATTATTTTTGCCAAAATCGACCGAGATATTGAAATCCCCACAGGGGTCTTGTCCAGTTGACTAGTTCTATCTCCAACTGTTCAAATAATTCGGGATCGTCCTGATTCGAGCCATATATTGTGCACACTGTATATCCCAAATCAAGTTCTACTAATGCCCATCTACCAAGGGCATCTGCTAATTGCCGTTTTGCCCCTCCTACAAATGATTTAGCCAAAATTGCAACCCCTCTAATGTTGGATGTCTGGGTGGAGCACGCCAATAAATCAAATCCTCTAATATTTAAAAGAGATCTTTTTGCCCAAGGAATATGGGTTTCCTGAAGACAAACTACATCTAAATGATTTGACCTTACGAACTGTCCTAGCCCTTGCCTTTTCCTCCAATCATTCAGACCACCAATATTCATCGTGCCTATTCTAAGCCTCCCCATTTTCTTCTTCTAAGTAGTCACACCTAATTAATACAACCAACCTCAGTTTTATAAATCGAATCTGTTTCAAAGTTACCATACAGTACCAGATATTTCTTTTTCTTCCCTCCACCGAACCCCCCCCCCACCCCGCCCCCCCCCAGGTCCCCCCACCAAATCATCTCCCTCCCCAACACCCACCACTCCCTCCACCCTGTAGAAGCGCTCAGACCTTTGTCTGTGCATGTGATGTGTGTGTGAAGCACTAGCGGCTTGGGTCAATCCAAATTAAACAAAATATCTTTAAATCACCCCCATAAATCAAATACAACCTAAAGCCCAAATACCGGAATATCTCTTCCTTTGGCTTTCAAAGCCATCCCAAAGCCAGTATTACTGCGACTTTTATAGGTCTTTTATAAGTCCAAAGCATCCAGGTATTCTCTGGCTTTTATTTCCGATGCAAAAAATCTTGTATGCCCGTCATGAATAATCTTGAGTTGCGCTGGATTTATTAGATAGACTTGAATATTTTTCTCTTGAAATGGCTTTATTAGTTGTCTCAAACGCCAGCGTCTCTCTACAGTTGAGTGACAAAAGTCCGGCCGTACAAAGAAGGAGACCTCTCCCACTGATCTCCTTGCCTCCGGCCTAGCCTTTTCCGATATTACCTGGCGCAAGAGAAAATTACCAAAGTAAACAAGGATTGCCCTTGGTTTGCCCCCCTCCGTAGATCGAGCACGAGGTTTGAACGGGGTTCGGTGTGCTCTCTGGATCTCTAAAGCCCAACTCCACTCTGACAGCTCCGGGAAAGCTGTTTTAAAAAGGTCAATTATATATGCCCTCGTATCCTGTCTCTCTTCCCCCTCGGGTATCCCCAGCACCCTGAGATTATTCCTCCTTTGCCTGTTCTCAAAATCTTCCAGCTTCCACTGAATATCCTTTATTTGAGCGCCTTGGGCCACCGTCTGAGCTAGTGCGCTGGTTGCTTCCGCTTCTGTTGATACTATTCTTTCTTCAAGATTTGTCACTCTATCACCCATGTTAATACATGCTTTAGAAAGTTTTCTGACAACCCCCTGCATCTTTCTCATTGCGGCCTGTGCCTTTCGGCTGTCTTGACGTGTCTCTTCTCTATGGGAGAGAATGGCCTGGTGTATTACCTCCAGAGTGGGGGAGATTGTATCGGTATCTGTCGGTGGTGTACCAGTACCCGATAGTGGGGTAGCCGATGAATAGTCCCAGCTTAGATCTTTTTTCTCCTGCCTCTGATTTCCAGAAGGCTGCTTTAACTTTTTTTCCGTTACCGGGGGTTCTGGGTCGCTATCCTCAAGATCTGACTCTGGCGATGAGCTTAACCCATCTTCTGACCACTCTGCCCCTTCTGAAACAGAAAAAAAGCATCGCTTGGCTCCTTATCAGTGTCAGTTCCATTCTTACTCCCTGCCCCCATATCTTTTGCTAGAGACAAATTATACAGCTCAGATGTCGAAGGGGAATGCCAGGACCCCTTTCCCCCATCCTCTTCTCCTTTGGGTACAGGAGCTTCCTCTTGCATGATTTTGCTGCTCTCTTTAATCTCCTGATTCCTGACAATAACCATAACTTCTGTCAAGTCTTGGGGGAGGGAGGCAGGGGGGGAGTCGAAATTGCAGTCTCCAAGCTAACCCCAGCATCACTATTAATACAGGGGCCCTCACTTTCGGGTTCACCACCTTGAATCTCTCCATCACCCTCCATAATCTTTGTGCTTGGGATCATTAAGGTACTCCTAAAGGTTCCAGAGACCCTCACTGGGCTCACCTCCTTACTCCGCTTCTGCCTTGTAGCAGTTTTCTCCATTGTCGCTATTGTTGCAATTGCTGTTGCCTTTACTGTGGCTGTGGCTGTCTCCACCTCTGCCCGTGATTCCTTTCCCCGCATCAGCAGGTCTGCAACGGAGGGGCCGGCGGGACGATTCTTCCCTGAAGCTCCGCCCTTCCCTCTCCTCGGCGGGTCCGATGCAGCAAGCTGGCGCTTACCATCAATCGACCGCTCGGAGACACCAGAGATATCCAGGCAAGTCGATGAATCTCCCCGCGTCCCTCGAGCCGTTGCTGCCGCTGCCGCTGCCATTGTCTTTGATCCGGATGCACTCGCATTCTTCGGAGCGTTCTTTGGAGCCATTACACCGACTTCACGAAGCCGCTGAAGCAGGTACTTTAAGATGCGGCGTTCAGTTGATCGGGAGTTTAAACTGAACAGAAGCGCCAAAGCTCTCTTAGTGAGCGTCCGTATCGCAAACGTAGGAGGGGGCTAAGTATTGCAGTAACAATCTACCAGATGGGGGCTTTAATTAGCGTTTAGACCCGACGTAGCCCGCTAGTGTTTTCACCCGGTCACCTAAGCGACCGCCATCTTGCTCCTTGCCTGCACATTGCAGATCTCAATAAAGAAAAGAAAAAAGAATGAATTTAATAAAAGTTTTTTTAAGAAGGCCCAGTAGCTCAGAATTGGTAGAATATGCAGAAAAGAAGCATGTTACTATAAATATCTTCTTTCTGCTTGTCACTGCACAGCAAGAATCCTCTTCCAAGGTGAACCATCGCACCTCCAGCATATTGTTTCAGAGTCTCTCAGGGTAAGTCCCTTCACCTCTGGGAAGCTGGCCCTCAAGAACACTAACACTGAAGTACCATGCAGGTGTCACCTGCACTAGACACTGAGAACTTCCAGAAGTTCTGGAAACAGACTGGCAGTTTCAATCTTTCTCTTATACTCTCAGACATAGTTTGTGTAGTCCACATAATCAACCTTAGGCTAGGATGGTCCCACAGTGTTCCCTATGTTCCCATACAAATTGTATTAAAATACTCAGAGTATGCCACTCCCTGGCTTTCTAAACAGTAGTAAAAGCACTCAGATACTTAGAGAGTTCCTTGAGAAACTATGTCACCAAAAAAGATACCCAGGCCCATCATGCTCTTTTTATGACTATAAAACATTGGTGTGAGTTTAGTGTTAATTTAATCAGTAGGTCACCACAAACCTCTGCAGAGAGAATTATCTTTGCCTTCCCCAAGAGACACAAGTCAGGCAGGTATGGGGTGAGTGCAGTGAAGCCAGTGGATTGATTCTTCATAATTAATGATGGGTGCAGGGATAGCCAATAATTGCAGGCAGAGGACTAGACTAGGCTTAAGTGGAATTTCAATTACACCTGAGAAATTGGAGTAATATTGGTAATTCCAAGTTGCTCTTTGATGTAGAATTACCAATAATAACATGATTATGCCCACTCACGTAATTAAGAGTAATTTAGGGGGAAATATCCTACTGCAAGAGCACATTTATCAAGCGCGAGCAACGACTCGTGCTGCCGTTAATTTTCTGTTGCATTAAGCGCTATTATCTTAGCACAAATTGCAGCCTTCATCTATTTTGAATGCAAGAATGAATTTTGTGCTAAGAATCTGTAACTAAATGCTAGGAGTAAATTGGGGGCAAATCCTAGCCCAAGTGCACATTTAGCAAGGGAGAGTGGCTGCTCACACTCGCTATTCATGTTCTGTTCCATTTAGTTCTATTTCTTGGTATAAAATACATCCTTGTGTCCAAAATGGAATTCAGGGTGCATTTTGTGATATGAAATAGCACTGAATGCAGAAATAGTCTTATCATTTAATTCTCCATAATCTCGTGGAATTGTGGGCTAATTCCGTATGATTACGCTACACGGAATTAGCGAGATATGCCCACGCCTACAGAGAACCATTCACTACTGCTATGGCCAAGTGATTGTTTTAATCTGAAATTGAATTATTCCAGAACTATAGCCTGAAAATTACTTGTTTTATAGTGAACTTCATTTTTCACTTCCACCATTTAAGCACTGTAAATATCAAATGTTTCTGTTACCTAATGTAATACTTGTGGTGGCGGTCGGACCACCACCACACTGCGGTCTGCCTGCAGTATTCTAAGTGTGCTGGTCATCACGAGACCGTCGGCTCTGCCGGCATCAAGGATCCTGCTGGACCGGCAGTCTGCAACTGGCCTGAATATGCTGGCAGTACCACTGCCAGCACCGCCAAGCATTTTTCGAGTTGTCTATTCGCTGCCCTTCTCATGGTGGTGAGCCCACCATGAAAAGGGCAGCAGAGAGGCAACTACGCAGGGTCAGCCCTGTAATTGCACCCCCATTCCTGCATGAATGCCACACCATGCAGAAATGTGCTGCAGGTACTGTCACGGTGGGGGGTGCATGTTAGGCTCTTCTATAAGCCGAACATCCTACCACCGTGAGACTGCCGCAGCACCGCCCGTCCACCAAGGATTACACGTAAAATCCGGCGGGCAGGTGCACTACGGGCTTGGCGGTCCTCCTGTCAGCGCATCAGTGGTGGGCCAACAGAAGGACCACCAAACTTGTAATAAGACCCTAAATATTATAGATGAATCTGGAAAGGAAGTGAGTCAACGGGCATGGGGGGTATTAGCATATTTTCTATGATTTTAGAGACAGTAAATTCCTCTGATCAGTAAACAATTCTACCTTGATTGTAAGCTACTCTCTGTCATATATGGTATAGTTTTTTTCACCTGAATACAGAGTACAGGAATACAGCACCACAGTGTCTTAATATTCTGCTTGAGGATTCCTTTATGTTAGCACCACTCCAATGGCAAAGGATGAGGGATCTGTTTCCAATATGTAAGGCAGTTTTCAATGATGGATGTTGAAGTATCTGTGCTGTGATAAAGGCATTCTTTAGAGTGAGGCAAGATTCGTCTTGTACTGGCCTGTACTGAAATGGTTTTTCCTTCTTGATTAATTTTGTTATTGGACTAATAATGGAGGAGAATCCCTGTGTAAATTCATGGAAAAAACGTGAAAATATGACAAACCTTTGGACTTCTTATTCTCAGGGCCAGACTGGCCATATCGGGTACTGAGAGTTTTTCCGGTGGGCCGAAGGGGTGGGGACCTGTTTTGCACCTGTGGGGGCTGGTTTTGTTACTGGGTGTGGGTTTTGCAGCAGTGCTGCAATATCGGCCCCCTGTAACAAAAGCGTGAGCGGTGCTTCTCACTAGCACCCTTGCTCCCAGGGGTTGTCGAACAGCAATCTGCCAGGGCTGGTTGCTGTTCCCAGTCCAGCTGTGCTTGTACTGTGGCGGGATGAGCCCATTTATGTACTATTAAATACGCATTTTTCTAGTCTAGCATATCACGAACTGCGTCTCAATCTTTTTAACACTGCTCTTAGATATTTGTATTTATTTATCTCTCATATGTAAATGATGTTGGGCCAGATGTTTGGAATAGATCGAGATGACATCCAAATAAACAATGATATAAGTGTCTAGCAGATGTGTAAAAAAGCCGGAAGACAACCGAGGTGTGACACAATTCAAAAGACTTGACAGTGTACGTAGAAACATTTCCATATCTCTTAAACACCTGGGTTTCCTTCAACTAATTCAAAAGTACTGAAATGAGGGGAGAGGATATTAAATCATTATGGTTACTGTATTCAACTACCGATAAACCATAAATGAGTCGTGTTTTCCATTTAGTTGGGGATGAAAAATATAGGTGCCCTTATTGGTGAGTTAGAATGTCTGTTTAACCCTTTCTCAATTTTTTCTTGTAATAGGGGCCTGACCATGGTCTCCTACGCCGACGACACTCAGCTGGTGGTGGCACTCTCTAGTCACAACAAGAAGGATGCCCTGAAATTTCAGGGCGACCTGGCGGCGGTCGCAGAGTGGATGACCACCAACTACCTCTAGCTGAATGCCAGTAAATCTGATGTGTTGTTGGTAGGGAAGGACCATGGTCTGTGGAGCGAACTCTGGTAGCCAGAAAGCCTAGGCAGCGCCCCCCCCCCTCCCAAGCAGGCCGTCAAAAATTTGGGGGTATGGGTGGACTCATCCCTCAGCTACCAAGTCCAAACCAAAAAGGTAGCAGGGACTTGTTTTGGGCTTCTACGAGGGCTCAGACCCCTATTGTTTTTTTTTTACCCACCCACGCGCCAGACCATCATTCAGGCATCTATAATATCCAGATTGGATTATGCCTGCTCTCTATACATAGGGGCAAATAAGGCCGAGATTTTGCAGCTCCAACAAGCCCAGAACGCAGCAGCCAGATGTCTGATTGACCTACGGAAGTCCTGCCCAGTGTCAGCCACTATCCACCGGCTACAATGGTTGCCGGTGGCTAGGAGAATTGAATTTAAGGCCCTTTGCATCACTTTTAGAGCCCTAAAACTCAACTCCCCCAGTATTCTGACCAACTTAGTTACCCTGTACGTCCCCACTCGCCAGCTCCGCTCACTTGGCCAGCACTGGGTGAGGGTTCCCAGGTTTCGGAGAGTGCAGGCAGGAGGCCGCTCCTTCCGCAGCAGGGAAGCCCACCTCTGGAATTCGCTGCCCCTCCACATCCGGAGCCATGCTAACTACTTGGCTTTCAGGAAAGCCATTAAAACGTACCTGTTCCCCACCGTGTCGCCTCCCTCTACCTCTGTGTTAGCTCTTCTGCTGTCAGCGCCGGGACGCCCCTTTGCTGGGACAGCTGTTGCGCTATACAAATCGCAGTAACATAACATAACATAAAATACTTCTTGTGGATTTCATCTTCTTGAATGGTTAACAGATAAATTAGTCCATGGGGAATCTTGGATCTGAGTGAAATGGACTCAATCTGCACTTTGATTTAATTCCATTCAGATGGGATAAGTGCTTAATTTGCGCCAATGTTTTTCGGTGCTTTTCACCAGCACTTAATTGTCAACACTGGCACTTATGACAGTCTGTCACATGGTGGCCCTGTTTGAATAATTTAGTGATAAGTAGAACAATAGTGTTTATTAATTCAATGTAGATTAAAATGGCTGTAAGAAACTGGGTTACTGCTTGGGGGGGGGGAGCCCTTCTCAAGTATTAACCACAATCCTTGTCAGGGTGAAGTCACAAGAAAAAACCCAAATTAACCTGTGCTCAACCCTCTGGTAGCTTGGCATAGAGCAGTCAAGTTCAACTTAGAGGCAATGTTTAAAGTATTTGTTCAGCACTTCAAACAGTATTAAAGTGAAAATACAACACAACAGAAGAAAAAGCTCACTCCAATGTAGAGTAATCGAGTAGAACTTAATAAATACTTTGACACCAGAATGACAACAATCCAATTAGTGGAAGAGTAGTGTGAAGAGTCGTGTTCGTCAGCACTTCGCAATGTCGGGTGGCGCGGGCAACAAGGTCTTGATGTGAATGGGTCCGTTCGGGAAGAGCACAAAACCTTCTGGGGAGCTCAACTGCGACCACACCAAGGGTCCAGAAGCTGAGGGGCACCACTTGTGTGTCAGGAACTCACTCCAGCAGGTCCCAGGCAGGTCCAGTTGCAGGTCTAGGCAGCAGGTCAGCTGGGCATCTGCAGGGAGCCTCTGGGGCGTGTTATGTTCCTGTAGCTCAGAACTAGAGGTTAGCAGGCTGACCTTTGAAATCGCTTAAGGCTCAGATGAAGGGTGCAGGTCCAATTGTGCTTCTCAGCAAGCAGGGCAGCAGGCAACAGAGTAGCAGAGCAGTAGAGTGGCAGTCCATTTGGCAGCAAGGCAGCACAGCAGCTCTTCTTCCATAGTATCCACAGGTCCAGGAGTGTACTGAAGAGTAGGTGTCTGAGGGCCAATATTTATACCTGGTAGCTTCTGTAAAGTGGGAGAAACTTTAAGAGGATTCCCTTTGAAGTTCTCAAGTTTCCTGCCTCCCATGCCCTGGCCCCAGACTAACTACAGGGGGTATGTAATCTGTTGTGTGAAGGTAGGACACAGCCTATTCAGGTATAAGTGGGGTAGTGCCTAACTCCGCTCTCCCATCCTGCCAGTTATGGCTCATCCAGACACACTTAAGCTCTTCATTGTCTGTGGCGGTCTAGAAGGAACACACAGCTCTACTGTCACAATGGCACATGTAATGGACAGGTGAACTATTGGGTTCTCTGTTTTTTCCTGCTATTTGTCACTTTGGGATGGCTTTGCAGAGGTAACATCGATAGCTTTTAAGTAGCGTTTGTTATTTTTTTAATTCTATCTCCATTAAAGTAAGCAAAAAATGTGTTGGTGCCCTGCAATCAACATCTCATCATGTACTGGGCTAATGCACAAATCACCCGACATATACACAAAACCCTTCTTATTCCACCAGGCAGCTTACTGTGTGCAGTTAACATCACAGGCACCATAGGCCTTAGTAGAGTCAAAGCCCAGCACAGGTAACGTAGGCCTTGGTAGCGTCAGAGCACAGCACAACAAAGTTGCTATATTTTACTACTAAATAGGAAGTAACAAGTTCAGTTACTTTGCAGACAACAGGTACATAATTTGAATGGTGCAGCAGGTGCAGTGGCAGCGGCCCCATAAGTTATTAGAACTCCTCTAATCACCTAATATTGCAATATTTTACAACTAAACAGGCAGTCACAAGTGCAGTTATATATTAAGCACTAGTGTCACAATCACAATAGGGCAGCAGGTGAGGTGGCACCTGGACCAAAAGCTCCAGGCACCCCACTAAACACCGATTATTCTTATATTTTACAAATAAACAGGCAGTCACAATTGCAGTTATCGTTCGGGCACTAGGGTGATGAATTGAACGGTTTTGCAGGTGCAAGTTGTCATAACTCCTCTAAACACCTAATATTGCTATATTTTACAATTAAACAGGCAGTCATTAGTGCAGTTATCTAGCAGGCAACAGGTCATGATTTGAATGGTGCAGCAGGTGCAGTGGCACCGGGAACAAAAGCTCTAGACACCCTCTAAACACCTAATATTGCTATATTGTACTTCTAAACAGGCAGTCACAAGAGCAGTTACCTTGCAGACAACAGGGTCATGATTTGAATAGTGCAACAGGTGCAGTGGCACTGGGCATAAAGGTTGTTAGAACTCCTCTAAACACCTAATATTGCTATATTTTACTAATATACAGACAAAATTGCAGTTATCTTGCAGTTAAAAGGGGCTTGATTTGAATGGTGCAGCAGCTGCAGTACCAGAGGGGCAGAAAGCCCCACTAAACGCAGAATATTGCTATATTTTAATACTATACAGGCAGTCACAAGTGCAGTTAGCCAGCAGGTACTAAGGCCATGATTTCAATGGTGCTGCAGGTAAGTAGCACTGGGGCCAAAAGTTGTCAGAAATCCTCTAAACACCAAATATTGCTATATTTAGCTACTACATAAGCAATCACAAGTGTATTTACCTTGAAGGCACTAGGGTCATGATATCAAGGGTACAGCAGGTGCAGTGACACCAGGGCCCAAAGCTCTAGGAACCCCTCTAAACACCAACTGGTGCAATATTTTACTACTAAACAGGCAGTCAGAAGTTTCGTTACCTTACCAGCAATAGGGTCCTGATTGAATGGTGCAGTGGCATCGGAGCAAACAGTTGTCATAACGCCTCTAAACACCAAATATTGCTATATTTTACTACTAAACAGGCAGTCACAAATGCAGTTATCTTGTAGACACTAGGGGCATGATATGAATGTGCAGTGGCAACGGGCCCAACAATTGTCAGAACTCCTCTAAACACATAATATTGCTATTACATCAATTAATTATATTATTTACCTATTTCATTTTTTTAAATGTTGCTATTACTTACCCCCACTACACCACTAGTAACAGCACAATATATTGACTGTTTGTACATAAACAAGCCATAACACTCTAACAGACTTTCTGTAACTTATATAGTACAACTACTGAGCAAGCTACAACTTACAACAAAAACAGCTTATTATTAACCACATAGGCGAAACCTAATGCATTTGCCAATGCTTGTTGACTCCTGCACCTGGGCCTATGCCTATCAACTCCCACTGCATCATCTGAATCCACAACATCCGCAAACAAATGCTTTTCAAATCCTTACTGAAAAACAAAGCAAAATCACGGCCTGTACGCTGCAGTGTGCGTTCTGTGAGGTCATTGACTCAATCCCTTAATTCAAAATATGTTTTTGTCTTTATATTGTATAGCTCTTTTCTGTAGATGGGCATCTGCCTTTTAATGAAAGATTGGGCTGATGAAGAGATAAACAAGAGTTTTTAGCCATGTTTCGACTTCACATCCCACGTGTTCAGCTATAAACTGTGCCTTAGCCTTCTCCTGAGCTGCACACTCGTCCCATTTCTTGTATGATATTGGATTAGCCTACAACAGGAATAATGCCTGACAGAAAATGATTCGCGTGGTTGGAGAGTATCTTAGAAGAGCTGTTATTCCTTGTCAAATGCTACGTCTTTGAAGCCGAAGTTTATGGGGGGTTTCCGAATAACCCAGACGTTTATCGCCAATCCTGAACTCGAGTATTCCCAGGAATGTGTAATCCATAATTGTCATGACTTCACAGTGGATCAGTGAGCCACATGATAGTTGAGCTCATTTTCTGCTGACTGCTTGGAGAACAAGCATTTGCAATGCAGTAGGTCTCGCATTTACGTGACTTTAAGTTATTGCATTGTAAATGACAATGCCTTTTATTTATGTTTTAAAAACGAAAACAAAAATAAAAGGCAATGTTATTTGCAATGTCAATAGCTCAAACTCGCGTAAATGCGAGACCTACTGCCCCGTTCACTCGGCACTTGGCTTTCTGGTCGTCCTCGCGTTGTTGTTTTGTCGCCTCCTAGCACTCAGATGGCCGTGCCCAGTCTGTGAGGGCATCGGTTCAACCTTAGAGAAGAGATGGGAAAAGCCATGCAGAAAGGACACCGCGGCTGACTGTTCAGAACCATTCCAGTGTGTTTATTTATTTGAACTAAAGCTATTGATTGGGGTTACACTATTCCTTCATATAACCAGCCACTGGTCAGGCTTGCCAGCAGGCGGCTGTGGCCCCTGGGTAACAGTTGTGTCACCCGTCCTCCAGAGATACACAGTGCTATAGCAGAACACCGGAACAGTTCAGTCCGCAAGTCGGCGTGAAGCACAGATGCTCACGCTACTTGCAGGTTGCGTGCTGGGAGCAAGTGGAGTGACGGCTCAAAGAACCTGAATTGGGGAGCTGTCGAAGGTTAAGAGAGAGAGAGAAGTTCAGGGCTGTCAAAGTAATACTGGTCCCTGGGTGGGACAAAGAGCTATAACTTCGGCTCCACTCAGTGCACTGCTGGTTAAACGTTATATTGCTAAGAATGAGAGTGGTGAAGATGTGTAGGAGTGGGCTATTGTTTAGATTGTGGGGAGTTAGTCGTTATTTGTTTATTGGTTAGTGGGTTGTTAAAATGTGCGGCATTACTCAAGGATGCGAGTATTGTGAATCTGACTTGCCCCTCAATAAACCCCCATATCCAGGTGCGGAGTCAGACTATTTCCTCTCCCAATGATCGACAAACCACAGCCCACGAGGGAGGGCACATCCAGAACTGGCAAGAGCAGTATGGTGCCAAACAAATACTATACACGTGGAGATGACGGAGGGCCCCATGCCAGTGATTTTGTGGGTCTCTTAAACCTCCTGCTGCTACTAATGCTGCGTTTCCTGACGCAGTGTACGTCTGTTTTTACGTGGCTTATTTTGAAGCATGGGCATTTCTATAACCCTTGGCTGTTGCCAGACTCTTAGTCGTAGAGGGGATGGGCAGGGGACTGTTGCATCGAACTAGCCTCCTCTATTACAGGCACTGAGCAGCACTGAGATTAACGGCTCAGTCTTAATCTCTCACCCACACTGGGCAGCAGCAGGCCCACCCCCTGGAAAAAGTGCTTAACCACAAGCCTTTATGCGCAATGTTTTTTTGCTGTTCTGGTGCGTAAATCACGACTGAGTCTTCAGTTCTTTTTATTCGCACCATTTAGATGCCAAAGATATCAAATTAATGAAGCATTAAATCTTGCCTGCGTTTTTCTGCACGGTCAGCTTGGCAGCTATTGAGCGAAGTTTGCCTCCTGTAGGTGAATCTCATTTTCCTCAGATATTGGATTTTACTTTCTTACAACCTTAAGAAAAATACGTCGTAAACCAAAGCAGCCCGTTAATTCCCATGGGCGTTCTGCTTTTCTTTTGTGAGGAAATAATAAAACTTCTAGTGGTAAAAGACCATCCGAGGTCCCCATTTCTGATACCTCCTCAGGCGGGGATGTATATGCGTTTATATATGCATCACGCTTTCACCTTGCGTGTCTGGAAGCAACGCCGTGAACGAGCGTGTGCGAGCGAAATCTCCAGCCTGGGTGGGCGGGGCCTAATGCCGACAGGGCGGGCACCAACTTCGCTTCCACAGGCCCCGTACACAGAAGCAACGACAATAGATCTCGCCGAGGCGAAGCAGCGCATGCGCTGCATTCGCAGGCGAGACCTAAAAACTAGCATGGCGAGTACATCAATACCTCAAATGTGTATTAGCATTAAAGGCAGAACAGACATTTACAAAAAAAGAACAAGCATTGGCAAAGGCAATAGGTCTCACCTATGTGAGAGTTATTGGCTTTGTTGATGTCTTTTAGCCATTTTGTACAGCAGAGTGGCTACTATTCAGCATGGCTAAAAGTTAGTGGTGTGGCGCAGAGGAGAATGTAGTAGAGTGTCATGATGTGGAGTGGCTTAGAGTAGCTGACAGTGAAGTGGAGTGTCGCAGAGTAGAGTGAAGTAGGGTAGAGTGGCATAGAGTGGAGTGGCGTTTAGTGGAACAACGTAAAGTGAAGTAGATTGAAATGGAGTGGTGGTTAGTTGTGTGGCATACAGTGAGAGGCGAAGAGTGGAGTGGTGTGGTGTGGCATAGAATGCCGTGGAGTGGCATAGAGTGGAGTGGTTTAGAGTAGAGTGACGTAGATTAGATTGGTATACAATAGTGTAGCGTAGAGTATAGTGGCATAGAGTAGGATGGAGTAGAGTAGTGTGCAGTACAGTGGTGTACAATAGAGTGGGGTGCAGTAGAGTGGCATAGATTGGACTGGCATAGAATGCCCTAAAGTGCCATTGTGTAGTGTGGAGGTGGGAAGTGGTATACAGTGTGTAAGGGTGGATTTTTGTGGCAAAGAGTAGCGTAGAGTGATGTAGAGTGGCAGTGTGCAGAGTGGTGTAGAGTAGAGTGATGTGGCATTAAGTAAAGTGTTGTGGTGTAGAGTGGAGTAGACTGGCATAGAGTAGAGTGGCACAGTGTAGAGTTGTGTGGGGTAGAGTGGATGTGGTGTAGAGTGGAATGCAGTGGCACAGAATAGAGTGGCAAAGAAAGGAGCGGCATAGACTGGAGTAGCTTGGCATGGAGTTGAGCGGCATGGCGTGGAGTAAAGTGACATAGAATGGAGTGGCGTACAGTAACATTGCATATAATGCAGAGGCGTAGAGTAAAGTAGCATGGAGTGGCACAGAGTGGAGTGGCATAGAATGGCGTAAATTACATTGGTATGGAGTGGAGTGCCATAGATTAGAGTGGAGTTGCATAGAATGGAGTAGAGCAATGTAAAGTGGAATGGAGTGGCATAGAGTAACATGGCGTGTTGCAAAGTTGAGTGGCATAGAGTGGCATAGTTCTGTTGATTGCTTGGAGAAAAACTAACATGGCAATTAATTCAATACCTCAAATTTGTATTAGCATAAAAGGCAGAACAGACATTTACAGAAAGAGAACAAGCATTTGCAAAGGCAATAGGTCTCACTTATGTGAGAACTATTGGCTTTGCCAATGTCTTTTAGCCATGTTGTACAGCAGAGTGGCTACTGTTGAGCATGGCTAAAGGTTAGTGGTGTGGTGTAGAAGAGAGTGTAGTAGAGTGCTATGATGTGGAGTGGTGTGGAGTAGAGTGGCATACGAAAGAGTGGAGTGGCGTTCAGTGGAATGGCATACAGTGATGTAGAGAGGAATAAAGTGCTATAGAGTTCTGAGGCATACAGTGAGAGGTGAAGAGTGGAGTGGCATGGCATACAGCAGTGGAGTGGCGTTGACTGGAGTGGTTTGGAGTATAGTGGCATAGATTCGATTGGTATAGAGTAGTGTGGGAAGAGTATAATGGCATAGAGTGGGATGGAGTAAAGTAGTGTGCATTACAGTGGTGTTCAGTAGAGTGGGGTGGAATAGAGTGGTATGATGTAGAATGCCTTAGAGTGGCATTGTGTAGTATGGACGGGGGTAGAGTAGTGTAGAATGGGTTATAGTGGTGTGTTGTGGCACAGAGTAGAGTAGAGTGGCATAGAATAGAGTGGCAATGCGCAGAGTGACGTAGAGTAGAGTGATGTGGCATAGAGTAGAATGGTGTGGCGTAGAATGGAGTAGACTGCTTAGAGTGAAGTGGCGTAGTGTAGAGTGGCATAGAGTAGAGTGGCACAGTGTAGAGTTGGGTGGGGTAGAGTGGGTGTGGTGTAGAGTGGCATAGAGTGGAATGGAGTGGCATAGAGTAGAGTGGTGAAAAGTGAAGTGGCATAGACTAGAGTAGCTTGTCATGGAGTGGAGTGGCCTAAAATGGAGTGGCGTGAAGTAGAATGGCATATAATGTAGAGTCGTAGAGAGGAGTAGCATGAAGTGGCACAGAGTATAGTGGCATAGAGTGGAATAGAATAAATTGGTATAGCTGGAGTGGCATAGATTAGAGTGGCATATAGTGGAGTGGCAGAGCATAGCATAGAATAATGTAGAGTGGAATGAGTGACATAGAGTAACGTGGCATGTTGTAGAGTGTAGTGGCATAGAGTGGAGTGCAATTGGATAGAGAGGCATAGGTGTGATAGAGTGGCATAGACAGAGTGGTGTAGAGTGTAGTGGCATTCCGTGGGGTGGAGTAGACACAGGTAGAGAATAGATGCATAGAGTAGAGTGTTATAGAGTAGCATGGCGCACAGCTGATTTGCATTGAGTGGATTGGTATATAGCAAAGTGACGTAGAATGGAGTGGCATTGTATGGAGTGTAGCAGAGTGGACTGTTGTAGAGTTGAGTGGTTTGGAGTCGAGTGTCATGGAGTGAAGTGGTAGTATAGAAATTATTTGTAATTAAGAAAATCAAATTAATTGAGAGTATTATTGCTGTGTTTGTAATTATGGCAGTAATATTGAGCGTTTAAATATTTAAGACAGGTTGAATATAGAAGATTTTACCTAGATACAATGTCTCTGTATAAGTGGAAAGCACACATATAATGTACTTTTATTTACTGTAGATAAAGAGTATTGTAGATTTTCTCTTGCATTGCCTAAGGAAGGCAATTGAGAAACAGGAGTGCTTGTGGTGGGTCCCCAACCATTCACTTTCCCTGATCTGCGAGCAGGGCAGCTTTGCTGACTGCAGGGGGAAGACCAGGACAAGGTCAATGCTGTTGTGCTATAGGGAACGCCATTTGCAGCAAAAGGATCCAGAAGAGCAACACCCAGAGGTGGTCAAGATAGAGATATACAAGTTTGTGAGTGCACAGCCCACTCAAAGCAGTGTATAGGCCGACACTGAAGCTGATCCCTCAAAATCATAGTGCTGCCAAGACAACAGTAACAAACAGTGCAAGCATTGATTTTTTTGCAGCCGGCAAATACATCTCACAACTACTACATAGAAACCATTGCATTTTTAACCTCCATTCATTGATCAGCCTTTAGCTTGTAGAACCCACCCAAAAACGGTGAATAGAGTACCTAAGCAGCTAATCCTCAGTGACAGGCCAAACTATACCAACATTCCATGACAAAAGACTAAAGGATTAAGTTGAACGTTAGCGGCTGTTGGAAATCGAAGCAGTATCTGTGAGGCCTGCACAAATAACATGACTACATTTGTCCTTAACTGGGAACCAAACGCCCCATTGTAGCGCTTGACTCTCAGAAGGTAGCATTGCAGAGAAGTCTAAGGCTTACTCAAGGGAGGTGGTGTGGGCTAGTAATCGCCATTTACAAGTAAGCACAAATAACACTCAATAATTGATTGTCCAGTCTGTACTTTGCTTTATAAAAGGAAGAGTACATTTATTAAACACACACACTACTCAATACTATGCACCCATTTACAAATATACATAAGCTGTTGGAATTACTCTGTGACATCGCATAACATTCCCACCCCTCCCGCAGAGGGGGTGGGTTCTAGTACCACCACTCCCATGTATGCACAACATCTTTCCCCCTAATTAAGCCTGGGCAAAGCACTACGCTACGCTCGCGTAGTTTGCGAAGCTTGCGCTACTTCGCACTACGCGAATTGCACGTAGCACAGTGCAAACACGCGAAGCGTAGCGTAGTGCAGCGGTCATTTTTTGCTTGCTCGCGGTCCTCAACGTCAACTTGGCGACCGCGAGCAAGCAAAATGACATCCCGGCGAGACTTTTTCCTCGTTCGCGATCAGCAACATCAAGTTGCCGATCGCAAGCATGGAAAATAAACCTCCCGGCGAGATTCTCAACGCGGGGAGGTCAGGTTTCTCATTGCGCAATGAGAAACTACCAGTCCGCGTTGAGAAAGCTGCCGCTCGAGTAAAAATCTACTCGAGCGGCAGAAAACTACAGCTCGCACTGTGCAAGATGCCATTTTCAATGATTGCACAGTGCCAGATGCTTGTCCGCACTGTGCAATCATTGAAAAACGGCATCTTGCACAGTGCGAACAGGGTACTACGCAGTTCACGAAGTGCTACGCATAGCTCGCGTAGTGCGCAGTGCACTTTGCATAGCTACGCGTAGCGCTACTTCGCGAACTATGCCCAGGGTTACCCCTAATGCAGTGGGTTGAACATAACCTGGAGCGAGGGCCTTGCCCACTGGCACCATACCAGTGGCGACCCATCCCATTATCTCAACAAGCATTTAAAATAGGTACACCTGCCATGGTGACACATAACCCTGACTGATCATCTCATACTGACCATACAGTATACACCTCTACATCTCAGGGGATAATAGTCTGGGTTGTTCTTCACCTAACGCAGCAACAGGAATACATGTTTAGACATCACTTTAAATGAGGTACTTATCATAGCTGATAACAGTTGTAATGCATTTCAACCACAGCCCCTAAACGGCATCACAGTTATAATCACAAGATTAAGCATATACAGCCAGACACCCTAGCAGGAATGTTCGACAACATAACCCGAGTTTGCATATGAATTCACATTACACATGTGACTTTCAGTCCCTCAAATAGAAATAACCTGGGTAAATGCACTTCTCGTGCAATTGCACTTCTTCACCTCCAGGGGATGCCCTTCTACAGACATCCCCAGCACAGCCCTCCATACCTTGATGCAGTCCCTAAAGCACCCTCCGCTGTAGAAAAAAAGTTCCAGCACCGGGATGCTGATGACTGTTGGCTGAGCCCTTGAGGGGTTATTTCTTCCAAGTCCCCTGGAGACTTAGGGAGGGACTTAACAATTCTTGTGCTGGGGGATACTGTGTTGCTCCTGCAGCTCCCCCTGAACCTTGGCACACACTTGGCGATGACCCCGTCCTCCTAGGGTCACCACATGCAGACATCGATTCGCTTTTCCTGGTAGGCCAGTCATGGCCTGCAAGGCATTATGGGGCGATCTGCTCCAGCCCACGCATAACATAGTAGTGGCTCCCCTGCTGCTTGGAGAGAGCTGCACCCCCATCATTGGCGGCCTCAAACCGGTCCGGATCCTCGGGGGCCTGGTCCCAACCGGACACCCAGGTGAGTTATTCCGCGACTCGGGGAGCCCACCCCCAGCCGCTCTTCACTTCTTTTCGGGGGCCCGGTATCACCCGGGCACCCCTCCTTGCATCCTTGTTGGGGAGCTGCTCGGGGACCCCACCCCCGGCGGCTCCCGCCGGGTCCCTGACTGGCCAGCACCCTTGCGTGCTGCTGTGAGAGCCGCCACCTGTCTTCTGGTCTGCCCGCTCCTGCGGGCAGACACGGGGACTCCTGCCGGTTCGGCTGGACATCGGGGGAGTGCGACGGCACTCCCCCGCCTTCTCCTTCAGCATGGGGCACGGGGATGGGGTCCCTGGCCCCTGGGTCATCTTCACGGGGAGTGAGACGGTGCTCCCCGACTTATACATTGGCATCGGGCCCAGAGTTGGGGTCCCAGGCCCCTGGAGAGTCTTCACGGGGAGCACGACGGTGCTCCCCGGCTTATCTTCAGCCGTGAGGGGGGATGCATGATGGTACGCCCCCCTCTGCTCCACCACCATCACCGGGGCGTGGATTTGGGGGTCCCGGGCCCTTGAGCTTTCTTTGAGGGGTCATGACGGCCCTCCCCAGATGTCTTAGGGGGCCAGAGTTGGCTCCTGGCACCCCTCATGAGCATTTTCACGGGGTGCACGATGGCGCTCCCCAACTTTACTTCTTCCGGGGGCAGCCCCCGGGACCTGACCCATCACGGGGGCATATTTGAGACTGGTGGCGGAGCCCCACGCGCTTCGTCGTCGATCCAACTAGAGGATAAAGGTCGCCTACCTTCTGGGGGGCGTATCTCGGCCCCCAGGCGTCCGATTTTCTCCATCTTGTCCTCTTCTTGTTACTGGTGGCGCGCCCCAGCCACTGGGAGCACTTTCCTTCGCCCTCCTGGTCTCAAGGAGGGTGAACTCAGCAAGGAGCTGTCTTCACTGGCTCCCTGCGCCAGCCTTTCACCTGGCTCTCCTCCTGGGCCTCTCTTCTCCTTGCGCAGAGGCCCAGGCTTCTGCTCACTGGTCCTGGACTACCCTCCTGGCGCAATTCAGGATCCTGGGACAATCAGGGTGTTCTTCCTTCCAACTGCCCATGGCGCCAGGCTCCAGCACCAGTCTTCCTCAGCAGACCATACCCCAGAGAGAGCTCCTCTTCCTGTGCAAGCTCTTTTTAAAGAATTTGGAGGGGGCTGGCAGGAAGGCTCTTCTTGCCCTATCAGGCAGCGACACCTCACATCTCTGTCCCTGCTCCCTCCTTCCTGCCCAGGCCTCTGGGGTAGTTCAAAATGATGTCATTCAGGGGTCTCACGCCACATGATCTCTAAAATGCCCTTTCCCCCTGACTGCCTTCTCTCCAGAGCAGCTTGGTGCCTGGCACCGGGTGACAGCTGCTGATGAATAACCTGTAGCTCCACCCAGCTTCTCTTCTTGTTGAGGTGACCTTCGCCACTGGAATGCTTGCCGTGAAGGGCCAGGTCTCTGAGGCTGCAGCTTGGGGAGGAAGGTCATTAATCCACCTGGTAGGGTCAGCCACAGCCAGGCTCTGGTTATGAGCTGAGTCAGAGGAATATGACATTTCTGGATGACCCATAAGCAGTACATATATGGTTTTGAATTCAGCAGAATAATTCTTCTAACCTAAGTTACAGTGGACTTTAGTGCCTATCTGGAATTTGTAGGCCCTAGGGAAGTGAAACTATCCCATGTGAGCCCCATCCTCATAGGAGAATAATGGAATGGTACTTCAGTGAAAACAGTAAAGCACACTGACTTTCCCTTACATGTTTCTTCCCATAGTATGAAGCATATTCCATGTCACCACCCAGCTCTGCATAATTCCTGCTGCGCCATTCAATCTGTGCCTGCTCCTGGGCTGCGCACACCAGGAATCTCCCCTGCGCAGCCCCTACACTTGTGCACACGCATGTACCCACGTGTCTGCACACAACCAGCCTGGTGCCCCTTACTCCGGCTGCACCACAGCGGCCTACTTTCACCAGGGGGACACCAGTAAAATCTACATGCAGTCTCTTTCATCATGAGTTCACTGTGGGTGAGTCCCAACTTATGAGGCTCTCCCACAGTAAAAGCTCAACAATTAGGTGTTCAAAAAGTGAAAAATCCAGGCGGCTCAGATGGTCAGAACCACCTTCTAACAGTGGCCATCCAGATTTCAGAAATCTTCAGGCTACTAATAGTTAGCACCTCTTTGTGTATGGTCTGCTATTTTTTCAGTTGTTGTTGGTATTTGCATACCCAAGTGCCTACATTAAAAGTAAAGGCACTTCTTTTACACAGCCTTTGCCTAACAATAGGCATGTAGTGTTCCCAACTGAGGTCTTTTTTTTTTTTTTTACTTTAGGTGCCATTGTATCTAAACATTTATCGATTGAAATGTCAGTGTCAAAAACAGCACACCATGGGCCTTATGTAGGTAACATACTATTTACCGATTCATAAATAGCGAATTTTACCGATTCGGTATTTATGAATCGGTAAATGGTATGTAGGTAAACATTCGGTAATTATTACCGATTCGGTAATATTCGGTATTTATGAATAGGTATTTACCGAATCGGTAATAATGCATCCCTTCCCATTCATTCCTATGGGCCTGGAGGCCCATAGGAATGAATGGGAAGCCATTTACTATTACCGAATTGGTAAATACCGATTCGGTAATAGGGGAAGCATATTCATGGGTGGCAGGGTGTCACATTGATACCCTGTTGCACCCCTGAATCGTGCATGTGTGCACATGTGCCGCACATACATGTCCTAAGGGCATGTATGTACTCAAAAAAAATGAGTACCATTGAGTTGGGTAACAACAAAACATCTGTTATTCAGCGCCAAGATACCCGTAGTGGTGAACGTGCGCTTTACAGATACACATGTTATGTTATGTCTGCCACATGGCACTGTCAAAACAGCAAAAAATAGATTTTTTTAAGGTATTCGATATTTATCACCAACCTGTATTTGGTGGTAATTACCGAATCCTGAATACGATAAAACACTCACGTGAGTGCTCCCTACATATGATTTAAGGATTCGGTAATTTACCAAATCTGTATTTTACCGATTCGGTATGTTACCGATCCATTACCGATTCGGTAAATTACCGAATCCTTAAATCATGCCTCCTACATCTCAAATGCCTAAATACCGGTCGGTAACAGGATATTTACCGAATTTCGGCCGTTACCGACCGGCATTTAGCTACCTACATATGGCCCCATTTATTTTTTCATTAAAAAAAAATCTAAATATGGTCTTAAATGTTAAAATGTCCCAAAGAAGAAATTACCCTATGAGCTAAGGCTAGAGAGAAAAAACCAGATAGTGTTGGAAAGAGGCAAACAATAACATCATTTTTAAAAGCAACACTAGCAGCTTCCAACCTTCTATTAGTATGCAAATTCAGCTAGTGCTTATTTGAAGGAATTACACTGCATTTTGAAACTGTTGCTGTTCTGCTGGTTTATATGTCCTAAAAGTGACATGGTTCCAACTTCCAAATGTATTGATCTGACCTTGTTGAGGAGTAATGATGCTTTAACAAGAGGTAAAGGGCAAAGCAGAACTCTTTTTGCAGAGATGAAGTAAAATTAAGGTTCCATGTGTTTTAAATGTATATAAAATAAAATAGGAGTCTGTAGGGTAAGTTCTGTTGTGTATAAAGCAATAAGCACGCGTTACAGCACTCTAACGTATTAGTTGAACCTCCAAGTATAGATCATACTTTTTCTGAGTTAGGTAATTGTTTGAATTAAAAGAATGGGCTTCAAAAAACAAGACAAAAAATATTGTCAAAAGCAATAAATGTTTGTTTGCATAGCTGTTGCTTTTAACGGTGTTTTAGCTAAGTTATACAGTAGGTACTGGTACGATGAAACATGGCTAAAGGTATGCTAAAAATGTGCTCTGGTCTGTCTTTTTGTTTTATGTTAAAAAAAGCTAGAACAGATGTGTGAGTGACAAAGGGAGCACACAATAAAGGGGGAGGGTGCATGCTGGAAGGATGAAGGAGAGAAGCAACATCAGGTGTGGATAAAACAGGCATTAGCCAATGGCCTCGTGGCAGGAGTACTACTTACTGTGGTATTTTAGAGCAACAAGAACAATAAACAACCTGATATGGATCTATAGTTCAGGAAGCAATAGAATAGTCATGATAAGGAAAAAAGGAGAAGTTGGTATCCTAGTGTAAATTGTTATTGTTAACAAAAGCAACATGTTGTGAGAATGTTGCTATTCAAACATCCAAAGAGGCACCACCAGTCCATGCTTTTGGGAAAATACTTAACAGATGCTTCTTGGTCGGTTTGACTCCCTCCCTCACTATTGTTGAGGGTTGTAATGCATGACAGCAATGTGTTAGTGCAGCAGTTGCCCTAGGTCTGACTCTCAGGATCCCCCCCCCCCCCCCAGATCCTAAAATAAGAGGAAGGGACCTGCACAGTCATAATTCCCAGTTCGCAGGCAGCACTTGTTTATCTAAAGCAGCGTTAACAGATACCATTTGTCAACCATCTTTCTCACAAGTATGTTCATTGTGAGAATGTGGCTTTAAGGGCAGAGCTTCTGACACTGGCACTGTAGAGAATCAGGTTCGAATCCTGGCAGTGTCAGCTCAACATCCTGTGATTCTGGGCAAACTACTTATTCTTCCAGTGCCTGAAAGAAAATGAATGTGTCCTTGTGTAATGAAACTGGTGCTCATGTAAAGCGCCCCAATGCCCTTGAGCCCAGTTGATGCTACATAAATCTGGCAAAAAGAAACGAATCTTATTATAATCAAGAGCCGTGTGTGTGTGTTTGTAGTGAACTTTAACATGCCAGGAGTGTAAATATTGCTTCTTAAATCCAAATCTCCAAATTTTCACTGTTGAATATTATAAAACAAAATCCCATTATGGTAAATACTCCCTTCAAGTCAATTCACTGCATTAGTATTG
This sequence comes from Triturus cristatus, assembly GCF_964204655.1. Classification (NCBI taxonomy): domain Eukaryota; kingdom Metazoa; phylum Chordata; class Amphibia; order Caudata; family Salamandridae; genus Triturus; species Triturus cristatus. The sequence continues at coordinate 499,038,161 of NC_140586.1, forward strand.
CTGTATGTGTTGAAATTAAACCTTTGAGATATTGTGCATATTAATGTATCAGCATATCTTGTACATCCTTAAAGGAGAAGGCGTTTTAGCATTCTCTAAAGAAAGTTACATGTATTCCAGGACTTACAGCAAACATGCGCACTGGCTTTTATTCACCTGTAAAACAACAGCACCAACATTTCAGTAGTAGGCACTTTTGCATGTTTATAGTATGTAGTGCAGATCTGGTGCAAACATCAATTATGTAAGCTATATTAGTGTTATTGTTTCATTTACTGTGGCATTCAACAGACTTGCTTTCAATTAAGGTCCGCTGTTACAAATAAAATAAAGATTATTAAACACAGTCATTCAATGAATATGTCCGCACAGTTCGGCATGGAAAACAAACAACTGCAAATAAGTTTCTTTACAAGAAGTATGTGCACTGCAGTGGCTCAATGGGTTGAGCAACTGCTGGGAAAATTAGTGTGCAATTGTTAAAGCCCAGACCGGGGCTCGGAAGACTACCTCCTCAGTTCATAGCTGCAATTCTTTAAGTAAAAATAAGAATAAAATGTAATAACACAACAAAGTTACGTGTGTGTGTAGAAATATGAAGGTTACTTCTCTTTCTGAAAAGAATTGCTGACGTGGCTGTGTTATTGTTATAAATTACAGCGTATGTGTATTTATAACTCTCCCCACCATATTTCAATAAATACACTACCCTTATGTAGGAAACTAGGATCTGCTTTTATGGTTACCCCCACGTTTTGCCTGGCTGCAATGAATCCCATCATGTTTGGTATCAAACATGTTGGAATCATACCCCGGTGTGGAGGTATGATTCCAAGCACTCAAAGAGCCCTCTGTTCGGCTCTGAGGGTTCCTAGTGCCAGCCTTCTAGACCAGGACAGCACAAAATGGTTGCCCCTTGGGGGGGCTGCAATAACTGAACACCTGTGCACAGCATCAAATTACAGTTTCAAAGGCTTGTTGGCTTACTTCCAAGAAAATCTTTGGGCTCCGAGTAGCCCCCACCTACAGCATCTCCAGTGACCAGAGTCTTTGTCCACACAGCATCGTTGTGCATCGTCACCTGCATCTTTTGGTGAGCTGCTTGAGATCCTCTCGTGACTCCAGTGCCTCTGGCCTGTGGGTCCATTTGAGGATCACCTTTGTTTCTTTTGGGCTCCCCTGATTGCTCGGGCTTGCCCTGACACCCCTGCTTGTGGTGAGCCCCCTGGACCTTCCTGGTCCCAACATTGCACCTTCTTTGACTTCTGCATGGTTTGCATTTGCCAAGGCTTGTTGGTGCTTTCACTGGACACCGACCCCCTCAGCACTCGACATCCGACATGGGCCAGCTCGTGCATGGCTCCTAGTCTTCCTCAGCATCGCCTTGTCCTCACAGCTGCAGAGTCAATGTCACCGTCAGCTCATCTGCAACTCCCGACATTGGTGGGCATTGGTCTTCCAGATCTCGGGGTCACTCCTGAGTGACATAGATTCTGTCTCCTCTGCATGCAGGTACCTCTCAACTAGTGTCCACCTTCGGATTCCACTGGACACATTCTGCTTCTTCAGCAGCGGCACTTTCCTGAAGTCCTCCATTGGGTTTGACAGTGGTTTCTGACACTACTTCACACCTATGCACCCGGCTTCCCTGCTGTAGGTAACGTGGGTACTAGGGTATCCACGGTTGCAACCTTCTGTCTTCCACAGGGTTTCTTCAGGGTCCTCTGGGAAGGGTCCTTAATCTTTAAAAATCCAACCATGATTTTCACGTAGACTTGTACGGAGCACACAGTCGTGTTCCCACACTGAACACGCTCTCCGTGGGGTTGCTAGTCACTCACCTTGGGTGGTTCCTTGGGTCCCCAGCACTTCTACATTCTCTCAACATTGTCTTGATCTGAGTCATGGTTCTTATACCACATTCTTAGTATATGGTTTGGTCCTCCCCTGGGGCCCACTGTGTATTTCGTGCTATTTACTGTATTTCTATGCAAAGTATTGTGTGAGTTGTGTTTATCTCTGGGTAGGAGATATCTAAATGTGTTAGAGACTATAATATAATAAATAAATACATTTATAAATACCTTGTGTGGTTCTTTTTCACTTAATCTATACTATAAGATTGCATTCTGGTAAAACAAGCTGCTTTACACTCCTTCTGGACTCTCCACAGCTACCAGTTAGAGAGGTTTCTAAGGTTGTATAAGACCTCTTAAATCACCATAAGGGTTGTCTGAACTGGTGCAGGGTGCCCACTTACATTAGTGGACATCATATACCAGGCCAGCTTCACACATTGGTGGCAGTGGTGGGATTCAAGCCTGCATTGTTTTACAAGATAAATCATTGTGTTGATTAATTGAAAAACCATCACTAATACTAGGCACATATAATACAAGTTTAGAATAGTAAGTTCTACTGAACTTAGGGTTGCGTAAGTCAAGGGTCTAGCACACCCTTTCTCTAACCTCAGAGAGATTAGTTCCCACTAGGTTAGATAGGTGCAACACCACACCTGACTTAGTATGTCTTCTAAAGGAGATGACAGTGGCTCTCTGCCCTCTGGATACAGTGAGCTTTCATTTCAAGAACTGAAAATCCTGTGTGCCTCTAGGAAGCTGAAGGCAGGGAAAAATGCCAACACTCAACACCTCCTAGAGGAGTTACTGTTAAATGACCTAAGGAAAGCCAGTTGGTCAGATGAACAGGAAAGAGTGGGTGAGCAGGGGACTCAAGATAGGCCAGGAGTGGGCCCCTCTATGACCTTCAATGTAACCCTGACCAGGTGGAGCCTGATGACTCTCACCTGGACAACTCAGATCTCCCAGAGGATACTACAGGTGGCCCAGAGGATGCCCCCTTGGTCCTCCTGGGAGAGTGCAGAGTAGACCAAGGAGGTCTAGATCCTCCTCTGCAGAATGTAATGCCTCAGAAAAGTCAGTAGGGACCTCCATGTCTAGTAAGGGGGACCACTCTTTTGATAGGGAATACCAACTTCTTGAACTTGAGAAAGCTAGGCTCAGGCAAGAGCAGTTGGCCCTTGACAAAGAGTCCCTAGAAGTCCAGAGCGCTAGGAAGAAATTGGGACTAGAGTCCCATGGTGGCAGCAACAGTGTCCCTAGAGTTAGAGAAACTTCTCATGACCATAGGAACCTGAGCAAGAGAGTCCCTCGCTACCATGTTAGGGATGACATCCACAAATGGATAACTGCTTTGGAGAGGGCCTGTAAAGTTTAGAAGGTCCCCAAGGGCAGTGGGCAGCTATCTTGTGGCTATCCTTTGCTGACAAAGGTAGAGATAAGCTCCTCACTGTTAGAGAAAAGGATGCTGATAATTACTCAGTGTTGAAGAGTGCTTTCATTGATGGGTTTGGCTTAACCACTGAACAATACAGGGTTAAGTTCAGAGACACTCAGACAGCACAAACCCAGGACTGAGTAGTCTTTGTAGATAGTGCCATTAAGGCTCTGGAAGGTTGGTTACATGGCAGCAAAGTGCAGGACTACCTAGGATTGTACAATTTGATCATGAGGAAGCAGATCCATAATAATTGTCAGAACCAGCTTTTGCACCAGTACCTGGTGGACTCTGATCTGACCTCTCCCCAAGAATTGGGAAAGAAGGCAGACAAATGGGTTCACGCAAGGGTGAAGCAGAAGAAACAGGGTAATTGCGGTGACCAGAAGTAGGATTCTTCAAAAACTCAAGATAAGGGTGGGAACAAGGGGGGTAAAGACAAGAGTTTTCTCAAGGGCCCCACAAACCTGCATCTGGGGGGGTCACAACATCCAAGAAAGGCAAGAAGAAACCTTGGTGTTGTATGTGTAAGGGAAAGACCCATTGGACAAAAGATTCTGATTGTCCTAAAGCCAAGGAAACTTCTACTACCACTGCCCCTAAGGCAACTGCAACCCCTAGCTCCAGTACAAGTAGTAGTAAAGCCCCCAAGGGATTAGTAGGGTTAACCTTGGGTTCTGAGATGGGTTCTGACTTAGTCAGGACTCCAGCACAGGTCTGTGATGGTGGCATAGATCTTGCCAGCTAACTGGTAAGTCCCACTAACTTAGGCAAGTACAGACAGCAGCCTTTAATAAATGAAAAAGAGGCAATGGCCTACAGGGACACAAGAGCCAGTGTCACTATGGTGATAGAGAATCGTGTGTCTCCTGACCAAATCATACTTGGACAAGTGTACCAAGTGACCAATGCTAGCAATGTCCGGACTGAACATTCCTTGGCAGTTGTGAATCTGAGCTGGGGAGGGGTAACTGGACCGTAGACGTAGAAGGTTATGGTATCTTCAGACCTACCTGTTTGTTGGGCAATAATTTGTAAACTTCAGCCTGGGCTGAAGTAAAGTTCAGGACTCATACAGAAATGTTGGGCATCTCTGCAAGTGTGTTTGCTGTGACAAGGGCTCAGGCCTAACAGCTTTCCACCAAACAGGCCCTGGATCCTGGAACAATGGACCAGGTGCCTTCCAAGAGAAGGAACAGGGGGGATAAGGCTGTGCCAACCCCACAGGTTCAGAGTGAGGATCAGTCTCTTGAGGGAGATGATCTTAGCCTCTGTAAAGGGACTGCCTCAGAGGAACTTAAGCCTGATCAGGTTAAGTTCATAGGGGACCTTCCAGAGCAGATTTGAGTTTGGGGCAGCAAACATGCCCCTCTCTTGAACCCCTCAGACAGCAAGCTGCTGCTGAGGGCTCATGGAATTTCAGTGGGTCCCATAGGATCTACTGGGATGAAGGACTTCTTTACTCAGAGGGTAGAGACCCCAAGCCTGAAGCCACCAGAGGTTGGTTATATCCCAGAAGTGTGGATATTTTCTCCTCACCTTTGCACTTGATATTCCTTTGGCAGAACACTTAGAGCAAAGCAAGACTTGGGACAGGCTTGTCCCTCACTTTCACAGGCCCCATATGTCTGAGGACACAAAGGAGTTTTGTCACTCCTGTGCCACTTGCCAATCCAGTGGTAAGTCAGGTGGCATATTGCAGGAAGGTCCTCATTCAATCCGGGCATATGTTTTCTCTGACACCCAGTCAAACTACCTGTGTGCCCATGAAGTGGACACAGGTGAGAGTCTGCCTGTTAAGATTAAAATCTACAGGCAGCCTGACCATGTCGGAGATTGCATCAGGACAGAGGTCCAAAAGATACTGAAGTTGGGAGTAATTGAGCCCTCAGATAGCCCTTGGGCTAGCCAAGTAGTCCTAGTACCTAAACCTCACACCAAGGGTGGAAAAAGAGAATGAGGTTTTGTGTAGACTACAGGGGTCTTAATGCAGTCACTAGGACTGATGCTCACCCAATTTCTAGACAACAATGTCTCAGGGGTATTTATTCAAAGGACAAATATACATATATGTGTGGTGACACAGTTAATTGTACAGGATTTAATCCATAGGGGAAAGAAACCAGGGAAACATTTCATGTGAATGTAGAATATATTTCATATAGTAGACATGTTGGACATATTAAACTTCATAAGTTCAAGCACATGGGTCAGTAGCACTGCGTTACATTAAATGACATGTAACCAACAAAATACTGTGTACAAGTGCTCGTGAAGCGTAGTGACAGCGCAAGTGACACATGACGTGGTATAGACAGTGAGGGCCTGATTCACAGAACTAACTTAAGACAAAATCCTAAACTTACTACTTTTGGTATTCACAGAAAGCATTTAGTAGTAGTAAAGTTAGGATTTTGTCTTAAGCTTGTCTTAAGTCTGTCTTAAGTCTGTCCTAGGTTTGTCTTAAGTTTGTCTCAAGACTGTCTTAAGTCTGTCTTAAGTTTGTCTTAAGTCTGTCTTAAGTCTGTCTTAAGTCTGTCTTAAGTCAAATTTAAGAAAACATCCTAACTTCACTACTACTAAATGCCAAATGCGAAGTGGGTCGCACACCGCTCGTCATACTAGCAAATAGCCCCATAGGATTCTGGAGGATGTAGTGACAGCGGCGGGTATACCTATGCCACGAGTAAAAAGTTTAAAATGCCATCCCTGGACACGTGTTTCGAGGTAATTGCCTCTCGTCAGCAGGGAGCAGGTACGTATGCGGGGTGCTGTAGACTGCCAAAAATTATCAGGTCTAGTACCTCTCACGGCGCGCGGGTGCGGGATCCGGGCTCGTCAACCCATAGCTCAGGGAGCTTTAAATACAATATGCGAAGTGGGTCGCACACCGCTCGTCATACTAGCAAATAGCCCCATAGGATTCTGGAGGATGTAGTGACAGCGGCGGGTACACCTATGCCACGAGTAAAAAGTTTAAAATGCCATCCCTGGACACGTGTTTCGAGGTAATTGCCTCTCGTCAGCAGGGAGCAGGTACGTATGCGGGGTGCTGTAGACTGCCAAAAATTATCAGGTCTAGTACCTCTCACGGCGCGCGGGTGCGGGATCTGGGCTCGTCAACCCATAGCTCAGGGAGCTTTAAATACAAAATGCGAAGTGGGTCGCACACCGCTCGTCATACTAGCAAATAGCCCCATAGGATTCTGGAGGATGTAGTGACAGCGGCGGGTACACCTATGCCACGAGTAAAAAGTTTAAAATGCCATCCCTGGACACGTGTTTCGAGGTAATTGCCTCTCGTCAGCAGGGAGCAGGTACGTATGCGGGGTGCTGTAGACTGCCAAAAATTATCAGGTCTAGTACCTCTCACGGCGCGCGGGTGCGGGATCCGGGCTCGTCAACCCATAGCTCAGGGAGCTTTAAATACAAAATGCGAAGTGGGTAGCACACCGCTCGTCATACTAGCAAATAGCCCCATAGGATTCTGGAGGATGTAGTGACAGCGACTACTACTAAATGCCTTCTGTGAATACCAAAAGTAGTAGGACACACTTAAGACAGACTTAAGACAAAATTAGGACAGACTTAAGACAGACTTAAGACAGACTTAAGACAAACTTAGGACAGACTTAAGACAGACTTAAGACAAAATCCTAATTTTACTACTACTAAATGCCTTCTGTGAATACCAAAAGTAGTAGGACAGACTTAAGACAGACTTAAGACAGACTTAAAACAGACTTAAGACAAACTTAGGACAGACTTAAGACAGACTTAAGACAGACTTAAGACAAACTTAGGACAGACTTAAGACAGATTTAAGAAAGACTTAAGACAAAATCCTAACTTTACTACTACTAAATGCCTTCTGTGAATACCAAAAGTAGTAAGTTTAGGATGTTGTCTTAAGTTAGTTCTGTGAATCGGGCCCTGAGAATGGTGGGCGCAACAACAAGTGAGATAAAACAAAGATTTACATGTTCAGGATACCACGACAATAAATGATAAGAGAATTCAATTTAAATGAGCAGGGTATCCGAGGGTAGGCGCGCCCAGTGTTCCACTGTGGGAGTCGACGGCGTTTCAGCCTGCAGAAGTCTTAGGCCATCATCAGGACCAGGTTACATTAATTAAATTGAACTGCTGGGGATAGAAGAATAAATATGTATCTGAATTAGGAGCAGGGGCTGTGTTATCACAACTGAATGCAGATGGCCAGGATCAACCAGTAGCTTGTATCAGCAGAAGGTTGACCCCCAGAGAGAAATGTTGACCCCCAGAGAGAAATGTTGGTCAGATATTGAGAGGGAGGCCTTTGATGTGGTCTGGGCCCTGAGAAAGTTGAGGCCATACTTGTTTGGTACTCACTTCATTGTTCAGACAGACCATAAACCCCTCTTATGGCTTAAACAGATGAAGGGTGAAAACCCCAAACCTTTGAAGTGGTCAATTTCCCTTCAGGGGATGGACTATACAGTGGAACATAGACCTGGGAGTAACCTGTTGCAATTAAAGAAAGCTAGGTAGTCCAGGGATGTGGTCCAAGATAATAGCTTTATTCCTTAAGAAGGATCCACAACAAGTTCAAGCTAGGCCTTGATTGATATCCAATAATGCCCCACCAGGAGCAGCCTCCCTGCTGCTCAGCCCATCTCACCAACTGATCTTTGCTTCCACTCAAACCCACTCAACATTCCGATGACATCACACAGACTGAGCAGCAAGGCAAGGACAGCAACAGAGAGTAGATGCATTATAAACTTCCTAGATTACAACACATCCCCCCCTCATCAAATTAGTGAAAATATGAACATGCAAAAACAATGTACTTTTGTGCAAATTGTGAAGATAGTAAAATGCAAAAACAAAGTACATTATGCAACAAGGCCAAATAAATAAACTGTGCGAAGATAGAAAAACACACATCCCAAAAACCAATGAGCTTCAAGTAAAAACTTGAAAAGGGTAACATTGGATCCCCTGACAAACAAATCAAGATGATAAAAAGATAAACAATTTCTACGCGTGCGCTCCCATGACGCACAGACCAACCATTCTCACCAAGTAACCTATTAAAGGGTACAACCAGACATACGTCTGAGAAGGCTCACATTAGGAGTCTTCTAACGTGCATATTGATAACACGCAGACCAACACCTCACACAAGGTACCACTAACCCAAAGGTAAAACCAGACAGTAAAGTCTGAGAAGCCTTGACAAAGGTCTTCTAATGTGCGCACCCACCACGCACAGGCCAACACTTCACACAAATAACCAACACTCATGGGTAAAACCAGACAGGTAAGTCTGAGAAGCCTTAGTAAGGATCTTCTTACGTGCGCACCCATAACACACAGACCGACACCTCACACGAGGCAACCACCAACTCATGGGTAAAACCAGACAGGTAAGTCTGAGAAGAATTAACACAAAGGTCTTCTTACGTGCGCACCCATAACACACAGACCGAGACCTCACTCGAGGTAACCACTAACAAATGGTAAAACCAGACAGGTAAGTGTGAGAAGACTCACATTAAGAATCTTCTAACGTGCGTACTCATACACACAGACCAACACCTCGCACATGGCAAAGTTAACAAAACATACACTAACACAACCAAATACACTATACTCACTCTTTCCCTCTTATTCACGCAAAGACAAAACAAAGACACTACACAACTCTCGTGAGAGAAACTAAACATTCATGACAACCACCCTACAGGGTGTCAAACCTAATTAAACCCACAACAAAGAACAGCGACAGGACTAGGGATAAAATATACTCCCCCTACTGCATACTCTTGAGACACAACAGCACTCTCCCTCTTCTGTATAAGCTTGCACAACAAGATACAGAAATGGAATTTTGTAAACCGGGTTCAAACACATTAAAAAGAAAAATAAACAAAAACATACTAAGGTTCCAAACCCCACACAACAGTCACCCTGTAAATCCACCACTGAGCCAACCCCATAAACAGCGACCACCCCACCAACAATAAACTAGTAATAAAAAGGAAGTCTCTTGCGCCGGTGAGCGATCACTCACCCGAATTCTCTGTCCCAAAATACTTCCACTTCAGCAGTTCACCAGCAAACAGAGCGATCAACTTCGCACACGAAAACAGGAGGATCCTTGATAAACCAACAAAATCTCCACTTCAAAAGGATTCGAAGTTGACAAAAACGTGCTGACAGGCAATGCGCCGATGAAAGACCTGACGTGGTTGGCAAAGCAGAAGAAATACACGATGATCCGCCAATCGTAAAATGGCGGCACGTAGCGTTAGTTAAACGCAAGCCAGCGTCACGAACACCGCAGACGTCATCATACTGTTTGAGGAACTCCAAGCAACGCTACACTCAGGTAAGATATGCGCGCGTTCAGGGGAAGAATGTTACGGTTTCAAAATGAAGCGCATAGCAACGGTCGCAGGCAACCCAAGCCACGCAGTAGAGCGACCCATACTGTTTTGCAGTCTCACCCAAATGCCCTGGGCTCCGTATGCTACGGTTTAAAAATGAAGCGCACAGCAACGGCAGGCAGAGCAGCCAACACCTTATTCCACCCTGTAATGCGATCGCCTCACATATACTCCGGGGCTCGATCTCTGCCCCTGATGATCACAAGTGACGGTCCGATCATACCATCCAAAACAAAGCTACACGGCAGACTTGAGAATTACACTTTGCCGGTTAACAGCACAAGCACCATGCAAAATTCGTGCTGCATGTCATCCGATGATCTCGTCGCGTTGGGGCCAAGCACAAATGTCACCACTGGGGCCCGAAAAAAAAAAATACTCTCAAACACCACACCAAGACCGTGGTGGTTCCAGATCCAAATCAGCTAACTGCTTAGGGTGTCATCTTTTCCAATACACATTACAGGAAGACAGTCTTAAACAAACTGGCACTTACTGGTTGGGGCGACCGATGGAATGGTCACTGGTGGGGCATTTGGGTGCCAGGTTTGTCCACAAATCGTAGTTCCTTCAGTTTCTCCACAGATGATTCACTAACAGTGATTTCTTCACTTTTAAAAGTCCAATCAGCACGCAGGTTCTTCTAACTCGTCGCCAGTGTTGCAATTAAAGAAAGCTAGGTAGTCCAGGGATGTGGTCCCAGATAATAGCTTTATTCCTTAAGAAGGATCCACAACAAGTTCAAGCTAGGCCTTGATTGATATCCAATAATGCCCCACCAGGAGCAGCCTCCCTGCTGCTCAGCCCATCTCACCAACTGATCTTTGCTTCCACTCAAACCCACTCAACATTCCGATGACATCACACAGACTGAGCAGCAAGGCAAGGACAGCAACAGAGAGTAGATGCATTATAAACTTCCTAGATTACAACATAACCATGCCAACTTTACACACCCAGTAGATAAGGGGTAGGAGGAAACGCCCCACTCCGACCTCCTAAGATACAACTCTTCACACACATAGAAATGGGGCTGCGCAAGTAATGTCGCTGTGATATAGAGGACAATTAGTCGGAGACAAGCTCACCTTGACGAACGTGTGACTATAGGGAGCTGTCCTCGCTCCCCGCCAGTTCAAGCACTGTTTTTAATGAAACTCGGAATCTCACTGGAAGTAAGTTACTCAACCCACTAGACCTGAGCATTTACTCGGATTGTGACTACGCTCTACACCATAAGTAAGGAGGTAGGTAGAGTGTCTAAGGGATCTATTTTTCTTAGTCCTGATGAAAGCTGGGGACATCGCATGTCGACAGTTTGCAGATTGGAGGGGTAGGTGGTTCATTAAAGCCCACCATACCACCATCCACTGGTTTTTGGATGACCTTTTTAATCTGACCAGGGAGTCCATCATTAAAGGTTTTTCTTGGAGATCCCTTGGTCAGTTTTAAGTATTTTCTCTGCACCCTTCTTTTGATCCCGTACTGTTTTACTATTTGTTTGTTATGTATCCCCCTCCCTATTGCTCCACCTCCAGCATTGGCTTGCGTGGAGGTGTGTTAGCAGCCCTATGATGAAGCATGCCACAAATTTCTGTGGGTGAGGGCAGTATTAAAAACTTGTGTGTTTTTTCCTGTATATCACAGCAACATTACTTGCGCAACCCCATTTCTGTATGTGTGTAGAGTAACCATGCCAATGCAGATGTATTCTCCAGATATTTCCACTTACAAAATGAAGGCTCAACTGGGCAAGGTCAAGTCTCATCTTTTGGGGGGGGGTTGTGTAGGAAAGTAGGATCTGATTTTATGGTTACCCCTACTTTTTGCCTGGTGCTAAGCTGTTATTGACTAGTCTGACTGGGATCCTGCTAATCAGAACCCCAATTTATCTGCTTTCTCCCTTAAATTGTTGTGTTCAGTACTTCGGTACACCATAAACGGTGTGGGAGGTAAGATTCCAAGCACTGGAAGAGCCCTCCGTTAGGCTTTCAGTGTTCCCGGTGCCAGTCTTCTAGACCCGGCACAAAATGGTTGCTGCTGACTAGAGACACGATTCTGTCTTCCTGCTGCTGAGCCAAGCTCGAGCAGGGGAAGGCAGAACATTAGGAATCCTGTCATAGAGGAGGTGTGGCCACCTCCCAGACAAGATTTAGTGTATTGGGGACGGGTTTGTGCACTTGCCAGTGTCACTCAGTCTGCATGAGGGGCACATTTGGTGTCCCCATGCATAGTCCAGTTCAAACCAGCTCTTGGAGCCGTTGGCTCCCGCTCTGGCACAAAACTGGACAAAGGACAGGGGAGTAACCTCCCCCTATCCAACCCCCCCCCCCCCTTGGGAGGATCCCCTGAATCCTCCCAACCCTTTTCTTAGGGTACTTAAGGGCTTACCTGTGGGTGGGTCCCTAGATTCATCGTGGGACAAAATTCAGATCAGACACCACTTCTTTTTCTACCGCCTGGGTACTCTGGACTTCGCTGGACTTCGTTGAGGCTCGACTTCATTCCCCTTCCAGCCTGTGCACCATGCGGGAACCTTCCAAGGTCTGTGGGCAACAAAGACACCTAAAGTAATCTCCCTTGAAGTGAAGGAGTCACTTTCCTGCATTCTCAGGCACCTCAACTAAGTCGACCGGTCTGCTGATCCTGAGCTCCTCCGGACTCCAGAAGGTTCTGCAACACAGGGGATGTATGACGTTACAACGCATGCTGTTACAACGCATGCTGTTACAACGAAAGTTTTACAACGCGAGTGCATTGACAACACAGGACATTACAACGCAAGTCTTTACATCGACTTGCACTAGATGGCGTGCTAACATTAAAAAAGTGTAATTTACTATTCCAACTCCAGTCCACGTAACAGTAGGGAAGGTGTTGGGATAGTAAACTACACTATTTTTAATGTTAGCACGCCATCTAGTGCAAGTCGATGTAAAGACTTGCGTTGTAATGTCCTGCGTTGTCAATGCACTCGCGTTGTAACAGTTTAGTTGTAATGGTAGTGCGTTGTAAAAGTTGCGTTGTAAAGGTTGTTCCCCCAACACAGGTGGTGGTTCTCCACAGCTCTCAAGGCCTGCCCTGCCCTGCCCTCTCACCACGTTTGAGGCCAGTATCCCTTGTTGGGCTGCAATAACAGAACCCCTGTGCACCATGTCAACTTGCAGTTGCAAAGGCTTGTTGGCTTCCTTCCAAGAATCCTTCCAAGAAAATCTTCGGGCTCCAAGTAGCTTCCACCTCAAGCATCTCCAGTGGCCAGAATCTTTGGTCACACCAGATCGTTGTGCATCATGGCCTGCATCTTGTGGTGAGCTGCATGAGGTCACTGATCCTGGCCCTCACAGCTGCAGAGTCAAGGTCACCGTCAGCTCTCCTGCAACTCCCGACATTGGTGGGCATTCGTCTTCGATCTACGGGTCACTCCTGATTGACATAGTCTCTGTTCCCTCTGCTTGCAGGTACCTTTCTACTAGAATCGACTTTCGGATTCCACCGGACCCTTTCACCTTCTTCAGCAGCGGCACTGTCCTGAAGTCCTCCATTGGGTTCGATGGCGGTTTACGAAACCACTTCACACCTATGCACCCGACTTCCCTGGTGTAGCTTTTGGCATGTGAAATCGACCATTACTCTGTACATCTGGAAGGAAACAATGCCCCACCCGTAGTGCTAGGGTATCCATGGGTGGGGTGGCTCTCCAACCTACTGTCTTCCACAGAGTTTCTTCAGGGTCCACTGGGAAGGGCCCTTAATCTTTAAAAATCCAACTGCGACTTACACGTAGACTTCTACGGAGCACTCAGTCGTGTTCCCACAGTGCACATGCTCTCTGTGGAGTTCCTAGTCACTGACCTTGGGTGGTTCCTCGGGTCCCCAGCACTTCTATGTCCTCTCAACCTTGTCTTGATACGAGTCGTGGTTCTTATACCACTTTCTTATTACATGGTTTGGTCCCCCCCTGGGGCTCAATGTGTGTTTCGTGCTTTTTACTGTATTTCTATGGAAAGTATTGTGTGCATTGTGTTTATCTCTGGGTAGGGGATATCTAAAGGTGTTAGCGAGTATTATATTATAAATATATATCTTTATAAATACCTTGTGTGGTTCTTTTTCACTTAATCAATACTATAAGTTTGCATTCTGGTAAAACAAGCTGCTTTACACTCCTTCTGGACTAAGCCTGGAGGCTGCTCTCCATAGCTACCACTTAGAGAGCTTTCTAAGGATGTCTTAGACCTCTTAAATCTGTCTGTCTGGTTGTCTGGAATGGTGCAGGGTGCCCACTTACATTAGTGGACATCATATACCAGGCCAGCTTCTCACACCTTACATAAAAAAATAGGAGAAAGAAAAGCATTCATTATTAAGAATAACCAATGAATGGAAACGGGCTAAAAAAGAAAAATGTTGACAGCTCAGTAATTCCTAAGATGGGCTCTGGCCGTTCCGTTTTTGCAGAAAGATAATCATCGTAAAAACACAACCCTTTTATTGCATAAAAACATTGTAATAATGGACAGTACATCAGAAAAATAGCAAAACACGTACATAACATCATTACCAACTCAAAAAGTGATCAGTTAATATCTATAGTACGAGGGCATTAAAAAACAATCAGAAATGCAAAGAAAAAAAGCACAAAACACAACCAACACAAGGAAGAGCGAAAAACACACACACTGTGAATACATTCTGCAAACACAAACAAAACTTACATTCTGAAAAGCAAGCAACGATAAAATGGAATGGCCAAAAGCAATTGAGCCCCCTAACCTCCTGGACACTCTCCGGCGGTGAGCACCTCGGCAGAAGGAGAGGCCGGTAAAGTGGGCGATTGGACAGCTTCCCGCAGCGCTTTCCCCCTGCCCAGGGCTGCAGTGGGGGATCGGCGGCACTACCAGGCCGTGTGGGGAGGGGTTGAGGGATCCGCCATCTGTTCCCCCTCCTTTTCACCCCCCCCCCCCGGGCCATCCTCATCGGCGGCCGCTCGGATCTTGGCCCCGCACGCAGGAGACATCGTGGGACGGCAACAGCGGCAGCTATGCAGCGCGGCCTGTAACAAGATCAGAGGGGGAGATACGGCGGCCGGGCCACGCAGGTGAGGAGAGACGTGGAGAGGCGGGAGCTGCGGCCCACGATTGAGTCCCCTTGCCATCGGGACACACTCCGGCGGTGAGCGCTTCAGCGGAGGGGGAGGCCAGCGACGTGGGCGATTGGACAGCTCGCCGCAGCGCATTCCCCCCTACCCAGGGCTGCAGCGGGGGATTGACAGCACTACCGGGCCGCGTGGGGAAGGGGTAAGGGATCCGTCATCTGTTCCCCCCACTTTTCTACACCCCCCCCTCGGGACAACCACATCGGCGGCCGATGTGACTGCGTGGGCCCTGAAGTTGCTGGTTGCTGCTGTCCGCAGTTGGGATACACAGTTTGGGGCGTGCTTGGGCCCCCCCTATCGTCCCAAGGCACGATCACATTGGCGGTCAGCCGGACCGCGCGTGCGCCGCGGGGGCCCCTGATCAGATTCGGGCCCTTGGGGTGGCTCGCCGGCCCTGGTTCAGGGGCGATTCCCTAGAGGCGCCGGTTTGGGGCTCAGGTCGGACTGTGTGGGCCGGTCCCGAGGTGATCACTGCTTCTGCGCCTTGCCCGGCTTTTCCTGGACCTGCGGGGGGACCCCAGAGGGCAGCCATGACAAGGTACAAAGGTGGCAGCGGTTCGACCAGGCATGGGCCCATCGATAAATTCACTGGCCCGGGAGCGGCGGCTGGTGCCCCTGGGGGCCAGTCAGAGGCCATACCGGACAACGCAGCCCTCATGACGGCTATCACCCAATCCAGAGACATGTTAGATGCCAAAATAGGGGCAGTAGGGTCGGACGTTACGCTGTTGCGGCAAGATTTACGCAATGCAGTGTCCCACATCACCGAAGCCGAGACCCGTATCTCTGGAGTAGAGGACGACGTCGCGATATTGAAGCAGAAGGTGGCTACTATGGAGACTATTCAGAAGGGCCTAGCGCTTCGAGTCGAGGATGCAGAGGGACGGGCCCGGCGCAATAACCTTCGCTTTGTTGGATTTCCAGAGGGCTGTGAAGAGGGCAACATGGAACGCTTTCTCACGCAATGGCTGGAAAGCTGGCTCCCCCCGGAAGCCATGTCCTGGTGTTTCGTCGTGGAGCGGGCCCACAGAGCACTCATGCAGAAGCCCCAGCTGGGGGACCGCCCACGGTTAGTTATAGCGAAGCTCCTGAACTATCTGGACTGCGATGCCATACTGAAGCAGGCTCGAGCTAAAGAACCTCTGCTCTACGATAATGTGTGAATTCTAATCTTTCCTGACTACACACGGCAAGTGCAGCAACAGCGCCAATCGTTCATGGCCGCAAAGGCCCACCTGAGAGACGTCAAGCTCCCATATGCCCTTCTGTTTCCGGCTCGCCTGAGGGTGGTATACCGTTCCCGCACTCACTTCTTTGACACTCCGGAGGAGGTCTTCAAATGGACAGATGAAACAGTGCGGGTGAGGGCACACACGCCACCCGGGAGGGAGTCGGATCATCGAGCGAGGCAGCCCGGAGGGGTCCTCGGGGACAGCAGCAGAGGGGCAATAGACGATCACGATCCCGGCAGCGCTCCTTGTCCTGCGGGGCCTCCTCTCGGGGGGGCCCTACTCCTGGGACACAGACATTGGAACCCTAACATTTGCAGTTAATGTGGTGCTGTGGAGTTTTTGGTCTGGTGAATACTCAGATGAATAATCTTCGGGGGAATCTTAACGTGGGCTGGTTCTCCGCCAGACTCATGCTGGTTTGGGTCATGCCCGGAGGGCATGGGCTGTAAGTTGGGGATCCATTGGTTGGGGCGGGGATTGAGAGCTAGCCCTGCCGCAACAGATATTTCAGCGTTCTTGAGGTATGGGGTGGGGGGTTTGTTGGGGGGGGTTGGTATAAGGTTACGAGTTGCACTTCCGCTATGGGTCCGCTGTTCTACACTCACACACTGCCACGGCCTACTGTCTGTTATACAGGAGGATCCACCCCCTTATGGCTAGCGTGCTCAATAGAGGTCAGGTAATTCCAGATACCCTCCGCATTATAAGCTGGAATGTGTGTGGGGCCCTAGACAAAATCAAATGCGGGGCTATACTTCACCAGGCAAGGAGGGCTAGAGCCAATGTCCTTATGTTGCAGGAGACTCACCTTATGGGTACGAAGACCCTCTGCTTGCAGTGCTATGGGTTTCAACAGGTCTTTCATGCCGGGTTTACGAGGGATTCAAGGGAAGTAGCGATCCTGGTGCACTGCAGGGTCCCTTACATACATGCACAACAGTGGACCGACACGCAGGGGTGCTATTTGTTTATCCGGGGCAAGATTGGAGTATATGCCCCCCCCTTACAGTGGACACTCGTGGAGAGGTTACTTACCCTATGGGTCGATATACCTGATGTGTTGTCCGTGGTGGGTGGGGACTGGAATTATGTTATGGATCTGGTTAGGGATAGGAGTAGAGCTGGGGGTGGACCAGGGAGTGGCCATCCCACGAAATTACACTTGTTGGTGACAGGCCTTGACTGGGTCGATGTATGGCGGTGCATTCACAGCGATAGCCAGGAGTTCACATACCTCTCAGCGGTCCATAAGTCCTTCTCCAGGCTTGACTACCTCTTTGTTCCCCGGGCGGTGGTTGGTAGGGAGGCATCGGCTGAGATCTTGCCCCGCGTCTCTCGGATCATTCCCCGGTGTCCCTTGAGCTCCTTATGGGCAGGGGGCAATAACCATTTCGGTGGCGCCTCTCAGTGTGGCACATACAGAACGACGATTACGGGACACATATGAGCGATGCTATTGCCCAATACATAACCTTGAATGAGGGGTCTGTCTCTAGAGCCGAGATTCTATGGGAGGCACTGAAGCCTACCCTGCGGGGGGTAGACATATCCTGGTGCGTGGCTGCCCGCAGGAAGTGCAGGGAGGAGGTGGTCATAGAGGCACTTGAGCGTCGCAGTCGGGAGGCGGGGGGGTCAGTATGTGAGACAACTGCTCCTTGCTCAACAATCCTGCTCTGCTCTCCTGATGGACGAGGCCCGCCAAGTTTCGCTGGCAACACGTAGCAGGTTATGCCAATGGGGACACAAGTCCGGCAAGATGCTGCATCGACTTTGTCAGGGCACTTTCCACTCCGAGGCCCTATTCTGGACCAAGCGGGCATACTGATTACAGACCCTATTGCTATAGAGTTTCGCTACATATTACGCGGATCTTTATGCCCCCCAAGAATGTTTGTCGGCGTCCTCCATAGATAAATTCACAGCCGATCTACCGCCCAAAACGGTGTCGGATGAGGTGCGTGATCAGTTGGAGGTACCCCTGACGGTCGAAGAGCTGGGCACGGCCCTAAGTGAGCTCAATTCTGAGAAGGCGCCTGGACCCAATGGGTTCCCGAGCGAATTATTCGACGCTATAATATACAGCTGGCCCCTTACTATCGGGTGGTGGTAGAAGAGACCCGGGAAAAGGGCCTTCTCCCCCCGGACGGGAGGCATACGGAGGTGGTGGTGTTCCATAAGCCCGGCCGGCCCCCGGAACAACATGCCTCATATCGCCACATCTCTCTCTTAAACGTGGAGGCCAAAATTCTGACCAAAGCATTGGCCAACCGCCTCCTGCCCCATATCTCCGCACTTATACACCCCGACCAGACTGGGTTCATGCACCAGAGGGCGACCAGGCATAACATAAGGCGGGCACAGGTGGTGGCTATTCAGCAGATGGGGAAACCAGCGGCACTTCTCTTAGCTGAAATGGACAGGGCGTTTGATTCCCTGAACTGTGTATATTTATTTGCATTGTTGCACAGACTCAATCTTGGCCCACGTTTCCTTTCTTATCTATGGCTCCTATATACGGATCTGACGGCGTCGGTACGGGTGGCAGGTGCGGTCTCTTCCACCTTCTCTATTAGTCGACGCACACGGCAGGGGTGACCCCTGTTTCAAGGTATATATTCGCCCTGGCTATGGAGCAGTTGGCGGCGTGGGTGCGCATTGATGCGCAGATCCGGGGATTCGAGTGGGCTCCGGACCTGTCCGACAGGATCACACTGTACGCGGATGATGTCCTCTTCTTCCTCACGGCAGTGGACAGGACGGGGCCACGACTCCTGTGGATCATGCAGATATTTGGGGAGACATCAGGTCTCTATATGAATCCCCGCAAATCCACACTATGGGCTCTGGGGGATCGGACGAGCATTGGCACATGGGCGTCCACGGTCCAGTTGGTGGTGGGAGGCCTGTACTTAGGGGTGTTTCTTTCGGACGTGCCGGCTATCTCCTGGGAGCGGAACCTGGTCCCGGTATGGGAGTGAGTCCTTGCTGATCTTAAATCCTGCCATAGCGATGCGCCTTCGTCTCGTCCAGTTTAAGTATCTGCACAGGGTCTATTTTACCCGGGCTCGACTGTGGCGAGCGGGTTTGATTGCCTCCCTGGAATTTCTTTGATGTGGTCGGGAGGAGGGCACGTTCATATATACTTTCTGGTGGTGCCTTTCCCTAGATCGTTTTTGGAGAGGGGTGTTTTCCTGCCTCTCGGAGGTCTTGGGGTGGGAGCTCCCACGCACACCGCGACTGGCCCTGCTTCACGTTATGGAAGGAATAGGGGGTAATGTCTACAAACGACATCTCATGCAACTGGGCCTCACATTGGCGAAGCGAGAAATTGCCAGGGCGTGGAAGGCGCTGCTGGCCCCCTCGGTGGCTGCATGGAAGAATGGCTTGGACTTGTGTATGGGGCTAGAACAGCCTATTTTTGTGGCCAGGGGATGCCCATGCAAGCACTACAAAATATGGAAAAGATGGGCGGATTACCGGGGTATGTGGCTGGAGCCCCCAGCCGTTGTAGAGGCTCATAAATTGGGATAATTTCTGGTGCATATGGGGTCTGTGGAGGTGTTGGGGTGGGGGGGACCGGGGGTGTGTGTGCTATCATGCTAGAACTACTTTGCTCTGTATAAAGGCTGTGGGCAGGACTATGCGGACTCTGTGTGACTTCGGGGGGAGGGGCGAGGGAGGGAGGGAGTTGGGGGGGTTCTGTATTATTTGGTATGCTTTTGTTATGCATTTCGATGTCATTCACAAAAGTCGAGTGCTCCCGTGGTAATGTCTGCCTTGATTCTGCAGATGTCTCTGGTGTGCAGAGCCCTGCGATGTATGCGCAATTTGACAAATAAAATATGTTTTAAAAAAAAAAAAGTAAGACAGGCACCAAACACACACATTCTTAGCACTCTAAATGATGGAAACACAATAAAACATTAAATTGTACCAAGCAAAAAACTTAAAAAAGCGGGTAAATGGAAAGGTGTGGAATTGAAACAAGTTAGAAATGCTGCACAAGCTCAAAACATATTAAAAGTAAAAAAAGCAAACAAGGAATAAAAGAGAAAGCATATAAGTAGAACCACAAAATGGGACCAAGACAAGCTACAAAGACATGCACTGTTAATGAATGCTGTAAGCAGAAGAAACAAACACTATGGAGGAAGCAGCAGGCAGGGCAAGTAGGAGGGGGAAGAAATAGTACCTGAATTACCTCGGGAGCAGCGGATCGGCACTGATTAAGTTTGATAAATCTGTGCTTTGTCCATGCTTCACAGAAAGGATCAGAAATGACATTTGGCCAGCACTGGCCAATTAAAGTGGCTGCAAAAAAGAGGGATGCTGCAGCCAACAAATAGTAAGCAATGGGTGGGTTTCAAGCCCCTTTTTGTATACAATAGTGTCTTGCAAGCGAGACACATCCTCTCGAAGGCTCGACCCGCACAGCATGTAAACGTGCAGGATGCGAAAGAGTGGCAGAAAGCCACATGTCATTCTGCAGCACCATTTCTAGACACTGAATCCATGATTTTAGAAATAAGGTAAAATATTCAAGTAACTTTGGTAAGTGCTTAAAATCAAATGTAGATCACTTTATTGGAATATTTGAGGAGCTGAATGATTAAAAACTACTATAATTTCCCACCTAATTCACATCGAAACGTGCTTTAAGCATAGAAATACAGAGATGTCAAAAAAGTATCAACGCTTTCTATTTTGACTTACTTTCTTTCTATACAAATTTACAACGTTCCTTCTGTGAGGAAAAACATGTTGACCAACGGATTGAAATAAGGCTTGAACATAATTTTGATTGCAATATTAACTCAGAAGAAGTAATGTCTATTGAATATAGCAGCAAAGACATAGGAAATATTGCAATCTCCAGATCCATGAAGGCTGGTGGAAAAAGCCAGCCTTCTGATGCAATGCTCAAAGTCCCTTCATCTCATCCAGGATACAGGTTAAATGCTGAGCTGAGTGTGTTTTTTGGACAAAGCAGTTTGGTTGAAGTCTGTGACTGTGGTCATCTATTTACTAACTGTCACTGTCTACGGATCAAGATTTCAAAAAAGATTATGCAGTTAACAAAGCAAGAAATGAGCATGTGGTTATCAATCATGAAAAGAATCAAACAAACTCTGGGCCAGATTTATGAAGCACTAACAGTCGCAATATTTTTTGCTATGTAGTGATGCCATATTAGGAGTCTTTTAAGATTTTCTGACCCTTAAAATGGGATTCCAAATAGATACTGATTTGATGTCTGGAAGGTGTATGTTGTAGCCGTCCCTCCAAATCCAAAATTGGTATTATGTGGATCAATGTTTTGCAACTTAAATCTGGTAGCAACATTTTGAATGTTACCGCCCTCTAAGTTGGGGTAGTAACCCAGTCAAATTCACTTGTGAATTTTCAAATAAAGAAGATTGTTGGGAGGTAGTCCACTGGACCACTGCCAATTCTAAAAAACATTTTTTTTAAATATGGTTTTCTGATATTTCATTAAACTCAAACAAAAAGTGCATTATTACCCAAAATTATATCCATGAGAGTTTGGTAGCTTACCATGTAACACAATAACTCTCTGTTCACACAAGCTTTGCTTTGGTCCCATTCATATATAAGCCTACAAACATGCATGGTAGGAACAAAAGGGTCCAAACCAAGGAATTCTATTGATGTATAACAAATATGTTATCCAGTATAAACAGGTATTGGCCACATGCCATGCCTGTGGGGAAGCATTTATTAATATTGAGAAAAGAATACAGTTTATAGTAAAATGTGCAGAATTAACGGGTAGATTTTAATGAAAAATAAAATGCATTTTATTGCAAAAATTGTAGTAAGCAACCATATTTACTCGTACTAGGCCTCAAATAACTGAAGCAACATCGCCTAACAAGCTGGCAGGACTAGAAATGCTTAAAGGTGCATGAAATATTTATTTCCTGGCCTTTCCATGCACATGTTTTTTCCTAATAAATAATAGTTGTTAAATGTTTTCATCTAACTCTGCAAAACGTTTCTACATACACAAAGATCCCTGTTAACTGATGATTAGAATGTGTAATTTAGTCAGGTAATGAAGAAGTTCATATATGAAAATACAGCATTTCTAAGGGGAAGGAATGGTCTGAAAGTCTAGGAGAATTAACATTGTATTTGATAAGAAATTTTTCACTCAACATTGTTGTCTGTAGGCTAAACTTGCAAGTCAATTAGCCTAAAAAAATCAATGTGAATAGAGTGCAAAGTGCCTCGTAACTAACAATCCAATAAGTAGTATAACGGCCAAAAACTCAATTCTCAAGACCTCCTAAAAAATCAATGTTCTGGGGCAAAGATAACACTGAACAGTATTCAAGTGAAGCTTTTGGGTGCTAATATTGACTCCAGCTACTCAATATTTGAGCTTTAGGGGACTTCAGGTGGTCCAGAGCGCTGCCGCTAAACGTAATAAAAAAATACTGTTCCGCATGCCACTGCTTGAAGGAATTACATTGGCTACCAGTCCAACAGAGAGCTAACTTCAAGCTCCTCTGTTTTGCGCATAGAACCTTGCATAAAAAAGGACCACACATCCTCAAGATAAATTACATTTTCACATCCCTTCGCGTAACCTGAGATCATGTCACCAAGCTCTCGCCTCAATCAAGCGCACATCCAAGGTCAGAATGGGCGACCGGTCCTTCTCCAAATTAGCCGCGGTCCTTTGGAACAGCCTACCCCTTGACCTTCGCCTGACAGACAACTACCTGTTGTTCAGGAAAAAACTGAAAACCACTCTGTTTCCTAGATACTGATCTTACCATCGTTCAAATTGCACTGTACTCTAATCTGTCCCAGCGCCGTGGTGTCCCTTAGGACGATTGATGCCCTTTACAAATACCATAAAATACAAATACAAATAAGGTACCTAGGTGACAGTGAATGTACAATTAAAGCTATTAAAATAATCAGAACTTAATACATGTTTTTGTTGAGTTGCTTGAAATATTGATACAATGTGCACTGACCTCAAGTTTCCATGTGGATTTCTGCTGTTCTTTCTGCTCATGCATTGTGCAGCTGTACATTTTACTTACCATGCAGTCACTTGTTTTCCCTTGAAACATTTATTCCTGTGATCGTATTGTGCTGTCTAGAAGGCTCAACACTGGTGGAGTGTCTTGCGAGTTAACTATGACAGAACCCATATAGCTCCTGATGGACTCCGTAGATTTGACGTACTTGTTAGAGCAGAATGCAATGAAGGGTGGTTTAGAATGTTGAGTTCGCAGTTACACGTAAACGAATAAAGACGTATAATACTAAGCTCAGTGTGTGGCATAGTCATTGGCGGATACCTAAGCTGGGTAGGATGCTACTACTGGCGATGAGATAGGGAATAATTAACCCAAAGATAGACAGTGCTCTCCCAGTGAGTTTGCTGTGGTCCAATGAAAATGCTTGTGCGTGCCACGTGTGCTGTTGTCGAAGTATAGAATTGACGATTGATGCATGTGAAGTCAAAGCGCTTCTCCAGCCACTGGGAAGCAGTTGAAGATAATGAAAGTAACGCAGAAAATGTACACGTTGTTGGCCGAGAACCTGCTGGTCAGGGCTTACATAAAGGTACCGTGCTGCCACGCAAGATAAAGTTATACATTATACAGAGTGTTGACGCTGAAGACGAATACAACATGTTTTCAGAGAGCAGCAATTGATCATTGAAAATCGTAAAATGACAATGCTACAGAAGCACTGCAAAGTAAAGATCAATCTGGTGTTAGAAAGTGCAAACTGGTGTATAGAAAAGAAGCAATAATTGACTAACCGAACCCATTAAAGAGAGCAATTGTGCCACTGCACTCGGTGAAGTGGCTCAAGGAGAAGTACCCAGGGTTGGACTTACAGAGCCGTACATATCTGAAGCAGCGTGCCCCCGAAGCTGTTGAGTGGGTGTTCAGAAGGGCTATGTAAGCCATAGAAAAGTGAGAGCTGCACAAGGTGTTCAAAATAGTGAAAAGTTGTTTTTCCCATGGAGACCAAGAAGAAAGTTACATTTCCAGTTAGTATTGAAGATGATCCAGAGACCAGAACGTAGCTAGGTCTCACAGATGATTGCATAACCCAATTCACAGTGATCCAAAAGAAGTGTCATTAAGTTCCACACTACTCTAAAATACTGCTGTAGTCCTGAAACTGCCCCCACCTTTTGATACCGCCAAAAAGCAAAATATTGGCGATTTATTGGATAGAGACATTTGATGATTTCATTAATGCGCTTGAAGAGACTGATAACAAAATCATGCTGGTGAATATGTAGGCGTCCTAAAGAAAATGCTGCAAACTGACAAAAAAGTCACATACCGTCAGATTAAAGAAGTTTTCATTCTCAAATTTAATCCAAAGCCCAGTGTTGATTACGAAAGATACATTTTCAGTCAAGAATGACAGAAAGTTGGTGAAACTATTGATGAATTTGTGGAGAGACTTGACACACTCATTAAGCACTGCAATTTCAAAGAATGTAATGATGAGGAAGCTATGCGTCTTAGAGTAATTGATGGAGGCTTGTCAAATTAATTTAGACGATGAAATGCTGAAAGAAACTTAGTCTGGAGTAAGTGTTAATGGCTGCCAGAGATGAAGAGCATTCTGATATACAAGCTGCTGACACGGAGTCCGGAGATGCCCAAAACAAATCAGTCATAAGTGTGAAAGTAAGCCAAAGGAAAAGATTGAGGGACACTAAGTGATGTCTACGCGTAAAAAGAACTTGTGTTTTGGATGTGGTTTTTTCTTTCCACACAAAGGTAAATGTCCCCACATTGGACATATATGTAATGGCTGTGGGAAGGAGGAACAATGAATTAGCCACAGCTCAGAAATTAAGGTAGCACTGAAGGCAGAACTAGTTCAAGAACAAGGAAAAACTATAGCTCAACCTCAGAAACAGGAACAAGGAATGCTAAGGCTCAGGAGTCAAGGTGACACTGCAGGTAGTGATAATTCAGGAACAAGGAAAACAGGAATAGCTCAGGAACAAGGCTTAACTTTAGTGCTGAAACTCTGGAAACATGGATATCAAACACTCAGGAATGAAGATTTGGACTCACCGGTACACAGATACAATGACCAACACTGAAGGGAGTTGGGCTTTAAAAGAGCTCACAGCAATCATGTGCATCAGGTGTGAGCAGGCTAGCAGCAGCCAGCCACATGTGAGCTGGATTCCTCCACCTATCATTGGCCTGCAGGGCTGAAGATAGAGCAGTGAGCAGGGGATTATAGGTAATGGAGTTTGCAGCACTGGAGTCTGCTGTTTGTAAATGCAACACTTTGAAATGGGACACAATTAAAATGAAAAGTTAATTTAATCATTAAAGTAACTTTTGATTTACATTTTCTCCAATTTAAAAGCATTCAAAACATAATTTTGTTCACAGCTCCAATATCGAGTTGACAAGGACTTATTTAAGAGCTACCTCAGTACTTCAGTTGCTCACCTCCAGCCTAGATCATAAATCTGACTAAGCACTGCTCATTAACAGGCCCTACCATCTGCATGCAGTCTGATTATAATAATGCAAAATAAACACAGCCTTCCCTTAACTTTAAAAGGAAAACATGACTCTGTGCTTTTTTTAAAATTAACTCAAGGCTGTGAGCTACTGGTGGCTCACGATCCACTGGTTAAAGATACCTGCTATACATATTATAATTTAAATGGATGTTTAGCCATCACTCTTCATCCATAGGTTTGCTGTTTTGCCATTCACATTTTTCTTCCACCCACTACAGCATACGGCGTAGTGGAAAGGGTCAGCCCACTTCAGCGACTGGCTAACTTCACTGTGAATGATGGCCTCCTGCTCTTTAAAAAAGGAAGGAGAATAGCCAAGTAGTTCTCTTCAGTAGCAGACACTACTCTTCCAATGTGTGATTTGTGAGACCAAAATATATTTTTACTTGTAGCTAATGTTGTTTTAATAGTGGCAATGTTCCAGCAGTTCCCCCAAGCAATTCAGTTTTACAAAAACCAAGACCCATGGCACTACAAAACAAGCACTGACAAATGTAAATTGCTGGCAGCCAACACCAGACTATTTGGTAAAGCCAATTCTTTTTTTCAGAACGTTTTCCTTGCTTGCCTGATTACTTACCAGTGCCTTTCTTTCTGATTTTGTGCTACTTCTGAGAAAGTCTGAAGACAGCATAGTCTGCCACTTTCTCTATATTATTGGACCAGGTCAATACATGCATTACTCTTTTAATAGGCTTATGTATTCTAGCCTTCATTTTTCCTCTAAGAGCCATGGCAACAAATGCCTCTAAGCAGAATATCAGATTATTACATATAAACATCTCCTACAGGCCTCATTTAGAGTTTAGAGTGCACTGAGTATCCTACAATCAAGTTCATGCTGTGATATACCTGACTTTGCCACCTGGTCAACATTTTGGCGAAACCTTCTCTCCGAATTATTAAGTGCTTTTAGCCTCACTGCTTACTACTTGTACATTTCTCAAGCTGCTTCCTCTACAAAGACACATAGCAGTTCCTCCTGATTTAAACATTAACCAACACACACTATTATTAATCTAGTATTTTAATAAATCTCTATTACCCATAAAAACATAATCATCCAGCTCCATTCAATAGAATTCACAAAACTGCACAAAAGACCACCCAGAATACGAAAGCACTACATTGTCAGAAGGTCCTATATAAATGCTGATAACATAACATTACACAACACTGTAATTTCTAATCCACACTCCTCACTCATCAGGGTCTTACTGATCTATAGGGCAATCAACGTACTACAAACAACATTCACAAGGAACTCATTCGAAGATATTTATCTGTTACATACAACATCAATGGTTGCTTTTGAGTTAATCTCGCACATGTAAAACAAAACCAATAAAGAATGAAAAATAAAGTAAGACCAAATCAATAATCAAAACAGTAAGTCCACACACGACCTATTTTCTTATTGAGATCTACCAAGCCTCAGCCGAGGTCTTTATTTAATGTACACTTTTCAAATCACATATAAAAACATTTTATATATACATAATACCTCTCTTTCTTACAATTATTGTTGGAGGAATAAAAAGCCCAAGTTTGGATGTAATTCTCCATCCGCCACATCTTCATACATACTGGATCCTATACGGACAACTGTCTGTTTTACACCGTCCCCAGAAATACAGTCCTGATGAGACCCGGTATTTAAAAGTGGGTCGAAACGCCGTCGACAACATAATAAGAGACAGCCTTGACTGAATTATTGTATATTGTATCTAAACTGTCCTTATAATTTTTCTAATAACCTTCTACATTCTCCCTTTTCTTGTTTGGTTATATTATAAAAGGTTATGGTTTTTTTCACTGGGGTTCACATTGCACTATAATTGTAAGAAAGAGAGGTATTATGTATATATAAAATGTTTTTATATGTGATTTGAAAAGTGTACATTAAATAAAGACCTCGGCTGAGGCTTGGTAGATCTCAATAAGAAAATAGGTCATGTGTGGACTTACTGTTTTGATTATTGATTTGGTCTTAATTTATTTTTCATTCTTTATTGGTTTTGTTTTACATGTGCGAGATTAACTCAAAAGCAACCATTGATGTTGTATGTAACAGATAAATATCTTCGAAGGAGTTCCTTGTGAATGTTGTTTGTAGTACATTGTACTTACCAGGTTCACAGGGACATAAGGGTCGCTCTTGTGATTTAGAATACTATAGGGCAATCAGGCAGTGCCTGATGAGCTAGGCTCATAGGTCAAAGCGTGGGCCTATTTTTGGGCTATTTGTAGGCCTATTTTATGGTTTGCTGGGACAATTTTTAGTATCTGCTTCTTATGGTTACCCCCACTTTTTGCAGATGTCTCACTGTTTTTTAGACTAGTCTGACTGGGATCCTGCTATCCAGGACCCCAGTCTATCTGCTTTCTCCCTTAAAGTGCTATGAATGTACTTTAGGTACACTCCAGATTGGATACTGGGGTACCCTTATGAGTCCCTAGTATATGGTACACCATGTAACCAGGGCATACGTACCCCAGAGGCCTCCCATGGGCTGAAGCATATATTATGCCACCCATGAGAGGCCATTCAAAATGACACAACAGGTCTGCTACAGCAGCCTGTGTAAGCTGGTGCTTGCACCACTTACTTAGATATAGGTTCATTATATCTACCTAAATCACTACACTTAAAAAGCTATCTGTCACCCCTATGGCAAGCCTTATCAATCCTGAAGGCAGGGTGCCGGGTTCTATGTGAGAGGGTGCCCCTGCATGAGCAGAGCCCCTTTGCAGCCTTCGGAGACCATTCTCCAGGGTTGTCTGTGATGCAGCCAGACATATGGGTTAAGTTGCATTATAACCTCGCTGTAAATACTAACTTTAAAACGGCTGCTTAGAAACATGTTGTGTTTGGTGTCAAACACCTTGGAATCATACCTCCACACCAGTAACTGGTGTGGGAGGTATGATTCCACCCTTCTGAAACCACTACTGTGTATCACCAGTCTACCCGGTACCAGCTTTCTCGACCCAGGCAGCACAAAATGGACGCTGCCAGCCACAGACACGATTCTGTTCTCCTGTTGCTGAGCCAAGCTCGAACAGAGGAAGGTATTACAATAGCCATCCTGTCACAGGGTGGTGTGACCACCTCCCAGACAGGGTTTAGTGTATTGGGGCTGGGTGGGTGCACTCTGAAAGTGCCAGAAAGACTGCACTGGGGACACATTTGGTGTCCCTGTGCATCGTCCAACTGTTCTGCTTGGGTTTTCGGAACCCGCTCAGCAGAGCCTCTTTAACCCAAACCAGAACGTTACCCCCTCCCTAGGGCCTATTTACACCTAAATAACCACATATATGTACCACCTAAGGACAGGGAATTCCTACTATATATACCAAGACCTACAAGTCACAGCCTCGCGGTCCCAAATGGACCCAGGACTTCCTGCCCAGACGGCAGCCACAGACTTCCTGCCCAGACGGCAGTCACAGCCTCGCGGTCCCAAATGGACCCAGGACTTCCTGCCCAGACGGCAGCCACAGCCTCGCGGTCCCAAATGGACCCAGGACTTCCTGCCCAGACGGCAGCCACAGCCTCGCGGTCCCAAACGGACCCAGGACTTCCTGCCCAGACGGCAGCCACAGCCTCGCGGTCCCAAACGGACCCAGGACTTCCTGCCCAGACGGCAGCCACAGCCTCGCGGTCCCAAACGGACCCAGGACTTCCTGCCCAGACGGCAGCCACAGCCTCGCGGTCCCAAACGGACCCAGGACTTCCTGCCCAGACGGCAGCTTTAGACAAGTCACAGCCTCGCGGTCCCAAACGGACCCAGGACTTCCTGCCCAGACGGCAGCCACAGACTTCCTGCCCAGACGGCAGTCACAGCCTCGCGGTCCCAAATGGACCCAGGACTTCCTGCCCAGACGGCAGCCTTAGCACGAGTTCATCCTATAATGACCACGACATCAGTGTTACTATATATCAGATCACACAAAGACAGCTAGTTGAGCACAACTTGTTCCCCAGTTCGAAGGGCTCCTTTCTCCCTTATTCAGTTACCACCTACCTGATCAGGATTAACATCTGTTCATGTTAAGTCACAGCTGACTAGAAGAATAGGTTACCCTCTTACATAAGAACACGTAGCACATATTGCTTTACTACAAACTGAATACTTTATTTAGTTATTACATGCACACTCACGGAACATAATACATAACCTGCAAAGAAAAGTGAAAGATTAAGTTGTACACTCTAATAGTAAGGGGTTGACATCACCTTGGTCGTATGTAGCCTGCACTCAATGGTCATCTAGGTTCCCTTCTCGTCTGCACCTCGGCTTCGCCTGGAAGTCACACCTCCGCAATCACGGGTTTACTCCCGTCTCCCTCTCCGAGTCACTGGGACCTCTTCATCATCGGCTACTCTCTTCTCTTTGGAATATCTATCTCTCGGTTTTTCTCCACCTCCAAGTTTGTCATCTGTCTTCCCTGGAATAAGTAGCAGCTTTACTACTAACGGCCAGGTGCCGCCCATGGACAAGAAGCAAGTGCCAGTATCTGCCTCAAACTTTTACTAATATAGACGTGCATTTCCTCATGGAAAATTCCAGCCCGTAACCTGCCGCCCACCAAATTCTTGTACCTCCCCGTGCCAAGGACACGTTCCCAGCCGGCCGGCCTGATGTAGTGTCTTCGGCATGAAGAAAAATACAATCCTTCGATAAGGGCCGGCCTGAACCGGTTCTCTCCAAGCGAATAACACCTCCTAACTAAAACACTGCCTATGACCTAGAAACATCCCGAGCTGCCAGAGCAGGAGGAAAGATGGAGTCTCTCCCGTTTAAGGCCTACCAGGCCTGAATTCAGCACGGCTCCATGAAATACCCTCACTACAGAACAGATTACCCCTAATGCTAACGAATCTATCCCCTAGGATGTATATGCAAACCCTGATCTATGGGGAAGAACACAGGATCATGTCGAAGTGCCTAATAAATAGGCTCTATACACTACTCTAACCCTTAGACTTGAATGGGAAGAGACTGAAGTCACCTAAATCACCCTTCAACACAATAAGACCGGAAAAATCGAGCAGTACATTTCACCCTTGACTTCAGTCTATTATACATTCATTAAATGGAGCTAACATCTGTGGAAGAATAATATGAAACAAAGCTAACTGATCTATGTCTAGTACCAAGTGTGCAGAATTGAAATAATGAAGGAATACACTGAATAAAGCAACAGATAGAAATCAAAACAGCAACAGCAATCAAAATACCACCTAATATTTGGCGTAGCGCGTGTATATCAGGTAACCAATTAAAGAGCCAGTCAAACCAGCCCTGGTCAATGTGTTTTCTAACTTCTTCTGTTAAGTCACGCAACTTGTCGATGTGAGCACGAATGGATTGTGTATGGTCAGACAAGTTAAAACAACAGAGACCTTCGAAGTCCGAGCAATCATGTCCATGTTTAAGCAAAAGATAATCAATGGCTGCTCTATTTTGCAAAATGGCCCTACGTTCACCCTGGGCGTCTAATAGCATGTCAGACAAAATTGTAGAAGTATGATTAATAGATTTTACCATCCAGCAGGCCATTTTCCCAATAGATTTGGCATTATAAACCGCCAAAGCAGGAACACCAATAATTGAAACAGCTAAGCTAAGGTATTCAGACTTGGAATATAAATGCAAAGATGGGTCACAATCCTCCTGTAACATTACAGTATCTCGAAGCACACGAGAGTTGGCATTCGGGTGTGATGCAAACATCAACAAACTGAGTCTCGTAATGGCACAAGGGCCTCCGGAAATGTTTGCAGGGACAAATGGCCAGGAAGTATTACCACATGAGAAAAGCCATCCGGCAGGTAGTAACATCATGCGATAGTGACTGGGGGTAACTACCAAACTATTACAAGTCATATTGTTCTGAACTGAAACACATGTGGTCGGTGTCCTTTGAAAGCACAAAGTCCGTTTGTGAGCGGTAAATGAAGTGGCGCCTTTTAGTTTGAGGCGTAGACATTCAGAGATCGCACTAGGATTACACGTAAGAAAGAAGCACAAATCACCTTGTGTGATATTATAAGTAAGTATTTGGGACTGGATGGGGGTTTGCTCGTTCGGCAATTCAATACATAGGGGGCAATATACATGGGTAGCAAAATCACCCAGGAGAATATTGGGACGGGCCTTCGAGACATTAAAAATATGAGTTAAAGTTTCTAATGAGGCGGGGACAGCAACCAGGCAGGTCGCCAGAATGTCATGGACAGATCTCATCGGTGTCAAACAGAAGTGAGGGGCGTCAGTCACCCTTTTGGCAAGTGCGGTCCAAAAGTTCGATGATGAATCCCATGCAGCGAAGGAACGCAACACTCGGGTTCCCAGTTCATCCCGGGTTGATAGGATCCCTCCTTTCTCGTCGTACCAGTCCGAAAACAGTCCGGCTCCGACACATCCTGCAGCAACCATCCAAAGAATGATCTGAAAGAGAACCAAATACAGGCATTAATCATTCTCGTAAATAACATTTATCAGCCGGGACCGCTTCCCAGCTATCTTTCCCTGGTCTCATAACCAAAATGGTATTATCCTGACCGGTGGCAATGACCTCTGCTTGTTCAGGGGGATTCTTAGGCGACTGCACCCAAACTCTGGCCCCAGGATTATCCGTGGAGCCAAAACCTTTCTGGCCACGTACAGTTAGCAACGTTGGAGCAGTGCCTTTCATTAGTACACCACTGAAAACAGGCATCATGAGTAATTGAGCCACTCGGTCAGTGCGATGTATCAGTAAGTCAATCTCACTGCTATTCAGCAGGAGCACCTTAATCTCTCCCTGATAATCACTGTCGATAATTCCTCCAAGCACCTGAATGCCTTTTACAGCCAGCCCCGATCTAGGGGCGATCAATCCGAAATTTCCAGGTGGTATCTGAACACCAACACCTGTCTCTATGATGACTCGATCTCTACTTTTTATAACAATGTCATCCATAGCATGCAAGTCTAAACCTGCCGACCCTGGGGTCGCTCTACATGGAGCCAAAGCTCCGGGAGTAATTTCCCAATACATCACGGTTTCTCTGATTTCATTAGGCATAGCCTCAGCATTCGGGGGAAACAAACGCATGAGTGGAGATTCAGCATTTAAAAAAGGACGATTGTTCAAAATCAATAGTGCTTGGGGCAAAAAGTCTCGCCAATTTTTATACTTGTCATCCGTTAACTTACGCAGCTGGTCCTTTAGCAGGCCATTCAATCTCTCCACCAGGCCCGAGGCCTGTGGGTAGTAGGGGATATGGAATATCCATTCAATATTGTTTTCCGCACAGAACTCCTGTACCAATCTTCCACGAAAATGGGATGCATTATCAGATTGAATTTGGAATGGCACACCATAGTACATCATAATTAATTCTAATGTTTTAATGGTATTCAATTGGGTAGCTTGCTTACAGGGAAGGGCTACCAGCAGGCCACTGTATGTATCAACAATAGTGCAAACATATTGACAATTCCTACTCATGGGAAGTGGACCAATGTAATCGATCTGCCAAATTTGAGCGGGCAATTTGCCGCGATGTAAATGACCTTTAACAATTTGGGGCACCTTACGCCGTCTGATATGCTGACAAACAGGGCAGTGTAAAATAACATTTTTGATTAAATCTAAGGGAATATAAATTCCTCGATCAGCAGCCCACCTGCTAGTGGCCTTCTCTCCAAAATGTCCTGCCTTCTGGTGTGCCCATTTCGCCAATCCCGCAATATCAGAATCTTGCCTGTCCACCACTGCCTCAGCAATTTTAGACTTCTCATCTGCAATGTTATGAAAAAATTTGTCAAGAGAATCTATCGGGGTGTGAGCGTCCACATGGAAGATTGTAACAGTACTCTGTGGGAGCATCTCCCAAATTTCTTGCCATAACTCTTTTCCCCATAATTCTTTGGAATGTAACTTCCAATTATGGGAATGCCAAGTTGGCAACCAAACAGCCAGTCCATTGGCAGTAGACCGAGAATCAGTGAAAATATGACATGTACCAGGTAACTCTTGTTTCAAAACTTGGTAAACAGCGTAAAGCTCGGCAAATTGGCTGCTTTTACCTTCACCAGTTGTGCTCAACAATTTCTGTGTGATCGGATTATAGGACACCGCCTTCCAGTGCCGTGTCATCCCTATAAACCTTGCTGAACCATCAGTGAACCAAACATGGTTTCTTTCCGCTGCGGACAAATCATCAAAAGGCTTACCCCACTTGACAGGAGACTCCTGTGCTAAAGGTACGGAACATTCACTCTCAGTCTCAGTCGATGGCACTCGCGCCACCTGCTCATGTAAAGAAGCAACTCCTTTCGGGCCCACACGTGCCCTGTCTTGTATGTACCATTTCCATTTAATCACACTCGCCTCTTGAGCGTGTCCAATTCGGTGAGTTTTCGGCGAACTCAGAACCCACTGCATGATAGGAATTTCCGGACGCAGAACTATATCATGTTCCAAAGTCAATTGCTCGGTATCCACCAGAGCCCAATAACAAGCAAGTAACTGTTTCTCAAAGGGTGTGTAACGCTCACCAGCATCAGGTAACTTTTTGGTCCAAAAACCTAACGGTACTTTACTCCTGCCTTGTTTCTGCCACAAACTCCAATTTGCATAAAGGCCCTGTACAGACACATTCAAATCCACGTCACCATCACGTACAGGCCATAAATCCAGAGCATGTTGAATTGCCTCTTTTGCCAAACTAAACGCATCTTGCTGTAGTTTATCCCATTCAAATGCATTCTTTTTACGCGTGACCCGGTACAAGGGGGCCAATATTTGACTCAAATGAGGAATATGCTGGCGCCAAAAGCCAAACAGACCAATAAGCTCTGGGCTTCTTTCCTATTTCTAGGAACTGCAAAATCAAGAATCTTCTGTTTAACCTGAGGGATCACTTCACGGTGCCCTTCATGCCAATTAATACCCAAAAATTTTACAGCCTGGGACGGACCTTGCAATTTATCTGGGTTGATTTCCCAACCTTTCTCACGCAGGCACTCAATGACTCTGTCTAATTGGGTCTGAACTTCCTCTTGTGTTTCGCCTTGGATCAAAACATCATCAATATAATGACATATCTGAATTTGGGGATGAACCGGTACCTCAGCCAAATGCTCTGCCACCAGCCGGTGACATATCGTAGGACTATGCACATAGCCCTGGGGAAGACTTCTAAACGTCATCTGACGCCCGTTCCACGTAAAACTGAATTGTTCCTGACACTCTGGGGCAATCGGAATTGAAAAGAAAGCATTAGCAATATCAATGGACGCGTACCATGTACCTGGATGCTTTTGGATTCTCTCAATAAGTGTAATAACATCCGGTACTGCAACAGTCAAAGAGGGTGTGTGCTTGTTTAATTCTCGATAATCAACGGTCATGCGCCAAGAGTTATCACTCTTACGCACCGGCCAAACAGGATTATTCCAAGCAGAAGTAACTGGGGTTATGACTCCTGCATCCACTAACTCCTGAATAGTGGTACTAATCTCCTCATGACCACCTGGAATACGATACTGCTTCTGACAAACCACTTTTGTCGCATGGGGAACTTGTATGGGGGGCATTCTTAAACGACCAACCCGTATAGGTCTGGACGATATATAATGCGTTGTTCCAAATTGGTAACATCCGTCATCTAGATGCAAAGTCATTCCTCTCAAAATATCAATCCCAATTATGAATTCTAGAAGTGGCACTACTAGTACAGAATACTCTTTTCTAGGAATTCTACCTATTCTCATTTCAAGCAAAGTTTGAACTGCAGGGGTTTCTTTTCCACCTAATCCGGTAATAGTAAAAGGCTGACCTGTAAACTTCTTTGATTTTCCATGAATAAGAGTGGCCTCCGCTCCTGTATCTACCAATGCTCGGGCCCTTTGGATATTACGATGTCTCCAATAAATATCAATATCTACATAGGGTCTATTATCTCTGTGAGCCCATCTGTGTAGATCAGGATAAAGACTCTCACGTTTCTTAGGTATCGGTACCTCCTGTTCATATCCATTCCCAGTACGGAACGGATTCGTATCTTCTGCATTGTACTGCGGGTTACGATCGACCAAACTGTGACGATCCTCTCTCCTCCTCAACTCAGGGGATTGATCCCTATCATCTCTACGTCTGCTGTAAACATAGTCAGTTCTCCCCCTTTCTCTTTCCCCCTCTCTCTCCCTGTCTCTCTCTCGACGGGGGGACACATCACGTGCAGAACGTCGATCATCACGACGAACAGAGCGCCCACGGCGGTCGTCATCACCGCTACCGTCAGAACCACCACGATCACACTCAGTGGTCCGAACACGCCGGGCACCCTCCTTTCGATCCAAGCCACGTTTGCGAAACAACTCCCACAAACGAGCGGTAGTCTCACCATCAATATCCTCCCTCCGCACACCATCAGCCAGAAGACCAGAAAAAATATCACGTCTAGTAAGTTTATTTTCACCAGGAGTACGAGTGTCAGGCCGGGACTGCCGTTCAGGTTTAAACCACTCACCCAACTCACCGAGTTGGCGCACCGATTCCAAAACCGTAGATAATACGTTACCAGTCTGATTAATCAATAAAGTCATCATGACCTGCTTATAGGCAACAGGGGAAGATCGAATGATACGGTTCCGCACAGAAGATATCAATGAACCATCAAGCAACCTGTCAGCAGTACCCAGAAAAATTGCCGTTTTCATCACCTCCTCTTTGAGACGTTGAGCAGCATCACGCAAAGTATACCACGGCTTGTCATTCACAGGCCAGTCAGATTCAGTAGGATATTTTAGATTACAACCCTCAGTCGCCAATTGGAGTAAAGAAATCTGACCAACACCATTATAGTTACGAAAATGATCCTGCACAGTAGAATCCAAACTCAAGGAACAGAACTTTAAACAATCGCCAGTATCCAACATAATACCAGCAGCGCCCAGTTCATAAAGGCGCACCATCCATGTGAGCAAGGACTCACCAGCTCGCTGCCGAAATCGCTGCAAAATATCACTAATTTCCTGCTGAGTAAAGTCTTCTAAACAGTCCAAAGAAATACCCTGCGGAGCATTGGGAGACTGCTGCAACTTCCGACGGAAAACTGGATGCGCAGAAACCGCGGGACGAGCATCACAAGGAGCCCGATCAGTACTCGTAGAGGGACAATCAGTGTAAGAAGCATTGATCCCACTCGAAGAACGAGCGTAATCACGGGGTGCACCATCAAAGGTGCGAGAAGCAGACTTACAATCATGGCGGGAGCGAGAAGACTCGCGCTTGGCAGACTCCTCACCCGAGGAACAAGAATCAGTCGAGTTCCAGATATTACCATCCCATTCATCAGGATTCCAATCCAGCCCGGCTGTCGCCACGACCAGACGCACCTTTCGCGTCGAAACCCGACCGCGCCTGTTCTTGTATTTATAACGAGCAATTCGCACAGCCGCCCGTTCGGCAATAGTTTGGTAAGTCTCAAGTTTATCAGCAAGCAACTTATTTTGACACCGCAACAAAGTATGAGAATTCTGAATCTCAACAAAGTGCGCTTCCACATCTTTAAGAGATATCTGTAACTTCAACAATCTCTCATGCAGAATCCTGTATGCAGACAAAAGAATCCAACCTCTGCGCCCCAAAATGGGAATCTCCTCACCCTTCGATACGGGTGCCTTCTGCAAACAAGCAATCACATCAGCCGGCTCTGCCAGCTCCAAAGAAGAATTCCAATTCTCACTCAAACCAGTGGAATCAGCCCACTCACGGGCCAAGGCTTCATAAGGCGTTGAATCCCATCCGGGAATATCAACGGGCAACTTAAAAGTAGATTTAGACCTTCTAGAAAACATCGTGAAAAAGGAAAAAGAAGAAAAGAAGAGAAAGAAAAGAAGGAAGAAAAATAAAAACTATACACACAAATATACAAAAATAAAATGCAAACAAAACCACGCACGCGCCGAAAGCAAACACAAGACAACCACAACGCACACAGGTTTCGTAAACGGTTCGTGACGCCAAATGTTCTGCTTGGGTTTTCGGAACCCGCTCAGCAGAGCCTCTTTAACCCAAACCAGAACGTTACCCCCTCCCTAGGGCCTATTTACACCTAAATAACCACATATATGTACCACCTAAGGACAGGGAATTCCTACTATATATACCAAGACCTACAAGTCACAGCCTCGCGGTCCCAAATGGACCCAGGACTTCCTGCCCAGACGGCAGCCACAGACTTCCTGCCCAGATGGCAGTCACAGCCTCGCGGTCCCAAATGGACTCAGGACTTCCTGCCCAGACGGCAGCCACAGCCTCGCGGTCCCAAATGGACCCAGGACTTCCTGCCCAGACGGCAGCCACAGCCTCGCGGTCCCAAACGGACCCAGGACTTCCTGCCCAGACGGCAGCCACAGCCTCGCGGTCCCAAACGGACCCAGGACTTCCTGCCCAGACGGCAGCCACAGCCTCGCGGTCCCAAACGGACCCAGGACTTCCTGCCCAGACGGCAGCCACAGCCTCGCGGTCCCAAACGGACCCAGGACTTCCTGCCCAGACGGCAGCTTTAGACAAGTCACAGCCTCGCGGTCCCAAACGGACCCAGGACTTCCTGCCCAGACGGCAGCCACAGACTTCCTGCCCAGACGGCAGTCACAGCCTCGCGGTCCCAAATGGACCCAGGACTTCCTGCCCAGACGGCAGCCTTAGCACGAGTTCATCCTATAATTACCACGACATCAGTGTTACTATATATCAGATCACACAAAGACAGCTAGTTGAGCACAACTTGTTCCCCAGTTCGAAGGGCTCCTTTCTCCCTTATTCAGTTACCACCTACCTGATCAGGATTAACATCTGTTCATGTTAAGTCACAGCTGACTAGAAGAATAGGTTACCCTCTTACATAAGAACACGTAGCACATATTGCTTTACTACAAACTGAATACTTTATTTAGTTATTACATGCACACTCACGGAACATAATACATAACCTGCAAAGAAAAGTGAAAGATTAAGTTGTACACTCTAATAGTAAGGGGTTGACATCACCTTGGTCGTATGTAGCCTGCACTCAATGGTCATCTAGGTTCCCTTCTCGTCTGCGCCTCGGCTTCGCCTGGAAGTCACACCTCCGCAATCACGGGTTTACTCCCGTCTCCCTCTCCGAGTCACTGGGACCTCTTCCTCATCGGCTACTCTCTTCTCTTTGGAATATCTATCTCTCGGTTTTTCTCCACCTCCAAGTTTGTCATCTGTCTTCCCTGGAATAAGTAGCAGCTTTACTACTAACGGCCAGGTGCCGCCCATGGACAAGAAGCAAGTGCCAGTATCTGCCTCAAACTTTTACTAATATAGACGTGCATTTCCTCATGGAAAATTCCAGCCCGTAACCTGCCGCCCACCAAATTCTTGTACCTCCCCGTGCCAAGGACACGTTCCCAGCCGGCCGGCCTGATGTAGTGTCTTCGGCATGAAGAAAAATACAATCCTTCGATAAGGGCCGGCCTGAACCGGTTCTCTCCAAGCGAATAACACCTCCTAACTAAAACACTGCCTATGACCTAGAAACATCCCGAGCTGCCAGAGCAGGAGGAAAGATGGAGTCTCTCCCGTTTAAGGCCTACCAGGCCTGAATTCAGCACGGCTCCATGAAATACCCTCACTACAGAACAGATTACCCCTAATGCTAACGAATCTATCCCCTAGGATGTATATGCAAACCCTGATCTATGGGGAAGAACACAGGATCATGTCGAAGTGCCTAATAAATAGGCTCTATACACTACTCTAACCCTTAGACTTGAATGGGAAGAGACTGAAGTCACCTAAATCACCCTTCAACACAATAAGACCGGAAAAATCGAGCAGTACACCAGCTCAAACCAGTTCTGGGAGCCATTGGCTCCTGCCCTGGTGTGAAACTAGACAAAGGACATGGGTGGAGCCACTGATCCCTGTCCTGCCCCTACCGTAGGAGGGTCCCCTGAATCTGTCCAACCCTTTCCTGTTGGTATAAAGTGGGTTACCTGGCTACAGAACTTTAGATTTTACCTGGACAAGATCCTACTAAGAAGAAACAAAGTACTTCGACTGTCTGCACGACGCTGGACGACTGAAGAATCTCCCTTGGAGTAAAGGAGTTACTCCCCTGCACTAGCAGGCACCGAGGTGCATCTGACCAGCTTGCATCTCCCAAGCTCCTGAGGACTCTGAAGATTTCAGCAACACAGGAGGTGGGTTTCTGAAGGTCCCTGAAGGCAATCTGCACTCTCAGCGATTCTGAGACCAGTATCCCTCGTGGGGACCGCGTGACCCAAA
Source organism: Triturus cristatus (assembly GCF_964204655.1). Lineage (NCBI taxonomy): Eukaryota > Metazoa > Chordata > Amphibia > Caudata > Salamandridae > Triturus > Triturus cristatus. Next base: position 499,078,166 of record NC_140586.1, read on the forward strand.
TCCCCTGTGCACAGCGGACATTTGCAAGTGTATATGCTTGCTGGCAACCCCTGAGTGTGTGCATTGGACTCCGAGTAGTCCTTACCCTGAGCTGTATTTGCACTGAAGAAATCCGGCCACCTCGCACTGAGTGCTCCGTGGACTGGTGCTTTGCAGACTCGCTTGAGGTCTCCTCGCGATCCCTGGTCCGTTGGCCTGTGGGTCCTGCGTGGGTCACGTTGTTTTTTCTTGGGCTTCCCTGGTTGCTCCACACGTTCCCTGACTCCCAATTGCGTGGAGAGTGCCCTGGACCTTACTGGTCCACACCGTAACCTGTTTGTCCTTCCTGCATGGGTTGCATTTGCCAAGGCTTGTTGGTGATCCAGCCGGACATCGACCCCTTCACACTCGACATCCTTTGCAGGACAGCTCACCTCCAGATTCTGGTCATCCTCGAGATCTCCTGGTCCCCGTGGCTGCAGAGTCAAGCATCCCTTCTTCGCACCTGAAGCACTCGACATCGGTGGGCATTCGACTACTGAGCCCCTGGTCACCTGAAGTGACCCAGACTCTGTCCCCTCTGCTTTCAGGTTCCTCTCACCTAGAATCCAGGCTTGTATTCCACCGGACACTCTTGGCCTTCCCGGCAGCAGTACTTCTTTGCAGCTCTCCATTGAAAACGACAAAGGTTTCCGACACCACTTGACGCCTATTAACCCGACTCCTCTGGGATAGGTAACACGGGTACCTCGGTACTCACTGGTGGGTTGGCCCTAGAACCTCACATTTTCCAAAGGGTTTTCTCAAAGTCCTCGTAGAAGTGTCCTTAAACTATAACTTTGCAACCGTGACTTTCCCATAGAGGTGCAGGAAGCACGCGGTCGCGTTTCCTCACTGCACCCGTCCTCCGTGGGCTCCCTGTGTCACTGCCTTGGGTGGTTCCTTGGGGTCCCAGCAATTCTAAATGCTCTAGGCACTGTGTCAAGTCAAGTCGTGATTGTTAGACCATTTTTTTATACATGGTTCGGTCTCCCCTGGACCCCGCTGTATATTGTGATACCTACGAATGTTCTATTGATTCAGTATTGTGTTCTTTGTGCTCTAATCTCGTGTAGAGACTAGTAGAGAGTGTTATATTAATAAATACATATTTTTATATAACTACTGTGTGGTTCTCCTTTCATTTAGTCATTCAGGAGGTGATTTTCTCATAAAACAAGCTGCTTTACATTCCTTCAAGATTAAGCCTGAAGGCTGCTCTCCCCAGCTACCACTAGGATAGCTTTCTAAAGGTTATCTTTGACCTCATACATCATAAGGGTCATGTGGACTGGTACAGGGTGCCCACTTTAATTAGTTCAATACCTTCCTTTGATAGAACAAATGAATATTGATCCATAAATCATATCATGTCGGGCAACTAGATAACTACTGTCATCTTCCGTATCATATATGCAGTAGTGTGTGACACATTTTTGTATACAAACATATGGGCAATGTAAACAATCGGCCATATATTAAAATCAATTAGTTCATACAAATATAATTCCTAGTAACATCCAATGACAATTGTATGTACAAAAGAAGTGTCGTTGCGTCGACGTTTCAGTCTCAAGCTTGGAAAATCAAATCCACAAGACCATCCTCAGGACATATGTTGCACCATGAATCTAGCACAAAACAATATTTACACATTCAGTAATCAGAATTAATACACACTTAAAAAAACCTTATGAGTTCAGAATCTGTATCGTCTGCACACTAAGGAAACCAGGTGTTTTATACTCACTCGTAAGGAAGTTGGATATTCAGGACCTGTTCTCAATTACAGCATCCTTCAATTAGGGAAGCACTAAATCAAAAATCAAAAATTCGAGCACACAAATTGTAAAAATCAAGTCAAGTTCACCCCAATCAGCTTAAAATCATTCATTGCGTAAACACACCATTATGCTACTTACAAAGAAGTCGGCACCAATCGTCTGCACCATTACTCTGTAGAGTAAACATGATAAAAATGAAATTAGACTAAGATTCGAAATCGTACTCCAACCTACCTTCCTTACGAGTGAGTTTTCGCTTATTTGCATGTAGAGCATTCTCCACAATATGGTGCATCGTTGTTTGCTTTTTGTGGTGGAACTCACATTTGTGGGGTAATGAACGTCGGTTTGGATCAGTAAATTGTTTTTGACCTTGGTGGCGTTTAGTAGTTCTGACACATGGGGTATAAATCATATATAGTACAACACCTGGTTTCCTTAGTGTGCAGACGATACAGATTCTGAACTCATAAGGTTTTTTTAAGTGTGTATTAATTCTGATTACTGAATGTGTAAATATTGTTTTGTGCTAGATTCATGGTGCAACATATGTCCTGAGGATGGTCTTGTGGATTTGATTTTCCAAGCTTGAGACCGAAACGTCGACGCAACGACACTTCTTTTGTACATACAATTATCATTGGATGTTACTAGGAATTATATTTGTATGAACTAATTGATTTTAATATATGGCCGATTGTTTATATTGCCCATATGTTTGTATACAAAAATGTGTCACACACTACTGCATATATGATACGGAAGATGACAGTAGTTATCTAGTTGCCATACATGATATGATTTATGGACCAATACTCATTTGTTCTATCAAAGGAAGGTATTGAACATATTAAATGATTAATTCTAACATAAAAAATAATTTGTTTTGATACAAAACCTATCTGAGTTCTGTGAAATTGTTTTCAATATAGTAACTATTTAAATAATGAATGAAAGGTGAATGAATCCTCAAGGTTTATCTGTGTTTTGTTATTGAATATACCCAATTCCTTGGGGAATAGTGGGTTGCCCTATTGTTGTACTGCACTTTAATTAGTGGGCAGCATATATCAGGTCACCTTTTCACATTGGTGTGCAGCGGTTGGGATTCAAGCTTGCTATTGTTTAACCAGATAAATCTCATTGAGTGATTAACTGAAACCCACTAAGTATTAGGTACATATAATACATCAAGATTTGAATAAGTAAGTTCTACTGAACTTGGAGTTGGGTAAGTCAAGGGTCTAGCACACCCTTTCTCCAACTCAAGAGAGTTTAGTCTTCACTAGGTTAGGTAGGTGCCTACCCCACATAACACTAGTATGCCTTCTAGAGGAGAAGCTAGTGGCTCTCTGCCAACTAGGTACAATGGCCTCTCATTCCAGGAATTAAAAGCCATGTGTATGTCTAGGAAGTTGAGGACAAGGAGAAGTGCAAACACCCAACGTCTCATTGAGATTTTGCTCTTGGATGACCCTAGGAAGACCCCAGGGTCTGATGTGGTAGATAGAGTGGGTGGGGCAGGGAATGAGGAAAGGCCAGGAAGTGAAACCTTCTTTGACCTGGACTCAAACCCTGGCCAGGAGGTTCAAAATTATTCTAACATGGACAACATAGATCTTCCTTTAGTTGAGGGGAGAAGGTCCCAGTGGCCCTCTCTTTACTCCAGCAGGAAGAGTACAGAGTTTACCTAGGAGATCCAGATCTCCCTCTGTAGAATCTAGACACTCAGAAACTTCTGTGGGGACTTCCATATCAAGTCAGAGGGAATCCTTTTATGATAGACAGTGTCAACTTCTGGAGCTTGAGAAAATCAAGCTTAGACTCCAGGAGGAGCAGTTGGCCCTAGACAGGGAATCCCTAGAGCTCCAGAGAGCTACAAAGAGATTGGGACTAGAGTCCCATGGTGGCAGCAACAGTGTCCCTAGGGTGAAGGAGTATACCCATGATCATAGGAACCTGAACAAGGTAGTCCCTCCCTACCAGAGTGTGGATGACATCCACAAATGGATAACTGCACTAGAGAGAGCCTGTAAGGTACAGAGGGTCCCTCAGGAGCAGTGGGCAGCTATCTTGCACCTCTCCTTTGCTGACAAAGGTAGAGATAAGCTCCTCACTGTTAGAGAAGAGGATGCTGACAATTATTCAGTCCTGAAGAGTGCTGTCATTGAAGGGGTTGCCTTAACCACTGAACAGTACAGGATTAAGTTCAGAGACACCCAGGACTGGGTAGACATTGTAGATTGTGCTACTACGGCTCTGGAAGGCTGGTTACTTGGCAGTAAAGTGAATGATTTTAAAGGATTGTACAATTTAATTAAGAAGGAGCAGATCATTTATAATTGCCAAAACCAGTTGTTGCATCCATACTTGGTTGATTCTGATCTGACCTCTCCCCAAGAATTGGGAAAGAAGGCAGACCCAGGGTGAAGCAGAAAACTCAGAATCAAAGTGGTGACCAAAAGAAGCAAGTTGCTAAAACTCCAGATAAGGGTGGGGAGAAGGGTAAAGACCAGAAGTCTTCACAAGGACCCCAAAAACCTGAAACTTTGGGGGAGGGGGGGGGGGGGTCACAATCTAACAAGGGTAAAAAGAAAAAGAAACCTTGGTGCTTCCTGTGTAAGGAGAAAACCCATTGGACAAGAGATGCCAATTGTTCAAGGGCCAAGGATCCTCCTACCAACGCCACCACTGTCCCTGAGGCAACTGTTCCCCCCTAGTTCAGCTCCAAGTGGTGGTACTGGGAAGAAGGGAGTAGTAGGGTTATTCCTGGGGTCTGAGATGGGCTCTGACCTTGTCAGAATTTCAACTCAGGCTGTTTTGGTCTGTCCCAGTAACCTGGGCAAGTACAGACAACAGCCTTTAATAAATGGAAAGGAGGCCATGGCATATAGGGACACAGGAGCAAGTGTCACAATGGTGACAAAAGATCTTGTGGGCCCTGACCAGATCAGACTTGGTGACATGTACCAAGTGACCAATGCTAGCAATGTCAGGACAGACCATTCCTTGGCAGTTGTGAATTTCACCTGGGGAGGGGTAACTGGCCCTAAGGAGGTTGTGGGTAGCTCGGACCTCCCTGTGGAATGCTTGTTGGGCAATGATTTGGAAACTTCAGCCTGGGCTGAAGTGGAACACAGGACACATGCAGAAATGTTGGTCATCCCTGCAAGTGTTTTTGCTGTGACAAGGGCTCAGGCCAAACAGCTTTCCACTGAACAGGTCCTGGATCCTGAAATGATGGACCAGGTGCCTTCCAAGAGAAGGAGCAGTAAGGGTAAGGCAGTGTCTTCCCCCCGCCTCAGAGTAAGGATCAGTCTCCTGAAGGAGATGATCTCAGTCCCTGTGAAGGAACCGTCTCAGAGGATCTTGAACTTGACCAGGTTAAGTTCTTGGGGACAGGGGCCCTTCCAGGGCAGATCTGAGCCAGGAGCAGCTGAGTTGCCCCTCTCTTGAACCCCTCAGACAGCAAGCTGCTGCTGAGGCTGCTGGGAGTGCAAGTGGGTCCCACAGGATCTACTGGGATGATGGACTTTTATATTCAGAGGGTAGAGACCCCAAGCCTGGTGCTACCAGGAGGTTGGTTATACTTCTGAAGTTTAGAGGTTTCCTATTAACACTGGCACATGACAGCCCATTAGCAGGACACATAGGGCAAAGCAAGACCTGGTACAGGCTTGTCCCTCACTTTCACTGGCCTCACATGTCGGAAGACACAAAGGAGTTTTGTCGCTCCTGTATCACTTGCCAAGCCAGTGGTAAGGCAGGTGGTACTACAAAGGCCCCCCTGATACCACTACCTGTGATGGGGGTTCCCTTTGAGAGGGTTGAGATTGACATTGTTGGTCCCATGGATCCTCCAACTGTATCTGGGCACAGATTCATACTAGTGGTGGTGGACCATGCCATTAGGTATCCAGAGGCAATACCCCTTAGGACCCCCACAGCTCCTGCTGTGGCCAGGGCCCTCCAGAGAATCTTTTCTAGAGTGGGTTTCTCTAAGGAGGTAGTACCAGACTGAGGTGCAAACTTTATGTCTGGTTATCTTACTGCTATGTGGAAGGAGTGTGGAGTGATTTACAAATTCACCACACCCTATCACCCACAATGCAATTGGCTAGTTGAGAGAGTCAAAAAAACCTAAAGAGCATGATAAAAGGTCGCCCTGACAAGCTTAGACATAGATGGGATATCCTTTTGCCCTGCCTTCTCTTTGCCTACAGAGAGGTTCCTCCGAAAGGGGTTAGCTACAGCCCTTTTGAACTTCTGTTTGGATATCTAGTTAGGGGTCCCTTATGTTTGGTTAGGGAGGGATGAGAGTTACCTCTCAAACCACCTAAACAGGACATAGTGGACTATGTACTTGGTCTCTGCTCCAGGATGGCTGAGTATATGAAAAAGGCATCCACAAACCACGAGGCTAGCCAGGAATTACAGAAAGCCTGGCATGACCAAATGGCTGTTTTGACTGTGTATCAGCCAGGACAGAAGGTATAGGTGTTGGTGCCTGTGGCCCCAGCAGCTCTCCAAGACAAGTGGAGTGGGCCCCATATCATTCTTGAGTAGAAGGGAGAGGTTTCGTACCTGGTGGACCTTAGAAATCCCAGGGGCCCCATAGGGGCTCCATGTGAACAGGCTCAAGCCATATGTAGACAGGGCAGACATGGTCTTGCACATGGCACAGGACAGGAGGGACAGGAGGAAGAGAGTGATCCACTCCCTGACCTCCTCTCACAGAACCCTGATGATGGTTCAGTTGATAGTGTAGCCTTGGCAGGCAGCTTCAATGAACAGCAACAGGCTGATTGTAGGAAGATACAGACACATGTTTTCACTGACTCCAAGTCAGACTACCTGGTGTATGCATGAGGTGGACACAGATGCCTTGTAAAAATAAGATTTACAGGCAACCTGATCATGTCAGGGACTGTATCAGTGTGGAAACGTGTAATATTTTACTTAACATAAGCAACAACCATTTTGGCTGTGGTGTCCATTTAGTTTCCATCGTAATTCTTCCGTCCTCTGCTGCTCCTCTTTTTCATTCTTCTTTTGTTATCTATTTTAGTTGACTTCCTGACTCAGCTAAACCAATGTATGTGCTGGGGGTTTGTAGCTGCCAGTGCACCTGGTCTCAGATATTAACAGTCAACCATTTAATGCTGCCATAAGCATTTCTGCTCCCCCTCCCACTGTGCTGACCAAGTGGTTATTCATCTGCCCTTGTTTGCTGATAGCTATTTCTAAAACTGTTCTTTTCATTTCTGTTCACATGCTTACATTGCAGAAAACCAGTATAAAAGGGACATGGTTTGTGAATTCAGTGTCCTACCTCCTGCAGCGCTTGAGAGTGCTGTGTGGATGTGGTCCCACTCATGAGTGATTAATAAACTTGTTATTTATTCCAACTCCAGTGCCGATCTCTATTTTGTTGGTCTTTGGACCCGTGGACAAGAGGGTGACCCTGCACCAGTGTGCCCACTTTTAGGCACATTTCCATAGTTTGTGCCCGCACGTGGGGCCCCAATGGAGACGGCGTCATCCGAAGGAGTGGTCTTGATGGAGAATCGAAATATTACTGAGGATGCGCACTGCATGAGGAGACCCTTGTCTTTGCAGGGTGACGTGACTTTTCCGGTTTTCCCGATTTGACCCTCCAGGCGGTGGCCGGTCTCGACTGGGGTTTTTTTTGCCGTAAATTTTGCAGTGACCATTAGGTCAACCAGGGATCGGCAGGTGGGAGTTGGAGACTTCTGTTTGGTAAGGTCGCTGAACCGGCACTCTTGATTTGTTTGGCCTAGGTCTTTTGGTTTGGATTTTTTATTCACTTTTTACAAAAACTGAAGGCAGGTAATGTGGAGATTTTTCTCCTTTTAAAATATTTGTCTGGAGTAGTAATATTTTACATATATTTGTAGAACATGCCTGTTCTCAGCATACTCCATAAGTGGTGTTGCTGCTCTTGTGGTACCAAGATTAGTTTTGAATAAAGTCAGCCAGCCCCTCCAGAAGGGAGCCCTTACAGGGAGATGTATAGTAAATATGGTATTTCTCCCATAATGTACGGTTCATTGTGGAACAAATACACTAAGAAAGAACTCGACTTACAGTGGTCATTAGATGTAGCGTTAAGAATTTTGAGTCCATAGTTAGATTATAAACACTTCCATTCACATTACTGTGGTAGGAGATATGCTAGCTAGGATATTTTTGTTGGATTCTATTTTTGTGCACGACTGACATACATCTGGGTGCTTGTGCATGTTGTCTGTATGCTTAGGTGCTTGTATGTGTATGTTCTGTGTGAGTATAAAAGCCTGTATTTGTCTTGCTTTGTTTACATCGGTGCATTTGACCCTTCTTGTTATTGGCCTCTCTCTCTCTGTACTATACAGAATTGAAACCCATTATTTTTGTTGCTGCTTGGGCTGACTGCTGCCTATTAGGACAGGCTGTGCCTAAGTATGCCTGTCATGTTCTCCTCTGGATACTTGGTAGCACTTAAATAATAATAACATGTTGAGTGTACTTTTGTCTTTGCTAAGCCCTGCAACGGATGTTACTATTACCTGAATTAATGGTACACAGTTTTTCTAATTTGGAAGGATGAAAGTTGCGTGTTCCGGGCAGATAAACTTCAGTAGATTCCCAGTGATAGAAGCAAGGCTTGCTTAGTATTATGTGTGGTACATGTTCCATAGCAATACATTCAAGCAGCGTGAGATGTATTAATACTCTGCACTTTACGTCCTCGGCATTGCCAGTAATTATAGTCATTTACATAGTAGGTGCCTTAGGCGCTTAACAGGAAGCATTATTTGGACACTGGTGGAAAATGCAAAATACTGCTTGTTTTAAAATACCACCCATCTCATAAGTGAACTTCCCTTGCTACAAAAAAAAACAAAAAAACACTCCGCTGGATTAAAACCTGCAGTAAATGCATTACTGTCAGTCTGACCAAGGCATTAAAATAAGACGGTCTAAAACGGCAGTATGAAGAATTGAAAATAAGTTCAGCTCTGAGAAAATCTTACACTGGGTAAAACCATAACGCGACGCGTATACCTGAAGAGTGGTCTAGGTATGGTAACAACACACTCTAGTGATGACAAATGTTGCCACAATTCCTGTCACTGCCCTTTTAATTGCTACTATTTGATGTTAGCCTGTGGCATTTTCTGCTGCGGTAAAAAGTTACGACAAAGGTAAAAAAATATATATATACTTCTTTTACTGCAGAACATTAGAATTTTTGCTATGATATTTCTACCACTAACAGTAATAGCATACTACTGGTTGTAAGAAATACCAATGACTCCAAAATTACCACCAGGAGTACTCTCATTTGTAGCATTTCAACAGACTAAGGACCTGGTAGCTAATACATGTGGGACTTATATTTTTTTCAGGCCCTTGAAAATGAATTTACCCATCACATGCAGGAGAGCAGTACTGAAATAGCGCATGTGTGTTATTTAGCAGTGGTAATGCTTCATTTGCTATTTTTGGTGTTGCATGACTGCTGTTTGTGTTTATACGCCTCAAGAGCATTGAATCGCTTGGAAAAATGATGTTGTCGCAAGTCTCAAGGATAGTCATTTCACTACTGTGAAAGTGTAAAATAATGTTACTGGGAGATGTTAATTGAGGCACAGGCGGCGAGGCGTAAAAAAACTAATTGGCAAATGACCGCTCGGTAAGGGGCAGGGCAAAGCCCGGAGATCAGAGAACAGACATGGCTGGCGGCTTTGTTTCTTCACATAAAGATACACTAAACACCATCAAAGACACTGCATAGGGTGGGCTTTTGCACCATGTTACACAAAAACTTAGCAAAGAGGCCTTGCATCCTTAGAAAAACATGCTTGGTGTCTGGGTTGATTTAGTGCTTTGAAGCCATGGAGCAAAGATTCAGACACCCTTTCTGAAAGGGCAGTCGATGAATCAGCCTCATGCTGTCACTAATATGAAGGGTCGGCAAACAGGCCATGCTTGATCGGATTGTGAAGAGCTGTGGGCTGGTCAATGGTCAATACAGCCGGGCTTTGCACTTTTGAAGCATGAGGGTCAGGGCAGCTCAAGCCAGCGACGCTGAGAACATAGGATGGTAGTGGTCGTTACTGCATATATTGGAATTTTCAGCACCACTTTATTTACTGCTCGCCATGCAATTTTCCCCCGGTAAATGTTGTCATGGTCAAACCTGCCATAATTTGCTTTGCATTAAACGCATGCACGTGAAACTCGGTGTTGTGAGCATCAAGTTCTACATGTCATGCCCCATTTTCCAATTAAAAGCTGCTAACAGGATGTATTTACCACAACTGGTAAAATTACCTCACTCCCATCCGACTCATTTGTAATCAAGGGATAAGTAAGTCTTTCTATGCTCGGTGCTCTGATAAAATTGCAGTCCTACTTCTATATTCATACTATGTCTTGTTTTTTGCTTTACTCCAGACTTCAGAGGAATTTAATTTATGGTAGCTAGTTAGGGATTATTACTATTTCTGGTGTAGCTGAATAGACTTCTGCGACCAGATACTCCTGAGCAATGTGAAGAAGGTACATTGTTATTGTTATCATTTCTTGCATCACATATTCACAAAGTCTCTAGAAAAAAATAGCAATTTTGTAGACAGCAGGTTACCGATTTAAGTCACCTCCTGTCTAAGGAGGGACGTGCACTCACACCAGACTGCATTCAGACTATTTTAGATACTCCTGTGCACCGTACTCAGAAAGATGTTCGTGCACTGATTGGCTTACTTCTTTTTGTAGGCAGTGGATCCCCAGTTTTTTGCACAATATTAAACCTTTGTTGGCCCTTTTTACTAAAGACACTCCGATGCCTTCCAACAGTCACGCCAAGCTCTTTGTTCTGCACCAGTATTAGTAACTCCAGACTACACTCACTAACAAGAGCATTTGAGCTTAGTACAGACTTACTTGTCAATATTTTTACTGACAGCCAGTACGCATTCGGGGTGGCACACAATTTTGGTCGCTTGTGGAAAGAAAGGGGTTTCCTCACCTCACATGGGACACAGATGGTGCATGCAGAATTAGTGCATAATCCTCTTACTGCCCAACCTATCCTAAGGAAGTGGCAATTGTTAAATGTAGTGCACACAAGAAAGTGACTGATAAAATAGGACGAGGTAATGCCTTTGTGGGTCACATGGCCCGTGAGACCGCAATGCAGCGAAGTACCACCTCCATGTATGTGGTGAAGTCACAAGCTGAATGTTAGCATGATGCCAGGCAGGAAGTGCTGGACATGCAACGATCTGCCTCTGCTGATGAACTAGATCAATGGTCTAAGGAGGGAACACTGGATGATGAGGACTTTTGGAGGAATAAAGATATGACCAAATGGAAGTTACCCACAGCCTACTTATATCCCTTGATTCACATGGCACATGGGCCGGCACATGTTGGTGCATCCTCAATAGCAAAACAACTCATGCAAGTTTGGGATCATCCTCATATTGCTGGCACTGCTCAATACGACATACACGATCTGGCCTTACGCCGCATGAAATTGTTTTTGGCAGGCCCATGAATTTAAGCCTCGCCCTATACATGATGTTCCCCATGTATTGATGAGTGACTATTTGTCCCACTTAACTGACAGCTTGTCTTCTATTTATCAGCAGGTACGGGAAGCTCTTCCAGACAGGTCGCAAGGTGATGGACACAATTTGCACCCTGGCGACCACGGGATGATCAAAGTCTTTCAGCCGGTGAATTGCTTGGAACCTCGCTGGCGTGGCCCAGAGCAGGTCCTCCTTGCTACCAGAACTGCAGTGTGAGTGACCAACAGGAAGAAGTGGGTTCATGTTACACACTGCAAGAAAATTCTGTTCACCTTGGTGGAGCCTACTGCGCTTAAAGATCGCCGCGACATTCTGATTACCGAGAAAGGGCGATCTGCGTCACCTGAAGGACCTGAGGAAGTTTTTCCACACCACTCGATCCCTGGTACATCTAGATATCTGCTTCAATCCAGGAAGAAAGACATTTCATCGCAGAAAGAGACTGTTGGAGCCACTGTCCTGGGTGGTTAAAGACTGACTACAAAGGGGGGTAGCCTATTAGTGACTACTCGTCTCAACGTTAGTGAAGAAACTAACGCCTGCCCAGGACCTTAGGGCGCCATCTGTTCTGTTGTTTACTGACGAGATGAACATGGCTGAGGAGAAGAAATCGAATGCTGAAAAAATCTGTAGCAAATACACAATGTTTGCTATTGGACTAACTTTGACTGTTGTCATCATTGCTGTAATAATGTGGGTTGTAGAGGAAGTAGCTCCGGCTCAAAACGTACTGACTCCTACTACTCCTGTCCCCACCGAACATTATTATTCTACTCTTCCTTATCATGAAAAGAAGCACTGAATTTCATATCTCAATAACACTTTCATACAAATGTTGCATCATACTCATAATGCTATGAACACTACCAACTGCTGGGTATGTGGAATGATGCCAGCTCATTAGAAGGAGGGAGCAACGCCTTTCATTCCCTTGCCATTCTCGCATAATGGCTACTGTAGAGCCTGCTTCGCACTGTTGTGGGCATCTGAAATTGCTAATATTACTCTAGCTGATGTAGGAGGACTTAATGCAAAACTTAATAAAGTTTGTTACCCCGATGAGGAAGGAGACCTACAAGCCAAAGGAACTGTATGGGAAATGGAGGAGTATCGCAAAGGAAATTCCTCCACACGTTATGTTTCCCCAACACTTGAACAGCCATGGGTAATGGGCCCTCTGTTATCGCTATTACTAGAGCCCGAGCAAATCTTTGTGTGAGCAGTTTTGGTAGTATCCCAGTGGGAAAAAGTGACTGTACTACAGTATTGAACATTACTGGCAATGCTTAGTTCCCTCTGTATTTCCACTTGTACTACCTGTCTACCATTTAAAACGAATGTCCAAAATGTAAATGCCCGTTTAGCAATAGACCGAGAAGTCAGCGATATGATGTTAATTGATATACATGATATTTATCGTACCCCTTTTGAAGCATAAGAAAATTTCTTAGCTTATGCTAAAAGGGTCGTCTGTGGAAATGTGTAATATTTTACTTAGCATACGCGACAGCCATTCTGGCTGCGGTGTCCATTTATTTTCCTTCGTAATTCTTCCGTTCTCTGCTGCTCGCCTTTTTCACTCTGCTTGTGTTATCTATTTTAGTTGACTTCCTGACTCAGCTAAAGCAATGTACGTGCTGGGGGTTTGTAGCTGCCAGTGCACCTGGTCTCAGATGTTAACTGTCGACCATTAACTGCTGCCATAAGCATTTCTGCTCCCCCTCCCATTTTGCTGACCAAGTGGTTATTCATCTGTCCTTGTTTGCTGATAGCTATACTAAAACTGTTCTTTCCAATTCTGTTCACATGCTTACATTGCAGAAAACCGGTATAAAAGGGCCATGGTTTGTGAATTCAGTGTACTACCTCCTGCAGCCCTTGAGAGTGCTGTGTGGACGTGGTCCCACTCATGAGTGATTAATAAACTTGTTATTTATTCCAACTCCAGTGCCGATCTCTATTTTGTTAGTCTTTGGACCCGTGGACAAGAGGGTGAACCTGCACCAGTGTGCCCACTTTTAGGCACATTTCCACATCAGGACTGAAGTCCAGAAGATGTTGGACCTGGGAGTGATTGAGCCCTCAGATAGCCCTTTGGCTAGTCCAGTAGTCTTGGTACCAAAACCTCACACCCAGGGTGGTAAGAGAGAGATGAGGTTCTGTGTTGACTACAGGGGACTCAATGCAGTCACTAGGACTGATGCTCATCCAATTCCAAGGCCAGTAGAACTTATTGACACCTTAGCCTCTGCCAAGTTCTTTAGTACATTTGACCTAACAGCTGGTTACTGGAAAATCAGATTAGCTGAGGCTGCTAAACCAAAAACAGCATTCTCAACCCCTAGTGGGCATTACCAATTTGTGGTGATGCCTTTTGGATTGAAAAATGCACCGGCCACATTTCAGAGGCTGGTGAATAAGTTCCCACAGGCCTGGAAGCCTATAGTGCAGCTTATCTGGATGATATTGCTGTCTTTAGCTCCACCTGGGAGGATCACCTGGTCCACCTCAGAAAAATTCTGGAGGCCCTGCAAAAGGCAGGCCTCCCTATCAAGGCCACGAAGTGCCAGATAGGGCAGAGTAAGGTTGTGTACCTGGGCCACCTTGTGGGTGGAGGCCAGGTTCAACCATTGCAGAGCAAAATCCAAACCATTATGGATTGGGTTGCTCCGACTACCCAGACTCAGGTCAGAGCTTTCTTGGGCCTGACTGGTACTACAGGAGGTTTATTAAGGGTTATGGATCTATAGTGACCCCCTTAAATGATCTTACCTCTAAACAAATGCTGTAGAAAGTTCAGTGGACAGTTAGCTGTCAAAAGGCATTTGTTGACCTGAAACAGGCCATGTGCACTGCTCCCATTCTGCAAAGTCCTGATTATTCCAAACAATTCATTGTTCAAACAGATGCATCTGAATTGGGGTTAGGGGCTGTGTTATCACAATTGAATGAAGAGGGTCAGGATCAGCCAGTAGCTATCATAAGCAGAAGGCTGAACCCCAGAGAGAAACGTTGGTCAGCTATTGAGAGGGAAGCCTTTGCGGTGGTTTGGGCTCTGAAGAAGCTGAGGCCATACCTGTTTGGCACTCACTTCATTGGTCAGATAGACCATAAGCCCCTCTTATGGCTAAAACAGATGAAAGGTGAAACCCCCAAACTCTTGAGGTGCTCCATTTCCCTACAGGGAATGGACTACACAGTGGAACATAGACCTGGGAGTAATCATGCCAATACAGATGGACTCTCCAAATATTTCCACTTAGAACATGAAGACTCAACTGGTTAAGGTTAGTTTAATGTCCTTGCGTTTGGGAGGGTTATGTAGGAAAGTAGTTTCTGCTTCTTATGGTTACCCCCACTTTTTGCTGATGTCTCACTGTTTTTGGACTAGTCTGACTGGGATCCTGCTATCCAGGACCCCAGTCTATTTGTCTATCTGCGTTCTTTCTTAAATTGCTATGAATGTACTTTAGGTACACTCTAGATTGGATACTGGGGTACCCTTATCAGTCCCTAGTAGATGGTACACCATGTACCCCGGGCATACATACCCCAGAGGCCTCCCATGGGCTGAAGCATGTATTATGCCACCCATGAGAGGCCATTCAAAATGACACAACAGGTCTGCTACAGCAGCCTGTGTAAGCTGGTGTTTGTACCACTTACTTAGATATAGCTTCACTATATCTATCTAAATCACTACACTTAAAAACCTATCAGTCACCCCTACGGCAGGCCTTATCAATCCTGAAGGCAGGGTGCTGGGTTTTACGTGAGAGGGTGCCCCTGCATGAGCAGAGCCCCTCTGCAGCCTTCGGAGACAATTCTCCGGGGTTGTCTGTGATGCAGTCAGACATATAGGTTAAGTTGCATTATAACCTTGCGGTAAATGCTAACTTTAAAACAGCTGCTTAGAAACATGTTGTGTTTGGTGTCAAACACCTTGGAATCATACCTCCACACCAGTAACTGGTGTGGCAGGTATGATTCCACCCTTCTGAAACCACTTCTGTGGGTCACTGGTCTACCCGGTACCAGCTTTCTCGACCCGGGCAGCACAAAATGGACGCTGCCAGCCACAGACACGATTCTGCTCTCCTGCTGCTGAGCCAAGCTCGAGCAGAGGAACATATGACAATAGCCATCCTGTCACAGGGAGCTGTGACCACCTCCCAGACAGGGTTTAGTGTATTGGGGCTGGGGGGGCGCACTCAGAGAGTGCCAGAAAGTCTGCACTGGGGGCACATTTGGTGTCCCTGTGCATAGTCCACCTCAAACCAGTTTTGGGAGCCATTGGCTCCTGCCCTGGTGCGAAACTGGACAAAGGACATGGGTGGAGCCACTGATCCCTGTCCTGCCCCTTCCCTAGGAGGGTCCCCTGAATCTGTCCAAAACTTTCCCGTGGGTATAAAGTGGGTTACCTGGCTGCAGGTCTTTAGATTTTACCTGGACAAGATTCTACTAAGAAGAAACCAAGTACTTCAACTGTCTGCACGACGCTGGATGACTGAAGAATCTCCCTTGGAGTAAAAAAGTTACTCCCCTGCACTACCAGGCACCGAGGTGCATCTGACCGGCTTGCATCTCCCGAGCTCCTGAGGACTCTGAAGATTTCAGCAACACAGGAGGTGGGTTTCTGAACGTCCCTGAGGCCGATCTGCCCTCTCAGCAATTCTGAGACCGGTATACCTCGTGGGGACCGCATGACCCAAATCCCCTGTGCACCGCGTACATTTGCAAGTGCATATGCTTGTTGGTGACCCCTGAACTTGTGCATTAGACTCCGAGCAGTCCTTACCCTGAGCAGTATTTGCATTGAAGAAATCCGGCCAGCATGCACTGAGTGCTCCGTGGGCTGGTGCTTTGCAGACTCGCTTGAGGTCTCCTCACGATCCCTGGTCTGTTGGCCTGTGGGTCCTGGCGAGGGACACCTTGTTTGTTCTTGGGATTCCCCGGTTTCTCCAGACGTTCCCTGACTTCCCATTGCATGGAGAGTGCCCGGGACCTTGCTGGTCCACACCGTAACCTGTTTGTTGTTCCTGCAAGGGTTGCATTTGCCAAGGCTTGTTGGTGCTCCAGCCAAACATCGACCCCTCCACACTCGACATCTGTGGGACAGCTCACCTCCAGACCCTGGTCATCCTCGATGTCTCCTGGTCCCCGTGGCTGCAGAGTCAAACATCCCTTCTTCACACCTGAAGCACCCGACATCGGTGGACATTCAACTACTGAGCTCCTGGTCACCTGAAGTGACACAGACTCTGTCCCCTCTGCTTTCAGATTCCTCTCACCTAGAATCCAGGCTTGGATTCCACCAGACACTCTTCGCCTTCCCGGCAGCAGTACTTCTTTGCAGCTCTCCATTGAAAACTACAAAGGTTTCCGACACCACTTTACCCCTATGAACGCGGCTCCTCTGAGATAGGTAACACAGGTATCTCGGTACTCACTGGTGGGTTGGCCCTAGAACCTCCTATGTTCCAAAGGGTTTGCTCGAAGTCCTCGAATAAGTGTCCTTAAACTATAACGTTGCAACCGCGACTTTCCCATAGAGTTGCACAAAGCACGCAGTCGTGTTTCCTCACTGCACCCATCCTCCGTGGGCTCCCTGCGTCACAGCCTTGGGTAGTTCCTTGGGGTCCCAGCGATTCTACGTGGTCTAGGCACTGTGTCTATTCAAGTCGTGATTGTTATACCATTTTTTTGTATATGGTTCGGTCTCCCCTTGGAGCACGCTGTGTATTGTGCTACTTACGAATCTTCTATTGATTCAGTATTGAGTACTTTGTGCTCTAATCTTGTGTAGAGACTAGTAGAGAGTGTTATATTAATAAATACATATTTTTATATAACTACTGTGTGGTACTCCTTTAATTTAGTCAATGAGGAGATGATATTCTGGTGAAACAAGCTGCTTTACATTCCTTCGAGATTAAGCCTGAAGGCTGCTCTCCACAGCTACCACTAGGATAGCTTTCTAAAGGTTATCTTTGACCTCATACATCATAAGGGTCGTGTGGACTGGTACAGGGTGCCCAGTTTAATTAGTGGACAGCATATACCAGGCCACCTTCTCACACTCAGCACATCTTTACAAGTTCAAAACTGGCCCAGTTTTCAAACATGGGCTATTTTTACCTATCTCAGGGGGGAACACACCTTACCTGATTTCCAGTCCACGCCGCCATCGCCAAGAGTCAAGGGGTACCAGTTACCAGCGAGTGCAGACCTTACCTGATTTCAGTCCACGCCGCCATCGCCGAGAGTCAAGGGATAACACCAGCGAGTGCAGTCTTCAGCGTCGCCGCCCCAGGACTACAACTCCCGGCTGTCCCAGCGGCGGCGCGGTGCCCGGACGTTGCGCTAGCGCCAGGAGGCGCGTATAAGTGACGCTGAGGAGCGGGGGGGAACAGACCTTACCTGATTTCCAGTCCACGCCGCCATCGCCAAGAGTCAAGGGGTACCAGTTACCAGCGAGTGCAGACCTTACCTGATTTCAGTCCACGCCGCCATCGCCGAGAGTCAAGGGGTAACACCAGCGAGTGCAGTCTTCAGCGTCGCCGCCCCGGGACTACAACTCCCGGCTGTCCCAGCGGCGGCGCGGTGCCCGGACGTCGCGCTAGCGCCAGGAGGCGCGTATAAGTGACGCTGAGGCCCGCCTCGCGGGACACGCGCGGGACGCGCCGGGGGGGCCCATTTGAGCCCGTTCGAGACCGGACAAGGCCGGGGCGGGCTCGGTCTCCTTTACGTATCATCTAAGTTCAAGGTCAGTCTGCGGTGTCATCATTTCAAGCCCTTGTTGTGTTCTCATTGTCACCACTAGCTCAGACTTCATAATTATCTATAATGTCTGCTTCTCCCCCTATGTGCCTCGTAAAAGACACGAGAAAGTCCACAGGTGGAGCTTTAATGGGCACTCTGGACAATTTCCTAGTTAGAGTGTCTTCTGCTCTTGCTAAGGATATTGAACTTACAGAAAAGAGACTATCCCTTGATATTGCCTTTGAGAAGAGATCTTCTATTGGCAGGATAGCCGATGTTCGATCTCCGGATCTACACCAGAGTAAGACTCAAGATTCTTTGGTATCAATGTCACCCACCGAGGAGGGTGGGGTGCTGGGAGTACAGGGGCGTCTTGACTCAGTAGGACCTTTGACTAGTGAGCCTCCTGATATTGCCAATGGCCTTGCTAAGCCTACAGATATATCCACCCCGGCAGCGCTAGGAGGCACACGTCTGGATAAAATTAAAATTCGGTCCACTACTAGCTCCAAGGTGGTGCCACCAAAGGGTGAACAGGGTCCCTCCTTTAAACAGAGTCGTACTAATAACAAATCTCAGACCCCTAATAAGAACAAAAAAACTAGCAAAGCTCACTCCGCCAACAAGCTTGTAATTCAACCCGGAAGCATTCGCCCTGCCAGTGAAGTTATACCCAATGTCCCTTTCGATAAACAATCTACCATAATGGACATAACCCCATCCTTCTGGACTAAAATGGAACATCTGATTAAGAAGTCCTGGGCTCCTCTCAGTGTACAGTTGGACTTAATTGACTCTAGACTAACATGTCTCGAATTATTGTTAGTGTCATCTCGTGGGAGGGAAGGGAATCAAGTCATAGATTCAGGGGATAATCAAGCTGGGAGAGGGGGAGTGGGGTCTAATATAACCCAGAGCGCAGAAATTCCACCTTCTGCCCCCTGCAAGACAGCTCCAACTAGTAATTTGATTGTAGCCCAGGGAAATCCACCGGAATCTGTCCCTCTTAACTCACTAAGGGTAGCACGTTCAGATGTTGGGGATTTGTTGCTACAAAGAGAGTCTGGTCCGACTGTAAACCATAAAGTAGCTCCACATACTAATACTAGGGAATATAGCAAAACCCCATTACCCACCATTCAGCTTCCCCCGGAGTCAGCTCCCTATGTAGTGGTTCTGGCAGGGGCACCTTCATTAGGCCCGGGCAAGCGGGAATCATTTCAGGAGCTGAAGAATAAGTCCATCCACTGGCTCAATAAGAACC
Source organism: Triturus cristatus (assembly GCF_964204655.1). NCBI lineage: Eukaryota > Metazoa > Chordata > Amphibia > Caudata > Salamandridae > Triturus > Triturus cristatus. Next base: position 499,097,596 of record NC_140586.1, read on the forward strand.
GCACTCTTCCATTACATGTTTCTGTGGAAATTCTACATGTCAGAAGAGTGGGCTGGGTGGGGAATAAACCAAAGACAGTAGGGGGGGATTGCATAATAGTCAATTTTAGGGACAGGAGGACGGTGGAATATATTTGTGACTGGTTTGAAAATGACCTAGGCACAACCATTCTTCCTCTCCCCCTGTCCTTTTTTTATGCAGTAGCACCTCCAAAAAGGGGTAGTACTCAGTATTATGGAGAACAAAAGGTGCCGAGGAATAGGGAAAACATAGAGATGGCTAACAGGTTTGAAGTGCTTTCCGGCTTGGAAGATTGCGACTGACTTCAAGGGGCTAATCATGGACAGGGGAAGGCTAACACTGCCCTTGGTGAGGCAGTGGTGGCTACAGTACATAGGGTAATTGCTTCAGACAGCTTAGGGGTTAATACTGCTCCACTAACCTCCACCTGTAAAATTCTGAGTTGGAACATTGCGGGGCTGAGAAGTAAATGTAAGGATAAGATTTGGCTGGATGAGATAAAGTCTTACGACATTTTGGCATTTCAGGAAACTTGGGACACAGACCTTAATTTCTGTATAGATGGGTATTCACATTTTTTTATCCCAGCTAAACCGGCACACTATGGAAGAGCACTGGGAGGTTTAGCAATGTTTTTTTCCCTAAATGTAAATGGCTCATTAAAACAGATTGAAGCGAGCTGCCATAATTGTCTGGCAGTGGAGCTATCTCGTCTACATCTTGGGAAATTATTATTGGTTAATTTTTATAATTCCCCAAATAGTGACTGTACAATTCTATTTTTATCACGCTTAGAGGACTTTTTAAATGCCTATCAAGCAAATAATCCATGAGCTGAGGTTATTGTTATGGGCGATTTTAATATTCACCCTTGTGGACTAAACTGTATATTTGATAACCCAGACGGTCCCCCATATTCTGCTCTGATACATTTTGAACATACTGAGCAAGGAGAGACCCTCGAGAAGCTTTTGGCTACCACTAATCTCTATGAATCGGGATGTACCAAGGGTGGCCCGAGGGTAGCTACCTTTAAAGGCACAGCCATTGGTACAATTATAGATTATATTTTTATGTCCGCTGCAGTCCTAAGTAGTGTTGTCTCCTATAAGGTGGGGTTTTCTGTTTTTAGTGATCATAACCCTGTAATTTTAGAAATGGCCCAGGGGGCACAACTAACACTCACAGCGTCAGGGCATAGAGCTATTAGCCGAGAGGTGATTTTAATGGATTAAGGCAGGAGACTGAAATGGTCGAAAGTGATCCCAGAAACTTTCTTAGGAGAAGTCCTGTCCAATACAGAGAAGGAAGTTAACATATGTTTGGACATTAATGCGTCAAACACATTGATCATAGGGGCCTTTGAAACTATTTGCAAACAAATTAGCAGTAAGTTGACAAAGCAAACATTCCCCGTATCAACTACTAGAGGGAAACGATGGTTTGATAAAAACTGTACTAGGGCACATTCTGCCCTCCTAAAAGCATTAAAGCGGTGCCCCAGAAATAGGGAGCAAATCAGGGGGTTAAGGAAATCTTATAAACAAGCCAATTGGATTAGAAAAAATCAGATCAAAGACGAGGCATGGGACAAACTTTTGTCCCGGGAGGTCTTGAGGGACAGTGGAAAATTTTGGCAAACTATTAATGATCCCTACTTCTCCAGTGAGGATAAACCATGTCTTGATTGTAACATCCAAGATGAGCAATGGACCGCCCACTTTGAAAAAATATATGGTAGTCAGCGGGCTGAGAGCCGGCATGAATTCATCTATAACCTGGAATCACCGTCAGTAGTGGTCTTTCAGGAGAGTGAGGTACTTAAAGCAATAACGGAGACCTCGACAAATAAGGCGCCAGGCCCAGATGGGGTCCCGGCGGACCTTTATAAAAGTTATCCTATATTCTGGGCAAGGATATTGACCTATATTTTTAATGCCTCTGGCTTAAATATGATCCCCGTTTCCTGGTCAAAATCCATTATTATCCCGGTATTTAAAAAAGGCCAAAGAGATGATCCAGCTTGTTATAGGCCCATCTCTCTGATAGACTCTGCTGTGAAGATTCTAGGCAGAGTCATATTAGCCAGATTGACAGATCATCTTGAGGGTGGGGGGATCCTTTCTAATGCTCAGTATAGATTTAGAGCAAAAAGGAGCACCATAAATCAATGTCTTAATTTACAGCTCCTTATCAGCAAGTATACTGTTGCTAAAAAGGGTTCCCGCTATATGGGATTTATGGACCTTTCAACAGCGTTTGATCTAGTCAATAGGTCAAAGCTGTGGCAAATTTTAATTGATATGGGGATCGATTGTGTTTTAGTTAAATTTCTCGCCGACCTCCATTGTGGCTTGATTGCTTCTATACGAGTCACACAAGATGGTAGATGCACAAGGCACATTAAATCTGAAAGAGGAGTTAGGCAGGGGTGCATTTTGGCCCCCCTGCTTTTCACTTTATATATTAATGCATTAGAACCCGTCCTGAAGGGTGCTTCCTTAGATGTTCCGAGAGCAGGAGTCACATCTATTCCAGTTCTCCTTTGATGATGCAGTCCTACTGGCTCGCACAGGAATTGGGCTAAACAAATTGTTAATGAAGTTTGACATATTTATGGATTCACTTGATCTAAAAATAAACGCAAAGAAATCCCACGTAATGATAGTAGGGGCACAAAGTAAGAAGAAAAATACAATGACATTTTTTTGTGGCAAGGATGAGGTTAGTAGGGTCCCTGTTTTTACATATTTAGGCCTCTTATTTGATGAGAAGGGGTCCTGGGGTCCGCAAATGAAAGTTAAAAGAAATGCATTTGCAAGATCCACATCAGCCCTTATGGGTTTCTCAAAACGTCTAGGAGCCAGACCCATGGAAGCAATGTTTAAGGTGTATAATGCAAAATGCCTTGCAATAGCTACTTATGGCTCTGAGCTCTGGGGGTATGTTGTTGAAACCCAGTAGATTCAAGTGGTGGAAAACGCATTTCTGAGAACCTTGTTATCCCTGCCACAGTCATCCCCTACCTTCTCAATACACGCGGAGACTGGGCTGGATTATGCTGTGGACAAAGTGAAAATGGCCCCGATAATTTGTTGGCTTATGACCTGGCTCACTGAAGAGATTTCTTTGAACCATCTGATTCTAAAAGATTGTCTGGCTTTAGATATGGCCAGAAAAATCCCATGGTTGGCATATATCGAATCAACTCTTAAAAAACTAGGCAGACCAGAGATATTTTCAGCTCCAGACACAATTAAGAAAGCAGATCTGGATTCGATAAAATCTGCCATGGTAAATTTTCAACTCGCAGAAAGAGAAGAACTTGAGTTGAAAAAACCTTTAGTTAGATTGCATTTTGGATTAGTGAGTTTACCTGATCTGGAACCCAACCTGAAGCTAGTTACACACCCATTTAATCGTTATCTGTTAACCAGATTTCGATCTAATTTAATTCATCTCTCTTTGGGAGATTTTCCTAAATGGGTGGCTCCGGATAAAGCTGAGCCCTGCAAGTGCGATAATTTATCGTCACAAGATACTTTACATTTCATTATGTTTTGCAGGTTTTACTTTGACATTAGAAAAAGGTATTTAGTACCGTTGCTTAAGGAAATTGGGTTTGCTCAGGTGAGACCAGCGCTTGTATATCTACAACTACTGAGTAATGTCCGGATAACTTTCCATGTCGCTAATTTTTTAGTAGCTGCTGTTCGCATTAATAAGACGAAAAAAAAAAAAAAGAAGAGGCTGGCCCTGGTCTTGTTGTACTTTGATCTGGTTTGACGTTGTGATTTTTACTCCGATTTTATCAGATGGTTATGACTTTTAATTTGATTTTAGTGTAATATTTATTAATGATGATTTTAATTCTATGGAATTTTTTATTGTATACCCCTGTATGAATTTTTGGGGAACGTGTCCTAGATTCCTGTTTCTTGGCCTTTATCAGAATTCATGGTGCTATATCTGTTTCCATTTTTTCACCTGTTTATTGATGTAATTTTTTGTATTTGTTTCTTTTTGTGATATTAATTTTATCGAATAAAGTATATGACTGACTGACTGACTGACTATCTTATTCACTAATGGGGGACACTTTTATTTTGATGGCTATTTTTCTGTCCCAGTCCGGTCTTGTCACTGATTCCTTTGAGCCCTACATCTCGGCAAAAATTCTAAAATTCACTTTAAACTTTTGTTTAAAATGTCAAAGATTTTGAACAAGGCAGGGAGGGCGTTCTCAGTCCAGGCTGTTAAACCTTGAAACGCTCCTCTAAAACTCCTCTAATCTATGAGCGGTCTTTACTTTTTCAGTAAAATTCCGAAAGCCTGGCCTTTTCTTAACTAACAATTGTGAGTTAAACTCCACCTGAAAAGCTCAGAGAAGTCATGTGTGGCGATAAAGCACTCCATAAAAGCACATACCGAAAAATAAAATAACACCCTAAGCACAGTTACCTAAGTGGTTGAAGTTCAACCGATAGCAAGGTGGATAAGTGATTTAGAGATACTGACACTGAAAACATTTAAGGAAACTTGGAAAAAAAGAATAACGTAATTTGTAGAACAAATCCTGTATTAGCTTTTAGGCATTCTCAAAACTGAACGATTAACCCTTGTCGACGACCTGGAAAGAACGGAATGGGAGAAAAGAAAAGTGTATTTAACATATATATTACAGAAACTAAAACTAATGGCAGAGTAGAGGGAATTCTAGATGCTGCCTTTTAACCGAATTGATGTTAGAAGGAAATGGCAAAACAAGGGTAAGAAAACTAAAGCCCTTGCAAACTTTAAGGAAGTGTGCATTAAACTTGATTCCAATGAATGGCAGTTGAGACAAACTAAATGAAGAGATTTTGAGCGGGAAAGGCTACAGAAATACAGAAGAAAACTGCTGGGGCAGCTTAAAAATAAGTGGTTTATTTTTAAACACTACTTCAATGTAAGAATAGAACCAACTTCGCACTTTGGTAACTGCAGGTAAAGCTGCATTTTTAAGGGATGTGGGGGGGGGGGGGGGGGCTGATCAGTTGTTTTAGTAATGCTGACGTTCATTTGAATCTTTTAGGCCAAAAGGAACTAGGAAGTATGCATCTATGTATGTATGGTTATTTAGAGACAACAAACCTAACCACACAGCTTTTTTTAGTGCGGGCGGGTGGTGGTGATTTATTTTGCATGGTTGGCACATAGAGATGATAGAGGAGGTTGGGAGAAGGGGCTTGGGGTAAACACATCTGGAAAGCCTGGGGCATCTCTTAGCGAAGGCCCATCAGCCAGAGATGTATTTCCATACAGTTTAAATAACTGTCACAATACACCCGCATGATTCAAGATATTTAAAATTATACATTCACAGCTGCAACAAATCATGTGAACTGTGTTAAACTTTATTGTTGCTGAGCAAAAACAGCAGAACACTTTTTTCAAGGTTTGCTGCTTCTAGGAATTAGAGATAACACAGGAATTTGCACCCAGCATCTGGCAACAATTTTGAGAGTTTGCAGATCAAACTGTGTTTGTAGACATGATTATTGGGCAGCTCCGTCTCATTTCCTGCAGGGCGCTTTTGTGCACTTCTAATCTTAATGTTGAAACCACTCATTACAAAGCGCAGCACCCGCACTGAAAAACACCCGCGACACAACCATGTAGACAAATTGGCATGTCCGAGTTGCTTTTTTGGGTACAATAACAACTCTAAATAAAGAAAATTACAACCAGTTGCTCCTTGGTATGGAATCCCTTCTAGTAGTATTGAAGTGACTCTTTTCATGAACGAAGGGACTTCGAGCAGAAGGTCATCGTTTCCGGTGCGAGTCGCAACAACTATTTTATACTCAAGCACAATCCCTACAATTTGTCAAATCGACGAGTTGCCTTTGTAGAGATATTTTACAGCTATGGAAACTAGCAATCTGAACTCCCATAAATGATCAAAATAATGTGTTTTCCTTTATTCTTTTATTAATGAAATATAACACACAATCAGAGTATTCAAACGCTATACCTATTATCTAATTCTCTAAATGACACTAAGATTTCAGATACAGCTAACAAATGCATTTAAACAGTGCGGAATGTGAAAAGTAATAAGCACAGGATCTTAAACTTTATTTTTTTGCTTTTTGTAGTTTTATGTGGCACAAATTCGGCCCGAAGGTATTCGAGCGCTTTACATGAGCACCAGCCCTTCTCCAGTTCTGCAGAACGCTAGGATTGTCAAATATCAATGATGGCTACTGTTGACTCCACCTCATGCCTCTTTATTCCACCATTTCCCATCTCTTTATCGCATATAGCCGTGTTCTTTTTCGTGCCTGCTTCTCCATGTACACTGTTTTCTCCTTTTTCCATTTTCTACCCTTCTTTCTCTTGTTCTTTTAAAAGCATTATCATGAAAAATAAGTCCCAGTCCCCAAAAATGAGTGCTGCGTCCAACCACCTGCAACCACTGCCACAAACCAATCACTGTTTAATTCTAAAATTTAAGTAATACACAGGTACATTTTGCACACGATTGATTAAAGGAGTGGTTTGCATTTTATTAAAGTGTGTGGACCTTTCAGTCTTTGAAAAAAACACTTTGACTCTCCTGGAAGCTGCATTGATATAAGAAACTCCAGGCTATGAAGATATAATAATCGAAGGAGACTGCTATCATCTTTAGGAATTATAAAAGAAAGAAATGAATGAAAAGTGTGCTTCATTGCCTTCTTTCTTCGCAGTATTTTAACAGCGTTTGTTGGAGTCCTGAGTTTGGTTCAATCCCTGTGAGGCTAGAATTCTTGGATATATAGGCAGGTATTGTTCTTGGGGGAGAAAAGTGGGGTGGTAATACAGTATAGAAAGGTAATCTTCTTTTTAAATTTCAGTACAAAATATGAAAATAGCGAAATATTGAAAACACTTGAGGGAACATGCATCAAGCATTTTTTTTGGCCCATTTGCGAATGCAAAAAATCCTTTTCAGATGCAGAAAACCCTATTTTGCGATTTGTAACCTGTTACCGAATCGCAAAATGGGTTTGCGATTCGCTATCAGGAAGGGGCGTGTTTAGGGCATCCCTTACGATACAGTCATCAGCAGTGCATTGCAGGGGCGTGAGTTATAGTTAGCTGAACTAACTATAACGGGGGAATTTCTCTGGTTTTGTACGAGAGAAATGTCCAACTAACTATAACTTTCCCTAAAACCTATGTTTTTTTCAGTGAATTTCTAAGGTTTTTTAAATGTTAATTTCTAACTGTAACGTGCCTGAAACCTATGGTTTTTTCAGTGAATATATATATATATATATATATATATATATATATATATATATATATATATATATATATATATATATATAAGAAAGAAAGAAGTGTAGAGCCCACAACATCGACTTACTTCCCAGCTGACACTTTATTCGTCTTTAGGCATGGCAGCACAGCAACACTCTTAAACCCCTACGCGTTTCGGCGTTAGCCTTGTTCACAGGTGAGTGCACTTATTTATAGCCCAAGTGGTCATGTGCTTCACAGTTCCAACTACAAATCCCAGAATGCACCAATATACAAGATATGCAGCATGACATGGCGCGCTGTTCCATTCTGCTAAAATAGCGTACTTGTGTAGCCCATGTCACATTAAAATCACTGATGTGCTTCACGGTGCTCGCAGGTAAAGTTCCTTTCTGCAAAGTGCATAATTTGAGCTGCCATGCACAGGAAATACGTCCGGGATTCGATGTTGTCAGAAAGAGGCAAAAATCTCCTTCATTTCCCTTTCTCTCTTGCATCCCCAAATAGCCCTGGAAATCCGTTGGCTGGAGCGCTGGACGAGTGTGTCATGGAGGCAGGTTTGGAGGTCTGGGGGGATTTATTTGTGGAAGGGTGTTTGCTACCATGGGAGGCTCTGTTATCTAAAATAGGGCCGGGCCTCTCAAGGTTTAAATTCCTCCAGATTGCAAGTTGGGCACACTCACAGATCTCTGCTAGGGGCAGTTGTATGCTAGGAGGAGATAGTAATCTAGTGACGCAGCTATTGGATAAACCACCAGCTCGAAAGGAGGTCTCAACATGTTATGAGCTACTATTAGAAGAAATGGATGGCGAATTCAAACTGCCAGAGCTGTTGTGGGCCTCCACCATTGCTGATTGTAATATCGAGAATTTGTGGTTTACATCTTTCAAGATCATGTGGGACATAGTAAAACCTGCTTGGCTCCGTAGGAACCATCTTTTTACCCTACATAGGGCCTACTATTCGCCACAGAGACTTTAAAAATGTTCTAAGGGCACTTTAGTGGCATGTCCCAAATGTTAGCAGCCTCAGATATACATATGTTCTTTGAGTGTTCCCTTCTGTCCTCGTATTGGAATGCGATTAGTATATCACTTTCATCTGCTCTGGGTTTTGAAGTCCTGATAACCTCTTCTCTTGTAATTTTTGGAGTTTCACCTGATGTTTGGGGTCCAGCGAAAAACCTTCTCTTCTACTGCATATTGTTGGCTCGAAGAGAAATTTGTAGGAAATGGAAGGACCCGACACCACCCACCTCGTTGGACTGGCGCACCTCAGTTTTACAAACATCTAAAGTTGATCTATCAAGAGTTGGTAATCCTGACAAAAGAAGTTTTTGGCTTCAGTTGAATTGGGTGTGATTGGTATACTGGGCGATGGTTTTTTTTATTTTTATTTTTCCCCCATGATCCAATGATTAAGCTGCTTGGGGAACTCTATGTGCTGTATAACCATCAGGGCGCCCCCGAGAATAATAGCAATGGGTACTTGATTGCAGCAATATTACCCCCTTCTTTCCCAATGGTTGTCTTGGGAAGGCGCAATTTCTCGCGCCCCTACTTGGTAACCAAGGTCGGAAAATGGGGACAAAAAAAAAAAAATGCATATATAGCATGTAATGTCGACTCTTTTAGTTAAACAAAACCTCCTAGAAAATCCTCTTAAATAATTAAATGGATAATTTAGGTTAAAATTAGCATATAAAAGACTTTAGTTATTAAACATATAATAAATATATATGTAATCATAATACAAATAGCAACAGATATAAAATGCTCTTCACAAGGCATGTATTACTTAGAGAAGTAGTGTGACAGTATTAACATGTAAACAATACTGGGATCAATCCCCCATTACAACATATTAGTAATGATGATAAATATCTCATAGACTGGATAAAAATAGTGTAAAAATCAGTTCCATAAAAAGAGTGCCAGGTGCAACCTAAAATGTGTTAAAATTTCCTAATCGTCTTATTCATATAAATAAAAACTAGTGTAAAATACTAAAGTGCATTGAGTAAACCTAATAAAAAACCAGAATGTTCACCAGTTAAGGTGGTTTATATATATATGTACACAAAAGGCGACAGCGAGACTCCAGACACCAGAAGCAAACCTTGGTAATAAGCTCCGTGAATTGGAAACGCTAAGGAGAAATGAAATCACGAATTAGTGGGAACATAAATCACTATCTAAGTATGTTGAAGTGGGACAAGTTCCCAGAGGACTGCGCATTCTTTTTTTTTTTTTGGAAAACCTTTATTACAGTTTCAGAGACATACAAATATGGGCCTACAACCAACAGGCCGGCCGCTAACGCACAGTGTAAACCTAGGCACAGCTTTACATTCACATCGATGAAGCAACAAAAGAGCTACTGGGGTGCTAATCAACTCCGCCGGCCGCAGCCGTAGTCCATAAATAGGCAAATAAAGGTTTAATATTTTGAGAAAAAAAAACATCACACACACAAGGCAGAGGGGGTTAATGGCAATAACATGTGCTCCCCGCATCGAAGGAGTAAACAAACCCAAGGAGACAGAGGGGGGGGCAGGCAGAAGAAACCAAAGTCGCATATCGCAGGAGCATATAGGAATGCGCGGGCTAGGGAGACAGAGCAGCATCCATCTCACGCGTCTGGGACGGGGCGCAAATACCTCCACGATAGGAGTTCCAGGGACCCCACACCTTAATCCACTTCCCAGGCTTGCCTCTCGCCACATACACCGTTTTCTCTCTGAACATACACCAGTCCATGTGTTCCTTCCACGCTGATACCGTTGGCGGCCTCTGGGCGCCCCACAGTTGTGCAATGTCCCGCTTCGCTACCATATAGCCCAGAGTCACCCACTGCATCTGCATCACATTGTAATCAGTCGGCTCCCAGACATTCAGCAAACATCTCCGTGCCTCCGGCAACAAGGCAACATGCGTGACTTCTTCTAACACCGCATGCACTCTACACCAAAACCGAGTCACTTCCGGACATTCCCACAGGATATGGAGGAAAGTCCCCAGTAATCCACAGCCTCGCTTACACAGACCATCCACCGAGTACCCCATACGCATCAAACCAGGCCCCGTGACGTACACTCTGTGAAGTATCTTAAGCTGGACGAAACGCAAACGGGCCGGGATAGCCACCTCTTTCGGGGAGGCCACCGCTGACACCCAATCTTCGTCGTCAAGTTCCAAGCCGTCGGCAGTCCATGTCTCTCGCAATGAGGTCAGCAAACCCATTCGATCATTGATAAGCTTCTTATAAATCAGCGAAATGGCACATAGCCGTCCAATACTCTGTCTTCCAACGGGGAATACTCTGGAATAGCCGCGACGTCCGGGAACACGGAACACAAGGCATGGTGAACCTGAGCATACCGAAAGTATTCCCTATCGTTCAGCTGATATTCAGTTTTCAGCATGTCGAACGTCTTAAATTTCCCTTTCGTCCAGAGATCCCCTACCTTGCTGATACCAATCATATCCCATTTCTCAAAGCCTTTCGTAGTACACAGATAACCCAAACGCTGGGAAGCGTACAATGGCGTTGCCCGAGTCAAGCGATCCCTCCACCCCATCGCCGCATTTGCTGCATGCCACACCTGCACCGCGACCCGCGTCGGGCCAGTCAACCACGCATCAAGGGACCCCGAGTTTAGTGCTCGGTTATAATCCCCGCTGGGCAATAACAATTTGTCCATCTCAAAAGCCGGGTTCAAAGCAGGCCCATACATCCCGTGATTGATAGCAGCCAATTGGGAGGCCCAATAATATCGCTTAATGTCAGGGAGAGCGATCCCCCCATCATACCACGGTAGGGTTAGTTTAGCGAGAGCAATCCGCGGCCGCCCATCCCAGAACAATCGACGCTGAAGACACTCCACCTCCCGAAAATAGCGGGCCGGCACTGCGTCCATAGTGTTCTGCAGGGCGTACAAAAAGCGCGGCAGCGACATCATTTTGAACAACGCCGCCCGGCCGAGCGGCGAGAGCGGCAGCCGCCGCCAACCCGCTACATCCACCCTGAGGCGCTGAAGGGGGGGGAGAAGATTCCGTTCATACCGGGCCACCGGGTCCAGGGTTATAAAGATTCCCAGATACGTGAACCCCGACTGCGCAACCTGGATAGGGCACCCCCGCGGAAGGGGGGGGGCCTCCCCGGAGAGAACATACACACAAGACTTAGCCCAGTTAATGACCAATCCGGAGTTGCGACCAAAGGAGCTCAACACATCCACCAATACAATAAGCGATTTGCGCGGAGATGCAAGATACAAAAGGATATCGTCCGCATATAGGGAGACACGATCCTCGTATTCCGGCGTCCATCGAAGGCCACGCATCGAGGGGTGCCATCGCAGCCACCCCGCAAGGGGCTCCAAACAAAGCGCAAAGAGAAGAGGCGACAGCGGACATCCCTGTCGGGTGCCCCTACCCAAAACAAAGGGAGCCGACACCCGTCCGTTGACCACCACCTGTGCCAGTGGGTTATCATAAAGCAATTTCACCCAACCGATAAACCCCGGGCCAAACCCAAACTTCGCCAATGCTGCCCAAATATACGGCCATTCCAAGGTGTCAAACGCCATGGTAGCGTCAAGGGACGCCAAAATGGCCGGCTCACGGATGAATGGCGCTCTAGCGAGGACGCCATGCAGTCGCCGCAGGTTCAAAGCGGTATTGCGATGGGGTATAAAACCGGATTGATCCTGATGAATCAGGTCGCCCACAAGCCGGATCAGGCGATTGGCCAGTACCTTGGCAAGCATTTTGGGCTCCGCGTTTAACAAAGAGATAGGCCTGTAAGAAGTACACCGATCCCGCGGCTTCCCTTCCTTATGGATAACAACAATAGTAGCAAGACGTTGGTCAGGGGGCAATCAACAATATCACCGGGGTCCGTCACCCGCACACCATCCGCCCTCTCAACATCCGGCACCACTCGACTCGCTCTCTCCCTCTTATCCAACCAAGCAATCAACTTCCCGGCCTTATCACCCATATCGTACAAACGCCCCTGTTGCTCCCTGCTCATACTCCTAGCAGATTCGGTAACCAGCGCCTTGTAGTCGGCCTGTTTAAGTGCCAACACATGCAGTCTGTCATCCGTAACACCTTGCTCCAAATCAATCTCCAACTCGGTGATCTCATTTTCTAGCCGAACAACCTCCTGCGCCGCACATTTTTTGGTATGGGAAATGAGAGACAGAGCCTGGCCCCGGAGCACCGTCTTAAAGGCCTCCCAAAGGGAGATGGCGGAAGACACCGACCCCATGTTGTCATAAAAATAGTGTTCCAGGGACTTAACCAGGTCTGCACGGATCGTGGGGTTTCGTAGGTACCAGGGGTTGATCGGCGCCACCCTCCCCTCCGCCCCCAAGGCGATATCTAGGTGTAGCAAAAGAGGGGAGTGATCAGATATACCGCGTGCCAAGTGTCGCACTTCCCCGATCATCCCAGCTTGGGCCGCAGGCACTAGCATATAGTCAAGCCTCGAAAGACTACCGTGGGCCCCAGAGTGGAAGGTATATTGCGCCTGTCCAGGGTGTTTCAACCGCCAGCAGTCTATCAGTCCCAGGGTATCCAGAAAGCCCCCCAGCCAGTTCTGGGCCCGAGGGAGGTCCCTAGGGGGGTGTCGATCCTCAACTCCGGAATCCACAGTGTTAAAATCCCCCCCCAAGACCAAAACCCCCCCCGGAAGCCCAAGTAGCAGGCGCCCCAAATCAGCAAAGGTGGCCGTCTGCAGGCCCGGCGGCACGTAAACCGTGACCAGCGAAATCAGCTTACCCTCCCACCTCCCCACCAGCGCAGTGTACCGCCCACTGTCGTCATGGAGCACTTCATCCACCACCAACGGGAGAGAGGTCCTGACTAAAATGCCCACTCCTCTCGAGCCAGAGGTGAAACCAGAATGGGCCAGAAGACGATACCCACGTCTGTTCATGGCTTGGAAAGAGTTCCCTATGAGGTGTGTTTCCTGCAGAAACACGATGTCAGGCGAAATACGTTTCAAGAACTGCAGGACTACCCCCCGCTTTATCCTGTCCCCCAGTCCGTTCACATTCCATGAAAGAAGTCTCAGCCCCTTACCCCCCATCCCTCCCAGCACAAACTATCCCCCTCCCGGAGAGCACAATCATAATAGCACAACAAAAAACATTACCCCGCCTTGTGAAACAAACAAACAAACCCCAACCCCACCCCATCAACCCCAACAGAACTCCCCCCACCCTGCACCCCTGCGTGAGCCCGAACAGCCCCCCCAACATGCAGTGTGCCTGTCGCCCTAATATGAAACTCACTACAGAAAGGACAAAAAAAGGGGGGAAAAGAAAAAAAAGCCCCGGAAGGAGGAAAGGGCCCCAGCTAGCCCCCCGCAACCTCCAAATACCACGGGGCAAAGAGTTACAAACTGGAGTCCAGTGCAGCCACAGGTGCAAAACGTTACCAGTCCAGTCCATCGACAGGATCACAGTTCCATTCCTACGCCGTCAAACCCTCTCCGCTCTCCGCCATCCGACCTTCTCGACCTCGACTCCTGGGTAGGGCATCCGCCACTCTCCCACCGCCTCCGGCCGGTCGAAGAAGTGTGAGCGACCATCTAACTCGACCCGCAGCTTAGCCGGGAATAGCATCGCATACTTCAACTCCATGTCTCTCAAGCGCCGTTTGATGGCCGAGAATCCCATCCGTTGCTTTTGAACCGCTTGCGTGAAGTCTGGGTAAAAGCTAACATTAGAATTCTCAAATTTTACTGGCCCAGTCACCCTCGATGCCTGAAGGATAGCGTCTCTATCCCGAAAATTAAAAAGTCGGGCAATGATAGGCCGCGGGGGGGCACCCACCTTCGGTGCACCCCCTGGAATCCTGTGGGCCCGTTCCACGGCGAAGAACTTGCTCAGCCCTTTGGGTGCTAGATGAGTCACCACTAGATCCTCCACAAAAAGATCCACAGCAGACTCCTCCGATCGTTCGGGCACCCCAATAATACGGACGTTATTCCGCCTGGCCCTGCTTTCCGTGTCCTCAAGGCGACGATCAGTCAGGTCACTGGCGAGCTGCAGCCTCCGCACCGTCGTCTGCAAAGCGGCCACATCTACCGTTAGGCTCGATGCCGCCTGAGTCAATGAGTCAACCCGGTCATTAGTTTTGGACAGGTCTGCTCTGACCAAAGTGACATCAATCAACACCGAGTCCAATTTATTAGCCAAGGTATCAAATTGCTGGTTCACAGTCGCCTTCATCTCCTCGATGGCCCCCATGACATCCAGCAGAGTCAATTCGGATGATGCGCCCGAGGCCTCCTTGGGCGGCTCAGGCGATTTACGTGATCCACTAGGGAATTCCTTTGGCTGCGCATAGCGGTCCATATTGTTGGCCTGGGAATAGGCTCCCCTCCGGGTAGACTTGGGTTTCAGCTTATCGCCGTCCACTCTAGTCGTCATCGTCGGCGACCACCAAGCTCCCGGAGGATGGCCAGGAGACCAGGGCCACCAACCGAAATAGGCCCATTTACAGTTCAAGAGTCAGGCTATGCACCCCGTCCTCGGCGCTGCTCACCCAATGTCCCGACGTCAGTTTCCGCAGATCAACACGAAACCGAAAGTGAAAGCACGGGGTCCGGGGCTGGGCCAACCTGGCATGCCGCTGTTGTTCACTTCGCACCCGGACACTTCACCAACTCGAGTTCGGGACCAAGGCCGAAGAAGGCCGCAAACTTCAGATCGCCACAAAACCGGTTCCCGGAGTCCAATTTCGATTTAAAAAACGAGTGGCACCTTAGCGCAAGATCATAAACAGAAGCCCATCGAGAAAACCAGGATTATGACAGGATAGACGTGGGAGGTTGCGGAGGCCCTCGGGAGCCACAAGCCTACGCGGCCATCTTGGTTGCGCGCTAGGCTCCTCCCCCAGGACTGCGCATTCTTATCAAACCCACTTATGAAAGCTGGAAAACGCGACGGGGGAAAGGAGTCCTCACCCACCTGAGTCCTGCTAGGTGCTGCTGGCGCTCTACGGTCCCTCGGCTTGCACTCTCGCCATCGCATCGCCCCGGCGTTGGCAGTACTACATTTCCCAATCGCCCTAGCGCCCCACACACGCAATCCAAGCGCCCGGAAGCGCTTAAAAGAACGTCGCTCCTCTGGTGGAGCGGGAAAGCTGGAAAACGCGACGGGGGAAAGGAGTCCTCACCCACCTGAGTCCTGCTAGGTGCTGCTGGCGCTCTACGGTCCCTCGGCTTGCACTCTCGCCATCGCATCGCCCCGGCGTGGGCAGTACTACATTTCCCAGGCGCCCTAGCGCCCCACACACGCAATCCAAGCGCCCGGAAGCGCTTAAAAGAACGTCGCTCCTTCCGCGTCGCGGGACGCGCGCGGGCGGGCGCCGGACGAAGCCCGGACAAAGGGCGGGCCCTCTGTGGCCCTCAGAGGACCGATTGAGGCCGGGACGGGCCACCTCACTAACGTGTAAGACTTTACAAGACTATATTATTAATTACACGGTGGGGGTAATCTGCCCTATTTACGGTATATCGGTTCTGTAGCATTGGTTTTAGCTTGTTTATATTTGGTTCATATTTGGCTATCAGGCATCATTATATGTGCAGGTGTTGCCACATTGTGGGAAAGTTTAATTAAGTTTAATCTAAGTTTTAGGTTTTCCAAGGGGTATGTCAAACATGGCTAAAGCTGTAGCAGGCAGCAAATCCACGACTACGGCAACGTTAGATAACTACTTAGTTAAAGTTGTCACCAAAATCAACAGTGATAGGCGCAAATCATTAGGTCAGGGATCAAACTTATCGACTACTAGCCCTTTGTCATCTAACACAGTCACTTTATCCTCTTCTCCATCTCATGCCACGAATTGTTTAAACGAGAATAATGATTTATTAACCCTGGATGATCATTTTCCTAGTGAACAAGAATCACTTGAAGTTAATAGAGATTTAGTAACTGATGTTAATGAGTCCGTAGAAGACTCTCCGGACCGGCCAACCCAGAGAGTGCTAAGATCCCGCAAACGGACTCATCTGAAACAGGGTTGCTTACGTAGTACTCATAAAAAGACGGGTCCTGCTCCAATAACTCAGGTTACCAAGGAACCAGCCACCTCTAACAACCCTACGGCCAAGTTAGATTCTCATCAACTTGATTCCTTGTTAGGTCTTTTAGAGTCTAAAATTTTGAAAATTGTTGAACCCTTAGTTACCAAGATTGGCGAACTATCTGTTGAGATTGAAGGCCTACGTAATCTTTTGGCACGTAAGATTAATTCCCCTGGGAACATGACTAGAGCAGCAGAGGGTCTACCGGTCTCTGCTGATACCACTAGGCCCTCAAAGGATACCCTAAATAGTATAGCTCCATTGGTTGTCGAATCAACAGCAAATGAGAATAACACCTCACCTCCTGGAAGTTGCTTAAGTAGTAATAACGCAACGGCAAGTACCTATTCAGGAGGAGCAAAACCAGATCTCCCCCCTGACTGTGCTCCATTTGTTGTAGTGTTAACAAATGTTCCCCCCTTGAAGGACGTCACCCAGAACTCTTTCTCTGAAACCCATGAATCCCTTAAAAATAAATCAGTCTCGTGGCTAAATAAGAATTATGGTTTTCCAGCACATTTATCCCATCTGATTTTAACCACGAGAAGAGTTTCCTGGGTTGGGCGCTCGCGCAAGACTATAAAGGGGGATTGCGTAGTAATAAACTTTAGAAATCCCCACATAGTGCAAAATATCTTATCAAAAGCTACTCTGCTCCCCCACACTGGTGAGGGTATTACCCTTCATTCACTGGGTTACTTTTATAAACAACAGATAAATTTACCCCGCAGTGTTCCATGGGAGGTCAGAGCAAGTCACCCTGAAAGCCAGTTTCCTCAAGGTTTTGTCATCTCAAATCGTTTTCAGGCTCTGAGTAACTTAGATTCTAATGATTGACTGCACTCTGTTGGGGCTACTTCAAGATCTATTATGGAAAGTTTATCCTCTATGGAGGGAGAGGACACGGTTCCCAGTGGTTCTGTGCCAGCCACAAGCAGAGAGGGCACCCAAAATGTTACGTCTGTATTGGGGACTGTCATTGATGAAAGTGTGGATGCTACTGTCAGTGCCCCGCGAATGCCTCTAGGCACAAGTGTCCTTAGCTGGAATATAGCTGGCCTAAACAAAAAAACTCATGACCCTGTATGGAGGGACAGTCTATTAGGCCACGAAATTATTGGCCTACAAGAAACTTGGGACACTGAAAATACCTTTTTGCTGGATGGGTTTTCTGCTTTTTGGTCACCAGCGGTGGCCTCCAGTAGGGGGAGGGCTAAAGGCGGACTTTTAACCCTTATCGCATTGACCATTGATGGTAAATACAGTAAAGTGGAGACAGGCTCGCCTCACTGTTTAGCAGTAGAAATCCACTCCAGCTCAAATGGGATCTGGCTCATTGTAAATTTTTATAATTCATTTATTCAGAATATGCCAAATGAACATCTACTCAGTCTATTTGATTTTTTACAAATGTATAATGAATCTTGTAAAAATCCTTATTCGGTTGTTGTGCTTGGTGATTTTAATGTTCATCCCTGTTTTAAAAATTGTTTTATATGGGACAGTTTGGGTCCACATAATCAAGGTAATCTACACTTTGAACACACACCACAGGGGATATTTTTAGATGAGCTTCTAGTTGGGAATCATTTGGCCTATCCCGTCAATGACATTAATGACATCCCGACCTATAAAGGAAGTGGCACAGGATCCACTATTGACTACATCTTTGTTACATCTAACTTAGCTGGAAATGTAAGTCAATATAAGGTTAAATGGTCTGTTCATAGCGACCATAATCCCGTCCAGTTAATTCTCACTGATGATCTCAAAAAAAGAAAATCTGATAATTCTACTGTCAGCATACTGGACATGAGGCCAACTGATCAAACTCGACGCCTGAAATGGTGTCAGCTGGTCCCAGAGGATTTTACTAAAAACTTGTGGGACACGGTTGGGGATGAAATACTTTTGTGTTCACAAGACGGGATCTGTAGTGATGCAGTTCTGACAGCCTATGATAAAATTTGCTGTCAGGTGAATAGTGATCTCAAAAAAGTATGCAAGGTCAAACCCAAAATTGGGGAGAAATGGTTTGATCACAGCTGCTCATCTTCCGAACGGAAGCTTATGTCAGCCCTTAAAGCGGTTCCACCTGACAGAGCAGAAATTGCCATTTGTAGGAAGGCCTATAAAATGGCTCAGAAAAAACGTAAAAATGAAATTAGGGATGAGGCATGGAATGAACTCCTGTCCATTGATGTCATCAAAAATAGTGCGAAATTTTGGTCTATTGTCAACAAGCCTTTTTTTAACGGTAAAAGCAATACCGAGCTTGAATGCGGTATCCAAGAGGACGATTGGTATACTCATTTTAAACAGGTGTATGATGGAGATGGTTCAAGGGCGGGGCCCTTATTTAACTCTGACAGTTATACTTTGACCTTTACAGAATTAGAGGTGACAAATGCTATTTTGCAAATGACAAGTAATAAGGCGCCGGGACCTGACGGAGTCCCGGCTGATCTTTTTAAATCAGATATAAAACTCTGGTCCAAAATCCTTTTTAATGTTTTTACAAATGCTTGTCAACAGGGCCTCCCATCAACGTGGGCGAAATCGGTCATCGTTCCTATTTTTAAAAAGGGGGATAGAGGCGACCCGAGCTGTTATCGACCAATTTCCCTTATAGCCTCCTCAGTGAAAGTTTTGGGGAGGGTGGTCCTCGCCCAACTTAACGGTTGGCTAGAGGAATCTGGAAAACTCTCTATGGTCCAGTATGGATTTAGGAAAGGGATGGGTACCATAGACCAATGTTTAAATCTACAACTTTTAATTGGTAAATACACGGTGGCCAAGAAAGGAACCTTGTTGGTCGCCTTCATGGACTTGTCTTCGGCCTTTGACCGTGTAAATAGATCAAAACTATGGCCCATGCTCCTTGCACTTGGTGTAGACAAAGACATCGTCTACTTTTTAGCGGACCTGCATAGAGAGTTAATAGCTACAGTTCGCTACGATCAAAAGGGTAATTGCACAAAAGATATACCCATATCTTATGGGGTTAGGCAGGGGTGCATTTTGGCACCTCTCCTTTTTACACTGTATATAAATGATTTAGACAATACCTTTGTGGCCTCATGTAAAGATATCCCCCGTGCAGGGAAATATTCAGTCCCTGCCCTTTTATATGCTGACGATGCCGCCCTAATCGCTAGAACGGGAGTGGGCCTCCAGCTATTGTTAAATTCATTTGCCGATTTTATGAAGGCTCTGGACTTATCTGTTAACTTTGTCAAATCACATGTCATGGTCATTGGCCCTAAATCCGCTAAATCTAAAACCTTTTTATGTGGGGGTCATCAATTATCCAGGGTCTCTTCTTTTCCTTATTTGGGTGTTCTTTTTGATGATCGAGATTCCGGGGTAACCCAAATAATGGCTAAAAAGATTGTGTTTTCAAGAGCAACAGTAGGTGTTCTGGGCTTTGCCAGAAAACTGGGTGCTAGACCAATGAAGGCCCTTATCCAGGTGTACAAAGCTAAGTGTCTCTCCATAGCCTTGTACGGAGCTGAGGTCTGGGGCATTAACAACGCCAAAAGCATTCAGACTGTTGAGGATAGATTTTTAAAAAACCTCCTCTCAGTCCCGATCTCAACCGCCAACTATATTGTCCATCAGGAACTTGGTATCGGTTTTCTTGAAGACAGTATTGCTCTGGCCCCGATGCTTAAATGGATTAGCATTTGGCTTAACCCAGATTTACACCTGAATCACACTATTTTGAGAGACTGTCTTTTGCTTGATCATGGTTTGCACATACCCTGGTTGAAATACATTCGGAACCTGGCCAAAAAGCTTGGTAGACCAGAGCTGTTTCTTTTTCCCGAGACACTGGTAAAAGGTGACATTAATTGGTGCAAAGAAACTCATATGTACATCTCTACCTCGGCAAGGGAAGAGAAGGAGCTGGTTAAGGGTTCCGTTAGGACCCATCAGCTCTGCAAAACAACACCTTTTATGGAACATTATCTTGGATATGTAACAAATGCAAATCACCGTTTTCTTTTAACCAGATTTAGATTGAATCAACTACACTTATTGATTGGAGCTAAGAAAGACTGGAAAAGGGCGTTGGACCCTGGCCCTTGTTCCTGTGATAACTTTTCCCCCCAGGATATAATACACCTTTTTTTCTTCTGTGAGCACTTTATTGACATTAGGAAACGTTTTTTAATCCCAATTTTAAGAGATAAAGGCTTTGTTCAAGTGAGACCTGCTTTCCTGTACCTACAGCTTTTAAACAATGTTTGGGAAACTTTTAATATTGCAAGTTTTTTAACTGTGGTAATTCGTACCTTGAAGAAATGAACTGTACCCTATTTAATGTTTTAATTGGACACGTCACCTTGTTAAAACAATTGGTGTAATTGTGTTTCTTTTTAAGCTTGGTAATTCCCTAAAAATGAAGTTTTTGTTTTTAACATGTATTTATTGTAGTATGCTTTTATGGTTTGCACTTAAACCGAATAAAGACTTTATGACTGACTGACACTTATGAAAATCCGTACCAAAACATATTGAAAGTGTAGGCTGACAACAGTTCAGAGTCATCTAAGAGAATGGTATTAATTTTAATCAAGTATGCACTCAGTGATCGTGAGTACATTTTGACTCTGATTGAGGCACTTCAAAAGGAAATTAATTCACATCCAGATAAAGTTTAGATTGCCAAATATGAGAAGGAAATGCTGACAAGATTACAAAAACATGAACAAGTGATAAAAGAACGAAAAGCCACTAAATTCTGACGTGACAAATTAGATTATTAACGTTATCAAATCTACACCTTTTCGCGAAGATTTCATAATATCAGGAGGCAACAACTGTCAGAGAGAGTACAACATTCACCTCAAAGACAAGTGGTAGAAACCAGTTCAAAAAGGAGATTGGAGGTGAAAACAGACCCAGAGGGGGGCTTTTCGATGGGACCCAGTGGGGGGCCTCTATCCATAGTAGAGGAACTTCGTTTTTTAAGATTGGACCAGACTTTAAACCTAAGACCTCGGCCTCAAAGAAAAGAGAAAATTGGCAAAACAAAAGGAAAAGAAAAAGCAGACACAGTGGGTCCAAATCAGTCAGCCCAAGCAAAACAAACACGTCAGAGGAAGTGAACCTGGATAATTCGAAAACAGTTATCAATTTATAGGACATGGAATTATCCAATAAAGAAAAGGACATTCTATCACTAGACCTTTCTTTTTGCACACCAACTAATTTTAATTATGTTCAAATGAAAATTGATCTATTTAGGTGTGTGAGGAAGCTAAAACTTCAGAAACATTTTCACTCCTATTTGACAGACCCAATTGACAGCAACGAGGAAACTGTCCCATCAGGGAACCTGGCAGTGGCAAATTTGGAACTCCTTCAGGAATTGAACCAATTGGAGAGAGAAGCTGGAAAAAATATCACGCAATCTGGAGAAAACCTAGCTGTGGACCTTTGCTGCAGGGTAGCGACATCATTCAAACCCAAGTCAGTATTCACACCTATGATACAGAGAGATGGACTTGATATTTTCTCTGAACTAGTGACGACGGACCTTAAGAGACTTGCAGTAGAATCTAGTAAAGGATTCAGGAAAGAAAATGTTGGACGGTCACGAGAATATAATGCTGTAATGGAAAAGATAAGATCAAGGAGTGATGTTGTAGTGTGTCAATCTGAGAAGGTGGGCAACATAGTTTTGTGGCCCCTTACACTATACAAAACAGAGGCGTATCTGCAATTCAATGATAAATTGTGCTACAGCAGAATGTCACTGAGTAGAATCAATGTGATCAAAGAGCAATTCCATGAGGACCTATCAAGATGGTGAGGGATAGGTTTACTAACACATGAAGAATACACATTTTTGAGAGTAGACCATCCCATTGTCCCGATAATGTACCTGATCCCAAAGATTCATACAAATGCAACCAACCCCTGGTAAGACCCATAATATCAGCTATTGGGGGGTTATTTTAGACAACCTCTAAATACATTGATAATATTTTGCAAGAACATGTAAGGAGTCTACCGTCATTCATATTAGACACCAGTGATTTTCCTAGAAAGATTTATGACATCACATGGGGTGAGACGTATGTTTATATGACTTTAGACGTAACCTCTCTTTACACAAGCCTCAGACATGAGCAAGGATTGAGGGCAACAAAACATTTCTTGAGTGCAAGACCAATTAACCTGTATCAGCCCACTCAAATGGTACTCCAAATGATGGAGTGGTGCTTGGAAAATAACTTTTTTTTGTTTGAGAAACAACAGCACAAACAAATACAAGGCACAGCGAATCTGCATATGGGCTGGTGGGAGGAGCAGGTGCTTGCAACAGAGTAAGCTGAAGAATGGACAGACAATATAGTCCTCTGGGCCCGCTACATAGATGATCTTTTTGTCCTATGGAGGGGCTCCTTGGAATCTGCTAGGGAGTTCGCAAATAGATTGAACTGTAATTACCTCAATTTATCTTTCACATGCAAGCTCAGTAACAGTGAGGTAGAATTTATAGATCTTAAGGTATTTGTTCAAGACAATAAGATACAGACCGAAACATTTAGAAAGGAGACTGCGGGAAATTCAGTTCTCCACGCGGAGAGATTTCACCCACTCAAACTGAGGCATAGCATTCCCTATGCAGAAAATCCCCGCATGAAGCGGAATGGCAGTGATGAGCAGTCTATGGCACAAGTACAAGAATAATTAGAGCTGAGATTCCGAGCCAGAAGCTATGATCAATCTTTATTGGACTGCTCCAAAGCTAAGGTAAACACTAAACCCAGGGAATCACTGCTGTTCAGAGACGAAAGCAGCAAAGTAAGCAGTTGGGGTGAGGTGAGGATGATAACAGGTTTCAACATATACCACCAAAAAGTGAGAAACAGTTTAACGCCCCATTGGAACTTAATTCAAAGTGATCCAATCATTGGTAAATCAGTGTCTAAGAACCCACTCCTCTCTTACAGACGGGCCGTATCCATGCGAGGTGAACTGTGTGTCAGTAGCCCTGAGATAGGCAAGCCTGAAACCGGGCTTATTACAAATGCAGGATTCAGGAAATGCCACAGGTGCAGAGGCCAGAATATGAGGGAATTTTCCAGTCCACTGTACAATACCCCGTATAAGATCTGTCACTCTTGTAATTGTAGGAGTGACTTTGTGATGCATATCTTAGAGTGCACATGCCCCAAAGTGTACATAGGCAGCACCATACATACGGTTCATGTAAGGATTTTACAACATATACATGCCATAGCCAGCTTGGACAAAAGTTATCCAGTAGCCCATCATATACATGAAAAACACGGGGTCAGTGCAGATCTGGTCTATTTTGTCATAGATTTGGTCCCGTACAATATGAGGGGTGACAAAGGAAACACAAATTGCGGAGACTGGAGTCACGCTATATTATAATGTTGAACAGCAAAATACCAAATGGTCTCAATGCGGACGAAGAACTGTACTAACACCTGTAACTATCAGATATAAATTTCATTGAGTACTTCCCAGTCTCTCTCAGCCAGGATAATTGTTTTAGGCCGCAACTACAGAGGTGTAGATCTGTAGTTTTTTGTTAAATTGTTTTCAGTGTAGGTATCACAGTGATCAACCCCCCCCCCCCTTCTTTTTTTGTTTTTTTAGGTTTGTCACCCATGAGAGCAACTCTTGGTAGGGCAGTTATGGGTTTATAATAATAAGCTCTAACTTAAGAAGATATTCTTCCAGGCCATATGGCCCAGACACTCGTCTAAAATCTAGCCCTTGTAAGTCCACACTGAACACAGCTGATGCCCCCCAATGGTGCTAAAGTAGAATCAACAATGTATAAAGGAGATGAAATGATTTTAACGCATTATTGACAATTGCCAAAAAATTATGCTAAATATAAAAATTCTCTATAAAATTCTTTAAGAATTTATCCCTTTTGAACCCCGGGGTCAAAATTAATTTGTTGTATGGGAGGTACAATGTCATTTGAATTTATTGATTTGACCCAGCCCAGATATTAAGCTCACTCTGAGCACGGATGATATTTTGTGCAATATATATTGAATGCTGGAATTCATTGATTCATGTGTCCCAATTTTGTCAATGGTAATATATTGGAACTGTGATACAATATAGTGCCAGGTGAGACATGTTAAATTGCAACATTTGAGAAATGTCATGCATTTTAATCCAGCACACTGCACTTTATTATGCTTATTTTGATCACTGTCATAAGTATTTCTTCAGTGTTTACACGGAGTGGAGGTGGGCAATGAAGTATTTAAGTAGAAAGAAAATGCAGCCGCACTATGTGAACAAGGTGGGAGTCACCACCGAAACACGGTCTTTTGACGTTTTTGCCGTGAATAAACAAGTTTGACTTCAAAATCCTATTTTGTCGGTGCCTGCTTTTGGAATCAGGAAGGAGAGGGGCAGGATTGCCACTATATATCTGTAAAAAAATACAAAATATATACATACCTGTAAAACAAAATAACCATATAATGACTCTTGACCAAAGAGAGACCAAATGTTTTCAATAATTCGCTATATATATATTCTGGATATGTTGAACGTCATTGTGTAGAATCACGTTGATAATAATTGCTTTTATTATCTTACAGGTTTCCTTCCTTGCTGTTCTCTTCCCTTACTTCCCTCACTTGATCACCTCAAGATTCTATGCTATTACAGCAATTGGAATTGAGGCTATCAAGATGTGGACCAATTGAGCATCGAGCCGATCCTGGGGGATTTGATGATTGTGGCGTAACAGTTAGAAAGGTTCATTTTATTCTTGTTGCTTACAACATGCTTTCTTGCTGTGTTAATGATATCCTGTGTAGTTGTTTTAGACGTACTGAGAAACAGGTCATTCCTGTTGACATAAATGCTTCTATTTAAAAGTCCCTATTCTTCTCAGTGCAGTATGTGTGCGATATTGTGAACAAAAAGTAGGTGTGTTTCTGTTACCACTGTGCCCCTGATCCCTTTATAGGAACTGTTATTAACCCAAAAGCAACAACTCTACATCAACAATGTATTGGGTAGGGTTCTGCAGGGCTACAATAACCAGTCTTTCACGTTCAGCACTTGTGCATTGAACTAAGTTCACTTGTGTCACCGGTAGGTGGGAAAGCAAACCTTGTAGAACTATGCCAAATTCATAGTTTATGCAACAGTTGGTGCGCAATGTGGGGCTGGTATCTTATGGTTACACCTTGAGTAGTCTTTCACTATTCACACAAATTTGAGCTGATATTACGCCATTATGGAAACTTCTGTAGTAATCATGGTCAGGCTTGACACATAAAAGATCATTCCCAATTCTGTGGGTTTTCTAACTCTTTGGTTCCAAATTCAATTGAATCCATTCACTTTGGCAGCATCTGTTGTGATAGGGGCTAATTACAGGGAAGCAGTTATTCAGTATCTCAAAGCACAAGGAGTCCATAATTCTGGGGAGCAGTTACTTTTGTAATATCTGCACAAGCATATTGATTCTGCCACAGGGCAGTTTTGTGCCTACAAAGAAATAAACTTGCTGGCACATTATGGGGCTTACCAAGATTTGGAAATTCTTCTGGCCTAACAGGATTATAAGTACTGGTTTGCTGGTCAATTGCCACACACACACAGAAATGTCTGCCTGGGGCCTCTGAGCAACGATGATTCTACTTGGCTGGTCTTGGCTGGCTATATGTCCTTCCTTCGCCCCGACAACCTAACACTCACTGAGGTGATCGGGGTTTTAAACTATACAGTCACCCTCTACAGGAGATTTATACTATTCGTGCAATGTTCTTTGAGCTCTAGACATGCAATTGTAGCAGGACCTACTGCTTCTACACAAGTACAAACGATTAGTCCCCAGACTATTAACGCTAACAAGGGAAAAGTACCCATAAAGTATAATAAAATGGCCTTCTCAATTGACCTCAAGACCAACTATTTAAAGGCAGTGTAACTGTACACTACACCCCAAGACAAACAGATAATACTGACCATATGTCTTACTCCTGGGAGGTTGCCCCCCATAGAGGATTGCTACACCTAGGGAAGCATCTTTGCATGCATTTACACAAGCATACATGTCACGCCTTCATTGGCAGTTCTCCCTGATGTACTTAAGCAGGTACAGAATGAACACGGAGGGGCACCAGCTCTGGATTTAGGAATTAAGCTATTGGGGAGCTTTACCATAGATTCCTCTATCATCCTAAGCAATATTAAGAGAGAAGCTTTGGTTCTGGCCATATGCCAGAGACTAGAAGCAGTTCCAGTTCAAGATCATGAACGGAATCTGCCAAAAATAAATACAGACGTTTATACCTCTATGTGTAGAGATACCTTAGGGACTCAATCAGTTAAAACACACTTAAAACCTAAGGTTGAAACCTAGGCTTCCGTTAAGGAATAATCTGCAATGAAAAAAAGAGAGACAAAGAAAAAAGAGGGACTGAGTCGCCTGCTTCTCTGGAATCCAGTACGGGTGTTTACAATCTAAGAGATCGGGAAAAAATTAAAAACCTGAAAGGTATCGGTATTCTGATAGCTGCTTTTCAGGTTTGTTGGGAATGACACTTTCTGCAGGGTCATCCCAAACGTTTTTTCCCTCCTTCTCCCATTTTTCTGAATTCATTATTGTTGGATTCAAGACGCTGGGTACTTTACCACTGCTAACCAGTGCTAAAGTGAATGTGCTTATTTAATTTACTTATAATTTCCTAGTAAAGTGCACTACAGGTGCCCAGGGCCTATAAATTACATGCTATTTGTGGGCCTGCAGCAATGACTGTACTACCCACTTCATAGCCCTTTAAACAAGTCTCAGAACTTTGGACACCACGCCTTCATGCTAGCGGGGGGAAACCTTTTTGAAAGTTACATATGGGGTGACATTGACGACAGTGCCACAACTAGACCTGGGGTCCGAATATAAGACGGATCACGCCAACACTAAAGATGATTGATAAAAAATCTCTCTTAAAATCTTCCTTAATCATAGATAAAATTGTGAATACATTTACAAAGAAAAAGAAGGGACTGGAAAACGCAAATAGAATCAAGATAGGCGATCATGCACACTGTTTTGCCCTGAAGAAGTCCGCGAGGACGAAACGCATTGGCTAAGGTTTTACCTTTTTTGTTAAGAAAGAAGCCACAAATAAAAAGAAACTGAAAATAATCCTGCTGAATTGTTTTTATGTTTGATACTGTGACTCAAGTGAATGAATATTAAAATCCTGAAAATATTTTCTTTTGAAATTCTTGTATATTATGAGCATTGATAGAACTAAGTGTGCGGGACCATTGTGCTTTTGTCTCAGACCTGACACTGCAGAGCCTGTGTGTGTGGTTCTACTGACATATTGACTTGGCATTTAAAACCTCTTGCTAAGCCTTAAACAACCCTGGGCCCCTAGGTAGCCCACACAGCAGGGTGCTGTGTAACTAAATGATAGGACATGTACTTTTAAGTTTAAATGTCCTGGTAGTGAAAAACTCCCAAATTCGATGTTCGCTACTGTTAAGCCTAATCCTTTCATAGGCTGGCATTGGGGATTTCTTATTACATTTAATAAGTTATAATTCCTGATTGAAGGGAGCAGACCTGTCATGTTTGGTACTTATGGACTTGTAATAATAAATCCATTTGTAATGGCAACGTTGGATTGATGATTACAACTTTAAAAATGCCACTTTTAGAAAGTTGGCTTTTTTCTGCTCTTAAGCTCTATGTGCCTGCTTCCTGTCTCCAATACACATCTGGTGAGGGTAACAGTTGAGCTGTGTGCAATCCCTCTAAGCAGCCACACACAAAAGGGTGCTTAGGTGTGACTGATGGGCCATCCACATCCCGATGGGCCAGCCTGAGCAGGATGGGAGGGAGGAGTTGGACACAGACTCACACTTACACATGAATAGGGTATGTCCTGTCCCCACACAAGGGACTGCTTAACCCCCTGTAGTGGTCTGGAGCCAGGATAGGAAGGGAGGATCTCTGTGCACTTCAAAGCTCTTCTTTGAAGGTTCCCCCACTTCAAAGGCACTATTCGGTATATAAACTGGACTTCTGACCCTATCAATGTAGTACACCTCTGGAACTGTGGGTATTCTACCAGAATGAAGGACTGCTGTGCTGCTGAAGGACTGCCACTTGCTGGACTGCTGCTCTGAAAGAACTGCTTTTCTGCTGAACAGATCTGCCTGCTGCCCTCCTGCCTGGGGAAGGCGAAATGGAGCTTGAACCCACCTTGAACCCAGGACCCCACACTGACTAAAAAGGCTAGTCTGCTGGCCTCCTGATATAATCTTCTGGGATATAACAGGCTCCCCAGAGCTCTTGGGCCCCTTTTTAACGAGCTACTGATGCCCAAGAGGCACCCCTCAGGTCCTGAGCCCTTGTAAATGGTTTTTGGCTCATGAAAATAAGCTTTTGGCTCTTCTTGAACGGGTCAGTTTGCTCAGGAACAGTGCTGTTCACACAAAGGATCAGCGTGAGCGGGTGCAAGTTCGCCTCTTCGCACTGCAAGCACTGCCGCTCACAACCGTGAGGTTCCAGCCCTCCATTCGTGACGCCCAGTGGCTCTTTTCACCCGACGGCCCACCGCCAGCGATGGTCTCCTTGTTCCCAGCAAATGTCTTCCCCGTAACCGGACCTCTTGGCACAATTCTTGAGAAGGGAAAACTTCAGCGGGACTTATCTGGGATGGTATCCAACCCGTGCTCCATCACCGGTCAGCTTTAACTTTGGATATGACCCTACCAGATATCCCCAGTTGGCGCTTTATGGTTTTAAGCACTACATTTCAGTTTATTCTTTACAAATTCACAACTCAGGCTGTCCTTATTGGAATTTTGTAGTTTTGATTGGGTTTTGTTCATTAAATTAAGCTCCAGTTTTCTAGCCAGGTGTGGAATCTTTTTATGTCGTTTTTTCACTGTTTTACTGTTTTAAGTCTTGCTCAAATACTTTACACATTGCTTCTTAAGTTAAGCCTGACTGCTTTATGCCAAGCTACCAGAGGGGGAGCACAATATAAATTACTGTCTGTATCTGCCGTACCCTGACTAGGATTGTGCTTCCTGCTTGGACAGGGAGCACACATCTGCTAACAAGAAACCCAATTTCTAACAACGTTCTTTTCAGGACACTGATGGTAAAAGAACAGAGAAGAGGGAGCCCATCTGGCTACCAAAGAAAAGAGGAATATAGCAGAATGAAGCAGGATGCAAGAGTGAATGTCAGTGTAAAGATGGAGAAGAAAGAATTGAACTCTAAAACCATAGTAAAGAAGAAGAAAGTAGCAGGACTTTCTAAGAAACATGCTGATACAGCTATGAATCCTACTGTGAAACAGGACTTGCGCGAGAGCACTTCTAGACAGCGCAGCAGATGTCACAACAGTGAATCAAACGCTCCAGAGATTTCAGGATCTGAATCCAACTAATGAATATATACAAGTCGAGACTCTAGATAAACATTTAAATGCTCCTGATATGATTTCCAATTTACACATACAAATTGAAGGGGGTATACCACGTACCATTAAAGAAGCCTTGAGGTCACAATTATCTGATGATTACCATCCTAGCAGAAGAGGAATGGCCTCTAGTTTTTACAAGGGAAGCACCTCGGGGGAATAAGTTATAAGGGTAGCTTTTTCCCCCATATTATCTCAAGATGTCAGCGAAATGTACACCAGTGAATGGGCTGTAAGACAGCTAAAGCCTTATACAAAAATCAATCCAATTGAGAGAAACACTCAAGTCCACATATCATTCCCTTACCCAGTAAACCTCAATCACAAGCACAATATCCTTTATAGCCAGAAGCAAATGTGATATAAAAGCAATATTAGATCAGTTGCAATATCAGGGTATACTAGTGTCTTGTCTTTTAGCAATGAGCATGATCCTTTTTTCTCGTCTCCCAACCAGACGTATCCTATAATATAGTTTTAAACTAAAGCAATCTGAATTCACAAACGCAAACCTGTGCGGTCCAAAATGTAGATAGCACAGGTTTATTAACCAACCTGGTGCAGAAAAATACAAAATGATCCTGGATATTTCCATTGGATTTTTTGGTCAAAATAGAGCGAATGAAAATGAGTATTTAACCTCCTTTAGTTTTGACAAGGAGCAGTTCTCATTTTTGACATTTGCCTATGGGCTATAAGAACAACCTGGTTTATTTTCTGCACGCATCATGGAGATCTTAAAACCAGATCCTTAGGTATTGTCATACATTGACACCAGGCGTATCCCCTAATATACAACTCCTTGCCCACCACTAAACATAATGGGGTAGCCCTCCTTTTTCACTCCTCCCTGAAATTCCAAATCACAGGTAGCAAATCCGACAAGGAGGGGAGGATAATAATGGTCAAGGGCGATATTAAGGGATGGAACTGTACAGTGGCCTCCATATATGCACCCAATTCGGGACAGTCTGACTTTCTCCTGTCCTTTCTCTCTTTGTTGGGTTGGTTTGCAGAGGGGGGCATTTTACTGATGGGTGATTTCAATCACATAAGGGATCCCGCCCTAGACAGTACCCACCCTCATAGAACACAAGCAAGCACTTTCATGAAAAATGTGAGGCAAGAGCTTAGACAACTGGGCTTGTTGGATGCTTGGAGGTTTGTTTCACTCCACCACCCAAGACTATACTTTTTTCTCCCAATCTCACCACACTTAATCCAAATTGGACCACATTTTTATCCGCAAACCCATACAACATGCCATTACAGCTGCCACTATTCACCCCATTACACTCTTGGACCATGCTCTGGAGGTTAT
The DNA here is from genome assembly GCF_964204655.1 of Triturus cristatus. NCBI lineage: Eukaryota > Metazoa > Chordata > Amphibia > Caudata > Salamandridae > Triturus > Triturus cristatus. The sequence continues at coordinate 499,128,818 of NC_140586.1, forward strand.
CTTAGAATGGCATGCTCCGAAGTCCACCTTCCGTAGATGGTTCTTTCCAAACCCCCTCACTTGGGACAGTCTTTCCCGGGCCGAACGCCCTTAAACACTAAGGGGCTACTTCCAGATGAACATCCCCCAGGACACTAAACCCTTCAACGACATGCCTTCAAGGTGGTTATTAGAGAGAAATACATTTCACTGATGACTGCTCTTAGCCAACAGAAGGCTCTGAAACAACTGGAACTCGAGGCTTAATGCTGTTTACCTGAGCAAGCCCAGAAAGCACCACTCAGCCTGACCCTTCAAAGGAGGGTCATGGCCCTCCAAGGGAAAATCAATGCCATATAAACTGATAGAGCAGAATTGACCCTTCTTCGCATTAAAAAGACAACATATGAGTAAGGGAATTAACTTGGGCCACGGCTAGTGAGACACTTGCAGGCCAAACATGAAAAGGAATACATAGGTCAGATACAGGGATACTCTGGGAAAATGGCTCAAACGGAGAAGAGGAAAGCTTGGCATTCTGAGACTTCTATAGATGCCTATACACCGCAGATCCCACTGATACTACAGAGCAGCTATTGACTATTTAGAGTAAGTGGACCTGCCTCTAGTCTTAACGGCCCAAATAGAAATCTTAGATGACCCCATAATGAGCGAAGAGGTTGAAAGTGCCATTGATACTCTTAAACTGTATAAATTCCCTGCACCCAACGAGTTCACCGTCCAATTTCATAAAACCTTCAGTTCCGACTTGGTCCCACATTTGACAGGTCTGTTTAATTACCAAATAGCCAAAACGCATGCAGTGACCCCATCAATGGGAGAGGCCCAGATATCTGTCATCCAAAACTGGGAAAGGACACTCCTTTCTGAGCATCTTACCAACCAATTGCCCTGCTTAACCTTGACATCAAACTGTACACCAAAATATTAGCTAACAGGTTGGAAGACATCATGCTGGAACTGATCCATCCAGATCAGTGCAGTTTCATCAGAGGGAGGCAGACACATGGTAATTTGAGGAGGGTGATCCACCTGGTTGAAAAAGCTGCTAAAAGACATATCCCGACGTGCTCTTGCCACTAGCTGCTGAGAATGCATTTGATGGGGTGGCGTGGCCCTTCCTCTCCCATACACTGCATCGCTTTGAGATCAGGGAGTGCTTTATAGCCATGGTACAAGCCAACTACGCCCAACCCAGATTCAGAGTGTTGGTAAATGGTACCACCTCAGACTACTTCAATATGGAATGGGCTATGAGTCAGGGGTGCCCCCTATCCCACTCCTATTTTCCCTTAGCATTGAGCCCCTAGCAATCAAGATGCAAGTGGCGCCCTTCACCCAGTGGCTATCCATCAGTTCAGTTCAGTGGAGCACAAAATGTCCATGTTTGCTGACGGCATTTTAAAGTCTCTCACCGAGCATTGCTATCAACCCTGCAAACTGAACTCCAAGCCTATGAATCGGTCACTGGGTTCTGCATCAATCTCTATATATCCTTCTTACTCAACCTGACCATTCCGATAAGAGAAATGGAGGAGACAGCAGCCTTTTCCCCTTTACAATGGGTCAGAAAAGACATTGCTTATTTGGGGATAAAATCACTCCCAAAGTGGCCAACCTCTACACAGCAAATTACTGTCCCCTGTTACGTCAATAAAAAGCTAACTTCAAATGCTGGGCCCCTCGATACTAAACTTGGCTTAGTCGGATGACTGCACTAAAGATGACAGTGCTGTTGAGACTTCTATATCTTTCTCTTTATCTTTGTTGATACTGCCTGGGGATGCAGGGGGACCAGCCATACCGGATTTCACACTGTGTCATAAATCAGCTCAGTTACAAGTATCTCTGAGTGGTCCCTGAATAAGTTTGACAAACACTGGCTCCACATGGACAGAGCAGTGGCTGGTAGAACAATTTGGGACGTCCTGTGGAAACTCAAACATGAGCAACCACTTAATGCCTATTTAAGCACTCTGACCAGGGCCACGCTGAAGATCTGGGACGAGGTAACTCGTTCACACAATCTGGCCACTTTTACCTCTCCTTACACTCCAATACACTATAATGCTGCCTTACCGCCCGCCTTACTGCCAGGACTCTTTGACTTGTGGCGGGAGGGTGGATGCCTTTTCATATCAGACCTCTTCCATGGGTGGGACGTTCTTACTTTTGATAACTGCCGCTGCAACTTTCTCCAACCTGCCTCGGAGATACACCTTTACACCCAATTGAAACACTGGGTAATTCAGCCAGCACTGAGATTAGCAGCTACCAGAGACCTTTCTCCTATATAGAAATCTGTGTGGCAATTGGGGGGCACCCGAGATTACATGTTCTCCCTTTACTCACTCCTGACTTCCACGGCCCGCCTCTTTGATTCTCGCCACAAGACAATCCGGGAACAGACTCTAGACACCAATCACTACAGAAAAATGGCGCAAACTCTGGAGGTACATTTCGTGGTTTAATCGCTCCCTTGGTCTCAGGGAGGCCCACTATAAAGTGCTCCATGATTGGTACTTATACCAGCAAAACTCAAGAAAAACATCCCAGACAAGTCTGATCATTGTTGGAGGGGCTGTGGACTATTGGGTGACTTTCGGCACATCTGGAGAGAATATCCAGTGATACAACCCTACTGGGCCAAGATTTTAGCACAGATGAGGGAGATTCTGGGCTACCCCCTTCACCTCTGCTCCTGTCTTGAAACTTACAGACCCAGCACTCTCGTTTTTTGTGGAAGCAGATGCCTCACGATATGCTGTGGGTTGGGTTCTGTCTCAGCGGGATATCGATACCGAATATATGCATCCCCTGGCTTGCTATTCTAAAAAGCTACTAGAGGCCGAACAAAATTACACCGTGGCCGTAAGGGAATTACTGGCTATTAAGTTGGCCTTCCAGGAATGCAGACACCATTTGTGGGGGGCTCGGCATCCGGTTACAATATATACCGATCATAAGAATCTTGAGTTTTTCCGTTCTGCTCGGGCTTTGACACCATGGCAGATGAGATGGGTGATGTTTTTTAATGAGTTTGATTTCACCATCACATATAGACCTGCGGCCCAGCAAGCGAAATCGGATGCCTTGTCCCACATAAATGTGACTACAGTATGTGATGCTATTCCTCAGGGTGAGAGGTATATTATACCCACAGAGAAGATAATATGTTGCTGCTCCTTTGATGAATTTTTGGGTGAGATAAAGGTATTGTTATCTTCTGTTGATATGACACCATGTTTGTCCGACATCTCTTTCCAAGTGTAGGACGGGGTGTTATATCATGGTTCTCAGTTGTTTCTACCCCCCGGAGCTTAGAGACAGAGTCTCACTTGGTGTCACCCTTCTTCCCTAATGGGCCATCCTGGAATCGCCAAGACACAAGACATTTGTTTTCGTTGGTTTTGGTGGAAAACAATATGCCATGATGTACAGGTGTTTGTGTCCTCTTATCCAGTATGTGCTAGTAATAAAGCCTTGCACTCCCTTCCTGTAGGTTTTTTGACATCCGTTGCCGGTTCCCTCGGCCCTTTGACAAACAATTAGCATGGATTTTGTTACAGATTTGCCGAAGGAAGAGGGATACACCTCTATTTTGGTGGTTGTTGACTTGTTCCCCAAAACCACTCATTTCATTCCTTCACCCAAGGTACCCACTGCTAAGGAGTTGACTGAGATATTCATAGCACAGGTTTTACGTTTGCATGGTGTACCTCCTGCCATTGTCACTGACAGGGAGGCGCAGTTTGTGTCCCTTTTTTGGAGAGAGTTGTGTACGTCTCTAAAAATGGAACTCCGTTTGTCCTCGGCCTACCATCCGCAGAGTGACGGACAGATGGAGCGCACAAACCAGACGACAGAAGAGTATGTTTGTTGTCTTCCTACCTCTCTTACTGGCAGTTGGGTGAAGGCTCTTCCCGTTGCTGAGTTTGCTTACAATAACAGCCGTCATTCAGCTTTGGGTGTTTCCCCTTTTTTTTGTTCAATGGGTTTTCATCCTTGGGCTATGCCCATTCAGCCTTCTGGTAGGGTTCCTGCTGTGGACTCTTTGAGTCATGAACTGACGGCAATATGGGGTGCGGCCCAGGAACATTTGTTGGCTGCCAAGTTGGGTATGAAAGCCAAGGCGGATAAGCATCGTCTTCCGGCTCCTATTTATGTCCCAGGGGATAAGGTGTTCCTGGCTTCCAAAAATGTACATTTGGGAGGCCCTCGAAAATGGCAACCTCACTTTGTAGGTCCCTTTCAGGTTCTTCGGGTGGTCAATCAGGCTGCCATGGAGCTAAACTTGCCTGATGACTATCGCATTCACCCTGTATTTCATACCTCCCTTCTGAAACCTCATGCTTCCACCACGGTGGCCTTGCCGTCTCCCCCCCTTTATTGGTTGATGGGTGTGAGGAGCTCGAGGTACATGCCATTCTTGACTCAAGGAGACGGCGGTGTCGTTTATTTTACCTGGTGGATTGGAAAGGTTATCCCCCTGAGGAGTGTACTTGGGAGCCGGCTGGTAATGTCCATGCTCCTTGTTCCATCTCCGCCACCCTGCCAAGCCTCGCCATGTGGGGGATCTTTTGAGGGGGGGAAACTGTTGCGGTTTGATTATTCTTACCTGTCCCAGGTGCTTGGGTTGCGTGGTGATTCTTTTCTTTCACTTTCTGCGCGCTGCAGCGTTTCCCTTCGCTTGATCTGCGCAGCCATCGTTGGTGTGGAGGGCGGTATGGAGAGTATAAGAGAATTACCCCCCTGGCCCTCCTTGCCTGGGTTCTCCTCCGGTTTGTGACCCGGAAGGAATTTGGACGCCAATGCTGTTTTTGGATATTCATTCCGTACGGATTGGATTACTTGTTGTTTGGGGATCCAAAGAGCAATCGGTTCCAGCTGGAACGCATCGATTTCCCTTTCTTTCATCTGGAGTCCTGGTATCCGGGATTAACGCCCTTGGTGACAGTTGAAGATGCGAGGTGCCTTTTTTTTATTTACCTCATTTCCTGTGCATCTTGTTTTCTTTTTCTTGCCGTCCCAGTGCACTGGAGGGTCATTAGGTAAAAGGATTACCCCCTTGGTGTTTGGAGCCATACTCTTGGACCTTAGACGGGTTTTTTGTGCCTTCGTGCTTTTTCCCGCAATTCCCGCATTACTTATGGAAACACTTATTTGAATTGGAGCAGTTTGTAACTGATTCAAAAAATTCAGAAATTCTGTTACGGAAGGAGACTTTTCCTGGAGTCCTTGGAGACCAGTCCACATCAGGAAGAGGGTGAGCTGTTTTTTTTTCTTGGATTGCTATAATTGCTGCATTGTATTGCTTGGTCTTTTGGGTCTTTGTTTATTGATGACTGTTATTTCTTTCTCTGCAACGTAACCCTTTGTGGTCCATTGGTGTGCCTGACGGTTGGGGCTGTCCCAAGAGTAACAGACCTGTGTTACCACTGCTATCCTTGTTTTCTTTTCCTTCCTACCTTTCCCCCAGTGCGTTGTCCGCTCGTTCTGTTGTTTTGGTGGGCACGGAGGGTCAAGGTACGGGGTGGGTGAATGGGACTCTCTTTGTTCCTGCTGTACCTGTACTTTAGGCGAGTGGAGCTGGCACACATGAAATTTTTATCTGTAGCTGAGCTTCATATGGAAGCCAGTTCAGGGATGACAGATCTGGCAATATATGGTTGTATCTTTTAGCGCCTGTTAAGAGCATGGCAGCAGAGTTGAGAATAGTCCTAAGAGGAGCTGTCTTGGAATGCCGCAAAGGCTTGCGCTGCCACAGTCCAGCTTTGAGATCACTAAGGCTTGCACCGCAACCTTTAGGGCATGTGGAGGGAGAAAACGTTTAATTGTCCTTAAGATGCTGAGTTGGAAGTTCGCTCCTTTGGTGAGGGTACTAATGTGCTTCTGCATGTTCAGACTCTTGTCTAGCATTATTCCCAGAGAGGTTGCGGGATCAACGATGTGTGGCATACAGTTAAGAGCAGTAAGCTGATTCATCCACTGTTCTATGACAGGAGATTGCTTGTGTGGTGCGATTAGGAGGAATTCTGTTTTGAGAGCATTTAGCTTCAAGTGGCTAAGTGTCAGCCAGCATTGTGTTTTCAGTAGGACTGAGTTGAGGGACCTGATGTCCTCAGGGGAGGAAATCTTCAGGTACAGTTGGGTATAATCAGCGTACATGTGATAGTGAATGCTGGGTGATTTCAGAATTTCTGTCAGAGGCTCCATGAACAGGTTGAAGAGCGTGGGTGACAGCGCAGAACCCTGTGGAACCCCCAGCGTGACCAGAGAAGTATGAGAAAGGGACTGGTTCACCTTAAAGCTTTGGGTTCTGTTGTGGAGGAATGAGGAGAACCAGTTTAGTACAGGCCCAGACAACCCCATCCTGTGTTCCAGGAGGTCAAATAGGTTATCGTGTTTGACAGTATCAAATGCTGACGAAAGGTCAAAAAGGAGCAATAGGCAAGATTCATTTTGATCCAGCATTCTTATCGTATCACCTACAATGTGAGTACGCGCAGATTCTGTACTATGATCCTGGCAGAAACCAGATTGAAATTGGTCCAGGAGCTGGAAATGATCGATGTGGTTACACAGTTGGACTAGCACACATTTCTCCAGGAGCTTTGCCAACATGGGGATGGTAGAGATTGGGCGGAAGTTATGTAGGTTTGTGGGATCAGCAGATGGTTTCTTTAGAATAGAGGTAACTTGACCCAATTATAAGCAATCTGGAATAGCACCTTGCTGAAGTGAAGCATTGACGATCTTAGTCCAAAGTGGGAGTATGTAGGTTCTAATTTCAGACAAGAGGTTTAATGGCAGGGGGTTGTTATAGTGATTTGAAGGTTTCAGAGTACCAAGCATTTTGCATATAGTGCTTTCATCCAAAGTTTTGAAAAAGCTCCAGGATGTGTTGTTTTTGGGGGAGCAAAGCTGAGCAGGTACGGTGACATCTGACCCCGGAGGAAGGAGGGTGTTAGGCAGACTGATCAACAAGTGCTCAAGGGCTGAGCGTAGTTCAGCTTCGATCTTAGTAGTCTTATCCATGACAAAATCAGCATATTCTTCGCAATTCGGCTGTGTCCCTCGACCCAATGGAGAGAGATTAGGAGGACTGTTAGCTTGAGACTTGATGAGTTTGAATTGTTTTTTTGGACAGTTTTTTGCTTGCTCTAGTTGATTTCTGACGAAGGTGGCTTTCAAGCATCTGATGCGTTTGTTATAGATGCTTCTTAGGGATCTCAGATGGTAGAGATGTTCAAGGGAGGGATAGGATCCCCACAATCGTTCCACAAGTCTTAACTTCCTTCTTTCGGTATTAAGACTATCATTGAACCATGGTTTGGGGACTTTGGAGGACAGTCTTTTAGCTGTAGCAGTGCCACCGAGTCTAATACAATTGTCATGGAGCGGTTATAATGGGATGAGCAGTATTGCATGTCATATGGCACAACCTTACAATAGCAGCTGGTCCTCACGCCACCAGCCTTACAATTTCTCAGCACCTTTGGGGTGAAGTGTGAATGGAGAAATACCAATAATTTTGCATTGCCTGTTTTATTTCAAAACTGTATCATCTGCTGTTTTACAGTATTTTTCCAAGGACGTCTAGGAAGCTCTGACAGCAGACACTATTATTGTCATACAGTAGTGGCATTGGAGGGTGACTCCACCTCAGACATTATAGACATGAGGGGGAACTATTGCTAAAGACCATGAGCTTCATTTTCTGCAAGGGCTTCAGCTCACTCATCATAGATACTCTATGACTATGCTCCCTTCCTATTAATAGTGCAAACGTGGGATCAATAATTGTTTGACATTGAGTTTTTACCCTGTAACTGTCTAAATTGCCTCACCAGTGCATCTTCCTGGGCCGCACAATATACAGTAATGGATGGGGTGAGGCTCCAGTCTGAGTTTTGCTTTGAATTCTGGGATTTGTAGTCTTGATTATTTCATTATAAGACAGTACTACAAGTTCTAGAATTCAAAGACAAACATCTGGACAGGCTTGTCATTCTGTTGCAACAAATCTACAGTGTTTTTTTATTCTTGCAGAAATCATTGAGATCAGCCATGATCCACTGTTGCAATCCTATGGTGAAAGAGAGGGCAAGCAGTCATCTTCATACGCATCTCAGTCAATTCCTGCACCTCAACAGCAGGCTTCAGCTTCATCTTGTCGAAAATAGTATCTTAGTGACAAGTGGGGACACACTCGGCAACTTTCTGGAGCCTGAGCAGACTCAATTTCTCAGTAATGTTATGAGAGTAATACATTACAGCTTTTAATTCAGGATATGCATGAGAAGGGTTTCAAGGTTCGAATCCTCCTGAAAGCGATAGAACCCATTCTCCTCCCGTGATAAGGCAGTCACTGCTTAATGTGAGCCAGTGGTTGCAAGCGGGGCCCACTAGCACTCATTTTTGGGACCAACAATTGTTTTTCCACAACAGACGTTGTTCCAGAACAACACATAAGGGGTAAAGAAGGAAGATGAGAAAGTGAAATATAGGAGCAGGCAGTGTCTGGTAGTGGGTAAAAGAGGCATGAGGTGGAATCAATGCTAAACATTCTTGAAATTTGGTACCCGACCTTTGATAGTACCAGCTGCCTGTTCCAGAGCAAAACACTGGCACTTATTATTTTACAAATTAAGCACTGTAAGCCGCTGACTCTTTGTGTTCAGTGCTGGGCCCAAAAGCGTTAAACCTGCTCATTAACCCCTTCCCCGCTCATGACGGAACCGCTCCGTCATGAGCCACGGTTGCCGTGTGCTCATGACGGAGCGGTTCCGTCATGCCACGACCGTTGGCGGCCGCTCCGCCCACGCGGCGCTGTTTCCCCGCCTGTGCGGGGGGACAACGCAACTGGGCGGAGTCATGACGGAACCGTTCCGTCATGAGCACAGCTCAACCGTGGCTCATGACGGAGCGGCTCCGTCATGAGCACAGCGCCACCGCGCTGCCCCCCCGCACCCCCCAGCGCTGCGGCGGAATTCCCGCCGCAGCGAAGGGGTTAAGAGCATATCAAATTAAAAAGCATGACTCGAGCATCCAAATTCTTTACAGCTTGGAACTACCACACTCTGTATAGCGATGAACCTATTTGAACCATTACCAGACTCGTGAAACGTAGGAAAGAAGCTCTGTTCTAACTTTAAAAGAAAAGTCAGCTACTTGAATTTTGCGCAGTAGCGCGATGTAAACGTGTTGTTTGAGACGCCTGATTTCGATATCAGCGGACGTGTTACTCTGTCACAACCATGAGGGATATCCCATCCACCGAAATCTAAATCAGGCCCTAAGTGATGAAAAAGAACGTTTATTTTGTTCTGAAAATTTAGTGATGTTTTGTGAGTACAACTCAGATGTGTGTTGCAAAAATCATTGACAAATGGTTGCGCTAAAAGTGCATATTTACAATTGTGTATTGAGTAATTTAGGACCAATTTAAGACCATTTTTAAGTAAGTGACAGTTTCTGATTGAAGAATGAACCGATGACAGTGCTTTCCAGATTGGAAGTACTACATTCCGATGAGGTTACTCGTGTTAGCTCCTCATGTGGGCACGATAGGTTTTGTTTCAATAATTGATGCCTAAGTTAAATATTTAGTTGCTTCAGTAAGGTATCTATTATAAACATAAATTAGCAATTTTAATAATTAATTACAAAAATGCAGGAAAGATATTTCAGTTAAAAATGAATCAGGCAATGCATGGGATAAAGCTGATGTATGAGAAAGCCATTTAAATGGAGGCAGTATCAAGAAGTGAAGAGTGGAATAAAGCTGAGGTAGAGGGAGGGTCAACACAGGGTGGACAGGGGCACTGAGAAGTCTTCATGCATATAATGAAAGAAACTATCTTACGATCAACCAAGATTAAATGATCATCAAAACAGCAACACAATACAACGATTTGGGGGGTTGCTTTACTGAGACCTTCAAACCAACGGCTCACGTACCTGCGCTGAAGAAGAAAGCAGCAGCCATCACATTCGGTCTTACCTGCCTCAAGAAGACACTAAAAAGTCCCTCCGCTGCACCTATTCTTAGAGTTATGAAGGTTTCCCTTCTCGCTTCACTACGGGCTCCAGGCATTTCCCAGGGCATGTGCTTCAATTGTAGAGCATGCACAATGCTTAGGATATAGGAAAGTATTCCAACTGCCAAGAAATCTTCGCAGGGCCAGACTCCATATGGAATTTGGCCTGTCAAGTCAAACGCTAACCTGCCGGTCTGACACTTTGAAATACTACATACAAATTCGGAAGGCGCTCAGCAACTCACTCAAGGCCTTCTTGAAATAAACATTTGAGAGCCCATGGAATCTGTGGTATCAGCAACTACAGGAAGCAATCACATCTTTCCACATTGAAGCACCAGCATTAAAACTTGATACCATCTCCTTCTTGACCTGGAAATAGACAATAAATGAGCAGTTGTGACTAGCTTCATTTCAGCGGTACACTGCTTTTTGAAAGTCCTCACGCATTCTGCTTACCCTGAACACTTCTTACCTGGTGGGGAAACCTCAACCATATCTCTCAGAGGCCATCAATAGACATCTTAGTATATGCATCTGCTTGGTCTACCAATAGTCAACTTTTACCCGCCATAGTCCCACCCGGGAAAGGAGGGGGCGTGCAGACTATGCAACTTCAAGCACGAATCTTGGTTGCACCTTCTGTGCCACCCTCGATGCTGTGAGGAGGTCCCTGCTGAAATCAATCTATCTGATGAAGGTGGTGCGCACTTGTCAGGAGACCTCTTCTTTTTGCTTCTCTGGATCTGATGTAGGAACTTAATCAAGATGTGGATAATTCATCAAAGAACTCAGTGTTCATATTCAACAGCGAACCACTGACTCCCAACCAGTTACCTTTGCCCAAAATCTCATAACAGACGACAGCATTTCGAATCTGTGAAACGGTAAATGAGCATGGCTAGTGACTCACAGCCTATTTTCTGCACAAAGCGCTTTTTTACTTCCATGATTACGCAAAAAAAACCATAGAAACATAATAAAAGGGGGCCCATGTGGCAAAGAGCCCTTCGTTTACGAACTGTGCAAATTAGTTTTTTCATAGGTTCGGCTTTCTTGGTTGCTGACCCCAGGAGTTAACCTGGGGTGCAGCCACCACTTTTACTAACGTGCTGTTCTTTTACCCTGAGTCTAACTAAGTGCTCTATTCATACTGTATTTCAGGGGCACTTTTCAGCACAGGGGGGAGCACTGTCATTACCCACGGACACTCACATCCCTTCTGGTATCCTTTTCCACAAGCTAATATAATTTCACACACTATGCACTTTATTCACTCAGCATCTTGTTTTTATCCTCTTCTATTGCTTCAGTTTTAGTAACTCAAAAGATCTCATTAAATCTACCCTCCTGTTTGTCACAGAGCATACCTAGAGTTTTAGCACCAGTTTTAATGACAGCGTAAAGAGCTTTAAAATGATATAAACTTACTAAAAGTACGTCTCAAAATGGCAAAGAAAGAGAGGAGACCTCTTTTAGGACAAAAACTGTCACCCACCCAAAGGTTACATGCTTCATCATAGGGTTCCCTCCTCACACCAGGGCCGCAAGGTCACTGATGTGGGCTACAACTCTTCTGCGCTTGAAGAGGAGCTGAGGTATTTTAGGGATCGGACCAAAGATAGGGGTGTTGAGCGGCAGAGTACAAAGGAAGAAAGTTAACACAGTACGCAGGAGGCCAAATACCTTTTATTCTACGGTCTCCTGGGACAGGATTAAAAAGAGAGAAGACTAGGGATTATCAACAAGTATACCCCTACAGTAGGTCAACATGTTTTTGCCCTTTAGTGACCCCAGCAGGGGTTCAGTGCATCCTTCAGGACCAGTTAGTACGTCGCTCTGCATCAAAATCATATAAATAAGTGTGTAAGTAAATATACTGGCCACCATGTTTCAGTAGCCTATATGAGTGAGCGATGGCCCAGGAATTGAAAGAGAATGGGTCCACTATCTCGTCTGAAAGACATAAACAAAAAGGACAAAACAGAACAAGGTAGTCATCAATCATGTGTTGAAATGTCCTGTTAGTTACACAGACCAAGGTCTTCATATCAGAAGCAAAACACGTTTTACGTCAGCAAAGAGTTAAAAGTATTAACTAGGTTAATCAGGATGTCCCAATATTCCTTCTGCATTTGAGAGCAAAAAGAAGTATATTTGCTCTCAAACTCAGCAAGAATATTGGGGACATCCTGATACATACACGCACTAAAGCACCTACTCATACACTGAGGGAATCTCACCAGAACACCCTATGGTCAACTGTGCCCTCCAAAGGACCCTATCCTTTGGGTCGTGCTCTGTCTGTCTATATACCATCCCTATGTCACAGATGGACCTGAGCCTGTCCACCCCCTGAGAGCTATGCACTCTTATTAATTGCAGCACAGAGCGGGTCATCTATATACTATGCTGCCCTTATAATTTGATCTATGTGGGTATTACCACACGCAAGGTGAGACAGAGAATAGTGGAACATTGAAGCTCAAAACGGTGCAGGAAAAAAAGCACCAAACTCACTAGACACTATTTAGACACAGGCCACACAGAGGAGGACATTTGTTGGGCAATCATAGACAAACCCAACTACATCCAGACAAGGGGGACTCGCAAATCAGCCCTGTTCTGCAGGGAACAAAGATGGATTTTTAGGCTCCGCTGTGATAGACAGGGCTTGAATGACGATATCCCCTGGACAAGCCTGGGATGGTAGATATGTCCCGCCATTACACCATACACTATCCAGGTGTTGCCATTACCAACCCCATGTACAACATTAAACACAATATATATAGGACTTTTCCTCAGGATCATATATTGTCCGGCTAACATCAGGGCAGCTTCCACATGTATACTAGCTGTAATAACTAGTCTGTTATCCCACATCATTAAAATGAGTTCATTCCATTTCTGAACCACACTGGTTCTCTTATTTTTCTCCTCTGCCCCTTGACTCATGATTTATACATTTTTCCTTATCTTTTTCCTTCCAGGGCCTCTACATCGCCCTTTTCATGTTGTAACATGTCAGTTTCCTCTCTCCTTGATACCACTTTCAATACAGTCTATCTCTCGCTTCCCCATCCCCATTCAGAAGCGGGAGGTTCTCATTGTGCATGCCCCTGAACCAGGGAACTACACTTCCCATGGGACCTAGAGATGCACCACGTCGGGCGCGTCTTACTCGATCTTTGACGTCACAGTGGTTTTCTCTTTCTCTCGCAGGGACTCCCGCACAACGAAGTACACGGACTGCCATGCTGGTAAGCTGAGCAGCATGGTCTATCTAGACCTCAAGTTCCCTTGCTTGGCCATTTGAGCTGCATAGCGCAAGTCCCCCGCGCTTCTCAGGACCTGCTAGAAGACCTGACCGCCTTTGCAGCCACAATTGCAATTTCAGCAAGCACTTTTCCCCAGTTCTATTAGCCTGTGCTCCGCCCTTTTCAGTACACTACTACTGAAGGATTACATGTTTTCTTGCCACTGTTGTTAAGTCCTGGGAGCGCGCCTTCTTTATGATTAATATGCCAGGTACGGCACGCACTTTTCCCTAGCTTTATTGAGCGTGTTCACCGCCCTTTTCAGTTCACTACTCCTGGAGGGTGACACATTTTCTTGCCATTGTTGTTTAGTCTTGGGAATGTGCGCCTTATTTATGTTAACATGCCATGTATGAATATACAGATGTCTTGCCTGTCACATTATTTAGCAGCACTAGGTTATTTCTTCCACTTCCCTTAACAGAACATGTGTATGTTTCTTTATTATGTTACAATCACGACATGCCACACTTAGGGCCTCATGTAGGTAGCCAAATACCGGTCGGTAACGGCCGATTTTCGGTAAATATGCCTTTACCGACCGGTATTCAGACAAGTGAGATGTAGGAGTCCAAAAACGACTTTTCGGTAAATATGAGGCGGTAAATACCGATTCATATTTACCGAATTCCAAAATACCGATTCAGAGTTACCGAATACATAATTAACGAATCGGTAAATGTGAAGTGGTAAATATGAAGTGGTAAAAATGAAAATGACATGTAGGAGCACTCGGTAATTAAGAAATCCAAGAAAATCGGTAAATTAGAGTCGGTAATTAACACGGATTGAAAGCAGGTGGTAACCATCAACAGTGCAGATAAGCAATCCCAAAATGCAACAGCGTGGACAACATGTCCGCTATGTACGTCATTGCAAGGCGCCTACATCTACAGGCAGCAGGACTGAGGGTTTGGCGACGGGAGGAACGCATCTACAGACAGCGCATCACACTAGTCCAGCTGACTGATGCAGTGATACATGAGAGGTACAGGCTACACCCCGAAACCATCATGGACTCAATCAGGGACCTGCACCCACTCCTGGACCAGCCAATAAGAAGGGCGCACGCCATACCCCCACATGTGCAGGTGCTCTGCAGCCCACATCTGTTGGCATCCGGCAGTTATCAGGTGGTGACAGCTGCGGTGGGTGGTGTATCCCAGAGTTGCCCGTCCCGTTCCCTCAGGAATTTCCTGGATGCCATGATGCAGAGAATGCACCACTACATCAGCTTCCACAACACACAGGCTGCACTGCAGTAAACAAAAACAGACATTTCTCACATGGCACAGTTCCCCCATTTCATTGGCTGCATTGATGGTACACACATCCCAATCTGTCCACCAGCTGACACAGAGCACATCTACAGGATCAGGAAGTCCACCCACTCCATCAATGTGCATACCGAATTGAATGATTTTGGGAATGGTCCTGTGGGTGGCAGAACCCAAAGGTGGGCGTATGCTACTTACAACGAAGTCTGCAAGTTGTCGCACAGTGAGGCGGCTTCCAGATTGAGAGCTATTGACCAAGCAAACATGGAGAAGGCTTTTGCCGTCATAGATACTAGCTTTAGCACTCTCACTTCTAGGATTCATACATGAGACAATAGGCACATGCAAGTACACGGCGCATGCAATGTACAAGCTCCGATTTTGGCGTGCGTCCTACGAGGTATCCCAGTGCCTGTGATTACACCTCCTTTCACTCTGCTTGCAAACGGTATTTATATAATGTTGAATAATGAAGCTTGCTGCGGGATGTGAGTGGGAATCCCGTACATAACTGTCTCGCATAAAGTTGTCTGCTGCAATACTGTTCTTCTTCCACCCCCGCATGTGCGGCGGGATGTTTCCATCTGGCCTTCGATTCCAACCTTGAGAGCAGAGTTCAACAAGTTGAGCAGAATAGAGCGCCATTGTCCCACAAAGAGGTGCCTTTGACTTCCTCTCGTGAAACATTTGTCCTTCACGTTGCTAATACGCGCACTGAGGTACAGGCGCCTCTGAACACTGACCTCCCCCTGCATTTCAGCTCTTTGATCCAAACTATTATCAATGCCTCGTCCACGACCAGCCTGGCTCATTTTTTTTAACATGTGGGCTCAAGGCCCCGTGACCTCTTTCCTAACTATTTTTGGTGTAATTCCGGCATTTGTTCATTCACTTTTCTCGAGCATCTTTGGAGGTGTTCCGCTGCTTCTGGCGCTAGTGGCAGGTGTGCTGCTTTACCTTTTCGTACTCCGGAATGGCTGCTCCTTCTGTGCCACACGAGCACCTATCCCGTCTGCATCTTCTTCGTGATAGGATGCTTGACTTCTATGGTACTTTGCCATTGGCGACTGTGAGCCTGGCTTATGGATTATCCTTCAGGTATTCCTACTTCACCTGCGTACAACCTGTATTACACTGCCTGGATTGTCCCTTTGAATGGCCTCTGGATTTGTGCTTGACCAACATGGTGTCTCCGGTGCCGGATTTCGATCGACTGATGAGGCCCTTAGTGTCTCACGAGTTGTCCTGTTCTGGTGTCCGGATCATGGCGTGTGGTGCGGCGCATGGTATCCTGGGTAATTGGGACATCTCAGCGGCAGCCTACGACTTCTTGTCCATGAGCTATTTGGAGGAACATTCCGGGTGCCCTCTGATTGTGCTAGAGGCTCCGTTGGTTGGAGAACACGTATGTTCCTTTTCTTTACTTAATTGGATGGCTGAGACTTTTAGTGGCCCTGCAAACGATTTTTTGTTGGAAGCCGTGGCCACATATGCTGCCTATACATTCATGGATTAACTGGATTGTCGTCCATTGCGCCTGTGCTACTGGACAGCACCCTGGCGCAACATTTATTTCTCTTATTTCTCGTTTTTCTCTTCCTGATGGTCGGCTTGAGTTTTTTACTATACTTGCATTGTGTTTTTTGGAATTTTATGCTGCAATGAATTGGACTTTCGGACTTTGGCGCTGCATTGGTTACGCCTTGTTCTGCTCTGACGAAACTGAACTCTGCGTTCTCTCTTTTCTTGCCTATTACATGTTGCTTCGCTCAAGGGGGCGTGTAGTGAGTTCTCCCTGAATACGTACATACATTGTTCAGTTAGCATAACCACGTTGAATATTATGTAGCCATCTTTTTGTCTTTGCACACGACACTGCGTTTACATGTTCTTTCTTGAATAAACTGCTGACTCGAGACTTCCTTCAGACGAGTGCATTCTGTTGTTCCCATCCCAAGCTCTGCGCAGCGACCTTGGTCTGTACATGCTGTGACACACAGTCTGGAATTTTACACGATGCATGTTTTCCACTCTAGGTTGTTCGACCCACTATTTAGCCATGACACACGCGCAGCTGCAATTACCTGAAAGTTGGTGCTTTTCATATCACAGACATCATGTTTATTGTTCAGACCGAAGACGTGCCTTCCTGCGAGACGGCTCCTGATGCTCCTGTGATGTGATTTCACTGAGCTGATTTTTGAGGTATGGGGTCCCCTATTCAAGCCTGAGAGACCTTCTATTATTACATGATTATGATATTGGCTACTTGGTTAAGGGAAGGTGGTAGTATCCTCGGTATTTACCGATTCGCTAAATACCACCTCGGTATTTACCGATTCGGTAAATACCACCTCGGTATTTACCGATTCGGTGAATTCCGATTCGTGATCACCGAATGTTACCGAATCGGTAACTGTTACCGAATTTTTACCTACATATAACTTACCTATTCTAATTTACCGATTCGGTACGGCTCGGTATTTAAGAACCGGTAAAATTTATTTACCTACATGAGGCCCTAACTGAGGTAATTGATGTGTGCTTTTTCTGCTTGCTTTTCCTGTCCTGTTTCCTGTTGATTTCCTCTAGCCTTGTAAATAGTGGGGTCATCTACAATGCTGCAGAGGGGTATTAAACATCACCCATTAGGTAAGATAACCAAGTTAATATTTTTAACTCTTTGCTGTCGTAAAACTTGTTTTCCTTTTGATATAGAGACCTTGTTCTGTGTAACTAACAGGACATTTCAACACATGATTATGGCCACCTTCTTTTGTTTTGTCCTTGTTGATTATGTCTTTCAGACGAGATGGTGGACCCATACTCTTGCAATTCCCAGGCCATCGCTCACTCAAACAGGCTACCGAAACGTGCTGCCAGTATGTATACTTACACACTTATATATATGATTGTGATGCAGAGTGACTTGCCATCTGGTCCTGAAGAGTTCCCCCGAACCCATGATGGGGTCACTAAAGGGCAGAAACATGTTGACCTACTGTAGGGATATATTTGTTGATAACCTCTAGTCCTCTCTCTTGTTAATCCTATCCCAGGAGACTGCAGAACAAAATATATTTGGCCTCCTTTATTCAGTTGTATATTTCTTCCTTTGCACTCTGCCCCTCAGCACCCTTATCTTTTGTCCCTTCCCTGAAACACCTCAGCTCCTCTTCAAGCCCAGAAGAGTTGTAGCTCACATCAGTGACCTTCTGGCCCTGGTGTGAGGAGGGAACCCTATGATGAAGCAAGTCACCTTTGGGTGAGTGAGGGTTCTTGTCCTAAAAGAGGTATTCTCCCTTGAACAGAGCATACTCTATGCCCAGTACCTTCACTACATCATCGCCATTTTGAAACATCCTTTTAGTGAGTTTATATTCATACAGGGATTAGTAAAGTCTCCCCTATAAGGTCTCTCCCCTGGATTCCTAGTGTGTATAAAAAAAAAAAGAGTAAAGACCTACTCTTTTTAACAGTTGTATCTGGATAGGTGTGACTATTTACACTGTCTGTACATAAATTGCTATGTTTTTTATCAATGAAACAATAAATTACTATTGACATTGACACAGCGTGGACCCTAGCTATGATGATGATGTTTCCAGGCTCCTTTCATGGTCTCCATTGGCAATCTCTTACTTCTTGTGTTCATTGGTGTCTCAGAACAGCCATGAAAAGTCTGTTCTCAAGGAATGGCAGCATGGATAGTATAAGAATTATGCTGAGAGTAAATAGCGAGTGAGAGGGAAAATAAGTTCAAAACATTACAGAAGGGGCAGACAATGTGATAAGTGTATGTGTGACTGTCATGTTAAAAAAACATGAAGCTGGGATTAGGCAAGTAGTAGACATGGGCAGCCCCTCCACATCAGGTTGCAACCCGGTCCTTCTTCACAAATTCCACAATGGGAATGAAGTCTTTTTATTCAATCAGTAGTCAGCTCAAGCTAGATATGGGAACAAAATTAGGAACACCTGGTATATTCTGAGATGAAACAGTAAACATTTCACCCCTGCGAGCCCTCTAGGTAATGTTCATGATCAGTTTTGGAAAAGTCATATATGAGGCTGGGGTGACTTTCAGGAGAGTGGTCGAATCAGAGCATCACACTGGATGTTTTTGGTTAACTTGGTGGGGGGTCCCTTGTATTCTTTCATATAACTAGAAGGTACTCCAAACAGTTTTGTAGATTTTTGGTGACTCAGGCTCCAAAGTGTTTGTAGGCCAACAGGCACCAGGGGGCCCAAATTGCGGCAGTTTCTCTTCAAAACTCTAACACATCCCCAGTTGGCACAACAAATATTTTACAGGGACCACGCCAAACTTCTCCCATCACTACTTTATTGTCTTTACACCACCTGTCATTCTCAATGCCACTTTAGAGGCGCTGCAGTTTGGAGTGGGCATTATCTGCCAGAGGGGCCAGAGGGTGTGCACGAGAGCCCACCACCATCATAAATCCACAGGTCATGAGGAGCTTATTGAAGGTCTCACACTCTACAAATAAGAGTTACAGCTTGTCACCGTTTGCGCCTGTATCTTCACAGTACTGAACTGGGCTTCCAGCTTCATGGTACTGCTAGGCTTGGCTCCAGTAGCACCATGTGACATACAGTGTCTCTTGTGTATTGCACCTCAGTCTCACTTTCTAGCCCCAGAGGTAATATGAGAGGGTACGAGTGTGCCGCAACCAGTTGGTGTATTTACCAACCATATGGTGTATTCTCGCTATACAGCTACATAGTGCCAGGATTCAGCGGGGCCTCGATTGAAGCCTGCAGTCCATGGGGAGCCTTTATGGCCTGCCCTGGATACTTCTTGTCCCTGGCAGTGCTGCTGGTGGACAGGCCCAAGCCACACATCTGAGCAGTCACTCTGGTGTCCACAACCACCATCACCACAGGCATTAATGCATATCCTATTCTGTTCTCAGCCAAAAGCTCAACTCACCGAAAACATTCGTACAAAGGCATAGGTCTAGTCTCTTCTCACCTTCACAAAGGTCACACCCAGCTTTAGCACGGATTAGGAGATGCACAGCGGACCCTCATAAAATGAATCTGGCCAAAAACCAATCTTCAATTTAAACAGTAAAATTGGGCACATAATACTAATTATTTTTAAACCTATGAACTCAGAGCAGACCAATTTACGCTCACATATTTTTTGTAATCTCATAGGCATAGTTTGCAAATATTTCAGAGAACTGTACTCACAGAAAAGGAACAACATCAAAGCCACAATCTACGCAACCTGGAGCAAAAATGAATTACACATTTGTAATCTTTATTTGCGTAGTAAATATGATATTCCAGGCTTTCAAGGTGAAAAGGCTGATTTACCTACAAGACAGTGGTTACATCTAAGCCAAGCAATCGCTGAACATATAGAAATGGTCTGCAGTAGATTAGCCACGCGCCGTGTGGCAATGCAGTTTGTTTAACAAGAGGCTTCTTTTATTTAGGCACGTATTCCCCAGTGTTAAAAGGCACTCTGGAATTGTGCAAGGGCTGGCAAAATACAACTTGAAGGCAGTTTGGGCAAAGGTCAGGTACAAGCTTATTTCGGTGGGGGCGATGGGCTCTGTGAAGAATGAAATAACACAAGGACAGTTAGCAGGGACACAGAAGGGCAGGGCTGCTCTTGGCTTGCATAGGAAGGCATTGTGCTAGAAGTATGACAGCAATGCAAACTAACACATTATGGAAGAGCTCACCATGCATGAAGAATCTTGCAAAGCCTTTATTGGCTTATTCATACCAGTGCTTCCAAATACATCCAGGGCCCCGTTCAGAAAGACTCTTTTGGCAGTTAACATACACAGGAAGATTCCTGACAATCGTACACTGTTTTAACTACTGAAAATGTCATTAAATGGGCAGGGAGAGGGGAAGCAAGTCGTGGTTTGCCTTGAAAGTTCATAAAGGCCAACAAAGTTGTGAGATTGTTGTCGTTCCCACACCTCACTCTGACCCTTTCCAACCCTGAAAAAGGTCAGAGTTATACCACAAGAAAGGACTGCAGTAACTCCCATTCCATTATGGGAGGAGGAATAGATAACTTCCAAGCTTGAAGGGGGTGTAGGGGACTGGGTTTTTCACAAGGAAGATGTTTGCCAAGTGGAGAAAAAAAATAAAAAGATGAAGAAAATGTACATTGCACATCCAGCTGTATTTCCTCAGTGTGTAATAGTACACTATACAGTTACACATCTGGGGAATGGGTGTCCAGGGAACGAGTCACGTTACATTGTACTAGTACACCTGGAGCAAATTTCCAGGTGTACTAATGGCAATGTTTGTGAATTTCCAAAATTCTAATCTTAGGCGTCACCACTGTCATTTCAATGTAGGTTGTTGTCATCACACTGGTCCAGTGCCTCGCTATGGTCGGAGCCACACAGTCGGATGCTCAATTTACCTGCCTTGCTACAATGAAAGGCTGAGTCTGTATCAGCAGTATTTGAATGCGTAACCTCCAGAAAATCAAATGAATGCAATAAAAGGTCAAAATAAATTGTGCTCTACAAATTTATGCATTAACAGGTAGAAATTTTAAAATAAGAAAAGCAGTGACCTTGCAATAGCCATAACATTTGTGATACCATGTTAATAAATACGTCAGTAGTCCAGCAGCAGTTATGCAGGTAAGCACGGTAGGGCAGGGTGAGGTGGGTGGGGGGGGGGGGGGGGGATGCCGACTGATGCCACAATAGGATTTATTTATTTATTTAATTTGCCCTGTTACATTGTCTATCGACATCTCCCTCGCCCCGCCCCGCCCTACCGTGCTTACCTGCACTGGACACTGCTGCAGTAGTCATGAGAAAAAATGTTTTACGCATTGTCAAAGGCAGCCTTATTGGGTTGATCTGCACTTATACAAAATTGGAATATCAAACTGTCAGTAGACAAAGTGCAGAAAATGAGTCCCCCTACCAACCACACTGCAACAAACATATAGTGAAGTGACAAGAAACGAATACAATAAATAAACAAATGTTTTGCAAACACATGCATTTCTATAAACGTCCCCCCTCTGATTTTCAATCAGCGTCATGGTGGGAGACAGAAAGGTGAAGGGAGGGGACTTTCAACTCCAAATATACAACATGGTGAAAAGTGATTACACTCCAGAGCAGTGGCGGCTCGTATAGGTAACGCGGTGAGGCGGAGCGGGGCGGGGCTGGGTGGGGGTTGTGGTCGGCGATGCTGCGAGTGCAAAGTAAATGCTTTTATTTATTTATTTCCTTACTCTACACTTTCCTGTCGTATGTCACACTCCACTAGCCCCCCACCCAGCCCCGCCCCTGCCCCGCCTCACTGCCCACAGCATTACCTATACGAGCCGCCACTGCTCCAGAGGTCCATGATCAAACCCTAGATATCGGAACAAGTGCGACTTTTAACTTCAAGAAAACTGAGATACAGTATTTTTGCACATCATCAAATATTGCACCCAAACATATAATTGCATTCGATATGTATTTTGCTTCTGTGTTCCGATTTTCTGTTCTTCATTAAGTTTAGCAATGTGCACCATACAAGACTGCGCATCAAAATCAGCAATCTCCTGTTTGTTTTTATGGCCAACTTAGACCTCTTCCTTTGCTTTGTCAAATATCATCTTCCTTTCTCCCAATTGAATCCCATCATTCTATGAGGTACAGGTACTATTAAGCACTTGCTCTCTAGAGATTGAATCGGGTAAGGCCTCTATATAATTCACATGGCTATAGAAAGAAACTTTTAAAAAATCCTGTTTGTAATGGTTGCTTCAATTTGGAGATAGTTATTTCACCTTCCCTTTATAAACAACAAGGGGCAGATTTACAAGCCCCTTGCGACACTTTTGTGCCGCCATTGGGTCACTTTTGTGACACAGCGGCAGCGTAAAAAAAAATTCGGCCAATTTACAACGTGACGCATCTAGGGAGATGCACCACATTGGAAACATTATACGTGCGTCAGGTACAATGTATGCAGGGTGGGCGTTGCCACGCAGGAAAGCCTCGTAAAAGTGACACAGTGAAATCTACAAGATTCCCTGCGTCACTTCTAGGATGCCACTGCATTAAAACCTTACCCCTGTTTGAAGCAGGCATAAGGAGTGACACAGTGTAGTGGGAATAGGCCTACGAGAAGCAAACGCCCGATGATGAAGCATGACATCCTTCGGAGTGTGTGAGGGCATCAAGAGACAAGACTTGCGCTTGCCTCTAGTATGTGAGATTTAGACCTAGGATCTTACTCTCTTCATCCTTTCCCTTTCTTCTCTTGTTTGTGGGTGACTATTTGCACCCATACCTGGAACAGTTACCCTTTGTTTGGTTTGAAGGAAACAGAGTGGCATGAGAGTGCAAAGGGAATTAGTGTGGGTACACTAGGGAAGGAGAACTGAAAAGAGAAAATCAGCCAACCACAACACTATGGTGCCAATTCCGATCCGGTAAAAACCGGGTACGAACCGTCGGACGGAGCCTTTTCTCCGTCCGACTCGTACCCGGTGCGAAATCCATCCGAAAATGCAAGTACGATTCATACGGAAACACCATTTCCGTACGAATCGAACAAAACACCGACCGAACAGAAACTAAACACAATTCCGATCCTGAAAGGCGCCGACGTGACGTCGGTACGCATCCAGCCTACGTTTCACGAACCAGGAAGTACGATTCGAACCGACGTCATCCCGCACGGTAAATATTTACTGGCTGCCAAAAACTGCCGGGAAATCAGGACGACACACGCAAGGAGCAGCTGGACGCGACGAACAGACATGGACCCGAACCTACGTGCCATCCCTGCCCTCCTAGCAGTCCACCTGGCGTACAGGAACCGACGCAGACGCCGCAGAAGGTCAGCACAACAACCAGGGGCAAAGGGGGGGGCAGGGGCAGGACACACAACACCAACACATGGTACCAAATCACACATGGCCTGGACATACCTGACCATCAGGGCCTGGACACTGCCAGGGTGTGGGGGCGAGGCCAGCAACGCAAGCGTCCGCCACAACGGAAGTGGATGGTCACGCGAACCGGTACGTACCCTACCCAGGCCGCAAGAGCGTGGGTACGGAACGTACCACGCGTCCCCCTACGTCACTCCAACAATGGCGGTACGGCCCGTACCCACGTCAGAAAGGCCTTGGTACAGCTCGTACCAGCATTGCTGGGGTCATGTAGGGGTACGCGTGGTACGACCCGTAGCCACGCCCCCAAGGCCTGTGTACGGTGCGGACCCCATGGCACCGCAACAATGGGGGGACGCACCGTACCCACCCACCAAAGGCATGGGTACGGCCCGTACCCAGGCACGCAGAGCGTGGGCAGGGGTATGTACGGACCGTACCCCCACCCGTGGAAGTACGGCCCGTACCCCCACCCGTGCATGTACGCCCCGAACCCCCACCGTGTATGTACGCACCCAAGCACCACCCGTGTATATACGCCCCGAACCCCCACCCGTGTATGTACGCCCCGAACCCCCACCCGTGTATGTACGCACCGAACCCCCACCCGTGTATGTACGCACCAAACCCCCAGCCGTGTATGTACGCACCGAACCCCCACCCCACCCTGGTATGTACGCCCCGAACCCCCACCCGTGTATGTACGCCCCGAACCCCCAGCCGTGTATGTACGCACCGAACCCCCACCCCACCCTGGTATGTACGCCCCGAACCCCCACCCGTGTATGTACGCCCCGAACCCCCACCCGTGTATGCACGCACCGAACCCCCACCCGTGTATGTACGCACCAAACCCCCAGCCGTGTATGTACGCACCGAACCCCCACCCCACCCTGGTATGTACGCCCCGAACCCCCACCCGTGTATGTACGCCCCGAACCCCCAGCCGTGTATGTACGCACCGAACCCCCACCCCACCCGTGTATGTACGCCCCGAACCCCCACCCGTGTATGTACGCCCCGAACCCCCACCCGTGTATGCACGCACCGAACCCCCACCCGTGTATGTACGCACCAAACCCCCAGCCGTGTATGTATGCACCGAACCCCCACCCCACCCTGGTATGTACGCCCCGAACCCCCACCCATGTATGTACGCCCCGAACCCCCACCCGTGTATGCACGCACCGAACCCCCACCCGTGTATGTACGCACCAAACCCCCAGCCGTGTATGTACGCACCGAACCCCCACCCCACCCTGGTATGTACGCCCCGAACCCCCACCCGTGTATGTACGCCCCGAACCCCCAGCCGTGTATGTATGCACCGAACCCCCACCCCACCCTGGTATGTACGCCCAGAACCCCCACCCGTGTATGTACGCCCCGAACCCCCACCCGTGTATGTACGCACCCAAGCGCCACCCGTGTATGTACGCACCGAAACCTCACCCGTGTATGTACGCACCCAAGCGCCACCCGTGTTTGTGCGCACCCAAGCGCCACCCGTGTATGTACGCACCGAAACCTCACCCGTGTATGTACGCACCGAACCCCCACCCGTGTATGTACGCCCCAAACCCCCACCCGTGTATGTACGCACCGAACCCCCACCCGTGTATGTACGCACCAAACCCCCAGCCGTGTATGTACGCCCCGAACCCCCAGCCGTGTATGTACGCCCCGAACCCCCACCCGTGTATGTACGCACCGAAACCTCACCCGTGTATGTACGCACCGAACCCCCACCCGTGTATGTACGCACCCAAGCGCCACCCGTGTATGTACGCACCGAAACCTCACCCGTGTATGTACGCCCCGAACCCCCACCCGTGTATGTACGCACCGAAACCTCACCCGTGTATGTACGCACCGAACCCCCACCCGTGTATGTACGCACCCAAGCGCCACCCGTGTATGTACGCACCGAAACCTCACCCGTGTATGTACGCACCCAAGCGCCACCCGGCCACCCGTGTATGTACGCAACGAAACCTCACCCGTGTATGTACGCACCGAACCCCCACCCGTGTATGTACGCACCAAACCCCCACCCGTGTATGTACGCACCGAACCTGCAATAAGAATGGGGTGTGCCAAACACCCCCAGCAGTGCCCAGACACAGGAGGGGTGGGTGCAGGGTCCTCCGAGCAGTGCCCAGACACAGGAGGGGTGGGTGCAGGGTCCTCCCAGCAGTGCCCAGACACAGGAGGGGTGGGTGCAGAGTCCTCCCAGCAGTGCCCAGACACAGGAGGGGTGGGTGCAGAGTCCCCCAGCAGTGCCCAGACACAGGAGGGGTGGGTGCCTATCACTCCCAGCAGTGCCCTGAGACAGGAGGGGTGTGTGCCTATCACTCCCAGCAGTGCCCAGACACAGGAGGGGTGTGTACCTATCACTCCCAGCAGTGCCCAGACATAGGACAATATACCCCATCAACAAGTTCAGTGACCTACAAGGGTGATACCCCAGATGCAGGCGGAGCCATCGCTGAGCCAGCATGGCTATATTGAACGGCAACCCTCACACATCCAGGAAATGTAGACACAGCACAGCACAGCATTTGGGAGACACCCTGCAGGGAAAATGGCCTGCTCCACAGAGGATGGAACACACCTTGGGACAATGTCACCATACAGTGAGAGCAAACATGACCAAATACCATTGGCAGAGACCTTTGTGATGGCACGCAGATGGCAGGGTACACCCCATGAGCAGCACACTCCAACATTTCACAGACCCCTAACACATTATCACCACCCCAACGCAGGGAGCACCAGCACCAACAGCAAGTCCAGGAAAGCATCAGTGTGCAAAACCAAAATAAAAGGCTTTATTCAGCAGGAAAATATATCTGAGAAAATGTCCACTATGTACAAGGGCCATGGGCCAGCCCAGCAGCAAAGTCCGGGGGGGGGGTACACATCGGGACGTGTGTCCCCTAGCTTGCCTGCACAGTTCACAAGTCCATTTCATCCACAGAAGAGGGGGCATCAGGGGGGAGGGTGGAAACAGGCACCGCAGGGACAGGAGGGGAAAGGGTAGGTGTTGTGGGTGCAGGGAGGGATGATTCTGCCACAGGGGGGGTGCCAGCGCCAAAGGTGGAGGACAGAATGGCGCTGCACACGTCGGCAAGTTCCCCCAGCGACTCCCCCGCACCCAATCCAACCACAGGCCCCAAGGAGGGGGGGGGCAAAGGGATGGGTCGCAGCGCCACTGGGGGAGGGTGTGGACAGGGTGGGGGACTCAACTCCCCTGGCCGGGTCCCGCCTCCACCGCTTGCGGGGTGGTGTCATCCTGGGGCTGGGGGGCACACTCGCAGTGGATGATGCTGTCACTGACTGTTGGTCAGGAGAGCTAAGGGGAGTGGATTTGGAGGGAGTGGGTTGTGTGGAATGCGGACTCCCACTGTGGCTGCGTGTTCTACGTTTCCCCCCCGACCCAGTGGGTGTGCCTTCCTCACCCTGTGTGTGCGTGACAGGAGGTGTGCGCTTCGACTTCCCTGGTGGTGTGATGCCTGTGTCTGTTGGGGTGCGTGCACGCTGACGACTGGATGTGCGTGGGACAGGCACGGGAGTGGGAATTGTGGATGGGGCAGGGGTAGGGGGTGTTACGCAGCGCTGCAGGAGATCCAGTGCTGCAGTCAGTGTGGAGTCTATGGACCTCAGCAACTGCCGTTGGTCAGACTGCGCAGCCGACATGCCGTCCATGTATGCCTCCATCTGGGTCAGCACCTGGGTGTGGGCATGGAGGACATTTAGCATCGCAGTCTGACCAACCTGCAACTGCCTCAGGATGTCCACAGACTCCGCACTCACCGCAGCAGTGGTGACAGGGGCAGGGGGTGCGGTGCCTGGCAGGAAGGAGACATGTGGGGACCGAGCACGGAGGGAAGGGCCACGAGCATGTGGGAGGCCGGTGATGGAACCTGAGGTGGCGGGGGGATGTGGAGGGCTGCCATCAGCTGGGGGGGCAGACTCCGCCACCTCTGGGAGCTCAGCCTCGGACCCGTCTGCGTCATAGTCTGTGTTGGCAGTCAACAGGTCCTCTGCCTCACTCCCTTCGGCCTCCGTGCCACTCCATGTGCCAGACAGGACAGCACTGCTGGCACTGGTGCTCAATCCCTCCTCCCGGTCCGTGCTAGTGTCTCCTTCCTTGTCCCCGGCGATGCTGTGGGCAAGGTGAAGAGACAGGAGAAAATCAGACACCTGTACACATATGTCACATGAGTCAAATATACATAGGTCACATTGCATAGCCTGAAAAGCAACAGGAGTAACACCTACAAAACAATGTACACATGTAGGCCATGGAACACACAGTTTTTCGACCCACCATGCCACTGAGACACAATGGAGATCATGACACAACAGCAAATCACTGCACCTGAAATTTTAGAGAGGAGCCAGCCTCTGGGGACAAATGTGCACAGCACCTGCACCACACTGCGTCGTCAAAAAGGGATGAGCATGAATCATATCCATTTACTCTTGCCGCATGCTGCAAAGGCAATACATGAAACCAGGCCACACATGACAGGGTCACTGCACCTTGAGCGTATGTCCAGTCAAACATCACACACAGGCTAAACCCAGCAAGGAGGATGAAGCTTCTGACATGTAGGCCTTGTACGCACAAACCACCCACACCTGAGACAATCTCATTGAGACGGAGAAAGTATGTACACCTCTTACTCTGGGATGGAAACACATGGCCTCCACTAATTCATGACTGTACACACACAGCCCCTGGTGGCCATGTCCACACATCATTGACAGGCAAACATCATCAGATTGTCTCAACAACACACACAGGTAATGCCCACTGTGAGTATGCACAAGCAAAATGGGTCCCCCTGTACAGTGGACACATGTAGCAACCTGTAGGTCCTAACAGTTGAGCCCAGGGTACAATGCCACCCTACCCAACCCATGGTGAAGACACAGTGAATGGCCATATTGTTGGATGACGCACATGATACCTAGGAAGAGGTGCCCCAGGGCACAGTAGTGCCCACACTCCTCCATGGTCCAGGATGGACATGACTGCAAATCAAGCAACCGTCCCTGCACTTAGCAGGCCTCCCACTCAGGCACATCATGTCAGAGGGCACACAATTGGACATGCATGCTGGAAGGCTGTACATTTTGGAGACACACCCCTATGTCGTGATTCACAATCAGTGCCAAGTGACATGGACACCACAATGACTGAAATTGGCCATGGCACACGCAAGGTCCCCATACCTGTGGCACATCACCCCCACACATGATGCTGATAGCATAGGGCACCTGCATGAACTGCCTGCCTAAATAACCTTGTGCAAGAGTGGCTACAGACAGACCAGGGAACACATTGCAAGGAGGGGAAGGGAGGGAGTGAGAACAGCACTGTGCTACTTTGTGGAGAAGTTGACGCACTGCACAATCAAACCCTGGCAGTGTATCCATGCAACTGCACACTTACATTGGCTGGGGACACACAACTGACACACATGTACCTACCCCCTTCCTGCTGCTGCCTCTCCTGTAGGCGCCTGTCCATATCGGGGAAGACCACCGCCAGCACACGCTTCTGGATGTGGGTCAGACGACGGCGCCCACGGTTCTTACGGCTCTCAGGTGAGTCCCCCAGCAGGAGCCGTGCAATCCTCCTCGTCCAGCACCGGATGTCCTGCCAGCGTTTCCTCACCTGAGACAGGCTCCGCCTCCGACCCTCTGTACCCCTCACGGCACTGACGGCTTCCCTCCAGATCTCCCCCTTGGCAATGGCGCCTACCTGTGAGGATGCAAAAGAGAGAATACATTAATCCACATGAGCAAAGACACAGAGACACACATATAGAACAATCCTCATTATGAACAGGCCATGGTATGCATGCAACTAATTGCACCTTTGTCATAGGGACATTATCCACTGTGGAAGGCCAAATGCACTACGTGCCAGTGAAAGCACACGGGTGGCATGAGGGGTACCACACACTCAATGACCAGGGATCACACTGTGCCTCACAGGCTACACCAGGATTATGTACAGCACCTCACAGCAGTCACCTGCCCCAGCACACTGATGCTACCTCAGCAGAGTACACAGACACACACAGGTACAGGACAATCACATGGCATTGCCAACTGCGGGTACACACCTCACTCTGCCCATGTGCCAGTAGACGGGGGTGTCACAGGTGTGGGGCTGGCTCAGCACGGCATGCACACAGCACTGCTCCCTGCTCACATCGGATGGCCAGGCCATATCCATCCCTCATGCTGCTTGTGTGCAACACTCCCCATATGCACTCACCCACATGACAGGGGACTAACACACACACCAATGTGCAGGGGACGAACACGGCCTTTGGACACTCACAGCACAGGTACACTGAACAAACACACATCCATGGGTACTGACACCTGTCACACTGGGGGGAACACAGGATCACATCAGGACTGTGGAAACAACATCCCCAGGAGGAGTATGCAGGCAGAATGTGGCATGCACCTTGCATTCATTGTCACAGTAGGCACTATGCAAGTGAGGAGTGCACACAGGAAACACAGCATGCTCTGCATGGGTGACATGAGGCCTTCCACACCCTGGGACCCACTCCAAACAACAGTGCATGTCTGTCACACATGGACACAATGCCAGAAGTCACTGTCACACAAAAGGGGCACAGTCTAAGCTAGTGGAGTCTGCACTCACCTGAACCCCTGGTCGACCATACAGGCTCTGGAACTGTGGGAGGATCACATCTATCAGGGCAAGGTTCTCCTCCTGGGTGAATGGCTGTGACCTCTCCACAGTTCTGGACATGGTGCCAGAGGAATCACTATCAGCAGCAGTGGTCATGGATGAATGGATGTGCAGGCAAGTGCTCTCTCATGGGACCTGGCTGCCTTATATATGCCTGGCTGGCCTGTTCATGTATAGGAGTACAGATTGATTGGTCAGTCACATTAGCATCCTACGTTTCATCCAATCCCTTCAAACCTACCCCAGTGTGTGGCTTTGCATGGTTTCAGTTTTGATAATGATGTCAAGTCAACATCCACATTGCAACAATGTAGATTCTTTCAAACTGACTTCTGCTGTGCACCTGGTGCTCAAATTCAAAAATTTAACTCAGTCTCCATGGCAACCATCATGCATTTAGGCCCTTATACTTGTCCCTCATGTGTCCCCTATGTGTTTTCATACATTTACACACAGGTACGGTGCGTTCCACGCCCTAGGGCACCCCACAAGCAGTGAAACCGACCGTACAAGCGCTTGTACGGTCCGGATCACAATATGGGCGCTGGCGTATGCGTACGCCACAGTAGTACGGACTGTACAGGCGCTTGTACGGTCCGGATCACAATATGGGCGCTGGCGTATGCGTACGCCACAGTAGTACGGACTGTACAAGCGCTTGTACGGTCCGGATCACAATATGGGCGCTGGCGTATGCGTACGCCACAGTAGTACGGACCGTACAAGCGCGTGTACAGTCCGTACTACTGTGGCGTACGCATACGCCAGCGCCCATATTGTGATCCGGACCGTACAAGCGCTTGTACGGTCCGTACTACTGTGGCGTACGCATACGCCAGCGCCCATATTGTGATCCGGACCGTACAAGCGCTTGTACGGTCCGTACTACTGTGGCGTACGCATACGCCAGCGCCCATATTGTGATCCGGACCGCACAAGCGCTTGTACGGTCCGTACTACTGTGGCGTACGCATACGCCAGCGCCCATATTGTGATCCGGACCGCACAAGCGCTTGTACGGTCCGTACTACTGTGGCGTACGCATACGCCAGCGGCAATATTGGCCCAGGGACCCTATACACGCACTCCGAGCGTATGTACGGTGCGTTTCACAACTGTCAGTGGTGACAGGCGGCACACAGACACGAATGGAGCGGACAGGTATTGCCAAGGGTGGACACCAATGCATTGTCTGTGCAATACCACATGTGTGTGACACAGGTGTGTCAGGATGTGATGTGGCACTTTACCCCTGAGGTGTGGGCAAAGCACATGTACGATGAGCTGTGTACACATGTCGTGTGTGATGGTGCGCATTGTACAACACATCCCCTGCACTCCTTTGACATGTGTGCATGTCGTACACACTAGTGGAGCCATGAGTCACTTGCATGTCCCAGTCACGGACACCCGCACCTGTCCCCTGATGCCAGGTACACGGAATATTACACATGACATGTGTATGGCTGCGTTGCACGCTGCAACCATGTCATGTGTGTGGCATGTCTTTCCATGATTTTGCTGTAGGTGTATGGTTCAATGCATCAGCAGTTGCTGCTGCCAACATGTGTCTGTGTGTCGATGGGCATGGCACACTGTTCCGCACACCAGCCCACATATGTGATTTGCCATGAGGTGTGTATGTATGCAACTACACGGAGTATCAACACAAGTACATATCCACATGCTCCCTATGTATGTTCTGTCTCGACATGTACTCCTCAAAGGCAATGTGTGTGGCCTGTCCTATTCCTATGACATGTGACCAGTGCATATCGCATCCAACTACCTGTCTGTACCATACGCATACTACTTCTGCACATGTGTGGATGTCTGTGAATCCTGTGATGCGTGTGCATGTTCACTCACACTGGCCCACAGCTAGTCTCATGCCATGTCATCGTGATCTTGCCCCCCTCCGTTAGTGGCTGTCCCTTGGTAGGAGTGTCACCTGACTGGCGTACGTGTCCAGGAAATGTGGCACAGACCTGACTCACAACGTGGCATATGTGTATTGGCTGTGTAACATGTGCTCAGTGCATTGACGATGTCGTTGTACAGTGCTCACTCTTCGGTGTTCCTTCCATTTCACTGCAGGGCTCCGCCTCTCCCTCGACGTATGCCAGACATGGCTGCCCTGCATGAACGGGACTGTATACGCCGCTACAGATTCAGCCAACGGTTGATTGATGAGTTGACTGGCCGGCTGGAAGCACAACTCCTCCCGCGCCACAGGTATCCCAGTGCACTGACACCCAAGTTGAAGGTGATGGCAGCCCTACATTTCCTTGCCACGGGTACGTTCCAACATACCATTGCTGATGTCGGGGGCATGTCCCAGACGATGTTCAGCCGTGTTCTGCATGATTTCTTAGAGGCCATGTTGGTTCACCTGGATGAGTACATTAAATTCCCAATTCGTGAGCAGTTGACAGATGTCAAGCGTGAGTTCTATGCCCTGGGAGGGATGCCCCATGTCATTGGGTCCATAGATGGGACACATGTTGCGTTGGTACCACCACAGGCACAGGAGGTGGTGTATAGGAATCGCAAACATTATCACTCCATTAATGCCCTTGTGGTGTGTCTGTCCAACATGGTGATTTCACATGTCTGTGTTCGCTTTCCAGGATCAGCACACGATGCCTTCATCATGAGGCTTAGCAGGCTGCCTGAAATGATGCTGCAGCTGCGGAACGAGCGAGCATGTATTGTTGGTGGGTAGACTCTGGCAGTTCAGTGTTTGGCGTCATCTTCCAATCTCACTGCCTGTGCTGACACACTTCTGTCCATGATGTTTCCTTGTAGGGGACGCTGGCTATCCCAACATGCCATGGCTGATGACGCCTGTCCGCAACCCCAGCACGGCTGCCGAGCACCGCTACAACAACGCACATGGGCGGACCAGGAGAGTCATTGAGAGGACGTTTGGCCTTCTGAAGAGCCGATTCCGGTGCCTCCACAAGACCGGCGGAGCACTCCCATATGCCCCGGTGAAGGTGTGCAAGATCATCATCGTCTGCTGCATGCTGCACAACATGGCAGTGGAGGAAGCTGTTCCACTCATACTGGATCAAGATGACCAGGACCATCCACCCGTGGAGGATGAAGGCCTTGGTGACGGGGCAAGTGATGTGGAGGAGGAGGAGGCTGTGGAGGACATGCGGAGTCGGCTCATACGCAACTTCTTTGCTTAGTGGTGAGTTCCAGTGTCTGAGTGTGCACGCATTGGGCCGTGTGTGGCATGTGTTGCAATGTGTGTGTCCATCTGCATGTCTGCCAAGTGAGTCAGTGGTGTGTATTGAAGTGTCACTCAAGTGATGGCGCAATGGAAGGATGTTGTCTGAGGGTCATCATTGTCACCTGTCATGTTGACAACATGATACGTGTTGAGTACATGCTTGCGGATGTGCTCCTTTGTGCTGACTCCTTGTGTGTCTCTCTTCCACAGGTCCATGTGCATGCTGTCTGCTGGTGGCATTGTTGTGCTCCTGCTACTCCTCATGAACACAGCAACATGTGCTGATTCAGCGTCACATGCACGGGCAAGTGTTGAAATCTCCTTAGGGTAAGGGATGCCTCACGTCGTTTTGGGTGTGTGAATTGTTTGTAGTCTGTGTGCACTTCTCCGGTTCATGTGTGTTCCATTTGCATACATGGTGATCCTACATGGGGAACATGACATGGGGCAGGCTTCACCTGGAGCCATGGTCAGACTTGGTGACTGTCATGTGGCAGGGGATTGGGGATTGTGATGAGGCCATCATTGTGTGTAACACTGGCCTCGGAAACATACAGGTTGCACCGGGTTGACATGGTGTGTGATTGCCCCATCAGGGCCTCAATGGTGTATAGCGGCCTCTCCGTGGCAGCAGGGGGTGTTTAGCTGTTATCCGTCACTTGTGTGCCAGGTCAATGGGATACCAGCATCTGTGTTGCAATGGGGGGTGCCAGTGTTGCTCCCACATGTTCATCCACATGACCTGTGTATGTGTTGACAGAGTATCATTGTCATTCCAACACACATGACTAATAAATTTGTCCCTCTGTCTCCAAGGTGCCTCTTCCCTGTCAATGGTGGCCTGTTGCCACTGTGCGTGCGGCATGTCTGGCATAGTTTTCATAGGTGGTGCATATGTGTCTATGTGTAGAGTGACAAGATGCTAGGGGTTTGTCAGGGAGTGGGAACTGTATTATGCACAAGATGCACAGTTCCATCCACCTCAAGGCAAGAGAGACCATCCCCCAGGGCAACTACAACATCCGTGTCGAATCCTACCCTGCAGTCTACGGACATGTGCCTTACGACTCCCATGGTACTTGTCCATATCCGGAGTGCATCTGCACAGCTCTGCTACTGCGTCGGGCAACCAGGCCACATCAACGTCCAAACGGGATGGGGGGAATGTTTCACAGCCAGCTGCAGGATGACCTTCTCGATCCACGCCCACACTCATGATGCAGCCCACAACCCCAACACAACCATGTGGCACTGTGATCCTAAACTGCATTCTGGCATCTCCATGCATCCAACCTTGGCCTAGCCACCATTCTCAACATCCGCCTGACGCAAGCATGCTGCACATTGTAGGGACACATGTCTAGACATACCTGGGAGCGGCAAGCCAGGTCACTCCACATGATCCCTGACCTCTGCGCATGACTGTTGCTCCCCTGAATGTGTCTGTAGCCACAGTTGTGCGGGAACCACTCAGCTGGTTGGGCCCAGCACAGGTGAGTATGGTACTCCATGTCTGTATCAGATGATACATTGGGACCCATGTGTGTCCTGGGCAAGACTGCGACCCCACGGTTTGGATGGTTGGAGTTAATTCTGAGATCAGGCATGCTTTGACTTCACGACACACACATGTATTGTAATAATGCAGAATCACGGCATCATCTTGTAAGTGTGATTAATTTATTTGTGGTGGGGTACGGGTTTGTGGGGATGACAAGAGGTGCACAGCGGGAGTGTAGAATCCAAAGTTCACTGGGGGAGTTGGTATCCTTGCCGTAGCAAAATGTTAGAGTCCATGCCACAGTCTTCGTCAACATAGGTCAGACAGTGACCAGCAAGTCCATGTGGCAGAGAATGTCATGTGCTGCTATTGGGCCAGAGGGCCAGGTGCCAGGCCAGGTGACCTGGGAGATGGTGATGTTCTGCTGACTCTCACAGTCTTTTTCGTGGACGACCCACCTTCCTGCGGGGACCCTCGGAAGCAGTCCGTGACGATGTCTGTGACGCTCCGTCGGATGAATCCTCCTCCTCCTGATCCCTCCCTGTGTCTGGTAATGGCCTTCGCCTGGTGCCACAGGGAGGGTTGCCCATGTTGTCGGCAATCCGACGGAGTACACCGGTCATTTGGGTTTGCACCGCCACGAGCTCAGCCTGTCTATCCTCCATCCTTCCTTGGTGTTGCAGTTGACAGGCATGTTGCTGGGACTGCAGGGTCTTCATCTCCTGGAGGGTCCCCTTGATGTCATTGAGGGTGGACGCAATCTGGTCCA
Organism: Triturus cristatus; assembly: GCF_964204655.1. Classification (NCBI taxonomy): domain Eukaryota; kingdom Metazoa; phylum Chordata; class Amphibia; order Caudata; family Salamandridae; genus Triturus; species Triturus cristatus. The sequence continues at coordinate 499,164,637 of NC_140586.1, forward strand.
TGCCCCTGGTGTCACGCCGGTATGTATCCAGGATGTTGCTGACCTGGGACACTGCCGGGTCCTGAGCTGCCTGGTCAGGTTCGCGCCTCCGCCGTCCTCTACTCCCGCCACCCCTGCCCACGTGCACCTGGCCTGCCGTTGTGGGTGCATCGGGTCTCTGGGACCCCTGAGGGATGGCATCTGCGTTGCCGCCTGCCTCCTCCTGGGTGCCCGGAGGACCGTGTCCCTCCTGGGCAGACTGGCTGGGTGGTCGTGTGCGGGCAGGGCTCCTGGACGTCTCCTGGGATGTGGCAGGAATGGGGGTGGTGGTTGGCACAGTTGTACCTGACGCAGGTGCTGCAGGTGGTTGGACACCAGAGGGGCCAGGTTGGTCTGGGTCATCCACGGAGTGGTGAGAGTCATCACTGGCGGTGGGGTCCTCATCCCGCGGAGCCTGGTCCTGTGAGACTTCCCCCCCAGTGTTGGGGGGTGTTCGTCGACGTTGACCTGTGTGTGAGAGAGACAATGTTAACAGTGTCACATGTGGCATCCATGTTGCATGCATTTCTGATTTGGCACTCTTCCTCTGGGTAGTTGGATCTGTCCTGCATTCCTCTCACAGTGCACTTGTGCATGGCTATGTCCCTTGGCCACAGCTGTCAGGGCTTTACGCATGTGTGAGACACAATCTTAGTTGATGCATCTATTTGGGTACACAGTCAGCAGTGTGGTGTGCGGGCGTAGCGAGCCATGCAGAGGCGCCTTACGTGTTGCACTGTACGTGGCCAAATGGTGTTTTGCCAAGGCAATTTGATGTTGCAGGTAGGGGACTGAAGCATTTGTGACAGGGTTCTTACCGACACAGTGGGTGGGTATACTGGGTGTGTGGTTAGGTCTGTGCCTGCAGCACGGATGGACTCGTGCACAGATTGACACATGGACCGGTCTTCATCTACGGAAGGGGGGGTTGAGGCACTGCCAGACCTGGTCTGCATGCACACAGTCCACCGGCTGACGAGTGGACATGGCCACACCACCCAAGGGTGATTTAGTCTCCCTGTGTCTCCCTTCCTCCCTCCCTCTGTCACCCTCCTCCCTCCCTCTGTCGGTCTCCCTCTGTCACCCTACTCCCTCCCTCTGTCTGTCTCCCTGTGTCCCCCTCTGTCTCCTTCCCTCTCATTCCCCCTCTCCCTCCCTCTCTTTGTCACTCTCTGTCACCTCAGGCCAGCTTCCTGGGCACACACAGTTAGCCGGTCTTTGAATGGCCATTGGCTTGTTCATGTGAGTTAGTCCCTGTTCTCCGGGCACCCATTGGGCAGTGTGTCTGAGTGTAGGCTGCTGCTGTGGCGGTGTGTGCTGAGACTCTATCAGAGCGATGCATCTTCATTGTCTGCTGTTATGTGCAAATTGTGCCTTCAGACCCATGTCATCCTGCATGGCAGCCACCATTTGCAGGCAAGACAGTACTGTGTGGGTACACACAGTTTGTATGGCTGTGCCCTGGGCCATATGGGCTGAGGGCATTGTTGTGTGCTTGTGAGTTGCTCAATGTTAGTTTTGATGCCCCCACTCCCAGCATCGACCACATCCTGTGTTGTGTTGGTGTTTTGTGTGGCCTGTGACTTGGCATGGCCCTGATTGATGCATGGGGCATGGAGGCGCTAGTGGCATGTGTGTGTTTGTGGAGTGTTGTTGTGTCCGGTGGTGGCTTGGGGGGGGTGGCATGCATGATTGATTGTGTATGGCATCCCCCCCATGTGAGGTGAGTTGTTTGTGTACTCACCAGGGTCTGGGAGTCCTGGCAGTCCGTGTAGTCCCTCCACCGCCAGCGTGGACATCACCTTCTCCTCCCAGGGATGGTATTGTACTGGTCTGGGGGGCGGCCCTCCTCCAGTGATGTTCCCCTGGTTGTGATTGTCAGTCATCTTCCTCTTGACCGTCCTCCGCAGATCGTACCACCTGGATTGGCACTCGTGCCTGGTCCTTCTGGTGGTCCCAACAGCATTCACAGAATCGACGATCCTCTGCCACATGGCCGTTTTTTCGGATATGCTGGTCTGTCTGACCAATGTCCCAAAGAGCTGTGGCTCGACTCTGAGGATTTCGTCGACAAGGATCTCCAGCTCCTCCTTTGTGAACTTTGGATTCTTGGTGGTGGACATGGCGTGGGGTGTGGGTGTGGATGGTTGTGGGGGTGTGGGTGTGGATGGTTGTGGGGGTGTGGGTGTGGATGGTTGTGGGTGTGTGGGTGTGGTAGTGGAGGTGTGTGTGTGAATGTGATGAGGAGGTGTTTGTGTAGGTGGTTGTGTGAAGGTATGCAAGTGTGAGGTTCAAGTATGGTGGTGTGGGTCGTCTGTGGGCTCTGGCAGCAGTGGGTCTGTTGCAAAGGCTCATGGTTTGTGTGTGTGGTCCATTTTTATTGGTCCATTTGTGGGTGTGGCTGTGTTTGAAATTTGTGTGGGTGTGTTATGAGGAGTGATTGAGTTTTGGGCCTCTGTTTGGCAGTTTGGCAGTTGCAGGTGAGTGTATGTGATGTTTGTGGGGTTGTTGGGCATGTTTGGTGGTGTGGGGAAACTCTACTTGACTCTCCTTATGTAAGTATGGTTTGTCCTGGTTCAGTACGTGTTTTTTTGGCGTCAGTACGGTCCGTACATGCACTGGTGGGGGTGCGGTGCGTACATACATGGCTGGGGTGGGGGTTTGGTGCGTACATACACGGGTGGTGGTTCGGTGCGTACATACACGGCTGGGGGGGGTTCGGGGGCGTACATACACGGGTGGGGGTTCGGTGCGTACATACACGGGTGGGGGTTCGGGGGCGTACATACACGGGTGGAGGTTGGGTGCGTACATACACGGCTGGGGGTTCGGGGGCATACATACACGGCTGGGGGTTCGGGGGCGTACATGCACGGGTGGGGGTTTGGTGCGTACATACACGGGTGGTGGTTCGGTGCATACATACACGGCTGGGGGGGGGTTTGGTGCGTACATACACGGCTGGGGGGGGTTCGGGGGCGTTCGGGGGCGTACATACACGGGTGGTGGTTCGGTGCGTACATACACGGCTGGGGGGGGGTTCGGGGGCGTACATACACGGGTGGGGGTTCGGTGCGTACATACACGGCTGGGGGGGGGTTCGGTGCGTACATACACGGCTGGGGGGGTTCGGTCCGTTCATACACGGGTGGGGGTTTGGTGCGTACATACACGGGTGGGGGTTCGGGGGCGTACATGCACGGGTGGGGGTTTGGTGCGTACATACACGGGTGGTGGTTCGGTGCGTACATACACGGCTGGGGGGGGGGGTTTGGTGCGTACATACACGGCTGGGGGGGTTTGGTGCGTACATACACGGGTGGGGGTTCGGGGGCGTACATACACGGGTGGTGGTTCGGTGCGTACATACACGGCTGGGGTGGGGGTTTGGTGCGTACATACACGGGTGGTGGTTCGGTGCGTACATACACGGCTGGGGGGGGTTTGGTGCGTACATACACGGCTGGGGGGGGTTTGGTGCGTACATACACGGGTGGGGGTTCGGGGGCGTACATACACGGGTGGTGGTTCGGTGCGTACATACACGGCTGGGGGGGGTTCGGGGGCGTACATACACGGGTGGGGGTTCGGTGCGTACATACACGGGTGGGGGTTCGGGGGTGTACATACACAGGTGGTGGTTCGGTGCGTACATACACGGGCGGGGGGGGTGGTGGGGTGTTCGGCGCGTATGCGGGCACATGTCTCCATGGTTGCTATGGGAGTTCGGTTCGGACGGTGTTTTTTGCGTACGGTTGTGAAATGGGGAGGACGGGAGGGATCGTACTTGCGCAGTCGGACTTTATTTTTCCGCACGGTGGGTTTTTCGACCGGGGACGTGTTGGTGACTTTTCCCGACCCGAGGACGTGTGGGGAAATCTTCCCAATGCGATTCGTATGGACTTTTTTCCGTTCGAATCGTACTTGGCAGTTTGTACGCTACTTTGACGATTCGGACGGAAAAAAATCCGGATACGAGTCGGACGGGGAATTTTTTTACCGGATCGGAATTGGCACCTATGTGCCAATGTGCAATTTGCAAGGCATCATTCAAGTAATATCAGCAGTAAATCTTGTGTAAGGGAATTATATTATCGCACAGCTGTGCATAGAGAAATAACCTCAAATTATATATATATATATATTCACAAACAAAATCATAGGTTTCAGGGACGTTATAGTTACCTGTACATTTCACTCGTACAAAACCATAGAAATTCCACCGTTATAGTTAGTTAAGCTAATGCACTACTCATGACGTCACATATTACATCATTCATGCCATGGTCAGTGACATCACTGATGACATCTCAAATGACATCACTGATGACATCACTGATGACATCATCTACGTGACAATTTGATGCACCTCCTCACACCCTAATATAACCTTTGATACACCCATTCTAAAATACAGACTACCATTTTTGAAACCATAGAGAGACCAATACCAGTTACTACATACCCACTCACTGATTCTTAGGTCTACACACCCATCCACTCATTCACCCATACAATCACTTATACATGCAGTCACTCCTCATTACAACACTATCATATGCAGTCATACACCTATTCAAACAGTCACATACTGCCACTCATCCATGAAGTTACTCACAGACCTAGATAGTCATGTAAAGAATGAATCACACTCCCATTTACTCACCTATACAGTTATACATACACCACCTCACTAATTCATACAGATAGTAGTGCATACTTACTCTCTTATATAATCAGTGATACAAGTACACACTCATTCATACAGCCACTTTCGTAATTACTCACTGTCACATATAGTTATTTATATACACCATCACTCACATAAACTGGCTTTTACATATGTAGCTACTTACACGTACCACTGAGATCTCCATTCACTCACGAACACACCCATACACCCACTCACCCAGTCATAGAGCTGTTTCCACATGCAGTCTTGAAACCATACACCCAGTGAATCAACTAGTAACACATCTATGCACAGAGTCACACACCTCTAACCCACCCACACACACACTCAGGCACCGCTACAAATACTCAGGCAAACAGTCAATAACCCATATAAACTGTCATGTAGCTACTGACTAACCTATGTACTAGCTTACACAACAACAGACACACTGATACAGACATTCACACAATTTAGTCACTAATGCATGCATTCAGTAAGACACGTTTAATCAGTCACTTATACAATCAGTCACACACCTCGTAAATCCTTCATCCAGACACTTATACACCCACTGATTCTTCAATACAGCTTGGCATATATATAAAACATATTTAAACTTTACAGAAACACACAGTCACTGGATGATGTCATCAGTGATGTAATCAATAATGTCATTTGAGATGTCATCAGTGATGTCACTGACCATGTCATGAATGATGTAATATGTGACGTCATGAGCAGTGCATTGCGGGTGCCCGAGTTATAGTTAGCTGAACTAACTATAACAGTGGAATTTCTATGGTTTTGTACGAGTGAAATGTCTAGGTTACTATAACGTCCCTGAAACCCATGTTTTTTTTGTGAATTTCATAGGATTTTTAAATGCTAATTTCTAACTACAATGTCTGTAAAACGTATGGTTTTTTTCAGTGAATTTCTAAGGTTTTATAAATGCTAATTGCTAACTACAATGTCCCTGAAACCTATATTGTTTTTAAGTAAATTTTAAAAAGACGTGCATACTTTATGTAGTGAAAAACTAACTGTAACAGTAGTCTGTTATAAGTTATAATTTAACAATGTTTGAAACGTAATTAGCAGTAATTAACATATAAGTATGGAAAAAGTGTGACGCAGCAGCTATAATACCTGACTTCGAACAACAGCGTTCACAGTTCGATTCCCGGCTCCAGCGGCACGTTAGCCCACCACTATGTCACTGTGGGCAACACCTTGCTTAATCTTTCCGATGACCCCGAGCGTCGGCACACCTTTCCAGGGGTAGCTGTACGCTTTACAAACGCTTGGTTTTTTTAAATTTAAAACCAGAGTGATGAGAAATATTATCACTTTTTTTTCCCCTCTATTTTGAAAGATATTTTTTTTAATGTCTTCTATTTAGAATTACGACAATTAATAAATGTATTTAGTCATGAGAATGGAAATGACATGGTTTGCCGGGTGTCAGTTTTTAAGCTCTCCAACGTATCCACATATTAAGGACCTTATACGTGTTGCGATGGAAATCGAAACCTTTACAGCTTCACATTTTTAACTTTTCCCAACACGTGCACAAGTTAAACAGTTAAAAGTGAGCATGTGTAAACTATAAAACGTGACATCTAAATAGGCGGAGCCGCATCTTCCTTCCATAGACTACTCAATAACTAAAAAGTATATAAACCTCACCCGTTGTTCGATTAGTTTAGTTTTCGCGAGTTTTTTATCCGTGTCCATTCTGTGATGCAGGTTCCCTTTTCTACCATCGGATTCTTGTTTTGCGGCTACAAAACATATTTCTGAGTTGTAAGTTGTTTGATTATGTCATAGTAGATATTTAGAATACGTAGCTATTTATCAATATTTAAACATTTATATCTAGAAAAAAGTGTTATTGCATGTTTTTGCCTTTTTTTCTGTAACGTCAGCTGCTTGTATTCAGAAACAGACAGATTGCATCAAACATTGCTCCTTTTCTGGCTCCTTTCAGCTTATTTATTGTGACTTTCTATATTATAATATTGACACTGTACTTCACTTCAGAGGTGTTGGTGATCCGTCGGCGCAAACCCTAAACATTTATAATTAACCAGCTTCCAGTTGTTAGTCTGTTTTCCCTTGGGGATCATATACTGTCCATATGTGTATTTATAATATCAACAGTCATGGGGATCTCAGAGGAGTTCATGACCCGTCAGCGCAAAGAGTAAAGATATATAAGCAACGTCACCAGCTTCCGGTGTTTAGTCTGTTCCCCCCTTTTGATCACATACTGTGAATATGTATATTATAATTTTCATAGTCATAATGAACTCAGAGGAGTTTATGACCCGTCGCCACAAAGATCAAACATTTCGAAGTCCCGGAGAAAAGAAGCTCTGAAAATATTCACCGCTCGAAAGTATTTCGGTATTGATCTTCTGTTCTATTCATAACTTTATTTTCCTTTTCTTTTACTGTAACAATGGTGTCACTCGTTATATTGTAATAGACTGTCCAATTGTTACAGAAGAGGAATTGGAGATTTCTCGGCGCCATCTGAAATACAGCTTACTAAGCTTTATAACATACTTGATCAGATATTTTTTCAGTGAGCATATTTTACAAAATTGCAGTCGAAAAAAATATAGCTTTTATACATACTTTCTTACTTTAAACATTTGATAAACCGTACATTTCTGAATGTTATTTTCTAATTTCTATTTTTTTCTGTTGTGGTTCCTATTCACCTTCTCCCTATAGAATATATAGGACCAGTAGTGTATATTATTATACTACTATCCTATATATTCTTAAAAGAGTACGTGATTTGTTAGCGGAACAGAGTGCGACCTCTAAGCACTACGACAGAACGTTCCAGAATTCTACAAAATACAAACTTGAAAAAAATGATAATGTATTCATTTCTATGTAATATGAAGTCATTTGTGATAAACTGTTTTTTACTTGTTCTTCTGACCTCAGATGATGTAGTGCAAGAGTGTTTGTTGTAGCACTTCTTTTCTACTTTATCTAAAAGTAACTGATGCCCTCTTATATTATCAAGAATATGAGGTAACACTTTTACAAACTATAGCAGAAAAAAGGAGGGTGTGGCCACGCTTAAGGGATATTTTATGAAATTCCATTTTTGTCACCTCTTTAATATTTACAGCGTCAGTATCCGAAGAAAGTTCATTTGTAATTGCTAAATAAAAACTGTTTGAAACCTAAACTGAATTTTTGCTGCGCAACCACACCTCCCCGTCAGAAAAGTAAACACCACATTATAACGAAATAGTGGTCCTGGGAAGTATCCCACCCGCAAACTTAATAAAAAGAAGACCGCAACACACTCTGTTATTTTTCCACCATGATTTGCATACCTCACGGCAATTATATAAATGGTCCTTAAAATATATATAAAACCATTTTTACCTTCACAATCCCTCTCCACCACCTTGTGACCACTGTACAGATTTAATAGTGTTCCTACCCTCCCCTCCCCTCTACTACTTTGTTTTCCTGTACTCCTTTGGAAGTGCGTCACAAAATGGCTGACAACAGTGAACCGTTCCCACCCAATAAGGAGCAAACTTGTGCTCGGAACACTTTAGCCAATAAAATGTCCATGTTGTTCCACAGAGGAGGAGGGAATGGCTGCTAACACTTCTACTTTTAATGCTTCAAAGCCAATGAACATTAGGCTTGGGAAGGTTCCGCTTGTTACACGCTACCCAATCAGATGTCCCTCCTACTCCGCGAAGGGGGAAGGAATCGCTGACAACACTTCTACTTTCAATGGTTTACAGCCAATCAACATTAAGCTTGAGAAAGTCCTCCTTGGAACACGTCAGCCAATCAGATGTGCCTCCTACTCCGCGGAGGGGAAGTGAATGGCTGCCAACACTTCTACTTTCAATAGTTCGCAACCAATCAACATGAAGCTCTGGAAGCTCCTCCTTAGAACACATCAGCAAATCAGATATCCCTCCTACTTCGCGGAAGAGAATACCTAGCAACACTTCTACTTTCAATAGTTCACAACCAATCAACATTAGGCTCTGGAAGGTCCTCCTTACAACATGTGAGGCAATTAGATGTCCTTGCTACTCTGTGAAGGGGAAGTGAATGGCAAGAAACAATTCTACTTGCGATGGTTCGCAGCCAATGAACATTAAGCTTGTTGTTAGAACACCACAACCAATTAAACGTTAATTTTGTTCTGCGCACAGATACAAAACACGCCCTCCCACATATTAATAAATTTCCTGTAACAAAGTGACTCTACCCGTGATAAAAGTGAACACTGCATAATAAGTAAACATTATTCCGTATTATATTAAAGGAAGGTCGCAATACGGCACATTGTTGTTTTCCCGATATAATTTCCACAGCCTACTGAACCCCCCTCCCAACATAAGTGAGGCCCCGGGGCTCCGGGGGCCCCACAGGGCCCCCTCTATTATTTTTTAAGAAATGCCCCCGGGATAGAGAACACTCCTCACCACATATTAATACATTTCCTGTAACAAAGTGACTCTATCCGTGATAACAGTGAACACTGCATAATAAGTAAACATTATTCTGCATTATATTAAAGGAAGGCCGCAATACGGCGCATTGTTGTTTTCCCGATATAATTTCCACAGCCTACTGAACCCCTCTCCCAACATAAGTGAAGCCCCAGGACTGCGGGGGCCCCAGCGAGCCCCCGCTTTTATTTTTTTAAGAAATACCCCCGGGACCTAGCCCTCCCAGGGGCCTCATTAAAATAAAACGCGAGAACCCGCGACCCCAGCGTGAATTGCACCGATTTAAAAAAAAAAAATGTTTTTTGGGGCCCTGGGGGCTCTTCTGGGACTCCCTAAGCAGACCTAGGGGTCAGGGTGTTTCTACCCTGCCCCCCTCTCTTGTTTTCTACCTTTGTTTCTCTGTTTCTCTTTTTTCTAATGACTCGCTTCTACCGAGCCACAAGATGGCTGCCAACACTTCCTGGTTTGGAGTGTTGGCAGCCAATCACAGTGAAGCTCGTGTACGGAACTTAGGCTCCGCCCAGATATCGAAACTTTTATCTTTCAAATTTCTCAGCAACTACTGAATGGATTTACACCATTTGAAAAAAAGGTCGCTTTCTGACCCATGCACTACCTTTGTGCCAAATATGGGGTAATTCCGTTCAGTAGTTTCGGCTCTAGCCTTGCACAAAGTTTCCTATGGGAAATTGATTTTTTGACTCCTATTCTTCAAATTTCTCAAAAACTACTGAAAGGATTTACACCATTTAAAAAAGGTTGCTTTCTAAACCAAGCTCTACTTTTCTGCCAAATTTCAGGTAATTCCGTTTAGCAGTTCGGGCTGTAGCTCGTCGCAAACTTTCCTACGGAAATTAACATGGGGAAAATGCGTTTGGGGCCCCCCCTTTTTTCTCAGCCCCCGCTTGACATATCAACCCCAAACTTTCAAGATAGGAGCTAACCTAAAAAGTGCAACTTTTTGGAAAAATTCATAAAGATTCGTCAAACGACGCCAAAGTTATTAGCAAATCAAAAAATGCTTTTCCTAGGTTGTAACTATAACTACCTACTGGCGACCGCTAGTAGGTAATATATATATCGCACCACGGCCCTACGCAGATTAGAGTCACGTCTGATCCTTTTAGCAGGGACCAAGTACCCAGATGGCCTTAATCAGGATGAGGAATTGTATTACCATCTATAGAATGTACGCCATGTGTTTAGATCACAGTCTGAGCTGTACACTCACGCCCTTCCGTCTACTCCTTTTATTTTATTTTATTTTGTTTAGTTGCACCCACTATTTTATCTCTCCACAAACATGTGTATTTCAGACTATACAAACAGACTCGTAGCTCTAATGATATTTATGTATGTAATGTCTCTTGGTTCTAAATCTTATGTTGTAACAGTCTAAACTGAAATACTGTTCAGTATGTGATACGAGGGTGCTAATCATAACAACTTTGTCATATTTGCAGAATCTGAGCTGTGAATCACCTTGAAATGGCACGTTGGCAAAAATATAAGAGCACCGGAGTATGGCGGATCTTCCATCCAGCTCCTAGTCCCTTCACGTACTCACCTAGGTACTTTACCTGTATTACAGTGAACCATCTAAGGTGAAGCATAGCCACGAGGTATTCCTCCAGTCACCATAACTTATCAATAGGGCACTAGTCCCCTCACATTGTCACAAATGAACATTCTTATTTTGTTACAAAGCAACAAAATTGAATGGTATTTCAACAATGTTACAACTCTGAGACCTCTCACAAACAATTGTAATGCTACAAATGTATTAACATTGCAAACAGCTGTGTCTGTTTTCACTATGCACTTTTCTAATTATTTTTTGTTATATATATGTGCCTTAAACATTTCTTCTATGCTCATGAAACAATCATGTCCACGTACCTTTAAATTGAAACGAATGGAGGCGTTGGTCATGTGACCAAGACCACGGACGTGGTCGAAACACGTAATCTGTGTCTGTCGAGAGAAATAAACTGCTTTGATCGACCGAGTGGGCTCGCCTGGATTCTTTTCCTCAAGATCCTTTTTGTGTGATATATATTATATATTTGAACTGCTACTTGCATATAAAGGTTGGTTGATAATAAATATGCTACTTGCAGATCAACATACACTTGAGGGTGTTTGAGAACTAATCGTGAGGAGCGTATGGCCAGAACATGCCCCTAATAGAATCAGACTGTTGACCAAACATAAAATTATTCACAATAACAATGTGTGTACATGATTCAACAAGTCATGTGGACACCCCCATAGGACCATATGGCATCTCAAAAGTACATAAGTAATGCTGCAGCATGAGAAGTATCACTCTCTACAAGTAACTATGCTTCAACCCATGTGTGTGACCTGAGAGCAGAGAGTGCAATGAAGAAACGCCACACTATTTGGTGTCAGTCCATTATGTGCAATACTCAGGAGCCACAAAGACCTTACGAGTAACACAGCAGGAGAAAGTAGCTGCATGAAAAACGCCAAAGGGCCAAAAGCACAGACGGATCTTACCGCCCAACCAGGAATACAGAGAACAGGAACTGACGGTAAATACCCAGAACCAGGAACCGAACAGCAGACTCCAGCCCCGGTGATTACCTAGGTTATATACAATTTGTTTATGGCCATCAAACCACTGCAGTTGTGCGAGATCTCACCACTCTGAGTTTTCTATCATCACCATGGCGGCCATCTTGTAGTGTAGAAGTGCATGCATAATCTGGTATCTTCCAGCATTTCCACGGATGGCAAGTCCCATGTACATGGCGTTTTCCACATATTCCATGCCTTTCTTTTTCAGAGCACAATGTGGGATGGGCTACGGTACCGCTATTCACACCAGTTGATTGCAATTGCATTTTTGAACTGTTCATCTATGACTAGATGTACTTAACGCTTTCAGCTGATGTTATTACACTGGACATATGTAGCCCAGTGTCCAAAAATTAAACATGCCACTGCTGAATCCATGAGAAACATTTTGGAACTGGTTCCCTGGAATGTACACCAAGGAAACTCCGACAAAAACTAAAATAATAATTAGATAGTTGTAAAATATTCTCCTCTCTATGATGCCTTTGGTTTGAATTCAGGTTGCATGGTTTCTTTTCAGTGTCAAGATAATATTTTATGGACAAACATAACTAAACTAGTTATTGCACTAAATGAATATATTTGTACTGAATGAACGGAACTGTGAGCGCTCGAAGGATGCCAAAACTACCATCTGAGGGAAACATAGAAATCACACAAGTTAGTATGAAAACTGGAAGATACAGAAATTGGGCTATTTGATGAGGAGGTGAAAACCCTTCTCAAGCAACAACCACGATACTTGTAAGGGTGAACCACAAAAGACACTAAATTAACCTATGCTTAACCCCCTGGTAGCTTGGCACTAAAGCAGTTAGGCTTAACATAGAGGCACTGTGTTACATATTTATGCAGCACACAAACAGTAATAAAGTGAAAGCATAATGCAAGGCAAAATCCCACACCAAGTAAAATAGAGGGAAATCTTTGAAATAAAATTACAGAAAAATGAATGAAATCCAAACAGTATAACTGAAGTTATGAAGTTATGATTTTTTTTGAGGGGTGTTGGGGGGGGTGAAAAATAGCGCCTAAAAGATCAAAGCACCAAACGAAGGGATCTGGTCGCACAAGTCTAGGCAAACATCGAAAGTTAAGGCTAACCGCAAAAGGGCTCAGTGATCTCAGCTTACCTCGGGACTTAGGAGAAATTTCACAGAAATGTTCAAGGCAACGGTAGAGTTCAGAGGAGCAAGGCAGCAGGCTGCCTGCAAGGAGGAGTCCTCATTGGTGGGCAGCACTGGATGAGATCTCAGTGAAGCCGTCGACGATGGCAGGAAAAAGGTCAGAGTGAAAGAAGCCATATTTCATCGCCAAAGAGGTCATCGTCAATGGGGAGCATGTCGCCGTTGAGCCCAGTGAAGATTTTTACATTCGGACTTAGACATCTGTTTGGAAGTTGAAAACCTCAGGCAGAACAAAGCTGCAAGCCATAGCCGAAGAGGCCACCACGAGGCGGGATACTGTTATTCTGAAGTCCAGCTGAACAGGATTTGCTTCTGCAGAGAAGACTGTAGCAGGAGCTACCACAAAGTCAGGCTGACCGGCAATGCACATTGGGCCGGTCGGCTTGCAGGTGTCTCGGTATACTGTTGGTTTCACTGGCACTTTGTGGTGAAAGTATTTTCAAGTCTTAACTTTTTGGGTACGCAGAAGCAGCGCCTCTAACACCACTTCCAAGGGTCCAGGACTTGGGGGGCATCACTTAAGGGGTTAGGACTCACTCCATCAAAGGCCAGGTGCAGGGTTCAACATGTTTGAAGCTTATGTCTCTGTAGCTCACACAGTAGACCAGCCAACTAGCCCTTGGAGCTACTCTGTTAGTCCTGGGTTCAAGGAGATTGTCCTCTCACATTCAAGCAGCAAGGCAGGCTTCAAGCATCAGGGCAGTCCTCTGGAGTACAAGGCAATCCTTCTGAAGTTTTAAACAGATCTAGGAGTGTACTGAAGAGGTGTTTCAGGAGGTCAAATATGTGCCAGCCTTTGAAGTAGGAGTGACACCCTAGCTACACTCATATCTGGTTCTGGAGTTCTTCCCTGCCAAATCTCCATGAAGTCTGGGTGACAAAAGACTGGTGTCGGGTTTCTTTGTGTGTGTGCTCGAGGCAGCCTTTGAAATGTAAGTGGCACAGGAAAAGCTCTGCTCTACCAATCCTGTCATGACCTAGTCCCCCTTTATCTCCCTGTCTGTGAGGAACACACAGAGGCCAACTGATAAGCTATTCACAGTCATTCAACCCAATATACAGGCAGCAGGCAGCAAATGGTTGGGGCAGGAAAATGCCAACTTTCTAAAAGTAGCATTTTCAGAATTGTGACTTAAAGTCCAACTTTACCATTAAAGAGGATTTAAACGTACACTTAATTTGAGTCCAAACTTGTCATCCCCATCTGTTTCCAATCAAAGGTTAGCACTTATTGAATAAGATAAGGTAACTCAATGTTATCCTATGGGGCAGATAGGCCTTCCTGTAGTGAAAAACAAAATTAGGAGTTTTTTATTAATAGGGCATGTAAAACTTAAAAACACATGTCCTACTTTTTAAATATAATGTGCCCTGCCCTCTGAGCTGTGTATGGCCTACCTTAGGAGTAACATATGTATAAAAAGCAAGTTTTGGTCCTGACAAATATTTATTTTCCCAGGTCGAATTTACAGTTTGAAAACTGCACTACAGGCTGCAATGGCAGGTCTGCAACATGTTTTAAAGTGCTGGGAAACAATGAGAGCTTCAGGCCTACTGGTAGCATTTAACTTAAAGGCCCTGGATACATGAAGTACCATATACTAGGAACATATAAGTAAAGTAAATGTACCAATCAGGTGTAAGCCAAAAGTACCATATGTTAAGGAGGAAGCACAAGCACTTTAGCATTGATTAGCAGTGGTAAATTGCACAGGGTCCAAATGCCAACAAGAACAAAATTCAGAAACAGAAGAACTGAAGGGAAAATGTTTGGGGGGAGACCACACTAAGGATAACAGGTCTAACAAACACAAAATCTAAGAACTCACCTTTAACCAGTGTGTACTATTCCATCACTCAGGAAGCGTTTTGGAGAGGTTATAATCATGGAACCTTACTAAAAAAGGACCCCCGTTCATGAGTCCAGTAAAGAAAATAATTTTTAGATGAAAATTGAATCCCATTTTGGGACTGATACTTATTCCCCTGGGGAAATGTAAGATCAATTAATAGTAGATGTAGACAGACCAGAAACACTTTCGTGCACAAAATGTGACAAGCATTATTTCTGGGCGGAAATTATGTGAGGCAACAACACATGGATTAGCTTTTGTAGAATATAGTCAGAGCCTGAAAAGGAGATCAGGTTCCCAATTTAAACATGGGAATGGTTAGACTCAAGTATGAGGGAATGTGGTGGACCTGCTAAATTGTAATACCTCATGTCACCAGCACATTAGCTACTGGTGCTGAAACAAAGGATTTACCACCTTTATTTTTGCTGATGAGTAATGCACAGTGCATAATTTATATTTAGCACAATGAGATTGTTAATGCTACTTAAGCACGTGGTTGTGCCATAGATGCCTATGCAATCAAGATTTAACTTTGTGTATTTAGTCTGGATTTTCCAAGTTCTAATGATAAAAAGTCCTAACTCTAATAACCCATTAGCTGCTGAGGCTTTCCTCCCCTCAGTGCTCAGCCCTTTTTTGGATGTTTAGGGCACTCTGTGCTTAAGCCTTTTTTGCTTTTTACACATAATGTCTGCAGGCCCAACTCTTCTTTTCCCACATGTTGGGCATTCTAAAGGTCCCCATGGGTTGCGCGCATCCCTGGAGGAAACCAAGAAAATAGCCAAAATATTGAAACATAGTGGGTGAGTTTTGGGTAAATGGGAAAAAGTGCTGTCCATGAAAGCATATGTTTATTTCCTAAACTTTTCATCAACAAAAGGTTTGCTGTGCTAAGATAACATCTTCACAACTTTCAGGATCAAGCAGCATTGTAACAAAAACTTTTTTATCACAGTTTTTGCATTTTTCTACGTGCTAGCCATTTTTTAGGTCGAGCCTAGAGTAGCGCATGCACTGCTGCTCGACTTTTAGTAAGGGGGTTTTGAAAGTGCTACCCACAAGCTTTTCCTGGCCTGAAGCTTGCGTGCACGCTCGTGTGCACGCGCGTTGCCGCCATCTGCCTTTCTTATCTCTTCCTCCGCATCGTAAATACCGTCGTCATAGAAACCATGAACAGGGACGTCCTCAGCTCACCACGGAAAACTCAAACGCTCTTTCATCGGGTGAGTCCTCCGTGCCACACCAACAGGAGCTATCAGTAGCACGACAACCCCGCTTCACACTCCCTCCTTCTTCAAATGCGATCACCACAAATTTTTTCACACTCATTATCTTCCGGTCACTCTCACTTGCATACATGTGTACTCGTCCACTCTTGCACACTTGCTCGTCATTCGCTGTTGCACACTCGTCCATCTCGCTTGCACGCTCATGCTCACCCTGCATCAGCAGCAGTCAGGAAGCTGTTGGTGATGTGGAAGAGTCTGCTTAGATCTGCCATAGCTTCTTTGCGTAATGTAATTAAGAGACCGTGTTAGTCAATTTATCCAATCTAACTGCTAATTGAATTAATGATTGAGAGCCTGCTCTTCACTCTGAAGTCCTGAACATTGAAATGGCTCATATCTGCCGTCCTGTTTTGTCCCTCTCCATTCAGCTGTGAAATAAAATGGAAGTGGCTTGTGCTAAGACAGGCGGAGGGGAGGCGGCGGGGAAGGGGCATGCATCCATGCATGGGGCGGCAGTTAGCCCCTGGCTGGCTATCTTTTTCATCGAAGACTCGTGCTTTGTTGCTTGCTGCTCACTGTCCCTCTCAAGGGCTGCTATCCGTCTTCATTAAAACCAAGCACCGCCTGCCTTGCTTGCAAGGCCTGACTGTCTCGTTGGAGGGTCTCCGACAGCCTCATGACATACATCCTGTCACCTGCTCCAGTCCTTTCTACTCCTGCGGCACCCAGCAGCTGTAAGGGTTAGTCAGATTGAGTGTGTTATGGCTTCTGCCAGAGTTTGGCAAGACCCTCCACATTGAAACTCGAGAGGGCTTCTTTCTTTTGAACTTGTAAGGTGCTTCGTGTTTGTGAGGCCATTGAAATAAACTTTTCACCCTTCCACTCCTTAACTCAAGCTCCGGCTCGTGGGTGCTACCAAGCTGGTCGGATTAAAAGCCTGCTCTTCGCTTTGGTAAGAGCTTCTGCAAGGCAAGAGAGTCATGATCAACATTGACATGCAGCCGCCTTGAGTTATTAATGTGCGAAATTCGTGTAATTTGATTTTGTGCAACTTCGCAAAGTTTTTCAAAAGTTAAATGAAATGTGAAACCGGCATTACTGCTATATTTTAGGAAGAAACGTGTCCTTGCGTCCATTTCGGACCTGAAGAAGCTTTTTGCCCTTAAAAAAATTGTGTAAAAGCACGTGTTACTAACAGCAGGCGCTTGCTTTCCGGTTGTTCGCATTGTTCTTATGCTCCCACGCTTAAATTTGGCCTGGTAGCACCATGTGGAGTATTGGCATGATTTCGAGAATTACGCTGGTGTAACCAATTTCGTCCAGGCCTAAGTAAAATATGGCTGCGTCCTGGCACAAGTGTAGTTTTAATACATGAACTCGTCTCTATATGACACTACATGAAGTCTTTGCTTGTTCCTCCTTGACAATAGCAGTGTTCTGAGACCCATAATTTGAGAGTGTGAGGGTGCAAACACCATCTTTTCGTCTTTTTTGTACAGAACAATTTGTCCAGCGTTTGAGGTGCTGCGACATATTGTATTGTGTTCTGACCAAGACTAGCATCCCCGCCCGATGCTCTTCGCTAAGAATTTAAGGTTCCCCCTTCTCAACCCCCCTCATTGGCCCTAAACATATGATACCTTGAACCAGGTATAGAGCTGAAGCTTTTATTGGTGTTTCATTGTGCAAAAACCTTGCAGGAAACTCATGCGGTAATGAATATATGCAAAATGGTTATAAAGGAAACCTATGCATTTATGCAATATGTCCAAGATACTGACTTTAGGAATAGTGGTTATTTGGGGTTGCCCATAATATCATGTGGTTCAGAGGACATTTTGCAAGATGTGTGGTTTCGTGAAAGCTGGCTTACATTTAGAAGTCAAAAGTGAAGAGAAATTCAATTTATGATAAAAAATGTTTTACTATTCTTCATTCCTACACTTTACTTGATAATAATGGTATCCTACTTGTGTGACTGGGTCTATAACCCATGCCAGGAAAAGCCCTAACATGCAACATGGAAATATCAAGTTTTTGCCTAGAAAATTGACCCATTTTTGCCAACGTAGATAGCTGCCATCTTCGGGCCTGAGTGCAACACTGGGAAACCAACCAAACCAAGAAACGTATAAAAGATAATCACCCAGGGTAGTCCATGGTGGTGTGACTTTCATTGATCCCACCACCTTTTCTTACCCAGAATGCCCTGCAAACATCAGACTTTGGCTAAAATCGTGCATTTTCCTCACATTTCTGTGAGGGGAATGAATGTCCCAGAATCTTTGAGCATCCATACAAATTCAGCCATTTCCATATTGCTCCTGATAAACGAACCCCACTTGGGGGGCCTGTCAGGTTACCTGAGAAAAGAAGCAACCAAACCAGGAACTAGAGAAAGACCACATTGACATCATTTGGTCATAGTTTTCATCAGTTCCTGTTGTGGGTGACATGCCCATACACACATGTGGAGTCCACCACATGTAAGTGCTTAAAGACACATCAGTCTGCTCACTCTTAGTAGATGCTGGAAGCTATTTCAGGTAGTGAAGAAACAACATTATGAAGAAAAAACGAATGAAGTAAAGCATAAACCCCACCAGTCATTTTCCATCTTGTGAAGGGTTCTCAAGTTGCCTGCAGGACTATATAGCACGAATGGCTTAAAAGAAGATGAAAGGTGAATCAATTAAGAGGGAGGATCATTAATGCAATAAAGAGTTAAAGCATCAAAATATGGTATAATACTTGCCTTGGTGTCTTTAATGAAATTAGCACTTTTCTTTATAAATACTTGGAAAAGCCAGATTTTATTGCAAGACCTGTGACTCCTATTAAGCTATTTTAAAGCTTATTAATGTAGAACGTTTAATGCGTATTAATATCTAAGTAGAAGCATGTACAATTGGTTTGCATGTCCTTAAAGTAGCAGCTAAAGACCAATCAATTGTTCTCAGAATGCCCAGTAACTTGGAAACCATGTTGAAGCTTTAAAAGCCATGGCTCCTGTCGATGAATGAGCTCCAGATATGGACACATACATCGGTGCTTGTTGCATGGTACAGCTGACCAATCTGGAAACAGCAGTGGAAAGAGGAAGCTGAGGTTTTCTGAAAAAAATAAGGAACTGGGAAGCAGACGTTCTGAGAGCTAATGTACAATTCTTTTATTCCATCCAATGCTTTACTACACAAAGGGCCTCATGTAGGAAGCCAAATACCGGTCGGTAACGGCCGATTTTCGGTAATTATACCGTTACCGACCGGTATTTTGGCTTTGGAGATGTAGGGGGAGAATTTCTTGATTCGGTATTTACCGAATCGGTAAAATTACCGAATCGGTAAATACCGAATCATGAAATGAGATGTAGGGGGAGTGTGTGGTGGGTGTGGGGATTCGTTATTTACCACCAACTAAAGGTTGGTGGTAAATGACGAATAGGTGACAAAAAGCATTTTTGTGCACGTTTAAGTGTGCAATGTGGCAGACATACATGCCCTTAGGGCATGTATGTGCGCCACATGTGCACACATGGCCGAATCAGGGGTGCAACAGGGTGTCAATGTGACACCCTGCCACCCTTGCATGTGCTCCCCCATTACCGAATCGGTATTTACCGATTCGGTAATGAGGCATACCTTCCCATCAATGGGAAGGTATGCCTCATTACCGAATCGGTAAATACCGATTCGGTAATTACCAAATTTTTCCGAATCAGTAATATTTACCGACTCATTACCTACATTGCATTTACCACTTCATAAATACCGAATCGGTATGATTCGGTATTTATGAAGTGGTAAATGCAAGCCCACCTACATAAGGCCCAAAGAGAGGAGGAGAGGAGTTGGCCTAACGGCTAGGGCGAGGAGGAGTTGGCCTAGCGGCTAGGGCGTCAACCTCGAATCTGGGGAACTGGGTTCGAGTCTCCGCAATGACGATGAACATCCTGTTATTCTGGGCAAATCACTTAATCTCCCCGTGCCTAACAAAAAAGAATGTGTCCTCATGTAATGCAACTGGTGCTCATGTAAAGCGCTCTGATACCCGATATGGGTCAAGTTTGCGCTATAAAAAACTATGTAAAAAAAAAAAAGCTTTGGATGATCAGGAAAAGCAGGATATTCCAAAGAAGCTATGTCAGTCTTGGTATATCTGAAAAATTAAAAAGTACTCAGGAAGTGGAATACCTTCTGACTAATGCATCATAAACTGTGACATTGGAAACTCTTTTAAATTATACCAATGATGAAGCAGGGTTTCGCAAAAATTAAACATGTTCGAATTGAGTACCCCCATAATATGTACTAACAGTAAGTAGTAAGTGGACTAATGTCCACCTGACATAAACATGTGGGTAATAGCTTTGCACATGTATGCACTAATATGAAATAATATGTGAAAGAACTAAATGCATTGCAGTATGCTTTGGCGAAAACCAACTAGGCTGCATGTGCATTTTGTGAATTACATGTTGCATTTTGCTTTAAACAGTGAATAATGCTGCTTTGCGCTTAAAGCTTATGCTAGGTAACTTTAATAAGGAATGGAGCAAGTGAGGGGGTACACAGTGAAAACTACATTGTCATATAATTAATAAATGTTCGTTTGCATTTACTTTAGTGTATGGGATGAGACTCCA
The DNA here is from genome assembly GCF_964204655.1 of Triturus cristatus. Taxonomy (NCBI): domain Eukaryota; kingdom Metazoa; phylum Chordata; class Amphibia; order Caudata; family Salamandridae; genus Triturus; species Triturus cristatus. Next base: position 499,185,365 of record NC_140586.1, read on the forward strand.
TCTTGTTTTAGAAAAACTAACCCGAGTGGGAAGGGTATGATAAGGAGTGCAACAGAACTGACAGAAGCAAGGCTGACACGCTGTGCTCAGCAGAAAGATTGCCTGAAGTTGAAGGCCACAATGACGTACAACTGCCAAAGAATGAAGTCGACCATGTGACCAAACTCATGTTCTACGGATATTGTCTGTTTCTGTGAATACAAATATTAAAATTGTATGTGGTGAAAGAAATGTGAACACATGTTAAGGATGTGAACTGTGAGAAAGAATAAGAACAATAAGGTGACTGAGATGTACATGAAGTCACCATGGTGTGACAGAGACACACCCGAAGCCCACCAATCATTTGTTTAGATTTTTAGAAATGTGTCAGTTTATGTGGGATGGACATGTAAGTTTGAGGGTATAATTGGGATACCTTTAGGGGTGTGGTTCACGCTTAGGCTGGCAGGAGAGAAAGAGGGGATATGCGTCGCTGTCTGTCGGTTTGCAGAGAGGCCTAGCTGTACCAGTCCTGTCCTGATCCTGTCCTTTAGACTTTGTTCTCCGATCCTATTTCGGGGAACCCCCATCATCACTTAAGCCAAAGGGGTGATTTTCTACAAGCCAATAGGTTTGTATTTCTGTCTCTGTTTCGTTTGTGAAAAATTTTGAAAATGTATTTTATTCCTGAAATCTTTTGTCTCTCCACCTATCCACTCCATTTGACTCACTGAAAGTATTATTTTTGATGAAACTTTTGTCTCTTCGTCTATCTTTTCCGTCAGGTATTATTCAGTTTTTGCATAATATTTTGCTGAAACTTCTGTCTCTTGAACTATCCACTCCTTCATGCCATATGTCATTGAGTTAGTCTGATGAATTGAATTTGTTGCTACTGTTTATCTCATCCTCGTGGCTTACATTATTAACATTTGTGACTGAATGCATTTGAGCAAACTGCAATTTACTAAGATAAAGCAAACTAATTTTACCAAGTGTCTGTGCTTATTCAGTCAACTTTAGTGTTAATTAAGGTATGATCATCATTATCATCAACTATTCAACTAATTGGACCATTGACCAAGTAGAGGAAAAGTTGAGTAATTAAAATGATAGGTATTTACTGACGCTTTACATGAATCAAAAAAGAGAAAAGTCATAGAACGAAACAAATTGACACCAGCGCATCAGGGGTTCTGGGTGAATGTGTATGGGCCATTGTAGATGTATGAATTGAGTATTGATCCCAGATCAGGTATTGACCTCGCGCTGGATCACCAAGCACAGAAGTATCGTCATTTGTGCACATAAAAACAAGCAGGATCAGGATTATCAAGCCAGACATTATATATATTCAAAGCCACATTAACGTCCCATAACACTTTATATTTTGGTAAAGGAATTATATCTATCCTCTTTTTAACAGGTAACCAATTGAACAGTGTTTAAACTAGCTTCCCATAAAAAAATACATAGTGTAAGGAAATAGCTGATATACGAGTGATCGCTGTTCTATTTTACTACTTAAAGAATGCTAGGAAACTCAAGAAATTTGCAACACCACAAGTATGTGCTGTAATGTGATCATAGTGTGATTCCATGCACCAGGGCCACCAAGATCCCTAGGCTGTCTTGTATACTTTTTGGTTCGGGGGCACAGGAACATTCCACAAATCTGATATAGTCTGCATGATACAGACCAGGGTGGCTGGAACTGTGCAAGGCTACCTGAAAGCAGTAGATCATGAAAAGATCCCATATGATTGATAAGAAGAGAAAAAGCTATTCAACCTTCAATATGGTGAGGCTGTGATTGTACACTTACCAGTATTGCTATTAATCCTTGATTGGCATCTTTGTTGGCAATAAAACTCTCCTTTTTTGCAGAGAGAAAGAGGGCCTGTTGGATTGATATATGAACTTTCCCCTGAAACTGTTAATCTAAGCTCTGGTATTGAATGTGAAGCAACAGTCAGATTGGGCTCTTCTTGTACCAGTCCTGCTATAATGGTGTTGTCAAAAAAGTTTTGGAGTGACAGGTGGGCCTTGTCAGTAAATGTAAAGGTGTTAACGTACTGGGAAATGTCTTTGAAGAAGTTCTCACCAAGCTCTTGTGCACATAGTTCTAGATAAAGAGAGGCTAACTTCACAAATCTTTATTCTGCCTTTAAGACGCTCATGAGAAATTGGCAGAATTTGCTTTGCCGACCAAACAAATCACTTGGAGAATCCAGCAAGTGAGCACCACTGGGGCTACAGAGATTGTACCCACCTTAGTGTGTTACTCCATGTTAAACATTTTTGCGAGTTCACACATTGCATCAAGGAGCTTATCGTGGCATGAGCACCATACCTTTCGCATGCTATTTATATGTCCTTTCCGTAGTTTGAAAAAAAGGCCAGGAGCATTTGATCTACGACAGGAGTTGCCAAAACTCGGTCCAAAATGGAAGGCCTTGGACATTCCTGGTTGAGTTTGTTCTGAACTGGCTTTGCTAAGGGCATTCTCAATCTTGCCTTAATATTAATATATGCCGCAATGTGAGGATGGGAAGACCAATCCGAATGCAATGGATATATAACAGTGAGGTTAAACAGAGGTTTTCCTGCTCATCTAAGATCTCAAATACTCCATGAGAAGCATTTTCATTTAGAAATTATTTTCTAACTATACCTCTTTGGGTTTAGCATCCTTGGATCCCTGCCCTCACTGGGTCTCTCATTGATCTAAGCATAATATTGAAATGGACAGCTATGCAAAATGGTTTGGTTATACTTTTAGAATTTGTGACTAATGCATATGTGGTATTTAATGTGTAATGAAGAAATATATTTGCATGCTAAATTTCTTTTTACTGCTGATATTTTGTGGCAGTAAGGTGATTATCTATCACCATGTTCTATGTATACTAAAGCTGTCTTAAAAACAAACTAGAGTTTATAAAATAAATCAAGTAGGCATCCAAAAAGACCACCGTTTTCTAATTAAATCAATGCATGGCACACGGAGAGGTTCTTCCTCTTTCTATAATGTAGTTGAGGTCCCTTTTTTAAGACTGCTTAAAGGACCATACCATAACCTTGTATAAGTGTTGAAGTATTACTATCAGTCTTGGTCATTTTATGAGATTGATCAGTAAGCAACAGCATGAATGATAACCAGTTCCGGAAAATGACCAGAACATTTAGGGAGGACAAGTAAATCAGGTGAATGTCTAGGACAGCACAGAAAGGCAGGGCTGAGAAACAGCAAGGTCCATAACATAAAAAGAAGAAAGTATGGATAAGCCGCCTCAAGAAACAGTAATCCAAGAAAAAACAGGAACAAGAGACTAAGTCAGAAAAATTGTTGTGGACAACCGAAGAATTACAAATACACCTCTTATAGTGTGTTTACTATCTCTTCTCTGTGATGTCATGAGTCTCCTGGCTCTGGGAGTTGCAGTGAAGAGGCAGTTTCAAGCACATATCTGCCCCTGTAATAATATTGGCAGGCATGAGAATTTGTTTGCAACCCATTTAACCTTCTAGCTGCACAGCAATATTGCTGAGTGCCAGTGGCAGCCTCCTGTGTTTAAAGTTTGGAGGTGTGTTGCTGGTTTGACTGTGTAGTGTCTTTTGAGTTAGAGATTACGGGCCCTTTTGGTTCCTGACGGACTTTGTAAAATAGTGACGTAATTGCGTGGGTGTGGGTAATAGAATTCATGATGCAGAATGTTCAGTTAACAGTTAGACCCTGAGGAATGAAGGCTTGTAATACCAAGCTCCATGTGTGGCGTGATCATTTGCAGTTACCCGGGCTGGGGTAGGATGCTAAGACTTGTGACGAGATAGGGGATTACATATAACCCACGATCTGAAGAACCGAGAGTGCTCTCCCAGAGAGTTTGCGGTGGTCCTGCACATTGCTGTGCTTAGCACGTATGCCTCAATTGAAGTTAGAATCGATGGTTGGCATATGTGGAGTGAAAGCACCACTCCAGCCAGTGCTAGGCCTGTGAAGAAAGTGAAGGCCTTACAGAAAGTTTGTTTGTGGTCGACTAGAAATTTTTGGATAAAGTTGAGACAAGAGGTACTGCATCACAACATGAAAAGGAGCTGTCATTCATACAGTACGACAATGGTAAAGACAGCAATGACCAGGTACAGAGAAGAGCAAAGGTCGTGCTAGCCAAGTGCAAAGAAACGCTAAAAGCAGAAATATTTTCCTCATCAAGAAACGCTAAAGGCAGTGACAACCAGGTACGGAAAGTGCAACGAGTGGCTACAGCCAGATCGATGAGAACCCTGTGAGCAAGAGAAGGCAAACGCACAGAAACACTAAAGGTAGTAGAATCACGCTGCAATGCAAAGAGGTGAAAATGGTGAAGAGCACATGCAAGAAACAAAGCCGCTACTCACCACCAAAGAAGAAGACAGTGCGTTACAACTGCAGAGTGGGCACAATTACCCAAATGTCAGCACGCAGCTGGTGCATGTCAAAGGTGCTGGTACAAGCGGGCAGCAGATGCTGCCGGAGCAATCTCCACTCCCGGTAGCAGAAAGTTCCACAGGTTATGATGCTGCTGTCTTTCTAAACCAACTGCTTTCCTCCGACTCTGCCAAACAGCATCCAAAATTGTAGACGGAGGCTGTTGTTGATGCAAGCCCAGTGGAATTGGGTGATATCCTCGCCCATCTTACTGGACATCCCAATGCCCCAAGACACATTTTGGCTCATGCTAGCCGATGTTTGTGAACAACATAACGTGTCTATTCCCAACCTGAAAAAGAGGGCCTAGCTGTAGTGTGGGCTTGTGAGCATTTTCATGTGTTCTAATATGGAAAGATTTTCACAGTTGTCACTGATCACCAAGCACTACTCACCATTTTTGGCAATCCGAAGGCCAAGATGCCCCCTCACATTGAGAGGTGGGGCTTGTGACTGCAGGAGTATGATCATCCAGGAAAAGATCAAACCCCTGCTGACTACTTCTCATGTGTGCCAATACAGTGTAATGGCACTACTTCAGAAGCGGCTGCTGCTTACGGTAACTTCATTGTGAGGTCCAGTACCCCTGATGCCATATCAGCAGAACAAATCATTGCTGCCACGAGTATTGACAGGGATTTGCTGATACTCAAAGAAATTAATATACACCAATCATGGCAAAAACATATTCAGCCTCCTCATGATGACCTTAAATACCAGAAATTCAAAAATGTGTAAGAAGAATTTTTAGTTACCCCAGAAGGCATCATCTTACGAGGATCGAAAATTGTCATACCAGAGAGTCTGAGACACCAAGTTATTAAACTGACTCATGAGGGACACCGTGAAGATGTTGCTACGAAAATGAGCTCTACCAGCTTGAGTGTGGCTCCCTCGCCTTGATGAAAGAGTTGAAATGAGTTAAAGGCATGTCATTTATGCAGCTGTTTGTCATGTAAGATAACCCCATATTTGTTAAACATGTCTGATCTCCGAAAACATGCATTGGAGAAACTTGCAATTGACTTCTATGGACCCCTTGACAAAGGACATCATTTGCTAGTAATTGTTGAGGAATATTCTCATTTTCCCCTTGTGGAAGATTTCTCAACTACTCATGACAGAGTCATTGAGAGATTAGAAAGTATCTTTGCAACATGGGGCGTTCCTTTGATTTTGAAATCTGACAATGGCCCACCTTCAGTAGTCAAGACTTTAGAGATTTTCTCACTCCTTTAAATATCAAGCATCAGAAAAGCAAGACTCTCTGGCCACAAGTGAATAGTGTGGTCAAGAGATTTATTATTACCCTCAAGAAGATGGTTCAGCGAGCCGCTCTGGAAAAGCTTGAACTCAGATCAGTGTTCAGTCTGCGCTTTGTGCATACAGGCCAACTCCACATTCTACCACAGGTGAAAGCCCTGCCACCTTAATCTTTGGTAGAGCCATAGGCACCAAAGTGCCACAATGGACCAATCAGAGATCAATTGACATTGATAAACTTCGCATTACTGACTTGTCCCACAAATGTCAAATTAAGAGCTATGTGGATAGACCTTGTTGTGTTTGGAACACAGTGTTCAACAGAGGAGACCAAGTTATCCTCAGGTAGAAACGGAAATGCAAGTCTGATGCTCCTTTTAATACTAATCCACTGAGAGTTGTAACTTGTAAATGACATATGGTGACTGCTCACCGTCCTGAAAAGTCCATTATGCAAGATTCTTTACATTTCAAGTTCCTGCCTCGACCTTCGCCAACTTCAGATGTTAGGAGTAAGAACTGTCAAAAAGGCCTTAGCACCTAAATGACTAATTGAAGAGGTGTAATGTATATATGTATTATTGGTGCTTTTTATTTAACAAAGGGAGAGATGTAGTGTCTTGTGAGTTAGAGATGATGGCACCCTTTTGGTTCCTGACGGGCTCTGTAGAACAATGACATAAGTGTGTGTAATAGAATTCATAATGTAGAATGTTCAGTTAACGGTTACATGCTGAGGAATAAAGAAGTATAATCCCAAGCTTCATTTGTGGCGTGATCATTTGCATGTACCTGGGCCGGGGTTGGACGCTACAGACTGTGTCAAATACCATTAAAACTGAGGCCGATCAAAGCTCAACTATGACCCTGCCTCCTGGTATTAAGTACTTATTTGCTTACTCATTCTTGTCACCTATGTTCCCATTGGCGGATGGATATCAGACTAAACATTACTTCAGAAAATGTTGAGCTTCCGGTGATCTGAGAATTGGACAGTCACTGTGGTTTCCCAAATCATTGCCATGCTTGGCAGGGCTTATATCAGTCATAAATAGCCAAATATATTGGGTTACCAATGGCCTTCTTAAACAGTGGTGTGAGGATAGCATATTTTTGTCTCAGCAGAATATCTTCAAAATTACAGGGAAGCATTGACAAACCCCAGGATGAAGGAAATAAATACTGTGTGTTAGGAACGGGGATTCCCGGTTGGCTAGGGCATGGGCCAAAGCCAGGCAGAAACGCCCATTCTAGTCAGGGCAAGGGAGTTACACACTGAAGATAACCACTGCTCACCCCCTTGGTAGCTTGGCACGAGCAGTTAGGCTTATCCCAGAGGCAATGTGTAAAGCGTTTGCGCAACACGCACACACAGCAGCAACACACTAGGCTCACTACAAAAGAGACTCCACACAAGGTTATATAAAAATAGCCTTTGTATTATTCAAAACCCATTAGAGTACAATCACAGATATATACACTGTGCCCACTGGCACCAGGTAACAATTTACAGGGGACTATGTACAAGGCAGCGCCAATCGGGTCGCTGCCAGAACCATCACAAACGTACAAGTAAAAAATGTAAAACAACCAGTACCTACTGGTAAAATAATGAGGTTAGTAATATTGCAGTAAGCATAAACCACATTAGCACAGGCATAAAATGCAAGCATCATAGCATGACATTAGGCAAAATCACATGAGCATGAGGCATAACCACAGAACCTAATAACCTGACATTAGGCATCCTCATAAGCATAAATGCAACATCATTAGGCATAAAAATACATTATGCATACCCCTATTAGAATGGGACATAGACCATAATCATTAGTGCACACAGATTTTCACCATTCTATTGTAGGGCCCACCTTGGTATGCCAAACAAACATGCCCCTTGTTGCAGCTACCCACGCTCTCATGGTGCAGCTGTAGAAACAAGCATTGGCACTAACAAGATGCAGATTGGGGGCCCACAATGCAGCTGCCCGCTTCTGCGGCACAGCTGTGTCCTGGTAACAAAAGAATGGCACCAAATGTAATTGCCCCCGTGGTGCAGCTCCCGCTAACTTGCGGGGCAGCTGTGTAAATTAGCCTGTGGCACTACAGCACCTGGGGAACCCCTACTCTGGTATTCTAAAAGCAATTTTGCCCAAAACGTTGCAGCGGCCAACAACTGCGGCGCTGCTGAGTAGCTAAAGGGGTCACTGTCACCACGGGTCACGCTGGAGCCCCACTCCGTGACTCTGGGAACAGAATTGGCCCCAAAGTTGGAGCGGCCCGCTCTCATGCGGGGCCGCTCAGGAAAAAGCAGACACGACTGCCCAGGTGCCTCGCGAGCCCTAACAACAAAAAAGAAGGGCCTCAGCCCCACTCACCGGGGCTTGGTGCGGGCTCCTCTGGTCTCCTCCAGGGTGGCTGCTTCCTTCGGACAGCTTCTGTTGCCTTCCTCGTGGGCTGGAATCAAATTGTAGCGCAAACGAGGTGCTAAGTCCCAAGATGCAGAGGCCAGGCTGGGCAAAGGTCAGCAGAACACAGGGCTGCTTCTTCCAGGCAGAGCAGCAGTCCCTTGGGACAGTCAGTCATGGCGAGGTGGCGATCCTGTAGTGCAGCAGTCCTTGCTCTAGCATAGCTTCTTCCAAGTCCAGTAAAAAGGCAGAGGGGCAGAGCTGGGCACAGGCAGGCAAGCACGTAGGGACCCCCAGGAGCCAGCAGCTGGGTCCCACGGCGGTTTCCCCTGGCAGAGTGTCCCCCCCAGTCCAAGTAAGCACAAGCACACCAACAACATGGGTCACAGCCCCTCTATTTATATTACATTTCTTCTTTGTACGCCCCCTTCTAAAAGCCTCTGGAAGGGTCTTGGAGGTTCCAGTCCCAACTGGTTTCTGGGAGGGGTGTCAATCACTTTGATTACCAGGCTTCCTTCCTCCTTTGTGAGCTGTGGCTGGGTCATCAGACACACCACAGGGGGGGGCGGAGCCAGCATTGTGCAGGGCAGGCACAGATCCATTCAGGGACAGTGGAGTTCTCCAATTGCAGATCTTCTATTCAGCCTCGAGCTGATTCACCCTGCCCTCCCTGGAGCCACCCACATCTCACCAGCCCTAGTAACTTCTAGAACCAATACACATCAGGCAGGCAGACACATAGCACACAGAAATGCCAACTTCTAAAAGTGGCATTCCTAAAATAGTGATAGTAGATCTGTACACACCATTGCACAGCATTTATTATTTCCATTCCAAACATACCAAACATGACATACTTATCTTGTTCCATTTAGGAGTTATCCCATAAGGGGGGGGGGGGTCCCAATGTTAGCATATTGAGGGCAGAGAGCACACACTCTTTGCACTGCTAACCAGTGCTAAAATTGCCCAGAGTCCTAAAACCACCAACACCATGTTATAAAAGAGGCTAGGAGGAAGGCAAAAAGTTCAGGGATGACCCTGCAAAAAGGGCCTAGTCCAACACTGTCCCACACACTTAAGTGTTGCAGGTAAGGGGCTGTAGAAAGTTGCTAGCTTCTGAGAATCTTGGCAAAGGCCTAGTCTGACAGTCTATTAGAGCAGGGTTGCTACTGTGATGAGACAAATGAGTCCTGGACAGATCATACAGCTTCAGAACTTGTTGGTTTGCTGAAATGGATGTTAAAGCTGAAATTGCTCAGGTATTGGAATTGATGCAGAAACCTAATACTTTAATTGTAGTACTCATATGTCTATGTAGCAGTTGTTTGTCAGTCGGCCTCAGATCCAGTCTACACTTCGCCATCAAAGACTTTGCTGTGAATTTCCACAGACATATATAAGTACCATCTTAACTAATATGTGGAAGTAGAAGCTCGGTGGTTAACATTAAGTTATATAATTGGTGGGTGTAACTGATTAACCCAGGGGACAGAAGGACAGCTTGCCTTGCACCCTATTATATTTGTGATCATTGCTTATACTAAAGCTAGAAGAGGTTTGATTAGGTGAATTTGTTTTATTGTTAAGAGCTTGTATCTTGCTTGTGTAAAGAAATTACATTATCTTTGCTTCTTTTTCAGAGTCCCAGACAATGGGAGGGTCCAGTAGTTCATGGCATTGCAAACATTTGATTCCATGGCTCTGACTTTTGTGCAAATATTCATATGCCCCAGTTGTCACATAATCCAAAATTATTATTATTATTATTAAGCTTGTATAGCGCCTGGTTACTCCAACGGAGTGTCCCAGCGCTAGAACACCGTAGACCGTGGCAACCGGCCCAGCTCGCCCTCCCCCCTTGTCCCATAGGCCCTAAGATGCGAGAGGCCTGCTACCAGCCCCCAGGGGGAGATGGAAAGAGCCAGGTTTTCAGTTTTTTTCGAAACATTGTCTCCGATGGACATGTCCTCAGTTCCATAGGTAGGTTCCATAGGTAGGTCATTCCAGGCCTTAACCGCGAGAAAACCAAAGGAACTACCTCCTGACCGAACCTTACGAACCTTAGGCACGAACAGCTTAGCATTGCCCAACGACCTCAAATTCCAAGTAGGTCTATAGGCAGTGAATAGTGGGTGCAGATATCTCGGCCCTTTCTTGTTGAGGATCCTATGGCAGAAACACAACGCCTTAAAGGTGACTCTAGCCTGTATAGGGAGCCAGTGTAATTCCCTCAAGGCTGCCCCCACCGATGCCCACCTAGGGATATTCAATATAAGCCGGGCTGCAGCATTCTGGGCTTTCGGCAAAATGTTCAGACTTCTTTTGGTCATCCCTAGATAGAGGATGTTGCAATAATCCAATTGGGACGTGACAAGGGCCCGCACAGTGGTCCTTTTGGCGCCTAGTGGTGGTCAGTCCAGGATTTTATGCAACATTCTAAGAATGCCAAAGCAGGTTCTAGCTACAGCTGATATCTGCTCTGTGTATGATAGGGTGCTGTCGAACCAGACTCCCAAATTCTTAACCTTAGTTTTGGGAGTTAGAGTAAGCCCTGGTTCCTCCGGCCACCACAAAGGTGACCATATGGAAGGCTGCTTGCCAACTACCATCACCTCCGTCTTTCCTGCATTCAGTTGCAAGAAGCTGAACTTCATCCAGTTAGCAAGATCACTTAAGCAGGTCTTGAAATCCAATGCCGTTCCTGCCTCCTTTTGCTTCAATGTAACAATCAACTGAGTGACATCGGCAAAATCTGCCGCTCATTTTGCAAATAACAAATGTTTCAAGCAGATCAAAAGTTATTTTAAAATGATTGCACACATAGTGCAAAGCTGCACTTGAAACTTTGCAATGTTAATTAGGGGTGTGTGTAAAAGCCATAATTCTCTGTAGCATAATCATGTGGAACTATTAAACAATTCCAAGAGATTATGCTGAATTATGCAAGAAACGTAATTCTGCATTCAGCACTATTTTCTGAGCCCTGTCATGTCCAAAATGGACTAAGGATGCATTTTGCGCTAGGAAATATTGCTAAATGCAATAGAACATGAATAGCAGTGCAAGCAGCCCCTCATGCATGCTAAAACTGCACCGAGATAGAATTTTCCCCAATTCCCCCCTCATTTTAAGGTCTCGCCTGACCCAGCGCTTGCTCTGGTCTGGCCGAGACTTTAAGTGAGGGCTTCAAAAAATGCTACCGCTGGCTACAGCTTGCAGTACATGTGCGCGGGCACGCGCTTGAACAGAGGCGCCATTTGGCGTGATTTCTGCTGCGCGCGCACCACTAGCGCACATGCACTGCAAACTGTGGCCGGCGGTAGCATTTTGCCCTGCGATAACTATTGCTTTTGCCCCGCGGCATGCTTTTCGCGCGCGCTTGTTTCCAATTTATATTTCAGACAGTGTGACACAAAAATACCGGGGGATAGGTTATCTTGCTCCATCCACACACAGAGAATGAATCATATGTAATAGCAATTTCTTATGAATGATGTGTGTGAATTTCCTGTTCCATGCAGCTTTAAAGCTCTCAGCTTGGGAAATGCACTCTCTTACGTTTTGAAACCTCAGTTGGTTAATGCAATCACTGCAGATGTTTTGTGCATAACCTCGGAAAAACAAAATGAAGTCCTGGTTGGTGCAGTGAGGAATAATGCCTTCGGTATTATAGTGCTACGAGGTCTCACTCTGCAACTGAAAGCACTGTAAATATGTATGCCATTGTTTTAAAAAATGTATTGCGCATAGTAGAAGAGAGGCTGCCGTGGACGGTCATCCTGGAAAGAGGCATTAGGCAAGTGAACTTCCGTTTCACGGGTTAGCTGCATTTTCAAGATATTTATAAAGCTTCACATTGCTTAAAAAGGTTTAATTTCTGATATTCATCTCCCATGCAGGTCATTGATTGGTTTGACTCGTGAGAAGGAGTCACTCTAAGTGTCAACAAATTTTGCAGTATAATGTCACTCATAAGTACATTAAAACCATGCAAATGCTATATAAGCAATCAGAAAACTTGGCAATATGTACGTACAACATAATTGCCATTAGATGCCTCGGCACTGCAACTGGCGAGCCTTCTTCCTGGGGGAACATTGTTCACGGACAGACAAATGCCACAGTGGTCAGTCATGAAAACAGTCACGTTGGGGGATGCCACACGTCAGGAAACATCTCCTCGGAGACCATGATTGCCGAATATAGACTACGACCTAGATACTTCCTGACGCATGGGTCCCAGATACATTTGTTCCAGGAACCCAGGGGCACTGAGACGCAGGAACCCTATGCACTGATTTCCTAAATGCTAATTTTACTATAGGAGACCGTAAGATGTCACATTGCTGTACAAAACCGTATACAAAAATAACTGGTCAAAATTTTTAAGTGGGCCAAATAAAACACACGTCAATCATCACTTATCCTGCATTGGGATAGTGTAAAGAGAAATGTAATATCATGTAAAGGGCCTCAATACCTTCAGATCGAGTTTGTGCTATATAAAAGTGCCAAAAACAGCTTCCTCCTTACGTAGGTTGCCAAGGACTGGGATTCACTACGTAAGCGAATGGGAGAATAACTTTGTCGCCGAGGCTACATAAAAGCCTGCCGCTGGGGTAGTCACCCTTACAGACTGCTAAGCTGTTACCTTGCTGCCCACCTATGCTCTTTCCATTGCAGACTTCTACCACAAACTTCCATGTGCTTACCTGCCACGGGTTCCCATGCCGGCAGAATCCGCCCCTCCAGATTTAGCAACCTTGCCGGGACGTCACACTTTCCACTTCCGGGTAAGAGGCCGCTGTAAGGTGACTATGGCAACGCTGTAGGCGTCCTAAGTCGCTCACAGTCGCAGGGAGCACTAAGGCTAGGGAAAGGAAAACAGATCGACTTGAGCGATGGAGGAGGGTAAGATGTGTGTAGAGTAGCACATAGCTTGAGAGTCTTTATGAGCTAAGATATGAAAAAGGTTATGATTGCTGGTTTACATTTGGAAACACACAACCACAACCACACCCAACCACACACACACACACACAACCACACACACAACCACACACACACACAACCACACACACACACAACCACATACACACACAACCACACCCAACCACACACACAACTACACAACCACACACACAACCACACACACATCCACACACACAACCACACACACACAACCACACACAACCATAAAACCACACACACACAACCACACACACATAACCACACACAAAACCACACACACAACCACACACACAACCACACACACACTCAACCACACACACACAACCACACACACACAACCACACACACATCCACACACAAAACCACACACACAACCACACACACAACCACACACACACACAACCACACACAACCACACTCACAATCACACACACAACCACACACACACAACCACACACACAACCACACACAACCACACACACACAACCACACATACAACCACACCCACAACCACACCCAACCACACCCAACCACACCCACACCCACAACCACACACACACACACACACAACCACACATACAACCACAACCACACACACAAAGGGAGGAGACAACTGCAGCAGGACCTTCGGCTCGATCAGGACAGCAGAACCACCGGAAAAGGAACCCCTCGGCACGACCTGGGCAGCAAGAAGTTGTCACTGGAGACATCGTGATCCTATGAACAATAGTGTCATCAATGATCTAATCCAAACTGTAAACTTTGACAAATAACATCCCTATATATTGCAGTACCACACAAAAACAGCAACAAGCATTGGCATAGCCAATAGTTCTCGCCTTTGGGACCTTATAAGTGTTTTGCTATGCAACAGTTGTTGTTGCACCAAGGATATTGTGCTGCATAACTAAATACCCAAAAGCGAGACCTATTGGCTATGCCAATGCTTGTTACCTCTAGTTTCTTAGCACATTTTCGACATGAGGGTTCGTTTTCCACAAAGAAAATTGAGCTAAATACAACAGGACATAAACAGCAGCACAGGCAGCTGCCCGCACTTGCAAAATGTGCTCTCGGTAAGATATTTTTCAACCAAATGACGTGAACGGGTGCAATCACATTATTATCGGTAGCTCCGTGTGAAAGAGTAATGTGGAACTACCGAAATTAGGGGCATATTATCAATAGACGGCGATAAATATTGCAAAGCACACTTAGCGCTTTTTTATTTATCGCCATCTATCGCTGGAATTTATCGCCTGGTTAGCACGTTATTAATAACGCTTATCACCAAGGCGATAAAAATTCCAGCGATAGCGGGGATATCGCCGTTTCCCATGGAACAACGCTGGTTTTCCAGCGATGTTCAGTGGAAAACGGCTATATGGTTGATGATAGGGCCCTGTGGTCTTAGCCCCACAATCCACCTCCCATGTAAGGTATGCCTTAGTCAGGAATTTACCAGACGTAAAATTCCTGCGTTAAGGCCGAGTTAGCAGAAACGGACGCTAAAGCGGCAAGAATGTTATTGCCGGCCCTTGATAATATGCACCTTACTCTTTTCATTCCCGCTTAAGCCAACTTTAGCCCAGGCCTAATGTTAACTCTTCATCTCAACTGTTAATTGTTGTACTCAGACTTTAAAAGCGTTGGGGCATATTATCAAGGGCCGGCGATAACATTATTGCCGCTTTAGCGTCCGTTTCTAGGCGAAAAGCGGCGATAATATTATCGCTTTATTAACAAGGACACGCTTGCGCGTGTTTCCTTGCCTTAACGCCCGGTTTCTTTCCACCTCGCCTCGCATCGCTAATGAGATGCAAGGTAGGCATACCTCCTAAAACTTCAGTGTAAAATATCGATAACGTGGCTTCGCGATATTAACAACGAGGCCCCGTCCGGTGTAGCACTGAACTTTTTTGCGCTAACTCGGCCTTAACGCTGGAATTTAACGTCTGTTAAATTCCTGACAAAGGCATACCTTACATGGGAGGTGGATTGTGGGGCTAAGACCACAGGGCCCTATCATCAACCATATCGCCGTTTTCCACTAAACATCGCTGGAAAACCAGCGTTGTTCCATGGAAAACGGCGATATCCCCGCTATCGCTGGAATTTTTATCGCCTCGGTAATACGCGTTGTTAATAACGCCCTAACCGGGTGATAAATTCCAGCGATAGACAGCGATAAATAAAAAAGGCGCTAAGCGCGCTTTGCGATATTTATCGCCGTCTATTGATAATATGCCCTGTAAACTCTTCTGCTCATATTGTTAAACATTCCCAGTTAACAGGCTGAGAGAAAAGTTTATGTTTGGAAAAGAAATCAAAAACATGAAATACTTCATTGTAATTCTAATAGATGGAAAGACTGGATCCTTTTTTCCTGAACTATTTCATGTTTACATCACAGAGTCTGTTGCCTCTGGAGAGTTCATTCAAGAGGACACTCGTACTTTAGCAGAATGTCAAACACATGTCATCTTTTCTTAAGTTCAAGTGTCCTGATCTCTTAAGTGTCACTTAGTGAAACACAAATATTAAATATAAAAAGTACTGTTGTGTTCTGCAGGACTGTTTTTAATGAAAATGCGTGCTTCCATAAGATCTGTACTTTGAACACAAAGTGACAAAGTAGATAAGTAGATATGTTTTAGAACATATCTCTAAAAAATGAAGCACAGCTTTTATTTCATGATGAGTGCACGGGTAGGTTTGTTTTCTAATGAATGCAATGATATTTTTGTTTCTCACAATCCAGGAAAGCAAAACCTACTACGTTAATAGAACGTCATTCTTTGCTTCCATTTGTTGATGAATAACATTATAGATAGAACCCGGTTATTTCATAACCTCCTTTACTTACGAAAATGCGTATTTTAGAGTGGGGCGCCCCTTAGTATCAACGTGTTTAAATGCCACAACAGAGAATATTGCCCAAGAAAGTGTTACATAATGGTCTTTACTCGCATAATGCGAAAAACAATTTTCCTTTATCTGTAATTTAATCAAGCTTCCCACGTCATTTGGGCATCCACTGCCACACAAATCCTGTAACCCTGCTAAGAGTAGAGCCAATGGCCCAATACAAGTACAGAAGAGTAAGAGTAGGGGCGGAGTCCCCCCCTGGAAGCTCTTCACAAAATAGGTACAGCGATGCGCTGGAAAGTCTTTTTAAAGGCTCCCTATTCAACCTGTGCGGAATTGTTCATAGCATACACCTCTGCACAGTGGGAAGGGCAGGCAGCCAAATGTGCAAAGGTACACTTTTTTCCTTCCTACACAAAACATTTCCCCCATGGAAAAAGCCCTTTCTCCACTCCCTAAAAAGTCTGTGGGTGATTTGCTTAGCTTCCAATCCAGGAAGGGGAGTCACTTCAGCCTTTAAGTTTCCAAACATTTGTGGGGTGAGAAGGTTCCGATTCAGTTAGTGGAAACCCACAAATGTCAACATTTGTGGGTGTTCACAGACTTCCAAAGCAAACCACACCTTCCATCGCCCAATTCACACCCTTTCTGTGAGATTTACTACCGCAGTTTTCTGATGGTGGGGAAAGAGTTAGTGCCAGGCAACCAAGTTAACTTGCATTACACATAATGTTAACATACCTGCCAACTCACGCGGTACCAGGTACCACCGATATCGGCTCCCATCAAATGGTCTACCGGTGGGGAGCCGATACACTGTGGCAGGGAAAACGTAAGTAGTGTTTTTTCAGCTCGTTTTCCGAGTTTTTGAAGTGCCGACGTCCATGTATGAGTGTGAAAACACCCCAGGACATGGCACCAGCCTCAGCAATCTGTTTTTTGGGGAGGGGGAAAGGAGGATAGGCCTTGGGGGCGGGGTGGGTGTCAAAAGTGCCTCGTAGGTATTTCTCGGCAGGAGGCCCCGCCCCCTCCTCACACTGTGACATTGATCTTCAAGTTGGCAGGTATGTGTTCATTATTCAATAAAAACACAGAATTAAACTGCAATTTTAAGATTGAAACCATTGGTGAACTATCAGATGTGTGTTTTGTCAATGATCTGGAATTCATATTTCAGTGACAAGTTTATTTAACTTGAGAAGACAGATGTTCTCCAGGTCACGCATGCTGTTTAAACACGACTTCATTCCTGCGATGAAAGTGACTGCAGCATACATCATATGGTAAAAGACCATTAAGAAAAATCAAACTACAAAGCTCCCCACACCTGTGCATCAGTGAAAGGAAAGAGAACAAAGAAGTCTTAAGTCACCCAAGTCAAAGCACAAAAAGCAAGACAACATGGAACAAATTCCCCTAATGACATCACCAAGTCCATTACATAGAAACACTATTAAAAAATATTTTTTATTTCTCCTCAGAACAACAGAAGTTGGTGTTTATCACGCGAAGCACATTCTTACACGATTTAAATAACAAACTAGACAATGCCTACCCTTTTTAGTCTGTCACAACCTGTCAGCTGATAAATCTAGCTAAAATGATGCTGGCAGTCTAAAATACATTTTGCATTCCTTCATGTCCAGGCACACTGCAGAATTCTATGGCCATTTCACAGGGACAAGAGGCAAGAGGCGATGCTTCTTTCCAAGAATTAGATGTAGATTATGTGTAATTGCATCGGCAGACAGTCAAGAAGACATTCTCAGATTATTATTGCAGGTGTCATTGTGCATTAAAATATGCTTCTATGTCAAAAACATATATTCATGCAAGGGGAAAATATTTATTACATCTGGATACATATGTATATAATACAATGTCATAATTTCTGCTTCTATGTACGTGTTATATAGCAGGGGTTGTTTGCTTTTCTTTGATTTGATCTGAATTTGTCAGCGCAGTGTTAATGAGAGTGTCTTAAAATCTAAGATTTTACATAAAATATTTGTGTTCCATTAAAATCTTCTCAGCCTATATGCTCATGACAAATAACCAATTCTTGCGATGCTTTTACTATACATATATTTGTCAGTCAGTCAAATAATCTTTAATTCGGTCATAGACCCTAAAAGATACATACTTACAGACAATGTCATTACTAGTATTTACAACACTTAAAAATAGGAACACAGAACAGTTATCATTCAAGGTATAAAAAATGTTAAAAATTTAAAAAAATATAAAAACATTTAGGAAGGACACAGGTTTGCAATTCTTAATTAGTTTCTGGGAGATAAATATATATATATAAAAAAAAATGTATATATATATATTTTTTTTCTTCTTCTTCTCACTTTCCCCTATCTTTTCTTATAAGAAGGATCTTCTCCTGCGCCACATAGCATCAATGACACGCGAAACAGAGAATACAAGAGGAGCAGAAGTGTTGCATTTAAGTATTCTGAGGGCCTCATTATGATGTCTAAACCCCAAATTTCTGCAAAGTTGGACAAGCCACCGTTACCGTATGGATTTATACTTTGTGCAGAAGAAGAGAACATGGGACTCAGTCTCTTCCTTAGCCCCACAGGCCGAACATTCTACTGTCTTGTTGGCCGACCATTTATAGGAGAAAACTCTAAGCGGGAGTGTGCCATATCTAAATTGCAAGTAAAGTTTTCTCGCTGCACTGAGTAGAATCTCATCTAAGAACGGCTCCACTCTATATTCATCTTTTATATTGAAAAAGTGGAGGGTAAGTGAGCCCAAGCCGGAATTGCTGAGGGTATCCGTGAATCTATTCATGCGATACAAATTGACCAAATCAGCACGCGACAGCTCAGCACAAGCTACTGCAGGATTGGACCAAAGACCTAATAAACCCAGTCTCATACTTTCTTTTTTTATAAAAGCAAACCAGGGCAAATTCTCAGTCCCAGGAAGGCCCAGTAACTCTTCAGTTTCAGCTCTAAAATGTGTCAGCTCAGGGGTAACCCAAAGTCTGCGCCAATAGTTTAGGGGCCGTAGAGCCACTTCTTCTCCTATGGGTCTAATACCCATGTCCATTCTCATGGGGATAAAGGGGGGTACTGGATGGAAGGGCCAGCAGTGATCTTAAGAATAGATTTTCAGTCTTACTGATACCTTCGACCGAGGAATGTCCCCACAATTCCGCCCCATATAAAATTGCTCCCTGTGCTTGTACTTTATATATTTCTATAATGGAAGCAACTGGCTTAGAGGTGGATTCCCTGTGAAGTTTTAAAATACCACCAGTGGTCTGCGCAAGTCTGAGTTTAGCCTTAGCCAGTTGTGGGCCCCAATCCATTCTATCGGTGAGGGTGATACCCAAGTATTCAAATACAGTTACCCTGTCCAAAGCTATGCCATTCAGGGAGGGATTGGCACATCTGGTATTTGGTGGATTACAGACCATAAACTTAGTCTTTTGTGTATTAATCTCCAACCCCCTTTTATAACAAAAATTGACAAAGCTGTCCAGGGCACGTTGGATTCCCATTGGCGATTTTGACAATAGGAGAGTATCATCAGCAAACATTAATGCCACCACCAGATCGTTTTTTAGCTTTGGGGCATCAATATCTTTGACTCCCTTGAGGTGGGCAATCAGTGCATTGACGAAAAGACAGAATAAGGTGGGTGCCAGGACACATCCCTGTCTTACTCCTCTATTGACTGGGAATTTAGATGTTAATCCTCCCCATTTACCACTCCTCACTTAGGCAAAGTTATCCGAGTGAAGTCTCCTAATGATGTTAAGGAGATATGCAGGGATCCCCATATCCTCCAATACAGCCCATAGTATTTGACGGGGTACCAAGTCAAAGGCAGTTTTAAGGTCAACAAAAATTAAGTAGAGGCAGTACAAAAGTTGGAGCCTTAGTAACTGTTCGACCGTGGATGTCTTTTCCCTAAAACCAGCCTGATAGGGGCTCAGGATCAGTTGTTCCTCCATCCAGATCTGAAGCCGATCGAGAATGATACGTGCAAATAGTTTTTGACTTACATCGATCAGGCTGATCGGACGGTAATTAGCCGGGAGTAATGGGGATCCTTACTTGAACACTGGTATAATCTCAGCTCCCACCCAGGTATCAGGTAATTCAGAACCCTGGATTATAGCGTTAAACAACAAACAGAGATATGGAACCCATATCTCTGTTTGGTCCTTATAAAGATCACCAGGTATTTTGTCGAGGCCAGGCGCCTTACCTACTGGGAGCCTTTTTACAGCAAGTTCAACCTCCTTCAATGTTACTTTGATATCATATTTTTCATTATTAGTATGAACTAAGGGAGAATTATCGAGGAAGCAATTTAACGTCACATCGATGTTCTGAGACAGTGGCTGTGCAGAGGGAATACAAAAGGGATTAGCTTCTACCGGAGGGGCATACAGCATCTGAAAGTGCTCAACCCAAACCTCAGTGGGTTTCTGAAAGTGTCCCGCACCTTGAAAGTTGCACAATGAAACTGTCACCTGGCACTTCCTGCCCAAATCTGCCGAACGTCGGTTGGCGTCAGCAGTGGTTCGCTGGCGCAGTGGGGCTTCCCCACATCAGCATAAAGTCTAGAGCCTTTCCCGGAGCCGGGCTACTCCCCCGGGCACGTGTAAAGCAGGAGCTGTCCCCCGGGAGTCCCCCTCGCATGGCACTGCCTCACTGCTGCTGCCGCCGGGGAGCTCAGGCCGGCTTTTCGCTGTCCATGGCACCTGCAGACGATGGACATATATTTAAGTTGTTAATTATTTCTTGGGAAAAATTATCAAAAGTATCTTTATTCGGATATTAAAACATCCATACAAGAACAATGTATTTACACATTTCACATATAGTAATCTGAACATTTCATCTAAAAAAGTTAAAAAAGAAAACATATCTGATGGACCATTCCAGGATATCAGTTAGGCTCAGGATTAAGACTAAATTTCATGTTAAAAGTTATAAAGTGCAGTGCGAGGACATCTGTACAGGTAGGGAATACCAAACTTATGACAGTGAATAAAATACAGGATCGTAGTTCATATAAGATCAATCACATTAAAAATAAGCCGTAGCCTAATTAAAACAAACATCTTATAACGTCCCAGGTACTGTAAACATTACAGTTCATCCTTTGTGTAATCTCCATAAATCATCTCCTGTTCTGTGTACAATGTAAGACTATCGTGCGGGGGGCCTTTTAATCCGGATGCCTACAGCGCCCGGCAAATAAACTCACTTACATCTCCCCTCTAGATTTCCTCAGTTTCGCGGCTAGTCTTAAAAAATTTACGATACAGAACAGTGTGAAGGGTTCCACAGCCAGTTTTAAGTATAAAAGGGCTACTCTAACCTGGGTAAATTTATTCGCCCTTAGGATGGATTTTAAAAAAAGAGCCCGCGGATATTCATAAAAAGGGCAAAAGAATACAAAATGTAGGGTATCCTGTGGCGATCCTAGATCGCAGCCACAGGGACCCTTTGTACCAATTTCTTTCGTGTACCCCGCGGGAACTGCTAAAATGTGATGTAAAAGATCCAGTCTAAATCTGGTCATTAAAAATCTATCATTTTTGTTATGGATTAGTGCCAGGTAGGGTTCGAGACCTTCAACAGATTTAGTTAATATATGAGACCTCACTGACCCTTTCAGAATTTCGCTATCTTCCCTGGCACAGGCTATCCGCCTCATATATTCTGCCTTTAAAATGCCCTTTAACTGAGGTGTTAATGTTGACGGTTCCCTGAAATATTTTGCACATCCCAGCCACTCCAGTTTATCCTGAACATATTTAAGCCATGGAATTTTATGACCTTTTTCCCTGTTAATGCAGTCTGTTATTATTTCTCTGCTTAGGCTTGCTTCGGGGTTGGTCCAAATTTTGATCCAGCACAGTAACGGCCTAAAGCTTAATCTGTCAGAGATATACGGGATCCCTAGCTCCTCGTGAATAATATGGGCTGGTGTGCTTTGGGGAACCTGCAAGATCCTCCTAAGGAACTTGTTTTCCTCTAGTTGTATAGAGTCCACATTTCTAAATCCCCAGACCTCACTCCCATAAATAATTTTAGAACAACAAATTGAGTTATATAAGTTCAATATTTCCAGCACTGACCATCTACCTAGTCTTGTAGCACGATTCATGATTGAGCCCATGATGCTCGCGTGCTGTTTGCATTTATCAGTCGCTAGTGCTCTAAAATTAAGATGTTTGTCGAAGGTAATCCCTAAATAATTGAAAACCTCGACCTTCTCTAGTTTGTGTCCCCCAATTTTACAAATAAAATTCTTGGTTGGTCTTTTTCCTACTTCCATGATGTAGGATTTTGTGAGGTTAGGGGATAGATCTAAGTTTGCCATAAAATCGCAGAAGCCATCTATAAGAGATTGCAGACCCCTCCCTGTACGCGAGAGGAGTACTGCATCATCTGCGTACAATAAGACCGGGATACTTCTACTTGCGACTCTCGGGCAGTCCACTCCCAATGTGCACAGGGCCTTATCCAAACCGTTTATGTATAATGTAAACAAGAAAGGCGCCAAGATGCAGCCTTGTCTCACGCCCCCTGTACAAGAAAAGTGGTCCGTTAGGTTCCCCTCGTTACTATACCGGACCTGAGCTGTGGTACTAAAGTGCAATGATTTTAAAATAAATAACAAGCTCGAATCTACCCCTAGCAACTCTAGAATCTCCCATAATTTCCCTCGATTAACCCGGTCGAAGGCTGCTGTTAAGTCCATAAAAGCTAAAAAGACTGTACCTTCGCCAGCAACCGTGTATTTAGCGACCAGATTATATAGATTGAGGCATTGGTCAGTAGTTGAGCGGCCCATTCTGAAGCCATACTGGGTGTCTGTGACGATATCTTTTTCCTCTGCCCAGTCCATGAGACGGTTTAATATCACCTTCCCTAACACTTTTGCAGACACATCAATTAAGGAAATCGGTCTATAACATTGTGGATTACTCTTATTTCCCTTTTTAAATATGGGGACGATATGGGCAGTTGACCAGGACCTTGGCAGTCCCTCTTCCACGGCTGTATTAAAAATTCTTACTAATATAGGTGCCCACAGCTCGACCTGCGATAAAAATAGATCTGGAGGAATCCCATCTGGCCCCGGGGCCTTATTTCTTGTCAGGGCACAAATTCCATTTTTGACTTCCTCCACTGTGAACTCTACCCATGAATTTGGCAGAGTCCCCACATCTGTGGCTGATTGGGTTGAATCACTGGCATGATTGTATAGCTTGCTAAAATGAGAGACCCATTCATCTGGGAGGATATTACAGACCATCTTCTCACTATTTAATGTCTGGAAAATTGGGTCATTAATCACCTTCCAGAATTTAGACATGTCTCTCAACTCCCCTGCCTCCTTCAGATTCCCCCAAGCCTCAGATTGGATAGTTTGTTTCCTCCTTTTTATGGCCAGCTTGTATTGGGCCCTACATTCCGAGATCCTGCTTTTATCTTTCGGTACTTTTTTGAGTGCCCGTTTTAATTCTTTTTGGGCACTAGAGCAAGCTTTATCAAACCATTTCGGTTGACTGTTGGCCGTAGATGGTGCTTTAGCCCTGAGTAACTTATCGATTTCCTTTGCCATATTTATGAAGGCATTTATCAATTTTTTTCCTTTCACATCCGGGTCTAGACACGTCCAAATCCCACTATCGGGGGTTGCAATAAGATTTTTATAAAATACTTCCCCATCTATATTCGACCAACGTATGCGCCTGCCTTGATCGATTGCATCTAGTTTGCCCCTTGTCATACTGGCCATTGCCTTAGCGGGTCCATCCTCAACCCTTAATAACAGCACCAGGGGGTTATGGTCACTAAAAATACTAATTTGTATACTAAAATCTACAATCCTGTGTTTAAGATCATTTGATATAAAAATAAAATCTATGATGGTGTCCCTCCCTCTGCCTTTAAACGTCGGATTAATCACATTAGAGTGAGTAAGCTTAATTAACTCCATCGTGGGGATCAGATCATATGAGCCCAAGATGTTACCAAGTTTGCTACCTTCTAGTGTGTGTTCTAGGTGCCAGTCCTTGGTAGAGGGGCAACAATCCCATTTAGCCCCTTCCCATTTTAAGTGTGGGCATTGGTGACAATTAAAGTCGCCCGCCAGAATCAGGGTTGGGGGGTTGAATCCTCCAGCGTGTAAATCTGATAATCTATCCTCGAGCTCATTCAATCTATGCGTTGGTTGGGCTGCATTATAAAAATTTAATAAGACAAAACCTAAGCCCTTCCTGCGGTAAGAAATACCCTGTAGATGATCCGAACTCCAGCCCATAACCTCCCAGGATCCTTGTAGTTTGAGAGACACATAAATGATTAGTCCACCTTTCGCTCTTCCCATATTAGATTTCCGGGCCGGTACGAAAAACATTTTGTATCCCTCTAGATGTACGGTACTACTATCTGTCTCCCATGTCTCTTGCAAACAGATGATATGGAATTTCTGGCTGAAATCCAACCACTCCTTATTTTTTAACTTGGAAGATAATCCTGCGATGTTCCAAGAAACCACCCTAAGTTCCTCCTCCTCGTGATTTGTTGGCCTCCTTGCTAGGGTGAGCTGATTTAGGTCGAGGGACCCTGCAAGACGAGTCTCTCCTATAACCACGCTGGTAACTAAAGGAGTTGGTGAGGTTTCAATTCGCCTGAGGGATAGTTCTAGAGTGTTTCCCGTACTATCCAAGCCTTCCCTGTACTCTAAATTGGCTAGGGGAGAAAGGGGCTCTAAAAGCTCTTCATGGGCCAGTCAGTCCAATTCATCCATCACTGTTCTCTCACATAATGGGGTGAACCGATTGGGGCCAGCCCACGGGCTATTAATTCTTGTGGTAGGCTTTTCCCTTCTTCTCCAGTTCGTTTGTCTTTGCTCAGCTCGGTAGTCCCTATAGAAAAAATTAAGTGGGAGCATTTTAATTGTCGACCCACCATCAAAGAACCCGCAACTAAAAGCCAGTAATTCTTTTACCATTTGCGGGTCTCTGAAATTAACAACCACGCAATCTCCTGAAAATTTTTTCTCTGATGGTCCTACCCAAGCTACCCTTCTAGCCATAAGAATATGAGTGTTCCTTGTATTAACTCCCCTAACGTTATTCAGTAACCAGTGCTTAGTTTTGTTTATCAGGGAGTTTGTCGATTCTTCTCTGTCGGGGTTTTGGGCTGGAACTCCCGCTAGGATTATTGTGTATGGGCAGGAGGCTGGGGGCAAGTCCAATGTCTGAAGACCCGGGGTACTTTTGGTCTGTGCATCAGGAGGACTGTGAGCTGTTACCATCCCCCTATTCTTACCCTCCTGTTGTGATCTAGGGGTTGCAGTGATGGGGGGTGTAACTCTGTCCTTATTCACTATAGTGGCAGCTCTCGTGTTGCTCCCTGCCAGCCTACTATTGTTTAAGTCGGCGCTGTCTGGACGCAGATCCTTCCTCGGCCCTTCCTGACTTGCATTAATTCGGGCCACCGGCTGATCCCTATTTTGTGCGTCCAATAGTCTAATTATTTTCCCCTCTATTTTGTTAATATGATCTGCTAGGGGGGCCAAGTGTTTGACAAGAAGGGCTTCTATATTGGATTCTATTACTTTCATTGCTTCCGTTAACCATTCCTTTCTAACTACAGTTGAACAAGATTCACATTGTGTGCAAGTAAATTGCGATCTTGTGTCTTCGGTGGCTATGGGCTCATTCCTAGGTATACCTTTTTTGGTTTTATTAACGTTTCTGGCTTTTTCGGTACCTTTACGGTGTACATTTGGCAGGGACTTGGTATTCGTAATAGGACCAGAGACTGGGATGGGGACTGTCCCTAATAATGTTTTTTTCGATCGGGTAATCACTTCACTTTCTCTCCCTAGTGGTCTGTCAGGATCTCTCTCTACCCCCGTGGCGTTCCCGGCTTGAACTTCGGCTCTATTTTCCCTGATGCCCGGGGCTGGTGACACCACCCTATTTGAACTTGATGGAGAAGTATGATGTTTACATGGGGGGGTTATAGACCCCTCCAAGCTTATTACCTCTTGTTCCCCCTCGACTACCGTTGGAGTATGAACTAACGCTGTAGTCACAAGCTGGATATTACTATTGCTATTAGCTAAGGTGTTCTGACCTTCAAGGGTGCCCCCCCCAGGTGTGACACATTCAGCGATTGCTCCCAGTGACGATCGTTTGTGGGCCAGGAGGGAATCAAGAGATAGCCTCCGCTCGGTCAATAATATTTCGTGTGAGAGTAAGGATTCTGCCCGTGTTATAAAAGCGTCAAGGGTTCCCCTTGCTCCTCCCCCTGGTCTACTCTGGGGTTTTTTCGGTTTTACCATAGTCCAATATTACCAGAAACAACAAGTTTTGTCCGCCAGAAATGTGTAGCCACAAAAATTGCCCCCTGCTACTTATCTCTCCTTGTCCTCTTGAGGGTATAACAGTGTTCTGGAAATGACTCAGGAACCAAGATTTGTGGCCCGGCCCGGCCTCCTCCGGCCCCGGACGGCCACAGACGGTCCCGCCCTTGTCCCGGGCTTCTCCCGGCGTCGCCCGCGCGCGTCCCGCGACGCGGAGGGAGCCTCAGCAATTTATGTGCCTCCGGGCGCGCAGCTCGTTTCCACCCGGAAGTGGTACCGGGAACTCTGGGAGCTGTAGTCTCCCCCCACAGCGGCCAGCGGTAGCGATGGCGGCGGGAGAGACCAGCAGCGTGAGCAGCCCAGGCGAGGTGCAGCAAGAAGTGACAGGGTGTCGGCGGCGTCAGGTGAGTGCAGTTTCAGGCCCCCACTCCACCGAGGGAGCCTCAGCAATTTATGCGCCTCCGGGCGCGCAGCTCGTTTCCACCCGGAAGTGGTACCGGGAACTCTGGGAGCTGTAGTCTCCCCCCAAAAATTATCACTTTTGCACCACCTTGGAATTTGAAAAAGTTCTGCATATTTAAAAAATGAAAGACTGACAAAAATATAATCCAAAGTTGTAGCAGACTTTTTAATGATTCGTGTTTGCCTGGCTGGGCTGTTCACTAAGAAACACCCATTTAAAGTACACAATCCTAGGCTATGTAGTAATTGTTGAAAATAGTATACCAATTTAATTGTTTCTGTGGACACTCATACACTTGAATACTAGATGTACCTGTACAAATGTGTTTGCTAACAACCTCTAATTTAACTGATGGTCCGCAATTTTGTCCAGAAGTTTCTGGAGTATGAAACAGTTGAAATTCTAAAATAGGTTGTGGTGCCAGACACCAGGTTTTCTGACAACAGAAGACATGGTGAGATCCTATATGATCTAGATGTTGACATAATCATTCATTCTTTGCAAATCTGCAACATTCAATGGTCCAAAATAAATTTGGCTTTAGTTGTTTATGAACTTTGACTGTATCTTATTGCTCTACTAGGAGCAAGGCCTTACCCTTGAGTGAGAAGCTTGGTTTCCAGTTAAGTAAGTCCATAGGGACCCATTTCGATTGTTATTTATTCCTATTGTTCTCACTCTTTTTCTAATTTACAGGATCTTTGGCCTTCTGAATGCAAAGTAACACAAAACCCTTTGTTGTTATAATCCAACTCACTATTAACAGTACCACTGGAGTTATGCAATTGCGCAGACGCTGCGTTTTTTGCACAATTGTGGAATAGCCGCATTTGCCACATAATCCATCATCTGCTGCGCAGTGGAAGGTTATTTGAAAAGGTCACCTTTTTATAGCTTGTTGCTAAATGTGGGTGCTAAACTGGTACTAAGGAGGTACAACCTATGCACAGACAGTGTTAACAAGTGTAAAAATGACAAAATAATTAAGCATACTATCACCAAATGCATTGCATTATCCCGCATAATCTCCTTTTCTATCCACATGATTTAGTCAAACCTGAAGCATAATTTGGCCCTCCACTGATGCATAATTCCAGTGGCCCTGACCATTAGATACTTTTGATATTTTTTGAATTTATATCATGCTAGATCTGGCCTTTATCACAGGCTCACCTTTGCTTCATGATAAAGGTATAGATTAAGTTTTCTGAATTTTATATGGCAATACCCCAATCTCAAAAGTATTCCTATTTTCAAAAATCAATTCTTCATCATGTTGATTTGATCAAATAAAGAAACAACAGTGATTTTATTCTTTCTTCCAGGTAATGGTGGAATAAAGTATACCCTTGCTATGTAGTACAAATTCAGGTGCTCTAACTTTGGGTGTGATGAAAAAAGACATAACAAATTCTTCCTATTACACATTTTGCTATTCCTTGCTGCATCATCATTTTCCACAAAATAAAGTGAACAAGTAGAATCTTTTTCTAGTATTATACAATCACCAAAATATTACCTGCTACACCATACTTGGGAGGCCTTTAGAGTAGGCCAAGAATCAGTATGGCTCATACATAGATTGGCTGAAATTGTGACTGATTGTAAACTATTGTTAGACTTGGCGTATTTTGGCGTGTTTCCCCTGAGTTTTTGCTTTCTGACCTCCCGGTTTTGACTGTTTGTGCTGGCTTATTTTTTCTGCGCACTTTTCTCACTGCTGATTAGTGGTAAAGTGCAAGTGCTCCTGTGGTACAATGTGTTATGGATTGGTGTTTCCATGATTGGCCTATTTGATTTATGTGTCAGTCCCTAGTAAAGTGCACTTCGTGTGCCAGGGCCTGTAGATCAAATGTTGTTGGTGGGCTGCAGCACTGGATTGTGCCACCCACCCAAACAGCCCGTAAATGTGACTCTTGCCTGCCATTACAGAGCCTGTGCGCACTCTGGTACTGCCATGTCGACTTGGCAAGTGCACACACTTGCCAGGCCCTAACCTTCCCTTTTCTTACATGTCAGTCACCCCTAAGGTAGGCCCAAGGTACCCCTGTGGGCAGAGTGCAGTGTATGTGAAAGGTAGGACATGCCCTGGTGTTGGTGGCATGTCCTGATAGCGAATTACTGCCAATTTCGTTTTTCACTATTGCAAGGCTACCTGTTCCCCATGGGACAGAATGGGAAGTTTGTTCATAACATTTTATAAACATAACTGGCCCTGGGAACTAGATAGGAGAATAAAGTTTAGTATGCCTGGACTCAGAATTTAAAGATGCATCTTTTAGTGATGGTGATTTTTACATTCTGTGTTTGAAAATACCACTCTTAGAAAGTAGGCATTTTCTTGCTCAGTCATCCCGTGTGCCTCTGATGGAATGTGGATTGCCTGTCTGGGTTTTGGATGACAGAAGGCTGGGGAGCATGAGTGGCTCCAGATAGTCTAGGTGGGTCAGGAAAGGGCTGAATTGACCTGGGCTGCAATTGGGAAAGGGGGAGATTTCCTCTCACCTCAAAGGGCCTGGTCTGCCTCTGACCATGCCGTCTCCACCTCCTGCCAGGAAGTCACACCAGATAAGGCAGAACTGGTTCTGGCTGAGCACAGACACACTCTGCCTAGGAGATCAAAGGATTTTGGGATATAAATATTGGGGCCTAGACCCCTGAACTTTAGAACTCTTTTGGACCAAGAAGACTGCCAAGAAGAAGAGCCGGAGAAGCTGTGAGGAGGAACTACCACTTTGCTGAGTTGGCCTGCAGTGGCTGCTTCTTTCTTGGGCAGTAAAAAGGACTAGACTGAACTTTCTGCAATCTACTTTGTGAGTTTTTCCAAGGGCTTGAGGTAGAGCTTGCCCCCTGTTCAAGAAGTCTCAGCAACAGCAAAGACTTCAAGCTCTTCTGCCCTCAGCACTGGGGACTATATGTTTTGTGCTGCAAAAGAAGCAAAGCAACCCGATGACGTCTACGACGCCGCTGCCGACTCCGTGTCCTGAAGGCACCTCAGAGGGCACCGCCACAACGCCGCACCACGACCCTGGTCTCACCGGCGACGCCTGCTGATGACGCCACCGAGCCGCTGCTCGCACCGCGAACTGTGCGCACCGCACTCCACACCGCCTCGCTTCACAACAACACCTTGGTATGCCCGACGATACCGCTCCACGCCGAAATCGATGCCGCTGCATGCACCATGGTTCAAGGGCACCGCTCGTAAAGTTATACGATGCACCGCCCTCATCCCGCACCGCAGCCTTAGCCTAACAACGCCGGCACCATCGACTCCAGTTCGTCAGCCGACGACAGCACTTCAGCAATGACAATGCCGCTGCTTGCACCGCAACCTGCCAGCACCGCGACGAGCATCGCATTCACTTTGCACCGCAACCCTGGTCTCACCGATGATGTCATCGGACGCCACCACCGAGCCGCTGCTCGCACCGTGACCTGAGGGCATCGCATGCCGCACTGCTGCACTTCGCACCGCAGCACTCGACGCCTGCTGACGCCAGCACTCCTGACTTCATCATAGAGGAGTTCGATCTGCAACGCGTGTGACTTCAAGGGCCCGACGGCTCCTGCACCGATCTCCGGAACCGACGCCTGCGGACACCGTGCTTTCGGAAGCTCAACGAGAGGTCGACTGATGCCCTGCATTTCTAAAAGGTACTGTTTGCGGGTCTTCCCGACACCGCTGCTGGCCCGCAATGCTGCGGTCAGCCAGAACTGTTTGGATTTGTTTGTTAACGATGCCGTGATAGCCCCAAACTGAGCTATCAATTTCAAGGAACTGTTTTTCAAGTTTATTTTGATAACTGAAGATTTTTAAGTACTGTATTGTGGTTTTTTATCGTTTTTGGTCTTGTCTTGAGTATATAAACATATTGGATATTTTTCTAAGCTGATGTGGTGTCCTTTTGTAGTACTTACACTGTATCACTGTTGGTTATGTGCAAATGCTTTACACACTGCCTCTAAGATGAGCCTGACTGCTCGTGCCAAGCTACCAAGGGGGTGAGCAGGGGTTATTTTAGGAGTGTAACTCCCTTATCCTGACTAAAGTGGTGGTTTCTGCCTGACTTTGGCACATGCCCTAGCCGACCAAAAATCCCATTTCTAACAACTATCTATAAGAGTATGTCTTGCAATCTCACATAGAGTTACTCATTCTTATCACTTTGGCATAAGTTCCTGTTGGTGACTTTTTAGATAATAAGATTCCTTCATCAATTTTCAGTACTCGAGAGAACTCCACTTGTTGCTATTTCTACTGTAATGCTCTTCTTTTGCCATGTCTCTTTGATGGCACTGTCAAAATGTTCCTTTGGATTTCTGCTTTAGTTCTTTTGGTTGTGGCCTAGTTAAACTTGCTTTTGATGAAAAATTAATAAAATTTGTATTACACAATTGCTTATTCAACTTATTTGTTTCCTGATTTTCTTTGACAGAACAGGCTGAAATAGGAAATGATCGTCAGAGTTTAATACACCTGCTCTTCTTGCTTGATGGCAGTTCCTCTAGGTTTCTTATATTAATGGTTGTAATTAAAGTTGTCTGATAGATAAACAAAAGATTCCACAGCTGACTAATGTTGCGCACATCAGTATCACAGTCCCATAAACGTGTAGATCCTGTGCCAATCAACTCCGAGACCTGCTGTGCTTAGATCTCACTGGAAAGCCAGAGACGAAAAATGAAGGAAAATGAAGGTGGCACCAGGTATGAAGTCACAACTTCGTGAAAACGAGTTAGTTCAAAGTAATACTTTATTCTTCTTTGTATGCAATATAAAAACAACAGCCAACGCGTTTCGTTCCTTTTTAACGGAACTTCATCAGGGCTGCAAACAACACAAAACAACGTATAAATAACGACATAAATACAGACGTGAACATTTGATAAGAAAAGACATTATAATCCCATCACATTCATGGCACTAAAACTTAGATCACAAACATATATATAAGAAAACAGTTAATACGCCATGTCAAACAACACATATAAACACTACTAATCACCATCACAACAAATGTATTCCTTTATAATACATATATATATACAAACTTAAGAACAACCAATTTTTACAGATAAATACTATTTACAATCATATGAGTCAATTACCTCACTTAGGGGAAAAAGAAAAGAGAGGAGAGAGGTGAAGGGAGAAATAGGACAAATCAGTACGTGATATAATACCACATATAACTGATATGACTACAATTAAACATACTCCAGGTGATACAATAAAATCATGATATTTCCAATGTGAATAGATGGATAAAAAAATGAGGTCTCACCAGAAAGTGGTCAAAATTGTTCGTTACGACACAAAAACAAAACATATATAAAATAAAAATACATATGCCAAGCCATCAGTATACCAAGCACAGAAAGCATAGACAAATTACAATAACATATATAAATGAGCAGTGATGCGCAATTACTGAACCTACAGCTCAGAGTCGAATATTCTGGCCTGCTTAATTTGTCAGGCTTAAAATCAATACCTGATTTCCTTGCTTTACTCACCCCCATCTGACAGTACGTCATCTTTATGATGACCAGCTGTCAGCTGAACTGACTGTGTCGCTTCTGACACACAGGTCATCTTAATTTTAACTTTCTAAAAGTAAAATTACTTATCTGATGTGAGACCGGCCTCGTGGCGTGGGCCCTCCCGACCAGCAAGTTACCCTGCAACCACGCCGAACCTCGTTGATACAGCCTTCCGGCTCCCGCGGGCCAACATCCCGAGGGCCGACCAGCTCCCCTATATGCATGCCCGGCCGAGGGAGAGCGAACCCCCCCCCCCCAAACCAGACCGAGAGGCGCCGATCCTGTCACACCTCTGGTCTCTCCCCCGAGGGAGGTTTCGATCGACCACCAGGCTCCCGGGGAGCAGGCACCTCGCCCGCTGGGTGTCTGGAGTCCCTCCCGGACACACCTGAACAGATCAAAGGGCGAGCGACAGGAAACCCCGACACACCGCCCCCCAGGCACTAGACCCCTCTCCGCGAGGACCCCGGACTTCAAAGAGGAGGGGGAGTATAACAAGGGGTGCTGAAGGGACGAAAGCAGAGAAGACCTGGACTGACGAGAGCCTGCTGACCTGGTCGCGGCTCGATCGCTCCCCGAACCGAAGAACGCTATCCGAACTCTGAACCATCTGAGCCCTGCTGACGCTGTCGCGGCTCCCCAAACTCTGAACCATCTGAGCCCTGCTGACGCTGTCGCGGCTCCCCGAACTCTGAACCATCTGAGCCCTGCTGACGCTGTCGCGGCTCCCCGAACTCTGAACCATCTGAGCCCTGCTGACGCTGTCGCGGCTCCCCGAACTCTGCACCATCTGAGCCCTGCTGACGCTGTCGCGGCTCCCCGAACTCTGAACCATCTGAGCCCTGCTGATGCTGTCGCGGCTCCCCGAACTCTGAACCATCTGAGCCCTGCTGACGCCGTCGCGGCTCCCCGAACTACGAACCTCCGGTGCCTGCTGAGTGACTCGCGGCCCGCTCCTCCAAGAGAAACGGCAGAGATTGCCGAGAGAAGCAACATCCCCTCAGCTCGAGGATTGAGAGCTGTGCGCCGTATACCTTGCAGAGACACTGATTCAAAGACTGTCCCGCTACCCCTTTTCCCTCATCACGAGATCGCTGCCGCTTGTGGCATCAATTCTGCACCTGCCTTCCGGATCATAAAGATCCCTGACAACTACCGATAAAAGTCTATTGTCTTACAACGAATTACTGTGTGGTGTCCCTCTATCCGAAGAGAGAGTAAGCGCGGCGTGTGCGATCCTAGGTACGAGACCCTTCCAGGAAGGGCCTCCCCGCTCTTGCTCGGCATAACTCTGGGAAAGGTGGGCCTCCGGGTGGTCAGGAACGCATTCCGAAGCCTCCCCGGGGAACGCCTTCCAACATTTGGTGGCAGGCGACGGGATCCGAGCCAACACCTAGAGATCGTGCAGTAGACGGCTTACGCACTACCAAGAAGAAATGGAAGGAGAAACTTCCCTAGGTGCCGCAGGCACCAACCCGAGCACGACATTCCAAAAGGACCTGTTAGAATCTTATACGCACCGAGAACTGAAACAATTTTGCAAAGACCTTGGAATCGCTACCACCGGACTAAGCACGAAAGAGGACTTCCAGGGGGCATTAAAAACCTGGGTCGAGGCGGGAACTCCCCGGACACAAACAGAAGGAGAGCCTCCCAACGAACCACGAAGCACCCCGGGGAGGAACGGCGCCCCCGAGGGGGGCCTATCCCCAGAGGAACTAGCGGACCGAGAAAGAGGTCGCAACCACGAACTAGAACTAGCAAAATTAAAAATCGAAGGAGAGCTAAAACTGGCGGAAAAAAAGCTGGCGGTGGAACAGTTACGCCTACAAGGAGAACTCGAGGAAAAGAAACGACAAAGAGAACACGAAGAGAGAAAACTCCAACTGGAGCACGAACGTAGCCTGAAAGAGATCGAGCTCAAAGCGAAGAATGCGGAGGCCAGACCCTCGGAAACCCAACCCCTCTCCTCCACCGTGGAACCAAAGGTCCACATCCCCAAAGACGTGGTGAAAGAATACTATAAGAACGACGACATCCAGCAATCGTTCAAAGCCTACGAAGTCGCCATGACCTCCCACCGAGTCCCGCAGAAAGACTGGGGGGCTGGGCTGTGGGGCCGGTTCCTGAGCGAGGGGAGAGATACCCTGCTGGACCTGCCCTCCACGGTGATGAACTCCTACAGTCACATGAAAGAGGCCCTAGTAGCCAGATATGGGCTCACCCCTGAAATGTACCGGCAACGGTTTAGAGACTGCAAGAAGATACCCGGTACCACCTGGGTGGAGTACGTGAACTTTTACAGCCGGGCCTTGGACGGGTGGATCAAGGGCAGCAAGGTCTCCACCTTTGAGGATCTGTTCGACCTAATCGCATGGGAACACTTGTCCGCTAATTGCTTTGTAGAGCTGCGCCAGCACCTCCTGGACAGCAAACTCACAGACCCTCGGAAACTGGCCGTCGAGGCTGACCGGTGGGTAAACACCCAGGCCTCCCGGGGCCCCGTGGGAGACTACAGTCGCCACAGTCAGGGACCCCCCCGCCAGAGGGGCGGAGGGAATCAAGGCCAGCCAAGGGAACTCCCGGGGGGATCCCCGCTCAGCCCCCCCAGAGGACAACCTCCGCCCTTTCCAGCTCCACCTCCGGCCAGCACCGGGCCACCAGGGAGGCCGGGGCCCCGAGTGAGGATCACCTGTTTCCGCTGCCAACAGACCGGAGACTATGCCAGCGACCCTCAATGTCCCAGGTACCAGCGAACCGCCACAACAACCCCGCCGGCTCGACAAATGGCCTCCGTAGCCCTGGTGGAAGAGATGGAAGACTCCGAAGAATGGGAACCAGCCGCCATGGCCTTGGTCTCCCTAGGGGACCGGGAGATGGTCCCCGGAACGTCCCTGCCCGCCAACACGAAGAAGTACCGACAGCAGGTAACGGTCAACGGTCACCGCGTCGAGGGCCTCCGGGACACGGGGGCGAGTGTCACGGCGGTTCATTGTCACCTGGTCTCCGAAGATCAGATCCTACCCGGCGCCTTTTGTCCCGTCATATCGTCAGACAATTCCGAGAGCCTCTGCCGGATGGCCCTAGCCCCCTTCGAATGGGGGGGAGTCACCGGCGAGTTAAAGGTGGCGGTCCGAACCTCCCAGCCCGTGGACTGCCTCCTGGGCAACGACCTTGAGAACTCCCCGTGGGGACAAGTGGAATGAAGAGCCCATCTCGAGATGATGGGCCTACCCGAATGGGTATGCGCCACCACGCACTCAATGACTCTCAGAGTGCCTTCCTCCGAGGGGGGAGAAGCCATGTCGCTAAGCACAGCCACCATCCCCGAGGTCCAGAATACGCCACCAGGGGCCAACGACCCCCTTCTGGATGAAACGACCGCTCCCGCCGAAGGGTCCGTGCCTTCCGACCCCGAATCCTTGACCGAACTCGGGGACCTGCCAGAACTGGCCCAGTGGCACTGCGAAGGAGGCCCCTCCCGTGAAGAATTCTGCCAAGAACAATCCACCTGCCCGTCCCTCATTGGACCCCGACAACAGGCCGAGGCCCAAGCAGCAGGCGACCGTACCGGCACCCACTGGGTATACTGGGAAAACGGCCTCCTGTACAGCGAACAGAAGTCGGCCGAGTTGGGATCGGCCCGAGTACTAGTGGTACCCCTGCGCTTCCGAAGTCTCCTCCTGGGCCTGGCCCATGATGTACCCCTGGCCGGACACTTAGGCCAAGATAAGACCTACCAACGACTCGTCACCCACTTCTATTTGCCCAAGATGCGAGCAAATGTGGAGGCCCACTGCAAGTCCTGCCCCACGTGCCAGGCCAGCGGAAAGAGTGGGGGCAAGCGCAAGGCTCCGCTACAACCCTTCCCAGTCGTCAGTACCCCTTTTGAGCGGGTAGGAATCGACATCGTGGGACCACTGGACCCCAAGACCGCCCAGGGCCACCGGTTCATCCTCGTCCTGGTGGATCATGCCACCCGTTACCCCGAAGCCATCCCTCTCTGCACCGTGACGGCCCCCGTGGTAGGCCGGGCCTTGATGGGGATCTTCTCCCGCATGGGGTTCCCCCGCGAAGTCGTGAGTGACCGGGGTACGAACTTTATCTCCCGATATATGAGATCCCTCTGGCAGCAGTGCGGAGTATCGTACAAGTTCACCACCCTGTACCACCCCCAAGGAAACGGCCTAGTCGAGCGCTTTAACAAAACACTGAAGGGAATGATCATGGGCCTCGAGGAACCCCTACGCCGGAGGTGGGACGTCCTCCTCCCATGCCTCCTGTTCGCCTACCGGGAGGTTCCACAAAAATCCCTGGGGTTCAGCCCATTCGAACTACTATATGGACACCTTGTCCGGGGACCCCTGAGCCTGGTCAAGGAGGGTTGGGAAACGACTCCCCGGGGGACCCCTCCGGATGTATTCCGATACATCCTGGCGCTCCGCAACCAGACTCGGAAATTCCGAGAATTTGCAGAGGCGAACCTCGAAGCTAGCCAGGAAGAGATGAAGCGCTGGTATGACCAGAATGCTACGCTGGTCGAGTTTCAGCCGGGCCAACAAGTCTGGGTCATGGCCCCGGTGAAACCCTGCGCCCTCCAAGATAAATGGACTGGACCCTTCAAGGTGGTCGAGCGAAAGAGCCAAGTCACCTATCTCGTCGATGTGCAGTCCCCACGGAACCCCCTCCGGGTTCTCCACGTGAACCGCCTCAAACCCCACTTTGTACGGACAGAATTGAGTTTGCTCCTGGCCACCGACGATGGGGCCGAAGAAGACACCGAGCCCCTTCCAGACCCCCTGGGGGCGAAAGAGACCGATGGTTCCGTGGAGGGGGTGAGACTATCAACCATCCTCACAGCCCAACAGTCCGACGACTGCCGCCAGCTACTAAGGCGGTTCGCGGACCTCTTCTCCCTAACCCCTGGGTTCACCAACTGGTGTGTCCACGACGTGAACACCGGCGACAGCCCGCCAGTGAGACACCGCCCCTATCGGGTCCCTGATCGGGTCCGAACCTGCATCCAGACCGAGGTGGCGAAGATGCTGGACCTCGGGGTGATTGAACCCTCCGACAGCCCCTGGGCCAGCCCGGTAGTCCTGGTTCCGAAAGCGGCTACCCCGGGTTTCGCCCCCGAGCTGAGGTTTTGCGTGGACTACCGAGGGCTCAATGCGGTCACCCGAGCGGACGCTCACCCTATCCCCCGTGCCGACGAGCTCATTGACCGCCTCGGGGCCGCTCGCTACCTCAGCACCTTCAACCTGACTAGTGGATACTGGCAGATTGCCCTCACCGAGGGAGCCAAGGAGCGCTCCGCCTTCTCCACCCCAGATGGGCACTACCGCTTTAGGGTGATGCCGTTTGGAATGAGGAATGCCCCGGCCACCTTCCAGCGGCTGGTGAACAGGGTCCTGTCCGGACTAGAGGGGTTCAGCGCAGCATACCTCGACGATATAGCGGTATTCAGCTCCCAATGGACCGAGCATCTCCAGCCGAGTACAAACGGATCACTGACCCTTGCGGTGGTTTGTGCAGATGCGAGGGGAAAACCCCAAGTTGCTACGCTGGTCCATCTCCCTCCAGGGGATGGATTTCACGGTGGGACATCGCCCCGGGACGGACCACGCCAACGCGGACGGCCTGTCCCCATTCTTCCGCTTCAGCGAGGAGAACCCCCAAGTGGATGGGTAGTTCTCCCCGCCTTTCAGCTGAGGGGGGCACGTGTGAGACCGGCCTCATGGCGTGGGCCCTCCCGACCAGCAAGTTACCCTGCAACCACGCCGAACCTCGTTGATACAGCCTTCCGGCTCCCGCGGGCCAACATCCCGAGGGCCGACCAGCTCCCCAACACGCATGCCCGGCCGAGGGAGAGCGAAACCCCCCCCCAAACCAGACCGAGAGGCGCCGATCCTGTCACAACTCTCGTCTCTCCCCCGAGGGAGGTTTCGATCGACCACCAGGCTCCCGGGGAGCAGGCGCCTCGCCCGCTGGGTGTCTGGAGTCCCTCCTGGACCCACCTGAACAGATCAAAGGGCCGAGCGACAGGAAACCCCGACACACCGCCCCCCAGGCACCAGACCCCTCTCCGCGAGGACCCCGGACTTCAAAGAGGAGGGGGAGTATAACAAGGGGTGCTGAAGGGACGAAAGCAGAGAAGACCTGGACTGACGAGAGCCTGCTGACCTGGTCGCTGCTCGATCGCTCCCCGAACCGAAGAACGCTATCCAAACTCTGAACCATCTGAGCCCTGCTGACGCTGACGCGGCTCCCCGAACTCTGAACCATCTGAGCCCTGCTGACGCTGTCGCGGCTCCCCGAACTCTGAACCATCTGAGCCCTGCTGACACTGTCGCGGCTCCCCGAATTCTGAACCATCTGAGCCCTGCTGACGCTGTCGCGGCTCCCCGAACTCTGCACCATCTAAGCCCTGCTGACGCTGTCGCGGCTCCCCGAACTCTGAACCATCTGAGCCCTGCTGACGCTGTCGCGGCTCCCCGAACTCTGAACCATCTGAGCCCTGCTGACGCCGTCGCGGCTCCCCGAACTACGAACCTCCGGTGCCTGCTGAGTGACTCGCGGCCCGCTCCTCCAAGAGAAACGGCAGAGATTGCCGAGAGAAGCAACATCCCCTCAGCTCGAGGATTGAGAGCTGTGCGCCGGATACCTCGCAGAGACACTGATTCAAAGACTGTCCCGCTACCCCTTTTCCCTCATCACGAGATCGCTGCCGCTTGTGGCATCAATTCTGCACCTGCCTTCCGGATCATAAAGATCCCTGACAACTACCGATAAAAGTCTATTGTCTTACAACGAATTACTGTGTGGTGTCCCTCTATCCGAAGAGAGAGTAAGCGCAGCGTGTGCGATCCTAGGTACGAGACCCTTCCAGGAAGGGCCTCCCCGCTCTTGCTCGGCATAACTCTGTGAAAGGTGGGCCTCCGGGAGGTCAGGAACGCATTCCGAAGCCTCCCCGGGGAACGCCTTCCAACATCTGATATTCCATGTTAGCTTTGGGCCACAATTTCCACTGAGAAAATTAATTCTTAATTGGAAAATCGTTTTTATATAGGCATATAGCCCTTAAAATTTCAAACAAGAGCATCATTTTACTTTTTGTCTAGGATTAATGCAACAGTTTAAAAAAAAAAAAAATCTTCTATGGACATGGGACTGCACGACTCCCCGAGTTTCGTTTCTCAGCTGCCCTGTCTTATCAGATAAGCTAAAAATAGCCCCTCAGCGCAGAACCAGCCACCACGAGCATTCCTGGCCCCCACCTCTTTCCAAGTCTCTCCTGCTGCAAGCATTACACATTTTCATGTCAGAGAAGCCTTCTAAGCAGTGATTTCACCTCCTGGTTCACTCACTCCTATTTCTAGCCCCCACCTTACAGGATGCAAGGTCAAAATCTGTCTCGCACAGCCCTGAAGCTGTCAAAGACAAAAAGCCTTCCTAATTCAAGCTGGACTGGTGCTGACTCCTCAAGCTGGATCTGACGTCCGCGCCCCTCTGGCAATGGTTGTAAAGCAGCAAATATCTATTGGTGGACAGAACAAAAGGTCTTTAGACAAGGCACAGAAATAATCTATCAACAGAGAGGATAGTCTCAGAGTACTTCCTAGTCTAGGGACGCCCCATATATTAACAAGGCACCCTGGAACCACTTTCATCTATGTGAGAGTAAATAAAACAACAGCCTGGACCTATTGGCAAGTATAAAAGGAACTCTTTGGTGAACTGACAAGAATAATACGTCACCCAATCCCAAGCAGTCAAGGAAGTCTGTGTTCATTTACCAAATTCTGAGGAAAAGAGAAAAACAATACAGACATACTCCAAATCCTTACATCTGTATATTCCTATCTTAATCATCTAAAGACCCTCAAGAAAAAAGGGAATGTTATACACTTTTACTCATAGACTTTGCATTACTTGTACAGGACTGCAGACACTTCTAAAATGATTTCTCTTAATAAAAGCACCTACATTGTATACTTAGGACCATGCTCTCATGTTATAGGAACAACAGGAAAATCTAACACTGCTAATTTAACAAGGATTCCTATTACATAAAGAACTAAAAACTTCAACATAATGGGTACATGTTCTCCAGCGGAACATCTTGTGACTAACAGACTCCTATAAAACAATATTTTCCTCAAAAATGTTTGCTAAGGATCACACGGGCATTTTCCCTGCATTCTATTTTTCACAATCCAAACTATGCAACATCAGCTCTAGTAAGGACTGTTAGTTTATTTACACAGACTAACTAATACAAGCATTTGCAATGCAATAGGTCTCGCATTTGCGAGAGTTTAAGCTATTGGCATTGTACATGACATTGCCTTTTATTTATCTGTTTAAAAAAAAACACATAAATAAAAGGCATTGTCATTTACAATGCCAATAGGTTAAACTCTTGCGAATGCAAGACCTATTGGATTGCAAATGCTTTTTTTAAATCTTATGTTACCCTGCACTATCTTTCGGTTTTGTTACCCTTTACTATCTTTTGAGTTTGTTTCCCTTCACTATCTTTCGGATTGTACAATACCCTGATGTTCTTACTGGGCCGTGGTGACGAACGAAAAGTGATGGCATGGTTGGTGTGCTGTGTATTCAAATGGGCGGTGTGGCTCCTGAGTTTTGTTATAGGGAATGTGTGTACAAAAGGCATATTGCCTCTTGGGATGGGTTGTCTGTTTGTTGAGTGTTGGTATCCAATGTAGAGCCTTATGAAAGACATGTATGTTTTTGGGCATTACATTTTGCGCTTTGTCTCCTTGTTTTTTTAAATATGCTATTTAAAAAACGGTACGGCAGTGTTGCTCAAATTGAGTTCAGAAAAACAAGTCACCAAATGCATATACAAAATAACCTTTATTTAAGCTGCACTC
Organism: Triturus cristatus; assembly: GCF_964204655.1. Lineage (NCBI taxonomy): Eukaryota > Metazoa > Chordata > Amphibia > Caudata > Salamandridae > Triturus > Triturus cristatus. The sequence goes on from NC_140586.1 coordinate 499,226,612, forward strand.
ATGTCTTTGATAGGTGTATCTATTTAACAATCAGTAGTGCCTGCAGTGGGAGCGAGGCAGCGTCCTTGAGGTCACATTGATATTGCAACAGTGTGCACCTTAATCCACTGAGCTATCTATCTAACAAGCAGTAGTGTCTGCTTTGGGAGCACAGCCGCATTCTTTAGGTCACACTCATGTCTCGGCAGTATGTGTGTTAACCCACTGAGCTATCTAATAAGCAGACACACTGGCTCCGGCATGAACACGCCACCACTTAGCAGTACACACAGAGGCATGAACTACCAATGTCCCACTTGACTATCCGATCACCGGATCGAGTTATTATACTCGTAATTACTCACGGTTGCCGGCTTGAATATAGGTTAACGAGCTGGACAGCTCGTTCAGTTTCCCATTCACCGTCACACTGCAGGCCTTATCCTTCTTGCATGTAATTGGATTTCTATATTTATTTCCTCTCTCACATTGTCCTTGTGAGGGACCATTGTGTTTATGGCATGCTGCACTATAAGTGTGGCACGTTTTTCAGGTTGCATTCATATCTCAGCAGTGTGCACCTTAACCCACTCAGCTATCTATCTAACAAGCAGTAATGCCTGCAGAGGGAGCGCAGCAGGGTTTCATGTCACAGTCATGTTTCAGCAGTGTGCAACTTAACCCACTCAGCTACCCATGTAACAAGCAGCAATGCCTGCACTGGGAGTGCAGCAGTGTCCTTCAGGTCACATTTATGTCTCAGCAGTGTGTGCATTAGCCCACTCAGCTGTAGTGAGAGTGCAGCAGTATCCTTGCTAGAGGTTGCACCCCTGCTGGACTTGCTTGGGTATGGAGGTGACAGTATGTGGCCAGGACTCAGCACACTGGAGCAATATCTGGCAAGGTTAGAATCCATCCAGTGGCCACAAGGGCGAGGCCGCCTAGTGCCATAGCTGTAGGACAAGAGGTGTGCGCACTGATAGCAGGATATAACAGACATTGCTAGCGATATCAACTTAGGGTGGTAGCTCAGTTGGTTAAACTCTGTCTGTAGGACCACCTCTGGACCTCGACTGATTCAGCCTTACATCTTTCCAAGAGAAATACCAGGAGCGTCCTTGCGTTGGATGATTCATAATACACTGTGAGCTGTATAAACAGATCGCAGTTCATTCAAACTTGCTCACTGCTCTTTTCATGTTGTCAGTCCTCCACGTGTGACTGGTGCTGTAAAGTCCATATGGCGAGATTTGCCATTTGTTTGTGAACTACTTAATATTCAATACATTTAATACACCAAACATACCATGCCATACAATACCATACTATACAGTGACAGGCCATACCCTACCCCACACAATTTCACAAGTAACAATTCCAATTCAATCCACATATTTCCACATTGCGAACAACATACATCCACTCCCTGCAAACAAAAAAAGAAAAAAACATCATGCAGAACGCCAATAGCTTTAACTTTCCCAAATGCGAGACCGATTGCATTGCAAATGCTTGTTAGTGTTTTCTCCTCCCCTGCTGGCTTTTGCCCAATCCATGCTGGTAGCTGCTCTTGGCTTTGCCAGAGCAGGTTGCTTTTTAAATGCACAGCACGGACATTGACAAAGCCCTTAGTGGTGATCCGTCATGTAGAACATTTTCAAAGCGTTGCAGCGGTATAGAAAAGAGTGTTTTCTGTACTTTCAGATGGCCGCTGAGCTGCCTCGCACAATGAGGAAGCCGTCGTGAAAGCAAAGAGAACATTTCAAACTGACTGCCACGGTGGTTGACAGAGCGTGAAGATGCTACACTTGTTGTTCATCACACAACATGTGATCATCTTCAAAGTAGAGAAAATTATATTTTCTATTCTTTTAACACGGCCAGTCACCGCAATTGGCTTTGCCAGTGCGGGCTACATTATCAAAGTTATACCGACTTGCTTTGACAATGGATGATGTGTGCCCAGTCTCCTTCCACAGAGGTATATAACTCGAAACAGCTGTCCTGTAGGCTTCAGAAGCCCACCAATAACACACACCCTGCGAAAAAGGCTCACACGTCTGCTCCCGAATGAAACACTCCGGTTACTATTCTGTCACTTAGCATTTGGTTTTTTGGGACTCCTTACTTTCAAGTTAATGAAAAAGTAAAGGCGCAGGAGCTGAGAAACAATGCACAGGTCAAAGGTCAAATCGTAGCCTTGCTGTAATTACTAAATGCTTTGCCTGCGTTACTTGTGTTCTAGTCCAAATAAACAAGGACATCTGCGTGGAAGGTGAGGGCCTGGCTTTACGGCATCTTCAGCAGCTGACATCTGGAAATCTGCCGCGCGGGGGCTTTTAATGCATAGCTGAACAGGAATGTCTGTTTTCAAACGGTTTCTGTTCAAGTGGAATTTGCTGCGAATTGCCTTTACCATTGACTGGTGAACAAGTGTTAGTGAGGGGCCTTGAGGCATTAGAAACACAGAAAGAAAGTTTATAGCAGTGGCTGTACCTTCATTGAAATGCATCCGATTATAAATGTGTATAATAACTGAATCGATTACTCTCTCAAAGCAGCATACTTAGAGTTATGACTGGTTTATATAGTTTATAAAATGACGTGTAATGCAAATGTAACCCACATAGTACTATCACTGTTTTCTGTAATACAGCAGAAGAGCATGTGGAGTCCGATCGAACCTCATTGTTCGCACATACTTAATGAAGGCACGCCGAACCACCCATCACTGACCATTGGCAGCTGGAAGCTAGGAAAAAGCTTCCAGCCAAAATACAACAAGCCATTAATCAAGCAGGATGGCTCTGTCTCCACTTCACGCCCAGGGAGGAGGGAGATGCGAGCAGAGCATCAAAGGGCTGGGTGAGAAGGGAGGGGGGAATGCAAGGGTCAAAGCGGCGAAAGTGAAAGGAATCGAGCAGAGCATCAAAGGGCTGGGTGAGAAGGGAGGGGGGAATGCAATGAGCAGAGGAGCAGCTGTGCACGTGCATGTGATCTCGTGCACTCAAGGTTTAGGCCAGCCAAAAGTGTGGGTAGCACTTTGAAAATCCCACATATAAAATGTCTCTTCGAGCCTTTGGCTCACGAGACCTAAAAAACTAGCAATGCCCTTGCAAAACTGTATGTAGCATGAGAATAACAAACAATAGTGGTGTTGTCACCTGAGAATTTTCAAACAAAAACTACCCACAGCTAGTTACCCTTAAAGATCAAATAAGGAAGCAGCAATCTAGCTACTCATCCTCTCATAATTCCATCAGAGAGGATGGGTAGTAACATAGCAAAATATATTTATTCATTTTATTAATGCGAATAATGTTTGAAACAGTATTACTGAATAGCCAATTAAATGTCTCATGGCTATTTCACAGACAGTTTTGAGAAAAAGAGAGAGAACACATGCATTTGCCTACCCTTAATTTGTAGAGGAGCTAGTCTCCTCTCCCCACTTTTGACAGTAGGAAACCTGTAACAGGTTTCATTCTGTCAACACTATCAACCCCAATTTGTAGCAACTGGGCATAAACAAACTCTGAGGCACATTGCAGCTAGCTAAAGAACACACTCCTTTAGCAAATGTACAAGTGTAACACGAGCGCACATGAATTCAAACTAAATCCCATTGCTGCCTTAATCCAGCCCTAAAAGCATTAATGCTATATATATGGCAGAGCCATTGTCTTTTAAAGAGAGGTCACATTTACCATTATACTATGTTCATTGAGTGCACAAAAACTTGCTTTTGCCCCCCCCAAAAAAAGGGTAGGTTAAAACCTATTTCTTTCCCTGCCCTGCCATTTCGTCTTTCAAATGTCGAAATGTGAAGCCGGGCCCTGCTTCTAAATGTAAGAGTTCGGCCTTTAACCTATGCAGCTGTTCCATCTTGTATGCAAGATTGTCATGCGGTGCTCCCAAGTCAAAGTGACCCTAGAGACCGAAGGCAACCCACTCCAATCGTGTCTACCAGCAATTCAGAGGTAAGCTTAATAACTTCTGCCAGTTTTTGTATATAGTTATATGTATAAGCAGTGTGCCGAGTGCTTGTCTTAGCAGTATAGATGTCAGCTATTAAGTCTATGCTTACATATGTGCATTTACTAGAGCCGAAGGCAGTTTATAAGGTGTTCTGACTGAAAAAACCTCATTTAAATAGTGAATTTTACTCAATTTCGACTTTGATGTGTAAGGCACTTAAAAATTAATATCCTACAATGTTTTTGCATAATAGTCATCCCCAGAATGTCCTCTACATATCCCAGAGATGTGGCATCAGAAATGTATAATGTATACCCTTATAAAAATAAGATTTGTGCGCCTGGGTAAAATGACATTTCACATGTAAGCGACCCCCTATTGCTGTATAGTACGGCTTAAATTCAATTTGGATGCTAGGAGGTCACAGCATCATGATTAGGCATTATGAATAGTAAAAAACGAATTTAATGCACCTGTGGTAAATAACATTTTTAATATAATCATCCTAAGTCTGCGCCACATTTATTATTGAACATCAAAACCCACTCTTATCCTTATTTAAAAAAGGCATTAAGAAAATAAATCCCTACTGTCAATCTGTCCTCTATTTATCAAAAATAATGAAACTATATTTCTAACTTTTAAAACAGCAGTCTGAAATGCCACATTTTACACCGTGTTTGACTTCAGCTGTTCTCTGTGGCCGGAATCCGAAATAGAAATAGTCTTGCTGACACAGCTGTTTGACACGTAAAGGCGTCGAATTCACACGCCTTTCAAGTCAACCTTTCAAGCCAACACAATTCTGTCGTTCTGTATAATGTGAATGCCTTTTAATACCTAATACAGAAGGATAAATGCTCGGACATTATGTATCTGAATTTAATCTATTGTAAAACACACAATTTCGTTTGTTTTTTTGTGTGAGGCCTTTTATCCCCATACAAAAAATATGAAAAAGGAAACCTGATTTCCTTTAAGGAATCAAAGGCATACTTATATACTTCCAAGGAAACAAAACAGGATTTAGCTAGTGCGATATTTAGAAAAATTCAGGTCACCTTTTTGCAGGGGCTACAAATCATAATGGTTCCATAATATCCAATCTGGAAACATATGACCGACGGCTGCCTGTCTATAAGAGAAGGGCAGTTATGGCTTAACCACAGGTGACACATATTTTAGTCTTGCATAACTTTTTTTTTATTCATCTACAATACCAATTAGACATACACTGATAACGTGTTGTCTGCCATTTTGACAGCATGATAATGATAATATCATATCTGTGGAATTTAGTAATTTTGAACAAGTTCCAGCCAACTGCTGCGCAAAGATAGACGTCGTCACGACCATCTCCTTACCGCACAGGAGAACTTGTACTAGTATTAAAATAGAATTGTCAATACAACACAAAAACAAAACATATATAAAATAAAAATACATATGCCAAGCCATCAGTATACCAAGCACAGAAAGCATAGACAAATTACAATAACATATATAAATGAGCAGTGATGCGCAATTACTGAACCTACAGCTCAGAGTCGAATATTCTGGCCTTCTTAATTTGTCAGGCTTAAAATCAATAACTGATTTCCTTGCTTTACTCACCCCCATCTGACAGTACGTCATCTTTATGATGACCAGCTGTCAGCTGAACTGACTGTGTCGCTTCTGACACACAGGTCATCTTAATTTTAACTTTCTAAAAGTAAAATTACTTATCTGATATTCCATGTTAGCTTTGGGCCACAATTTCCACTGAGAAAATTAATTCTTAATTGGAAAATCGTTTTTATATAGGCATATAGCCCTTAAAATTTCAAACAAGAGCATCATTTTACTTTTTGTCTAGGATTAATGCAATAGTTTAAAAAAAAAAAAAATCTTCTATGGACATGGGACTGCACGGCTCCCCGAGTTTCGTTTCTCAGCTGCCCTGTCTTATCAGATAAGCTAAAAATAGCCCCTCAGCGCAGAACCAGCCACCACGAGCATTCCTGGCCACCACCTCTTTCCAAGTCTCTCCTGCTGCAAGCATTACACATTTTCATGTCAGAGAAGCTTTCTAAGCAGTGATTTCACCTCCTGGTTCACTCACTCCTATTTCTAGCCCCCACCTTACAGGCTGCAAGGTCAAAATCTGTCTCGCACAGCCCTGAAGCTGTCAAAGACAAAAAGCCTTCCTAATTCTATCTAAACTGCAATAATTTGCCCTATGGAAAAAATAATTTTGATATACAATTTCTTTTCAGGGGGCCATTATTTTATTTTCAATTCTCAGATTAGCAGGTTCAGCTTGAATCAGAACCTACAACCATCTGGACCCAGCACATTGGCTCACTGAACCACCAAGAACACAAAGCTGCATAGGAACAATTTGCAAATTCAAAATACCCACAATTTTTCTTAAGCTAAACTTTTAACCGGTCCCTAATTACTCTTCATTAATACTTTTGTACATTAAGGGTGTCCTAAAATCACAGAGGTTGCTCTTTCTCTAACTACACCCCTCTCAATTTCCTTTTTTGCGACGCATTGATGGTGATGAGACCAACTGAAACTTACTCCTTAACAATTTCACTTCTCAGAATTTTTTCACATATTCACAGTCTTCAATCACACGCTTTTTCCAGTGCTAGCAACATCCAAAACACAATTTACCACACCACAACATTTAAACACACATTTAACCCACAGATCAACACTTAAGACAGAAACAAAAGACAGCCCACAGACTGTACTTAAACCAAACCATTTGTAAATAGTAATTGCAAGGTCATATTCACTAGATTTGGCTGGCAGAACACCAGAAAAAATGCTCTGCATCTCACCACTTATGAATGTTACTAAGTGCACAGACCAGGATCCTTTCTATGTACATATTTAGGTCCTCGGGGTACTAATCACCAAAGAATAAATACGTTTTTTATACCTAAACCTAGTTAAGTATCCCCTCTAGGGGAGCCGGCTAATTATATACAAAAGAAATGGTACATCCAAGAAAGCAACACATTCATTCATTCACGCACCTTTTCTCCCACATTCGTACACAATCAAACATCTCTTTGCCTAGTCTTTTGCTGAAACATACATTGTTCCACATACTCAATCTTTCGTAAATCAAATGACCCATACATAGGCCAACGCAACTCAGGATCCTTACGAGTGTATTTATTCCATAATGCGCTGTACATTATAAAAGAAAAAAACATACTTAATATACATATCCCTATTAGGCGTCCCCTCCGGGGGCCTGGTTGTGCTTCATCTAGTTTCAAATTCAAATTGGTACCACTACCAGAGCTACACCTCCAATGAAGTGTGCTAAAAACAGGCATGCCAAAAATAGTGCAGAATATGCAGTATTATAATCAAAGTAGCACTTAAGGTACCTTTAGTACGATGTGCCGTTCAAATCAATTCAGATAGAGAAAATTCTCCTCATTACCTGCCTATATAGATTGCAACCCATATATCAATATATCATAACAAACCAAGTTGGCCAACACAAATCTCCAAATCCAAAAGCCACAGTAAGCGTTACTAAACTACCTTACCAATCCCAGGCATCAAAACCAACAGCAAGCGCCACAGAAGGACACTTACCAATCACTTGGTGTCCAGGTTCCAACTGCCAAGTTCTAAAATTGCATTGTAGTGATCCTGCAGCACACCTTTCCTTGAAATTCAATCCTTTTAATCCATATTTATCTTTTTTAGCGTGCATGCACTCTAAATGCGCTCCGTCCCGAGTGCGCATTGGAAGAAAACATCATGAGAAAATGACAAGCGGTTTGCGAGTCAAGAGTTGCACAGCTTCGTTCACATTTGTGTTTTAAAGTAATCCACGTAATCAGTGATAATTTGCAGTTCATCCATTTTATTCAAAAATTATCTCAATCCTTTTTCCATCACGTCAAAGATACATAGTTCCATTCTTTAATGCATTTTACTGCTCCAGAATTGCCCATCTGGGCCTATTCATAGGCACATGCTGAAACTAAGTTCCTCCGTCACATTAAATTCCACCCAATGCATTTCGGTCCACTTGGACCTTCGTCAGGGGTATCTGTGATGATTTAAAAAAATACGTATCAACTGCATGCTTTAAAAGTGTAAGACAAACATTAAAAAATGATACATTCTTTAATTAAAACAAATCTGTGCTCACATTAAATCTATACCATTAAACTCAACCTCTGCTCAGTTAAACTATTACACCCACCTCCACCGTGCCCATTGATTTTAACATATCTGCGCCCCCAGTGAAAATTCCATTAAATGCAACGTCTGTTCGAAGAAAACTGTACCACCCTCTGTACAAGAACCTGCATAAGTATAAGTCCTCTCATCCCTCTTTTACCCACTTTCCCAATCGCCAAGACTCTCCCTTCCTCATACCTGTATTTTAACAAGTCAGATTTCTTAACAACGCGATCGCCTCTCTCCTACTTCAGGACCAGTTTACTTCTAGTTCTCCCCGCGCTGCTACTTTTAACTCCACTGCCATTTCCCCACCTGAAACCTATTAAATAACACGTGACATATACCCCGCCCACGAAACTACCAGTGCACATCCCAAAGCCGTCCTGTTTTTGCCACCCGTGTTTTTTTTAAACATTGCGTGATTAATAAATACAAAAAACAATCTAAATGCAAAAAATTCAAACTCCAACCAAATCTACTAGCATGTAATTAATCCAGACTTTATACGTGATCGTTCATGGAAACTTCGACGTGATCATCTCGCTTTAATGTTCGTGTATACATTGTATCTGTGGGGTGCTGAACAGGGTAGGAACGGCTGGAAAATATACATTGTAGTGATCCTGCAGCACACCTTTCCTTGAAATTCAATCCTTTTAATCCATATTTATCTTTTTTAGCGTGCATGCACTCTAAATGCGCTCCGTCCCGAGTGCGCATTGGAAGAAAACATCATGAGAAAATGACAAGCGGTTTGCGAGTCAAGAGTTGCACAGCTTCGTTCACATTTGTGTTTTAAAGTAATCCACGTAATCAGTGATAATTTGCAGTTCATCCATTTTATTCAAAAATTATCTCAATCCTTTTTCCATCACGTCAAAGATACATAGTTCCATTCTTTAATGCATTTTACTGCTCCAGAATTGCCCATCCGTGCCTATTCATAGGCACATGCTGAAACTAAGTTCCTCCGTCACATTAAATTCCACCCAATGCATTTCGGTCCACTTGGACCTTCGTCAGGGGTATCTGTGATGATTTAAAAAAATACGTATCAACTGCATGCTTTAAAAGTGTAAGACAAACATTAAAAAATGATACATTCTTTAATTAAAACAAATCTGTGCTCACATTAAATCTATACCATTAAACTCAACCTCTGCTCAGTTAAACTATTACACCCACCTCCACAGTGCCCATTGATTTTAACATATCTGCGCCCCCAGTGAAAATTCCATTAAATGCAACGTCTGTTCGAAGAAAACTGTACCACCCTCTGTACAAGAACCTGCATAAGTATAAGTCCTCTCATCCCTCTTTTACCCACTTTCCCAATCGCCAAGACTCTCCCTTCCTCATACCTGTATTTTAACAAGTCAGATTTCTTAACAACGCGATCGCCTCTCTCCTACTTCAGGACCAGTTTACTTCTAGTTCTCCCCGCGCTGCTACTTTTAACTCCACTGCCATTTCCCCACCTGAAACCTATTAAATAACACGTGACATTTACCCCGCCCACGAAACTACCAGTGCACATCCCAAAGCCGTCCTGTTTTTGCCACCCGTGTTTTTTTTAAACATTGCGTGATTAATAAATACAAAAAACAATCTAAATGCAAAAAATTCAAACTCCAACCAAATCTACTAGCATGTAATTAATCCAGACTTTATACGTGATCGTTCATGGAAACTTCGACGTGATCATCTCGCTTTAATGTTCGTGTATACATTGTATCTGTGGGGTGCTGAACAGGGTAGGAACGGCTGGAAAATATACATTGTAGTGATCCTGCAGCACACCTTTCCTTGAAATTCAATCCTTTTAATCCATATTTATCTTTTTTAGCGTGCATGCACTCTAAATGCGCTCCGTCCCGAGTGCGCATTGGAAGAAAACATCATGAGAAAATGACAAGCGGTTTGCGAGTCAAGAGTTGCACAGCTTCGTTCACATTTGTGTTTTAAAGTAATCCACGTAATCAGTGATAATTTGCAGTTCATCCATTTTATTCAAAAATTATCTCAATCCTTTTTCCATCACGTCAAAGATACATAGTTCCATTCTTTAATGCATTTTACTGCTCCAGAATTGCCCATCCGGGCCTATTCATAGGCACATGCTGAAACTAAGTTCCTCCGTCACATTAAATTCCACCCAATGCATTTCGGTCCACTTGGACCTTCGTCAGGGGTATCTGTGATGATTTAAAAAAATACGTATCAACTGCATGCTTTAAAAGTGTAAGACAAACATTAAAAAATGATACATTCTTTAATTAAAACAAATCTGTGCTCACATTAAATCTATACCATTAAACTCAACCTCTGCTCAGTTAAACTATTACACCCACCTCCACCGTGCCCATTGATTTTAACATATCTGCGCCCCCAGTGAAAATTCCATTAAATGCAACGTCTGTTCGAAGAAAACTGTACCACCCTCTGTACAAGAACCTGCATAAGTATAAGTCCTCTCATCCCTCTTTTACCCACTTTCCCAATCGCCAAGACTCTCCCTTCCTCATACCTGTATTTTAACAAGTCAGATTTCTTAACAACGCGATCGCCTCTCTCCTACTTCAGGACCAGTTTACTTCTAGTTCTCCCCGCGCTGCTACTTTTAACTCCACTGCCATTTCCCCACCTGAAACCTATTAAATAACACGTGACATTTACCCCGCCCACGAAACTACCAGTGCACATCCCAAAGCCGTCCTGTTTTTGCCACCCGTGTTTTTTTTAAACATTGCGTGATTAATAAATACAAAAAACAATCTAAATGCAAAAAATTCAAACTCCAACCAAATCTACTAGCATGTAATTAATCCAGACTTTATACGTGATCGTTCATGGAAACTTCGACGTGATCATCTCGCTTTAATGTTCGTGTATACATTGTATCTGTGGGGTGCTGAACAGGGTAGGAACGGCTGGAAAATATACATTGTAGTGATCCTGCAGCACACCTTTCCTTGAAATTCAATCCTTTTAATCCATATTTATCTTTTTTAGCGTGCATGCACTCTAAATGCGCTCCGTCCCGAGTGCGCATTGGAAGAAAACATCATGAGAAAATGACAAGCGGTTTGCGAGTCAAGAGTTGCACAGCTTCGTTCACATTTGTGTTTTAAAGTAATCCACGTAATCAGTGATAATTTGCAGTTCATCCATTTTATTCAAAAATTATCTCAATCCTTTTTCCATCACGTCAAAGATACATAGTTCCATTCTTTAATGCATTTTACTGCTCCAGAATTGCCCATCCGGGCCTATTCATAGGCACATGCTGAAACTAAGTTCCTCCGTCACATTAAATTCCACCCAATGCATTTCGGTCCACTTGGACCTTCGTCAGGGGTATCTGTGATGATTTAAAAAAATACGTATCAACTGCATGCTTTAAAAGTGTAAGACAAACATTAAAAAATGATACATTCTTTAATTAAAACAAATCTGTGCTCACATTAAATCTATACCATTAAACTCAACCTCTGCTCAGTTAAACTATTACACCCACCTCCACCGTGCCCATTGATTTTAACATATCTGCGCCCCCAGTGAAAATTCCATTAAATGCAACGTCTGTTCGAAGAAAACTGTACCACCCTCTGTACAAGAACCTGCATAAGTATAAGTCCTCTCATCCCTCTTTTACCCACTTTCCCAATCGCCAAGACTCTCCCTTCCTCATACCTGTATTTTAACAAGTCAGATTTCTTAACAACGCGATCGCCTCTCTCCTACTTCAGGACCAGTTAACTTCTAGTTCTCCCCGCGCTGCTACTTTTAACTCCACTGCCATTTCCCCACCTGAAACCTATTAAATAACACGTGACATTTACCCCGCCCACGAAACTACCAGTGCACATCCCAAAGCCGTCCTGTTTTTGCCACCCGTGTTTTTTTTAAACATTGCGTGATTAATAAATACAAAAAACAATCTAAATGCAAAAAATTCAAACTCCAACCAAATCTACTAGCATGTAATTAATCTAGACTTTATACGTGATCGTTCATGGAAACTTCGACGTGATCATCTCGCTTTAATGTTCGTGTATACATTGTATCTGTGGGGTGCTGAACAGGGTAGGAACGGCTGGAAAATATACATTGTAGTGATCCTGCAGCACACCTTTCCTTGAAATTCAATCCTTTTAATCCATATTTATCTTTTTTAGCGTGCATGCACTCTAAATGCGCTCCGGCCCGAGTGCGCATTGGAAGAAAACATCATGAGAAAATGACAAGCGGTTTGCGAGTCAAGAGTTGCACAGCTTCGTTCACATTTGTGTTTTAAAGTAATCCACGTAATCAGTGATAATTTGCAGTTCATCCATTTTATTCAAAAATTATCTCAATCCTTTTTCCATCACGTCAAAGATACATAGTTCCATTCTTTAATGCATTTTACTGCTCCAGAATTGCCCATCCGGGCCTATTCATAGGCACATGCTGAAACTAAGTTCCTCCGTCACATTAAATTCCACCCAATGCATTTCGGTCCACTTGGACCTTCGTCAGGGGTATCTGTGATGATTTAAAAAAATACGTATCAACTGCATGCTTTAAAAGTGTAAGACAAACATTAAAAAATGATACATTCTTTAATTAAAACAAATCTGTGCTCACATTAAATCTATACCATTAAACTCAACCTCTGCTCAGTTAAACTATTACACCCACCTCCACAGTGCCCATTGATTTTAACATATCTGCGCCCCCAGTGAAAATTCCATTAAATGCAACGTCTGTTCGAAGAAAACTGTACCACCCTCTGTACAAGAACCTGCATAAGTATAAGTCCTCTCATCCCTCTTTTACCCACTTTCCCAATCGCCAAGACTCTCCCTTCCTCATACCTGTATTTTAACAAGTCAGATTTCTTAACAACGCGATCGCCTCTCTCCTACTTCAGGACCAGTTTACTTCTAGTTCTCCCCGCGCTGCTACTTTTAACTCCACTGCCATTTCCCCACCTGAAACCTATTAAATAACACGTGACATTTACCCCGCCCACGAAACTACCAGTGCACATCCCAAAGCCGTCCTGTTTTTGCCACCCGTGTTTTTTTTAAACATTGCGTGATTAATAAATACAAAAAACAATCTAAATGCAAAAAATTCAAACTCCAACCAAATCTACTAGCATGTAATTAATCCAGACTTTATACGTGATCGTTCATGGAAACTTCGACGTGATCATCTCGCTTTAATGTTCGTGTATACATTGTATCTGTGGGGTGCTGAACAGGGTAGGAACGGCTGGAAAATATACATTGTAGTGATCCTGCAGCACACCTTTCCTTGAAATTCAATCCTTTTAATCCATATTTATCTTTTTTAGCGTGCATGCACTCTAAATGCGCTCCGTCCCGAGTGCGCATTGGAAGAAAACATCATGAGAAAATGACAAGCGGTTTGCGAGTCAAGAGTTGCACAGCTTCGTTCACATTTGTGTTTTAAAGTAATCCACGTAATCAGTGATAATTTGCAGTTCATCCATTTTATTCAAAAATTATCTCAATCCTTTTTCCATCACGTCAAAGATTAAGAAATCTGACTTGTTAAAATACAGGTATGAGGAAGGGAGAGTCTTGGCGATTGGGAAAGTGGGTAAAAGAGGGATGAGAGGACTTATACTTATGCAGGTTCTTGTACAGAGGGTGGTACAGTTTTCTTCGAACAGACGTTGCATTTAATGGAATTTTCACTGGGGCGCAGATATGTTAAAATCAATGGGCACGGTGGAGGTGGGTGTAATAGTTTAACTGAGCAGAGGTTGAGTTTAATGGTATAGATTTAATGTGAGCACAGATTTGTTTTCATTAAAGAATGTATCATTTTTTAATGTTTGTCTTACACTTTTAAAGCATGCAGTTGATACGTATTTTTTTAAATCATCACAGATACCCCTGACGAAGGTCCAAGTGGACCGAAATGCATTGGGTGGAATTTAATGTGACGGAGGAACTTAGTTTCAGCATGTGCCTATGAATAGGCCCGGATGGGCAATTCTGGAGCAGTAAAATGCATTAAAGAATGGAACTATGTATCTTTGACGTGATGGAAAAAGGATTGAGATAATTTTTGAATAAAATGGATGAACTGCAAATTATCACTGATTACGTGGATTACTTTAAAACACAAATGTGAACGAAGCTGTGCAACTCTTGACTCGCAAACCGCTTGTCATTTTCTCATGATGTTTTCTTCCAATGCGCACTCGGGACGGAGCGCATTTAGAGTGCATGCACGCTAAAAAAGATAAATATGGATTAAAAGGATTGAATTTCAAGGAAAGGTGTGCTGCAGGATCACTACAATGTATATTTTCCAGCCGTTCCTACCCTGTTCAGCACCCCACAGATACAATGTATACACGAACATTAAAGCGAGATGATCACGTCGAAGTTTCCATGAACGATCACGTATAAAGTCTGGATTAATTACATGCTAGTAGATTTGGTTGGAGTTTGAATTTTTTGCATTTAGATTGTTTTTTGTATTTATTAATCACGCAATGTTTAAAAAAAACACGGGTGGCAAAAACAGGACGGCTTTGGGATGTGCACTGGTAGTTTCGTGGGCGGGGTAAATGTCACGTGTTATTTAATAGGTTTCAGGTGGGGAAATGGCAGTGGAGTTAAAAGTAGCAGCGCGGGGAGAACTAGAAGTAAACTGGTCCTGAAGTAGGAGAGAGGCGATCGCGTTGTTAAGAAATCTGACTTGTTAAAATACAGGTATGAGGAAGGGAGAGTCTTGGCGATTGGGAAAGTGGGTAAAAGAGGGATGAGAGGACTTATACTTATGCAGGTTCTTGTACAGAGGGTGGTACAGTTTTCTTCGAACAGACGTTGCATTTAATGGAATTTTCACTGGGGGCGCAGATATGTTAAAATCAATGGGCACGGTGGAGGTGGGTGTAATAGTTTAACTGAGCAGAGGTTGAGTTTAATGGTATAGATTTAATGTGAGCACAGATTTGTTTTAATTAAAGAATGTATCATTTTTTAATGTTTGTCTTACACTTTTAAAGCATGCAGTTGATACGTATTTTTTTAAATCATCACAGATACCCCTGACGAAGGTCCAAGTGGACCGAAATGCATTGGGTGGAATTTAATGTGACGGAGGAACTTAGTTTCAGCATGTGCCTATGAATAGGCCCGGATGGGCAATTCTGGAGCAGTAAAATGCATTAAAGAATGGAACTATGTATCTTTGACGTGATGGAAAAAGGATTGAGATAATTTTTGAATAAAATGGATGAACTGCAAATTATCACTGATTACGTGGATTACTTTAAAACACAAATGTGAACGAAGCTGTGCAACTCTTGACTCGCAAACCGCTTGTCATTTTCTCATGAAGTTCTAAAATTGACCAAATGGTCACTGCACGGTGAATCAACAGAAGAGATCTCAGTCGAGGACCGGCACCACCTGGATGGTCAGATCAAAAGGAAAGGAAAAACTCCATGGTTGCCAAGACTCGGGTTTCATCGGGCAGCAATCGCGTCCAGAGCGAGATTCCAATCCTTTTGTCGCGACCAATCCTTTGGGCATCCGAGTCACCGATGAGTCCCACGTTGAGGCGCCAATTTGTTGAAAGAGACCTCAGCTAGGCCTACCAGTCCTCAGACTATTGGGAAGAAGTTGGCACAGAAACTGGAATAGAAAATACAAAGTTTAATAAACCTTCATGAAGTGGAACCACATTCACCCAGCACCCTGTGGTGCTGAATGAAGGTAGGAACAATGAAACCAAGCAAGTAGAGGTTACTTTGTTCTTGCTTGGTTTCATTGTTCCCCCTTATCTCTACCCATATTACGTAGTGAGGGGTTGCCCTTTGTTCTGTGGCTGAATGAAGGTAGCACACAGAGTAGAAGAACCATGGGTCTTTTATACCCACACAGGGGCTCTGAAAGAGGGCGGTACAAGCATACATGAGAAGAGTTACATACATAGATGGTCATACAGAAATGCACAGTCGACAGTAAAGGAGGAGCTAGCAGTTGCTGACTCTGGTAGAAACAACCTGATAGTTACAGACTAAAAACAGATGTATGGACAGTTAGATATTCCTGCGCATGTGCAGGGTAGCAGAGTCTAAGTATAGCCAGTCCTTTAAACAGAGCACAAGGGTAAACAAAATGGCTGCCAGAAATACAAAATGGATTCCATAAAATGTACAGGATAGCCACTAAATACCAGATGGATTCCGCTAACGCTAATTTAATCGCAGCCAATTTACGACAAGTCATCATCCTTTCTTTTATTAGTAGCAATGCTGCAAAGTTCAGTGCCCTTTATTTCTGTTCCTACTCTAAAGTTAACCATATCTGTCGCTTGGGTCTACAAGTAACCGTCACCCCGCACATCGAATATAGTATCTATGATGTCAGGCCTCGGCTGCTAGGTATTCATCAGCTTTTGATACTTTTTAGTATTTCTCATGTGCGACTCCTCTGCCATGTATTTGACCCAGGCTTCCAACGCATGCACTCTGAAATTCATCCATTGCACTGCAGCACAGCGTTTTGTCAAGACCGATCCCAAAAGTGAAATCATGTTCAACATCGTACCCTGTCTGGGATTTGGGATTATTCATAGAAGCATTGTTTTATAGTGAGCTCCAGGAAATTACCCATTGATGCATGCAGCCTCTCCACTACAATTTCCCAATAGTCTACAAGACCATGTCATGCATATGAAGGCTTCGTTTTCCCATATCTTGCATATTCAGAGGATCTCTTTGGGTGTATACTCCTAATCTTTTAAAGGGTAATGTATGCACAATATAGGAAATGGAAGTGTGTCAAATGGAATCTAGCTTTTCTTGATATGTTCTTAACCTACAGGTAGGGTGTTTCCCATTCTTTATCTGTTAATGGTGCTTAAAGGTCCTTCTCCCATTATTGTCTTACCCGCAAAGGTTGCCCTTTTCTCTCTGCCTTCAAAGACTTATGTAACTGTGAGCCCAATGTATGACTCCTCCTGTGTGTAAAT
The DNA here is from genome assembly GCF_964204655.1 of Triturus cristatus. NCBI lineage: Eukaryota > Metazoa > Chordata > Amphibia > Caudata > Salamandridae > Triturus > Triturus cristatus. The sequence goes on from NC_140586.1 coordinate 499,243,790, forward strand.
CACTTCTAGAGTTGCCGATGACTCATACAATTCTGGGAATTCTGTCAGGATCTCCCTGGCCCTCCTGGTCAACTTACCATATTATAAAAACAGGCCCGTTCGCAACCTAACTGCTTTCTGGGCTTTCTCAACTCTTATGAAGGTTTCTCCTGGATACAGGTCACCCAGTATGCAATATCTCTCCCTCCAAAGTGTCACATCCATTTCACAACTAATATGTTGGAACTGTTGCAAGAATCAAATCTCCAGGCCTCTAGTGAATGGGGGCTGTTTCAGGACTAGCTTCATTGCTGCCTCCCCGGCTCTTCATGTCTGCTGCACTACTTATGACTAACCAGTCATGTTTCTTACTTCAGTTGATGTCATCGTGGGAGGAGCACGTTCCTGAGTCCAGCTGGCCATCAAATGCAAATTCTTTCATTTCCTACCTGTGAGGAACTCGGTTTTGAATGAATGACATTTCGTGCGGTTGGTTAGCATCCATAGATCAATGGCTTAAACGCAATGGTCTCTGCTGGTGCAGTCCAGGTCCAGGTGGTATTCAGCTTCATGATGATCCAGATGCCTTCTCTGTAGGATAGATTGAAGGACTTGATGAGGATGGTAATAGAGTGAGGTAAACATTGAAGGAGAATGGCAAGATGATAGAACCTTTGAGCAGCCCAGAGTGAGTGCAGAAGGGAGCTAATGAGTATGGTGGCTTTATCTGCCATAACGGTATGAGAGAGATTCAGTCTAATATGATTTCTTGCACGATAAGATTCTTTATACTCTGTAGTTAAGTGGTGTGATGATAGCAGACAAAGTCAAAAGTTATATGTGGAAATGTAATTCCTCTCAGCTGTGGTCTTCAGGTGGAAATGAGGGTCTATTTTGTTGACTTGCTAGGATGGAAGCTAGTTTGGCAATTATAGAGAAGCTTGTCTTTTTCCAGGAATTTGAATATTCAAGAAAAAGCAGCACTTTAAATGAGCTTGCACTGTAACTTTCTATTGAAGAATAACCAATAGTAAGCTGAATCAATTGGATCGAGGTTCTTTTTTGTATGGTTGGCTTGGTGTTAATAGGTATTGAGGTCATGTAGAATGTCTTGGTTTAAGAATTGTTGGTGATGCTTCTGTCCTAGATAGTGGAGTTAATGGAGATTGGATGTGTTTGGAAGCTCAAGATGGCCAAATTTCTGATGGTGAACAATCTATTCGGCTGGTCTCGGGTAGGTCTTTTTCAATGGGTGGAAAAGATGTGTTTGAAAGTTGCCACAATGTGTTGTCTGCCAACACAGATTCTCTTGTACAGTCTGATAATAGAGGCTTCTGGGTGACTTACTTCTGAACTAATGTTCGAGTGTATCAGTTTTCATGACAGGATGGTCTGCAAGGGCATCATACAAGGCTTGGAGAAATGTGATCTTGGTAGTTGTATAGACCATGTGGTGAACTGCTGAGAGGATCCTGAAAAGTTCCTTCTAGGAAAATTATGCTTTGGAGCACCAATGGAAGTCGGGGTCCTTTCGCATTTTTTGATGAACAATTATACATCGTTGTGTGATGCAGAAAGAAGGGCTTGTCAGTGCAGTCATTTGACTTTTTCAGTTGATGTTCCAAGGTTCTGTTTTCTGTCTTCAACATCTTTACTGTTGTGTTGGTCCATGATTCAGGCAAAAGGAGGTCTTGACTGTCATAGAGCTGTTGAAGCCTTTTCTTCTTTTATGCATTTGGTATACTAAGAATGCAATGAGGTGAAAGTTGAGTGTGATGAAGCTGTGCTGGCTCTAATGCATATAGAAGGTACACTACTGTCTCGCATTGCTGAGGGAGGTGGATAAGGGAAAGGGAGAGAAGAATAAAGGAAGGAGGGAGAATTCATGGCTAAGGGAATGAGAAAGGGGCCTTGTGGAGCAGAGCAGGTGTTACCGAAGACATTGGTATCTCCCTGGCGAGAGCAACAGTGCTTTACATGCTGGTCATACTCATCAGGCTAAAGGGTAGTGAGCAAGGATAAATAAAACTGATGAGAGCAGGAGGGATAAGGAGACAGAATAAAGTATATTCTATGGACAAGGGGACTGGGAGAGGAATAGAGATGTTAGAGTTAATAATCGGGTAAGAGGTACTGGAACAGGTCAAACTAAGCCCTGTTGAACGGTAAAAAATGTATTCTGTTAAGTTAGCCTCCGCTCTCCCCCATTTTGTCTGCGAACACCCATTTTGAGTTTCTGCGGGGACTTTTTGCAAAGTCAGGAGTTACGTGTTTACTGATAAGCTGGTTGTGCTGATAATACTTGCGTGCCAGAGTAGAGGCCCTGCCCTGCCAAAAGGCCCGAGCACACAGATGTTTAATCCATAAGACCACCAACCCCTGTAACCTCCCATGCCTCTACATAGATGACGTGAGTGGGGGTTTATCAGGAGTTAGCAGTCTGCATTTCATCATGACGAAGTGGTTTCCAATGTGTTTCACACGGCATAAAACTGTATAAATGCAGTGTTTAAACTTGTGCTTATCAGTTCCCTCCCTCGGGCGCTTGCAGTGTCTGGATGACGGGACTCCTCTCATGAGTGTAATAAACTTGTATTTTGTTTCTACTCGATTGTTGATCCTCATTTGTGAACCCATAGACAGAGGGTGTCCCTGCACCAGTGAGACTCATAGAAATCTCATTTCTACAATTGGCGCTTAACGTGGGTCCCCATTGACCGCAGCTGGACCAGGAGGAGGTCTTTTCGACAAGACAGAAATGTCGGGGGCACCCCGCAAAAAGAAACTTGTTCTTGAGGCCAAAGGTGTTTTCAGCTAATCGACCTGGCCTTCATGGCGGCTGCATGTCTCAACTGGGGCTCTTCGGTTGGCATTTTGGAGGTGATCTATTGATCAGAGGATCGGCAGGCGGAAGTCAGAGAATTGCAATCAGGTAGGATTGAAATGGTTGTCTTTTTTGGTTTTGGTTTGATAAAGCATTTGCAAATGTTTTAGACAGGTAATGTGAGAAATTTTTCTCGTTTCTTGGTTTTGGTATAAAAGAAGAAATTGGTAAAACATGCCTGTTTTGAGTACACTTTGTGCATTGTGTTGTTGTTGCAACATAATTAGACTTTTGGAAGAAAGACAGCCAGCGCCTATAGAAGGCACTCCGAATTATGAAATGCACATTATATTTCATCCATAGTGTTTAGAACATTGTGGAACAAATATACGAAGGCAGATGCCAGTGTACAGTGGCCACTTAATGGTACCTTTAACTCAAATAATATGTAGAAGAGCAGCTCTTTAAAAGAAAAAGTAGTCAGAGTATGTTTGATGCCATAGGGTTATGGAGATAACAAATTAAACAGAAACAGATTAAGGAAGAAAAGGATAGGAAGAAATCCGAAGAACAGATTATTTTACAGAAAATCAAAAAGCTACAATTAAAAGAACAAGAAGAGGGTGTAGAAAGTGATGAGAGAAGATTTAAACTTCAATTGCAAAAAGCATATGTGGCTAGGGGAGAGATGGCTAATAAGGGTTTAGATGATGAGGATTCAGAATTAGAAGAATTGCTTTGTCGATCAGCCCCGCCTCCTTATGCGCCGGATCCTACCGGGAACAATGCGGTCCCGATGGCGCCTCTCCAGCTACCTCAAGTAGCACAAATGTATCCCCCATTGCCTGCTGCCTCTGCTGCAGCTCCCGTGTCTGATAGAAAGGTTACTACTCCCGTACGTACACCCGATACTTCTAGACGATGTCATAGATCTGCCCTTACAGAGAATGACAAATTAGTATTGTTGATTAGGGCCTGTGTGTGGGTCTAAGATGATGATATACAATTAGACGAGGTTCTCACGACTTTGACACAATACCCACAAATGACTCAGCAATATGTCGTGGGGGAACTGGCTAACGCGCTAATAGAGGACTGGAGGACTAATATGGATGAAGAGGCACCTCGAGAGTTAATTAGGATATGGAAGAGGTCAAACGAAGGGGCGTTGACCACTGCTCCCTTAAAACAAGAGGTGGAGGATATTTTTTCTCAAAAGAGAAAACTTAAGAGGCTCATGATAGCTTCGACTAAAGCTTTCCCTATGCGGGAAGCAGCTTCTGTGTTTCAGCCAGCCATAGGAGACGGTCTGAGTGCTAATGCGGCCTGGTATCAGTTCCAAAGGATGTATTCCCCTTGGAAGCGATCGGACGTATTGACCCTTAAAGCTTCTATGCCCGACCCTAGGAAGAATCCGAGTGCATTCTATGATGAAATAAATGCTGCATTGACCTCTTGTGTTATGACTTTGGTAGATATTGACATGTTTTTTGGACTGATACTGCCCCCGACCTTTGGAGTATGGTTCGTAAACAGGACCATGCGGCCTTTGGACGTACTTGAACGCAATTAGAAGCAGCTGATGTGGATAGGAAACCAGGGGAGAAACCACCACCGCTTATATTAGACTCACCGGGTCATATCATTACCTATCTGAAGACGGTAGTGCCACCAAAGAAAATATCATGGGCAAAATTATCAGCTTGTAAACAGAGAAAAGTCGGTCCCGGACTTTTTTACCATGTTTGAGATGACCTTTCATGATTATAGTGGCCAAGACACAGCTTCTTTTGGACCTTCCGGCTACGAATATTTTCACCTATCCGCCCGAGGACATTGCCCCTCTTTTGGAGAGCCTTTTTGTTGACGGCGTTTCCGTTTCGTTTGGCTCGCTTTTTATCAGCTTGGCCAACTACCGCGATGTGGAGTATCTCAGCGGACCTCCCGACGATGTGTCGCTTTTCTCAATGTTATATTGAATCTCGCCCCTACAGACTCGGACTCTAATCATCTCTTGTTTCGATACTCTATACCTGAAAATTCCTATCAAGACCTCGAGCCTCCAACATCCACAACAGACCTGGGAGTTTTGTTTTACTCAGAAGATTCTAGTTAACTAATACTCCAACCTTCAGTTCGAGACCGAAACGATCCTGCCGTTTTCGTCATTTTTTGACTCGATTGTTATACATATAGCCGTCACAGGTCCCAGCAAAATACTTTAAAAAATCTCTCTGTTCGCCCTGAGGAAGGTGGCACCCACATTTCGGTGCGTTCACCGAAACGCGCGTCGGCTCTTCCATGAGGTCCACCCAAGCCCCAATTCCTTAAATTTGAACATGTATTATCCAGCACTGTACTGAATGTCTCTCATGACCTTATTTATATACTGATTACCGTGGCTGGTTGGGCCCCCTATTTTTGGACACTATGACTTTGTTATTTATGTATGTATGAAGTTTGTTTTTTTGGTGCGTTATGATACCGGTATGAGTTTGTGAGTTTGTGTGCAGCTGATTTCGTCTGGGACCCCTTGAATTTTTGGGTCTTTGTTATTTGATGTTTCTCTCACAAAATTATCAATAAGCCTATGTATTGAATATATCTTTCTAAAAATTGACTATAGAGAAAAATAAAAAACATTTATGAATTGACCTTTGGCTATGCATTGAAAGTGTTTGAATTTTCATGTTTAGGCTTAGTTTAAGTGTCAGCATATTTATTAAATGATACACTGTACATTTTTGGAATAAACAGGTAGAGTACTTTTCCTTCATAACCAAGACACAGCTTCTGACACAGGCAAACATTTATTTGTAGACAAGTTCGTAGCTAACTTGTTACCTGAGATTTCGCAAAAATTTAGAGTGGCTGAAAGTACGTGGGCTTCTTCCACCCCACCTAAAATTTTAGACATGGCCCAGTATTATGAGAATCAAATCAATGATGAGAAAGATAAAAAAAGAGGGTAAAAATAAGGAATTGAAAACTAAAATGTTGATGCAGAAGGTCTATGGGCCACAGAGAGGGAGAGGTCGAGGAGTTGTTAGAGCTGACCTCCCGAGAAGGAACATGTAAGATTCCCTGATGTCCAGTCCATTATGGTGAAACGAATGTGCGTATTGTAAACAAGAAGGGCATTGGCAATCCGAATGCCCATTACTCCACCAACAAGGTAGAGGAATGGGACGGGGAATGACAAGGGGCCCAGAGCAATATCTTGGTGTTAGCGACAGACAGAATCATTTTGACAATACTGCCCTGATGAAAACTTATTATGCAGACGACTTTAGTGTATCAGATGCCACAGGCATGCAGTTTAACTAGGACAGAGTAGGATGAGAGGAGGGATCAGTTTCTATACCGGTAAATCAGACAGGCCCTCATGTTACTGCTGAAATATTGGGGACCTTACAGAAATTTATGGTAGATACTGGGGCTACACGAAGTGCACTTTCTCAAAAACTGATCCCTGGGACTCCCTCGTCTGGCTATAACAATCTATCTGGAGGCTTTGGGGTCAAGCCAATTCTTAAACCTCTGGATCTTCCTATTGGTCCGTTCACTATTAACACACCGTTTCTTCTTGCACAAAATTGTCCTAATAATCTGCTAAGACTCGACTTACTCTAACATTTTCATGCACGTATTTATTGTTCACTGGATAGTGTATATGTTAAGTTTTGGTAAGCCGAGTTGCGATAAGCAGTATGTAATTAATGAAGTCCCACTTGAACTGTCCCGCCTTCTGTGTGGGCAGGGGGTGATACTGATGTAGGCTTATTATCCATTGAACCGATACACATACAGGTTAAACAGAATGCCGTTTTACCCTGAACACCACAGTATAAAATATCTCAGGAAGGCGAAAGCACCTTAGTTCAAATCATGGAGGATCTCATTGTCAAAGGAGTAGTGGAAGAAACTGATAGCAATATTTGTAACAGTCTTATTTTGCCCGTTTTGAAACGTACCACCTCTGACAATAAAGAAAAAGTTTATCAATTTTTAATTGATTTGCGTGATATTAATAAAATATTGCTGCCACAATTTCCCATAGTTCCAAACATTATTACTCTATTAACAATGATCCTGCCCACAGCATGTGCTTTTTCTGTCATTGATCTAAAAAATTCATTCTTTTCCATTCCTATTGCACCTCCTAGCAGGTATTTGTTTGGATTCTCCATTAAGGGACGATCCTTCCAATTCTGTCATGCTCCTCAGGGGTATTCAGAGAGTCCGAGCATTTATAGCCAGGCCCTTAAACGCCAACTTGGTACCTTGCAGTTACCTCCAGGCACGTCTTTATTACAATATGTTGACGTTCAGCTGATAGCAGCTGACACCACTGAACTCTGTATTGAGGCTACATTGATGTTATTGAATCACCTTGCTAAATTGGGCCACAAAGTATCGAAAAATAAGTTACAGTTTTGTCGACCAGAGGTTACCTATTTAGGTCACCCCTTGTCGAAGAAGGGAAGAACATTGACCAAAGACAGAATTTAGGCGGTCATACACACACCTATTCCTCAAACGCAAAGGAAGTTAGGGCATTGATTGAAATAACATCCTATTGTCGTCATTGGATCCCTAATTTCTCCCTCATTATTAAACCTCTCCTTGCCCTTACAACTAAAAATACCCCATTTCCTTTGGCCTGGTCTTCCGAGTGTCAGAGTGCATACCAGCATGTTAATGTATTATTGAATCAGACTAAGACACAACATTTGATGAGTGCCTGGCTTACTGGGTATGAACTCACTTTGTTAGCACCACACATTACGCTTAAACGCTGTCTGACCTTGAATCCAGCTACCTTGTTGCCATTGCCCTCTGAGCAGCCTAGTGATATACATGACTGTATTTTTACCACTGAAGAACAAACAAAGGTTCGAGTGGACCTTACTGATATGCCCCTGCCTGATGCTCAGGGTGAATTGTATGTAGATGGATCTTGTTTTAAGCTACCTGATGGCACCACCACTGCAGCTTATGCTATCACAACATTACACACAATTGTGGAGACAGCTCAAATCCCCTACAAGTCCGCACAAGCAGCTGAACTTATTGCGCTCCTGAGAGCTTGCGAGCTTAGTCAAGGACTGTCTGTGAATATCTATACAGATAGCCAATATGCCTTTGGAGTCGCACATAATTTCGGGCATTTGTGGAAGGAAAGGGGGTTTTTGACATCACACGGTTCACGAATACAGTATGGAGAGTTAGTTCAAAACTTGCTGACTGCATTAACATTACCAAAGCGAGTGGCTATTGTCAAATGTAGCACACACCAGAAAGTAGTAGACGATGTAGGAAGAGGCAATGCTTTTGCAAACAGCACAGCAAAAGAAACAGCACGTAGCCAACAAGGACAAATGTATGTAATGAATTCCTCTGCAGAGGAAATTTATAATGTACATGACGAGTTTAGAGATATCCAACAGAAAGCAGCAAAAGAGTAAGTGGAACAATGGGAAAAGACAGGAATATTGGACAGTGAAAACTGTTGGAGGAAAGGGCCAGATGGTGACAGGTGGAAATTGCCGAGTTCCTATGTTTTACCGTTTGTCACTACGGCACATGGTCCAGCACATATCAGAGCTAAAAGTATAACCACACAATTAGAGCAAGTATGGGAACATCCAGACATAAAAAAGACAGCTGAACATTATGTTAAACATTGTATGATTTGTTTGCAACATAATCCGGGGAAAGGCGTAGCTACCCCAAAAGGAGGGTTTTCCCCACCCAGTGCGCCATTTGAAGTTCTGCAGATGGATTTTGTAGAGTTTGAAAGATGCAACAACCTAAAATATGTTTCAGTAATAGTATGTGCTTTTAGTAAGTGGGTGGAGGCCTATCCTACAAAAGATAATACTGCACTCACTACAGCTAAGATATTACTGAAAGAATATTTCCAGAGATTTGGAATTTTGTGGAGTGATAATGGACCTCACTTTACTGGGCAGGTTATCAAGTTGATTACTGAGAGTCTAGGCATACGTCAGAAGTTCCATGCTGCCAATCATCCACAATCAGCAGGATTAGTGAAACTTTATAATGCAACCCTGAAACTTAAGTTGGCCAAGGTGCAGGCTTCTACGGGACTTAAATGGCCCGATGCTTTGCCATTAGCACTCATGTCGACTTGTGCAGTGGCACACAGTAGAACGGGCCTCACGTCCTATAAAGTTGTTTTCGGGAGGTCAATGAATGTATGGGGTCCTCCACGACCTAAGAAAATGAGAGAACTTGAGTATCCTATTTTCTTAGACTATATGAGAGAACTTACAGACAATCTTCCTTTGATTTACCAACAGATTCGTAGTACTGTACCTGATAATTCTGCTGGTCCCGGGCCTCTGCTGCAGCCCGGTGATTGGGTTCTAACTAGAAACTTTCAGCTCTCAAAGAATCTGGAGCCGCGCTGGAAGGGGCCTGAGCAAGTCCTATTGATCACACGGACAGCAGTTCGAGTCACTAACAGAAAGAATTGGGCGCATGCCACCCATTGTAAGAATGTGCCAGCAGATCTGCTTCAGACAACGGAAACTGAGAACTCAGGAATTGCACACAACATTCTCAGCAGTGAGGAAAAGACAGAGCATTACTTTGCCACACCTGAGGAACTTCTTTTTGCGGATCCAACAGTAGCTGGGAGAGAGGTACAATCTGAGACCTTGTGCTACTAACTGAAGTACGATTTAGAGAAGAAGGGAGTACGGCGAGTCTGGTCCGAGTAGAGGGCCTACTTGGTGGGAGAGTCTGTGTTACGGAAGCGGCCAAACTAGGTTTGGTGCGACTTTGTGGCCTGAGTATTTTGAATCTGTGAAAAACCCGGATTCTCTATTGATCATCAAACTTTGTGGCAAATCCGTCCTGCAGTATTTGAATGGAGAGAATAAGAGGATTCGTAGTGCATAAAACTGCTGATACTATCCGTGTGTACATTACTTTGCTCTGTCCAGGATTGGAATTTGAATCTGAACTTTCCACTAGTTGGCCCAGAAATACAGTGAATAGTAAAATAGCTTTTGTTTGTTTAGGACCACCACTCCAGTTCCCTGATTGGTCCCCGATAGAGTATTATAGAGGACCAGAGTTGTATCCTTTGAAAAAAGCAATCTATTCAACGATCCTTCAGGTTGTTGCAGATGAACTTGTGGATGACCTTTCCTGAAATACTTATTGTACTGGCCTCTAATTGCTACGGTCATCTTTGAACTGCAAAGTTTCAACGATCTTGTTTAGCTCCTGGCGTGGAGCCTGTTGAAGTGAAATTGTGTTTGTTTGCCCAAATGATTGCTTTTTACTTTATTGACTATGTATTGAATTTAGAGCAACATTTGAGAAAGAACATTTATGAACTGAGTTGGTAAAAATCATAAGAGACTATACAGTAAGAGACATTGTTGACTTCGATATTGCGAATGCCTATCATGGAGGAAGATCGTCTGGACGTTCAACATGCTACGGAGAAAAAGATCAAACCTAAATGGAGATTTATTTGTTTGGCAGCAAGTTTATTTAGTGTTATAGGTATTTGTGTAATAGCTTGGTTTTTACATGTGAAATTTCCTATGCATATGCTTGTACGCCCAACACCTACACCGCCTGAATATTTTACTCTTCCACCGTTAGATGAGAAACATAGGCTTTCTTACGAGAACAATTCATTTATTTGAATTTTGCATTTTACCCATAACATTACTAATATTTCCAATTGTTGGGTTTGTGGATTGTTACCTGTACACCAGGGTGCAGGGGGAACACCTCTCATACCACTCCCATTCTCCCACAATGGCTCCTGTCGTGCCTGGTTTGAGCTTCTGTGGGCTGCAGAAATTTATGACATTTCTAAAGCTGATGTAGGGGGTCTTAATAAGGAGCTAAATGCGGCATGTTATCCAGATGACAATGGTAATCCACAAGCAAAGGGGTCAGCATGGGAAACTGAGGAATACGCTGGAGGTAACTCTGCCACAAAATACGTCTTTGCGAAGACACGTACTAAATTGGGAAAAGGATTCCCTGTTGTAATAGTAACGGAAACACGGGCCCCCTCTTTGTGTAAGGAGTATTGGTGCCATCCCTGTAGGTAATAGCAACTGCAACACCACATTGACTATAACAGGTTCCAATAATAGTAGCCTCTTGGCATCCCATAATACATATTTTATTTGTGGGAATAAGGGTTATTTCTATTTACCACAAGGGTGGTCAGGGATATGCTACATATCTTTTCTCCTCCCTCCTGTTTATTTGGCTCCAGCCTCTTACCACAAAACTCAATCAGTGCCCTACAATTCTTTCCTAGTTAGGACCAAGAGAATGATAGATATCAAAGCAGTGGATCAGACTGATACATCATTACAGGAATACATAGCCGTGAATTTAGGTATCTTTTCTTTTGTTGGTCCGCCCCTCAATAGCAGGAACATACGAAGTCTCACGAGAGTAGTTGAAGCAGTAGTTAATGAGACCACAGCAGCTCTAGGTAACATCACCGAGGAACTCCAGGCAGCAAGACTCGTAGTTTTGCAGAACCGCATGGTTCTAGATGTTATCCTTGCAGATCGTGGTGGTGCATGCCGAATCATAGGAGCTAGTTGCTGTGTGTACATTCCTGATAATGTACCTTCCGTTTATCAGGACATCTCCAAGTTACATAAGATAGTGACTGAAATACACCAAGACACTGGAACACGGACCTGGTCTGGTTGGTTCTGGGGCATTATTACATCATGGGGATGGAAATTACTTATTATAGTAGCTTGTGTAGTAGGTGCTATTCTAGGCTGTTGTATTTGCATCCAGTGTATACCTGTAATATGTCCCCTCTGCACTTCTTTATGCATGTCTTGAATCCCTAAGGAGGAAAAGTTAATGATATTAATGAGAAGCTTATGCTCCAGCAACAAATAGATGATCTTATGAGCATAAATATGAGAAGTCTGAACGATGATGATGGAGTACTTTAAGCTGTTGTAGTATAACACACTGATTTAGCCTATTATCTTTTATGTTTTCTGTATTTATGAAGCTTATTGTACCTGGAATATACATCTTTTCGTTATTCAATTAGACAAAATGTGCTTAGCAGAGGCTAAAAGGAGGGACTGTTAAACGATAAAAAATGTATTCTGTTAAGTTAGCCTCCGCTCTACCCCATTATGTCTGTGAACACCCATTTTGTGTTTCTGCGGGGACTTTTTGCAAAGTCAGGAGTTACGTGTTCACTGAAAAGCTGGTTGTGCTGATAATACTTGCGTGCCAGAGTAGAGGCCCTGCCCTGCCAAAAGGCCCTAGCACACAGATGTTTAATCTATAAGCCCACCAACGCCTTGTCTATCTATAAAGATGATGTGGGTGGGGGTTTATCAGGAGTTAGCAGTCTGCATTACATCCTGACGAAGTGGTTTCCAATGTGTTTCACGAAGCACCAAACTGTATACATGCCGTTTTTGAACTTGTGCTTATCAGTTCCCTCCCTCAGGCACTTGCAGTATCTGAATGATGGGACTCCTCTCATGAGTGTAATAAACTTGTATTTTGTTTCCACTCCAGTGCTGATTCTCATTTGTGAACTCGTAGACAGAGGGTGTCCCTGCTCCACAGAGACTGATAGAAATCTCACTTCTACAGCCCCTGGGAGGTAAGAACTACCCATCCACTTCATAGGGTCTAAAGGCAGACCCTTTATGACCTTCTTTGTAATAGTTACATTTAGCTGAAAAGGAGGAAGGAGGGAAGGTGGGTGGGGTTTAGCTCACAATTGCACAATACTGGTGGCATGCTACCCTACAATACCATGTAATTAATGATGTAGTGTTTGCACCCCTTCAATATTGTTCAACATGTAATCAAGCCATGGTGGGCTACTTAAAATGTTTAGAAATAGATCAACAAGGATGAAAGGACCAGCTGTAAGATCCTAACACATCTACAAACTTTGACTACAACAAAAGAGAATGCAAAAATCTATCAGAATGTTATAGATAGAAGCAATGATATTCTGTTATCATTTGAATACAACTTTTGCAACCGTTCAGAGGCCCAGAAGCGCAGATATGGCAGAAACATTGCTTTCTTTTCTTTTCTTAGTACTTTGAACTCATTCACAACATCAGGCACCATTTAAACAGAAACTGAATGAAAAGATTGTATATCCTGCCATCAGGTTCTATCACCTTTTCTAATTAATGCCCCATTCTCCAAAGCACAACCCCTTTTCTGATCATTGGTGTTGATTTAAGCAATGTGTATTGTGCCCATTGAAGGACCTCAAGACCTGGCTCTTCGACTTATCCATAGATCCCTCCTCCCCCCCCCCGCCCCCCAGCGCCTTGAGACCCTCACGGGTGAGTAGCGCGCTTTATAAACCCCTGATTGATTGATTGATTGTACTGTGCGGTCTATATGTATTTTTCCTTCTACAGATGCTGTTTTGGGTTCATTGGATGTACTACTCTCAAGCATGATAAGTGCTTGAATCCCTCAGTATCCACATCCCAAGGTTAGCTACCTTCATCTCGGGCACTTTCTTAGCCCCTATTCGATGTGATTCAAACTGTATATACGCAGATCACTACATAGATAGCAGGTATTGGCTTGTGCAACCGCGTCTATCCTGCATGTCTCTCGTACACTCATGAGCTCATGAGTAAGTGCAGCTACAGCTTGTTTATGACACAGTTTCAAAAATGTCAGATATATCCACAGACCAAAACACTTCAAACATAGGCCAGAATACACTCACACACTTCTGTCCTTCAATTAGAATCCAATGTTTAAGCTACCAAGCTTCCACTCATTTCCTCTTCAAATTCATGCAGAGGCATAGCAAAGAAACATAACTCTGGTCCTGACCCATGACATCAAACATCTTCTCATGTAGGCCACACAACAACCACGAACTGTTTCATCTATAGCACTCTATGGAGTAGAGTGGTACTACTCCGAAAATGCGCTTTGGTGCCTAATTAGGAATAGGAAGCATTGTATAAATACAACTACAATGCAAATCAACATACCTGAACCCTACAGCAATGTGAGACCATCCTGATGCAAATACAGAGTTAGCCAATTCACCAATGGCATAGCCTATCCCTGCTTTTCGTAAACTTACAGATTTTACTTAGACCTCTATTCAAAGTTGTGTTTTAAATTTTGATCAATGTGCAAATGGATGATTGCACACAGATCTAAACTTTGAGTTGTACAACTATTACTACACTCATCAAATTTCTCCTGACAGATTTTACCAGAATAAAGTGAGGAAACCCTGAAACTACATGCAACCCATTGTAAGCATATGACCATGTATGTTAAAGCTGACTATTGTTTAATAAAAAGAAGTTTAAAAACAAAAGTGAGGAGACCTTTCAGGATAAAATGCTAAGACTTAAATGCAAAACATGCTGTAACCAGTGTGGTAAATACCAATTATTAGTTCGGCACCAAGATGCCTTAATGTTTTTGTTGCACTTTATAAGCAACAACTCAGCGGAACTCATATCTTGAATGGTTATGTTTTCAATATATTTTGTGCATGATCTGTGCCAATTTTAGAAGAAACTCTGTAGCAATAATGGCTTGTGGCTCTTGCCCTCTGGTGATGAAACACTGTCACCTGGGGGATAGCTCAGGTGTCTGGCGCATTACCTATGGTTAAACTGAGAAATAGCTCTGCTATGTGAAGCTTGCACAAGCAAACTATGTCTAGCCAGAGGCATACCTCTATTGCTTAAAGCGAATACCTCTATGATCTGTTTCCAAGAATGTATTGTACGTCGGATGTAGACTTTGTTGTTATTAATGCATCCTCCTATGCTCAGTGAGTGTTGTATCATCTTAACACATGTTGATTGTTTTCAAATATTATAAGGGGGGAGATGTGTTGTGATGTGCTTATTATCTTTACACTCTCCCTACTCTGGCTCTCTGCCTGCCTGCTCAGCCTTGGATGAGGTATGATAGAATGTTGAGGGTGGTTGGGATTCTAGTGTGATCAGTTGGTGAGAAGGGGCTGAGCAGGGAGGACGCTGCTCCTGGTGGGGCATTAAGAAGGAACAGAACATCTTCCTGTAACATGTAACTAATGATTTGGACTGAAGAATAAATCATCATATCATCGATACAGACCATGTCTGCGCCCATTCATTCATTTTAACACTTTGCTTTTACGTATTCCTTGTGTGGTTTTTCTCCAAGGTGGTATCTATGCAGAAGAAGTACACAAGCACTCCCCTTGTGTAGTCATTGTATCGCTGTGTGCTCATCAAACTAGTGTAGTTTGGCAGTAAAATGCTTACGAAACCTTATTCTGCTGTCAAACTAAGTCTGGGTCCGTCAACAGCAGCATAGCATTCATATTGGGTATAATAGGCCACCAATGCAAAATAATAACACTACTTTGTGCACTACTTGTTCCAGTATTACAATGAAAAACTTGTAAACATGATGTCTGCCTGGTGTCTTTTGTTTGCTCTATTCAAGTTTGTCCCTTTCTCTATCGAGCTCTGGCTCATTCCTATAATTAGTACTTGCCTAGAGGAACAAACAATATAGAGAATATGGTTATTCTTCTTGAAGGAATTTTGCAGAAATGTTAACAAGTGTTGCATTTTATAATGCACATTGCCCATGCAGGGTTTAAAAGCAACAATATTTTAGTGGATTTCACACTTTAAGTACTGGGGCTTCAGAGCAGAAACGAAAGAATGGTCATTGTTATTAATATTACATATATTCTTAAGAGCCTCAATTTATGCTTCTTTATGAGTTCTGTTTTTGTAGGGCATTGCTGATCAGCCACACATGCTATCTGTTCTAAAGCTTGAAGGACTACTTGCACTCCTTGCATGAATGTACACACTTTGTTGCAAAGTTGATTTAAGGCAACAACATTTTTTGGCAGTTCTTTTGTCTTGGTGGCTTTGTGCATGGATGTGGCTCAGCCATCTCATATGATAACTGCTCAATGTAGTGTACTAACAACAAATATTTTATTTCGATTTAGGATAGTGCTGATTCCTGGCAGGGTGCCTGATTCACAAAGGTAAACTTACACTTTTGTATAAGTTTCCAATTTATAGGTATTCCCAAACTATGTGAGGAGTTTTATGACTCTGCACTCCATATACTTGTGTGTGTGGAGGTCTTCGTACTGGGAGTCTCCGCAATCGAATCGGAGAATTCTGAACGCAAAAGTATAGGAAGTGTAGTCTTGAAACTACACACATAGTTTGTAAATACCTTAAAGTAGCAAACTTGCACAAAAGTGTAAGTTTACTTTTGTCAATCAGGCCCAGAGAAATTTATAGGTGGTAATATTGGAAATGGATTTGCACTCAAGTAGTCAATCTCAGCTCGGCCCCATGGTCTGAAGTGTTAACCCCACCTCTATTGGTTGACATATTACAACAAAGTGTGGGTCTTATTGCTCCCCTGGTCACGAGTCACTCTGTGTCATACATCGGATTTTAGTTCACGTTTTAAGCCACACCATTGATTAAAGAGTCCATGGCGCTTAAAAACGATAAAGCAAACACAAGGAGATGATGGACGGAGCACTGAAACTTTTCACACACTCACCCCCAGTCACAGATCTGGGTTGAATCCATCATCATTCTTTAGCTCACTTCGCCACCTCAGTTCAGACCCAGCTATATGCAAATCAGTCTTGACCCTGTGCCTCATGGGTACAGTCCAGCCCGAAATGCCAAGCCAGGTCTTCCCTGAACTGGAAACAAGCACCCTGGGACATCTGTTCTGTGGGATTTGGCAAACCCACCAATTGCCGTTGGTTACTATCTGTGGCATTCAGAAATGCTGGCTTGTGCATTTGAGTAAATGCCCCTCCCTTGCCTACTTCATTCCGTCCCTGGCGATTTCATTCAGAAAACCTTTTGCTTGGCCATCACACTGTATAGGGTGTGATGGCCCCTCCTCTTTGTATTGACAACCTATACTGGACACTAGCAGGACAGCTGACTCGCGCATTTAGTTCTATTGTAAGCACACTTCGTGTGCCTCATTTTAAAATACCCTGTTTTGCATCTTCGTTTGGTTTAATTTATTCTTCCCTGGTTTTAATGCTGGGGCTGCCCTCTTACCTGCATCATAAATTGGTTTTCCACCGCTGTTAGAGCGGGCCCTGTTCCTGGGGTCGGGTCGTTGTGATCTCGGTGGCCATTTTGGATTGGGAGCTGTGGGGGACGATATTGGACGCCATCTTTAGCGTCGTAGCGGCGCTTTCTAGACGCTGCCTACCCTACTTAAGGCGGTACTTACAGGGGGTCAGTCTTGACAACCTATACTGGACACTAGCGGGACAGCTGACTCGCGCATTTAGTTCTATTGTAAGCGCGCTTCGTGTGCCTCATTTTAAAATACCCTGTTTTGCATCTTCGTTTGGTTTAATTTATTCTTCCCTGGTTTTAATGCTGGGGCTGCCCTCTTACCTGCATCATAAATTGGTTTTCCACCGCTGTTAGAGCGGGCCCTGTTCCTGGGGTCGGGTCGTTATGATCTCGGTGGCCATTTTGGATTGGGAGCTGTGGGGGACGATATTGGACGCCATCTTTAGCGTCGTAGCGGCGCTTTCTAGACGCTGCCTACCCTACTTAAGGCGGTACTTACAGGGGGTCAGTCTTGACAACCTATACTGGACACTAGCGGGACAGCTGACTCGCGCATTTAGTTCTATTGTAAGCGCGCTTCGTGTGCCTCATTTTAAAACACCCTGTTTTGCATCTTCGTTTGGTTTATTTATTCTTCCCTGGTTTTAATGCTGGGGCTGCCCTCTTACCTGCATCATAAATTGGTTTTCCACCGCTGTTAGAGCGGGCCCTGTTCCTGGGGTCGGGTCGTTGTGATCTCGGTGGCCATTTTGGATTGGGAGCTGTGGGGGACGATATTGGACGCCATCTTTAGCGTCGTAGCGGCGCTTTCTAGACGCTGCCTACCCTACTTAAGCCAGCCCTTTCAGCGCGCAGCGGTGACGCGCAGCGGGAGCGCCTTCCCTGCGCCTGAGTCGTGCCAGAGTCTTGCCCGTCTGTGCTCGTCCGTGCCAGACCGGGCCCAGGGGCCATGACTCTTTCTACTAGCTCCTGTGGTAGTATCTTCTATTCAGGTGATGTTTTAGAATCCCTACGTCCCACTCCTCATACAAACTGTACCGTTTGCTCTCTCCCGACTCATAATTTTGAATGTGCTGGCTGTAGTTTTCTCACTGGCAGAATGTCTAATTGTAAAGCAATACGTCGTTCTCACATTCGTGGTAGACGGAGGAGATTGCATACACATTTTAACAGCTTTACACTCCAATTTTGGAGTATTAATTGCCGATCCCTCCCGAAACACAAACATCATATCTACGACTTCATTGTCGAAGAGCAGCCTGACGCATTGTTTCTTACTGAAACTTGGCTTCAGGATTGCTCTGGTCCCGACATCGCCGTTGCTGTCCCTAACAACTATGTAATGGTGAGACTGGACAGAAACTCCGGAAAAGGGGGGGGGGTGGGAATTGCCATAATCTTCAAGTCTACTTACACATGTAAGCTTGAAGCCCTTCCCATGTCTGGAAGTGAGACCGCACTTTTTAAATTAGTCATCAATCCCCAATTCACTTTATCGGGCCTCCTGATCTACCGCCCTCCTGGCAATGCTCTTCCTTGGGTATCTTCACTAGCTGATATTATAGCTCCCCTACTCCTCAGGGCAGCCAATTTTACCATTCTTGGCGATCTTAACCTGCATCTTGAAGACCCACAGTGTACCATCAGCAAACGCTTTATATCTGATCTGGAGGCTCTTAACCTTTGCCTGCTCAATGTTGGCCCCACTCACTTTGCTGGACACCAATTGGACCCCATTGTCTCTACTCTCTCTTTTGATTGTTCTCAGAGTGCTCGCCCTTTGGAGTGGTCAGATCATTTCGCAGTCCACTTCTCCTTACTCTATATCAAGAACCAGGAGAATAGTGGCCTCGACAAGGGTGCACCAACTTATCGCTGGGGTAAACTTGATATTAATAAGTTGAACCAGCACCTCTTGAATACCCGTCCTGAGGAATGCGAGGCTTCAGTCGCGGAGTTGAACACCGCTGTTTCCCACTGGCTTACTAACGCTGTAACTACCCTTCTTCCGCTCTCTTCAAAACATTTCAGGTCACACCGCCTTCCGGCACCATGGTTTTCCACCGACCTGAAGGCCCTGCGGACCAAATGCAAAGCCCTAGAACGGAAATGGAGGCACTCTTACTCAGTCTCATGGAAGACTATTTATAAAGAGGCCCTTAAGGAGTACCACTCAAAATGTAAAATCGCGAGAGCTGCCTATACTGTGGATACAGTAACACAAGCTCAGAACTGTCCTCGCACTCTTTTCTCCGTCGTCAAAAAATTGACAGGAGCGGACACTATCCCGACACCTCCAGTTTTAGAGGAGGCCCAGTGTAACTCCATTGCGAAATTCTTCATTGCCAAGGTCGAGCGCATATTCGACTCTATGAGCACTCCCTTGAACGCAAAGGAACTTCAGTCGGGACAAGTTGCAGGGACCGAACAGCCTCCTCCTACGGTGAAGGTAACTCACTGGCAATTGTTTGATGACATCTCGTTCTTCTCCTGCTTAAGCAGTATAAGATCTGGCTCACCTCGTGATCCTATACCTGCCAAAATCCTTAAACTGCTGTATCTTGAACCTCGACGGGTTCTCATAAGACTCTTAAATGCCTCATTACGTGAGTCCCATGTGCTACAGGATTGGAAGCACGCAATGGTCGTTCCTCTCCTAAAAAAAGCTGGAGCCGATGTGTCCAATTTCGCCAATTTCAGACCGATATCCTTGCTGCCTGTACTTTCCAAAGTGCTGGAAAGGCATGTTAACACTCAACTATACCATCTAGTGGAATCTTCGGGATTCTTACATCCATCCCAGTCTGGCTTTCGTGCTCACTATTCCACAGAGACCGCCCTTCTCGGGGTGACACGGGGGCCGATTCACAGAACTAACTTAAGACAAAATCCTAAACTTACTACTTTTGGTATTCACAGAAGTTAGGATTGTGTCTTAAGTTTGTCTTAAGACAAACTTAAGACGGACTTAAGACAACATTCTAACTTAAGTCTGTCTTAAGTCTGTCTTAAGTCTGTCTTAAGTTTGTCTTAAGACAAACTTAAGACTGTCTTAAGTCTGTCTTAAGACTGTCTTAAGTCTGTCTTAAGACTGTCTTAAGTCTGTCTTAAGACTGTCTTAAGTCTGTCTTAAGTTTGTCTTAAGACAAACTTAAGACAAAATCCTAACTTCTGTGAATACCAAAAGTAGTAAGTTTAGGATTTTGTCTTAAGTTAGTTCTGTGAATCGGGCCCGGAGAGTCTAAGACACGGTATCGACCGCGGGGAAACATCTGCGCACATCCTTCTGGATTTGAGCGCAGCGTTCGATACCGTGTCCCATTCCATTCTTTTGAACTCTCTTCGATCCCTGGGAGTGGACGGTCCGGCTTTGGCCTGGATTGCCTCCTTTTTAAGTGAGCGCACTTTCCAAGTCTTCTCTGCGAAAGCCACATCTTCCACTTGTCTATCGGCTTATGGTGTTCCTCAGGGGTCCATACTCAGCCCTTTGTTGTTTAACATCTATGTGAGACCCCTGGCCTCCATAGCGGAGGACGCTGGGCTGACTATTTTTTCATACGCCGATGACACTCAAATTGTTTTCTCCCTTTCCAGCAACGAGAGCAACGATACATCGGTTCTGAAAATTGGATTGTCACGTATAGCTGAGTGGATGCAAAGGCATCTCCTCAAACTAAACGGTGGCAAAACCGAAATTCTTATCTTAGGGAAGCATAAAGATTTATGGGGCCCTCAACATTGGCCTAGTGAGATGGGACCCCTTCCTCAGCCATCTTCTGTAGTCTGCAACCTCGGTTTTCTTATAGACGACAAACTCTTCATGAGACAGCAGGCCACTCAGGTGGCCGCCATATGCTTTGCCATCCTGCGATGGCCCCAGAAAATTCTTTGGATGCTGCCTCTTGCCACCAGGAGAACCGTTGTCCAGGCGTTAGTAACATCTCGCCTGGACTACGGAACTGTCCTCTATCTCGGCGCCGATGTGGCCACCGTAAACAAACTCCAGGTTGTTCAGAACTCGGCAGCCCGACTTCTCTGTAATATCCCGAGGAGATCATCGGCCACACAGGCTCTGCGCGATCTACATTGCCTCCGATGGCACTTCTGCCTCTGGGAGTCATGCAGAAGATTGGACGTCTTTATCTAATCTTAAACATGAGTGGCTTAAAGTGACACTCCATGGTGCCATGATGACCGAATATTTAAGAGCCAATAGAGCACCAAATGGGCTGATCGTGAACAACTTCCCTCGCCTATTTTTAGAGGATGCGCTATTCAAAAAAGAGTGGTCCCTGGTAGCATGGAAATGCACCAGGGACTGGCTCATCCTAATCATTAACACCGCAAAAAGAATAGCGGATGCCCTGTTAATCAAGATCCAGACAGCGGAGGGTGCTATCAAGGTCATCATCCAAACTACTGCATATAAAACTAAATTAGCAGAAATTAATGCTGAACTTGCCGAGAATAGGGAGTACCTGATGAAGCAAAAGATATCTAAACTCCAGAAAGATATTAAGAAGTTTTCTACAGAAAAGGTATACCCCTATCTAAAAGCAGACTACACTTCAACAGTTACTGGGTATTCGTCAGATGAGAGTTCAGGACCCTCCAGACGGAGTTCCTCAACCAACAGCGATTCTAGCACAGGGAGCTGGAACGGTAACAATAGGAAAACAAGATCTTTCCAGACACCAGGATTTCTGGCATTCAACATGCCCCCATACCAGGGACCACCCTTTTGGCAATATCCTATGTACCACCAAGGCCCTCCGCCGCCCTTTTTTCCACCTGGCATGCAACAACCTTTTTTAGACAGAGGCTGGGGCAGAGGAAGAGGGCACAGAAGAGGGCGTCAACAAAAAAGAGTACAGTGGCAGGAACAACCCCCCAGGACAGTGGAAACCAGGAGCCAAACCAGGGACAAGAGAGATTGATTGTCAATCTTTCCCCTAGAGTTCTCACTCCTGTGGAAGAAGTAGTACTCCAAAAAGGGCTGGGCTATGTTCCAACACCCAAAATCGACAGATTCCGTGATACGTGTGAGGTCCAGAATCTATTTCGCAAGTTTAGGCTTCAGGCGTTCTTTCAAGATCGCCCCCCGCCTACCAATGATGATTCAGGGCTACATAGACCATCAACCTTCACACCCACTAGAAGTATGGTCCCCCCGGAAGTACTGACTTTTGAACAGGCAGTCCTTAAGGACCTGAACATGGATACCAACCGCATTCCCTACAACAATCTGTCCAATAGCGAGTCATTGGCCATAAAAGCTCTGGCTAATGACAGCACGATTGTAATAAAACAAGCAGACAAAGGTGGTGCCACTGTCATTTTGTCCGCGGTTGAATACGATACTGAATGCCGTAGACAACTTAACAATACAAGATACTACACCCCTATTAAGGAAGACCCTACCCCGCAGTTGACTAGAACTATTTGTTCTATGGTCTTGACAGCAGAGCTAGAAGGCTGGATCTCGAAGAAAGAGGCCATTTTCCTTACAGCGAAAGAACCGGTGATTCCCTTTTTTTACTGTCTCCCTAAAATTCATAAAGGTATTACACCGGTGCCTGGTCGACCTATCGTGTCGGGGATAGGGTCCATTTTGGAACCACTGTCACAGTTTGTTGACCATTTCATTCAACCCTTGGTGACAACTACTCCTTCGTACATCCGTGACACTACTGACGTCCTACGCCTCCTTGAGGGGTTCCAAAACCCACAGGAAATAGACCTACTGTTGACCCTTGATGTTGAGTTGTTATACACCAACATACCCCAACAAGCGACTCTCCAGGTCATCGAGGATGCCCTAATGAGCAGCGAACACTCTTCCAGTACACCTGTACCATTCATCATGGAATGTGCAAGTCTGGCCCTTACTCAGAATTTCTTTGAGTACAATACCCAGTTATACCATCAAATCCAAGGGACTTCCATGGGCAGTACATTCGCGCCGAGTCTAGCATGTATGTACATGTCGGCCTTCGAAGCAAGGGACATTCACCACTCTTCTAATCCCTACTCAGCGAATGTACTGCTCTGGAAAAGGTTCATTGACGATATCCTTATCCTTTGGAAAGGAGATTACACCAGATGCACAGAATTCTGCACTTGGATAAACACCTTGAACCCCTACCTGAGATTCACTCACACGATCTCTGACACAGAAGTTCCTTTTTTGGATCTCCGAGTCTGTCTTGTTGGCAATAAGATCACCACGAGTTTATACCGTAAACCAACTGACAGGAACAGCCTTCTCCTATTCAGTAGTTATCATCCTAAGTCACTGAGGGAAAACTTACCGTTTGGGCAATTCTTGCGCATCAGAAGGAATTGCAGTTCTGTGACAGACTACCAGAAAGAGTCAGCTACCCTCATGAATGATCTTATCAAGCGAGACTATCCTCGACATGTGGTAGCGAAGGCTCGCAAATGAGCAAGGAACAACAACAGGGAGAGTTTGTTGGACATCAACATTAAGGAACCTGACAAATCCATCACATGTGTCACCACCTTCACCCCTGATTCCAACAGGATCAAATCCATTATAAAAAAACACTGGGGGATTCTCAATACTGGTGACTTGGAGTTGACGACCCCTAGATTCGCATTCAAACGCACCAGCAATCTTAAGGATCTACTGATCCATACCAGACCAAATAAACCTACTATAAGATCACAAAGAATGCTGTGGGATCTACCTCCAGTGAAGGGTCACTACCCCTGTGGGTCATGCTCCATGTGTCCCCAGACACGCACTAGTAAATAATTGACATTCCCCAACGGTTTGACGTGGAACATCTCCAAACACACCAACTGTAACTCATCTAACTGCATCTATATGATGACATGTCCCTGTGGTCTACCCTATATAGGCATGACCACCCGTGCAGTGAAGACACGCATGTTAGAACATAAAAGTAGCTTTAGATGCGCTAAAACCAATACCAAAATGACTTCCCACTATCAGCTTGAACACCACGCCCCTAATTCCTTCCAATGGATTGTCCTTGAAGCACATCCACAAATGTCACAAAAAACCCTCTTCAGACTCGAACAGCGGTGGGTCCTAAGACTGGCTGCGGATACTACTGGCCTTAACGAGGATATTCCTTGGAGCATGCTAACTTGACCTCATTATAACTGAATTCTATACACTACAGCAATCCTTGAGTAGACATACCTTGTTTTAATAGTTCTCAATTATCTCCCTTGCCTGCGATCATCTATAACCTATTGGTTTTATATTCCTTTGTGAACTCTCCGTTTTTCTGGTGTCATTCGAGCCAACCGGAAGTGTGTTATTACCTTGACTCGTAATAATTCATTTCGATGCCCTAGGTGTCTTTCCTTAAGCATTGTTACTTTTAACCTTACCAGCATCATGCTCGTTGCTTCGAGCATTTTAAGGGTTTTTCCTCGTGCACCCGTGTCGCCATGACAACTATGAACACGTACTGCCCTATCACGCTCGTTTGGTTAGCGTTCTAGCGCTGTCCGCGTAAACACGTTCACTATGTCCGGATGTATCCGCCCCCTGCGCACTCGCCCTGCGCGCCGTTGTGCGGCTACAAACAGGATTGGCCCGGACACACACACACCAGACTACAGTGGCTGGTGAGACGATTAGGCGTACGGTGCTTCCGATACTACGGAACCGTAAGTAGAGAGGCTTTATGCACTAAGTTTTTCCACACGCCTGCCATCACGAGTTCCAGAATCGCTTGTATACGTGCTTTGGATAATTGACTAACAGATCCTTATCCGACCACGAATAAGCATGTTACATTGCACTGCTTTCCTCGTACTTCATCTTCCAACAACGCTGATTATTTGTGTTTGCCTTAGTTCTTTGACCACAAACTGCGATCCATTGCATTCTCCTGCACATTGCCCCTTTGATAATGGTAGTATGGACGCAGTGTCTACGGACATGCGATTGTTTTCCGATTGTATTCCGATATAATTGAATTGCCCCGTGGGCCCCCCTGTGCTAAGTTTTAGATACACAGGTTCTGGGCTTTTTAAGACTGTGTTATGTGCCGCTTCCCTGTGTACATTATAACCACCAGGGGCCAAATAACTCCTTCTTCATGACCGCATTCAACTCTTTTGGGTGTATTTCTGATTGTCCAGAATCTCCTTTGTTTCCTTTACTGCAGGACACTAAATTCTAGTGTTTCCTCACCCCGGCCTTGAATACAGCACAGCCCAGGAGGGTGAGTTCGTTAACTGACTTTTTTCCTATCTACCAAGTTCTCTTGGTACTGGTGACAATATGTATTGACTTTGTCTGTACTGCCCTTAGCCCTTAACATGTCCTCCATACATCGCTCAGTATCCATGCATGTCACGGTTGTCTTGACACCACCTTCTGTCTGGAATTAACCTGATATCTCAATTGAGTTGTTGTTTTTTATGCTTTTACTTGTTGTTATCTTTTCTCTCTCCGCAGGTGTGCTCTTTTATCTACGGTACCACACTTTTTTAGGGTGCTGTATGCGTGGCCACAATTGTTAACTCTTAGAGACGGTGGGCACCACCAAAAAGGTGTGGGTAGCCGAATTATTTCCCCGGTCCTGATGAATTGCCATTTACTATATTCTAAGGCAAGAAACATGTTGACCTATTGATCCCCCTAGCACATGCACTCACATAACTAGAGGTGAGCAATGTGCGGATTATATTTTTTGTTTTAACCAGGCTGGTGACCATGCTTTATTAAAATTATTTAGTGGATCACCTACCCCTGTTTTAATATACTCACTCTCACCTCATTTGCACCTACACTCACTATTGTAATTAACTCTCCCCCCCACACACACCTCACTCATCGGCGTTGGAAATAAAGATCTCCGCTAGGAAGGCCCCATTAGGTGCCTGATCGGGCATTGCACCTGCTGGCCCGATAAGGAGCAAAGACCCGGTGATGAAGCAAGACACCCGCTTGTTGGGTTTGTGAGGGTCTTCTTTTCCAAATAAGGAGTTATCTTAACTCCTGTCTTTCACATCAGTTCCCCTACATCCCCTTGGTACCCTTCAGTTAATCTATCACACCCTGCGTCCACTTTAGGAACCGCATACCCTTTGCTTTCACTCAGGATTCCCGGCCGCATCATTTTCAAAGCTATATGCTATCTCTTTAAAATCAAGCAGGGCTTGGCCCCAAAATACTTGCAAAGTCTGGTCCAACCCTACAAGCCTAGTCGCACACTCAGATCCTCTGCCAATTGCGACTTTGTTGTCCCTCGATTCAAGCTTGTAAGGATGGGGGGACGGACCTTTTCCCATCTAGGCCCCAAACATTGGAACGCGTTACCCACTATTTTAAAAACAGAAACTAATTTTCTTATTTTTAGGAAAAAACTGAAAACTTTACTTTTCCAATGATCTTCTTGCAGCTTTAGTTGATTCATGGTGCTGTCTTAAAGGTTTGTTTTTCTTCTTGAGTCTATCCCTTGCGCCGGGATACCCATTGCGGGTAGCTGTTGCGCGTTATAAGTTCAAATAAATAAATAAATAAATAAATGTTCAATTACTGTGTCAATATGGGTTTCTTTATATGCATCTCGCCATATTTACATTTTTTTGGGGGGGGACGCACAAAGCGGGCGTCGTGTTAATTAAATACATCTACAGGCGCCATTCAGATTCATGGCAAGCACGCGAGAGAACTGCCCCAGTCACCTGTCACCTGCAAAGGAAACAGTGAGGCAGACGCTGAGCCCCTGCTTCTTTTGCTTTGAAGGAAGTGCCCCGATTTGGGTTACCTGGGTCACTTGTGACCACCTCTCTGCCTTCCCAATAAGACAGAAGACAGTACAGAATACAAACCAAAGCATTTATTAATATTGCGCTGCAGTGGAGCCTAGTCTGACCAGTCCCCTGAGGTGACTGCCGAGGGACTAACCCCCGTCTACATGGTAACACAAAATATACATTTCCAACACCTCTAAAGTCCCACCCAAACTGGAATTTTCCAGCTCAGGCCATGGTGAACAAAGAAGGCAAACAAGGATGAGAGATGGCACAGAGCTGGGTACATGCTATCTCGACCCCAAGGCCACTCGGCTGGTGTCTACCATGACAAGATGTGGGAACGAGTCTAACTAACAGCAAAGGTATGCAATAATAGATAATACATTCATTAGTGCAGCAAAGCTTCAACTTTGAGAAGTACGAGCTGAAGGCGCAGGGGTGGCCTTTCTGCTGAGGCAGTATGAGAACAGTGGTCCCAGCATACAGAATCATTCAATACAAAGCATTTAGAAAAACAATTCACCAAGAAACTTTTTAGAGAAGTTCAAATGCCCATTTAATCACATTGAACACTTATAGTTTGTTTTACTAAGATCCATAGTAAAGACAACATTTTTGGTATCATACCAGTGCCCAGAGAAGGGGAGGAGGAGTAAGGAGGTGAGTGATAAAGTGTGGGATTTGGAAGGAAGTGAATACAAAGATAAATACATTCACAACACAATCAAATTGATCGGCAAAATTAAATCTCTGCCGTATTTACATCCAGATCAAATCATGAGTCAAATATCTACAATTTCTGAGAGAAGCCATATATATAAATAAAAACACAGTACATCCTGAACTAGTGATGATATTGGCCAAGATGTTGTGTCGACGTTTCGACCCCTTAAGGCATGTAGGTATTCATTGCGACCTTACGGGATGGGGTCTTCATCAGGACTGGGGTGCAGGTGGAGGGGGGGGTAGGTGTGGGCACCTAAAGAAACAAAATTGAACGAGCGTAAGGCTAATAAATCTATAAGGACGGGAATGTAATTAATTACAATAATTTACAAAAGTTACCCTATCTGTCCGAAGACAGGACTCTAAGACGTCGAAGGATCGTCAAAGGTAGAGGGTATCAACCTCCCAGAGGGTAACGACAGAAGCGGGAAGAGGGGTAACCACCTAAAAACTAATGGGTAAATTAGTGAAAATGGTGGAGGTAAATTACCATACAAAGGCGCTCATGGATTAAGCACAAAACTTACTATGCCGCAGAAATGCTTTTTCTGTCGTGTTAAATCCGGATGCTCTTACTAATCAGCGCTCCCGGATTGATTTCCAATTCATGATGGACAAGGCAGTAGGGGACTAATCACCGCTATTTCGCCGCCAGGGAATTAATCTGAGAAGGGAGGGAGGGAGGGAGAGGATTAAGCAAAAGGAAGTAAGGGAGGACCTGCATAAGTCAAAAAACATGAATGAAAGCACAGGGGTTCAGCTACGGGGAGCTAGTGATAAAAATGCGTGACTTTCATACGCGCGTGGCCAAAAAGGTCACGGATGTATCGTACTCGGAATAATGCGAACCCGAGGGTACTTGAGCATGATACAAAATAACCAAACGGTCCAGACACTGAAAGGAATACGACAAAGGACCGCTTGGACCAGCGCAATAATAGATTCTGAGCGGCTTGACTCTAAGGGCAACGCAGTAGATGGAGGAAAGCGGTACAATCGCCAAACGAATAAACAGGCAAATTGCACAGAGCAATGCAAGAGTAAATTAATGGGGAGCTGACAAGATGCTCTTACCCTGCTTCTCCGGTCCCGTTTGAAAGATGAAAGGGGAAGCGAGCCGAATGATCGTGGGTTTACTTAAGACGCGAGATCATCACGTGATCTCCGTTATTGTGCTGGCGCTAAATGCCGGTTGTTTAACGTAATGGAAAAAAGACTTTGGTTGGAGGATTAACGGGAACGGGGGACAGAGTTCCGTGGTTGGCATAATCCTCCAAATGGTAAAAGAATGGCCTAGTGTGACTCAAGTAAAACCATCAAACATGTGCTAAGTGTATGTATATATATATAATAGTGAAGGCAACAAACAGTATAAGATTGTCACTATGCAGCGTATATACATCAATCAAATATTAACAAATGTCAGGTAAAGTTTTACATAATGTCATACCACATAGTAAAGTAGATCATACAGAAAGTAAATGACATAAGTACTCAATAGTGTAAAATGACACCCAATGGTTAAAGGGGGTTTCATTCTGGAGTTAGGAGGCAATACAGGAAAGTGTTACATATCCGTAAAAGGAACATGGAAGTTAAATTCGAAGGACTGCTAACTGGGCGTAGCTACCGTCGAGTTCATTCAATCCATTAATTACAGTGTCCAATTTAGTCATCCATTTAGATTCTCTTACATTAAGGATAGCTGATAGATTGCCGCCTCTGGGGCCCACTTTTACCTTTTCTATCACCAACCATTTAAGTTCATCAGGCTTGTGATTTTTCGAGACACAGTGTTCAACAAGGGGAGCACCTACTACATTACACCGGATACGGCTGTGGTGTTGCAGAATGCGGGACTTGACCTTCTGTTGTGTCTGTCCAATGTAGAGTAGTCCACATGGGCAACTGATACCATAAATTACATTCGTAGAATTACAATTGGTAAACGAGCTCAGAGTGATCGAATGTTCTTTGTAGCAGAAAATTTTTGTCGTGACGGTTGTTTCGCAGGCCTTGCAATGACCACACTTAAAATGCCCCACCACTGGGGGCAGGCTCCAAAGTTCTTGGATGGTTGGTGCTGTTGTTGTTTCAAGGAAAGACTGGACTACATAGTCCTTCACGCTTCTGGCTTTCTTAAAAGAATGCATAGGTGGAATGTGTTGGTCGATATCATCGGCTACCAGTTTCCAGTGTTGATTAATCACTTTCTTGATTGCGTTGCTCCGTGTTGAAAAGGTAGTGACACAAATCATTCTCTGCAATGACGCGTCTAGTCTGACCTTGGGTGTTAGCAGAGTTTCTCTCGGGTTATACCAAGCCCTCTTTCGTGCTTTCTTGACCAGCCTCCTCGGGTAACCCCTAGTTGTTAGTCGGTTAATGAGATCTTCAGATTCTTTAAAATAATCATCCTTTTTTGTGCAGTTTCTGCGGATCCTCAGAAACTGGCCAAAAGGTAAATTATCCCTTAAGCCACGCGGATGGTGGCTGTTGTATCTTAATAGGGAGTTGCGTTCGGTAGATTTACGATACAGCGTTGTGTGGAGTTTATTGTCCTCACTGTAAATCTTGATATCCAGGAAGGCAAGTTCCTTGGCATCAGAGTGTATGGTGAACTGGATGTTATCGTTGCAATGATTAAGCCATTCATGAAAGGCAGCCAGATCAACCGCGTCACCATTCCAAATCATGAGAATATCATCGATGTAACGTCTCCACAGATTGATTTTGCCAGAGAATGGATTATTATTAAAGATGAACAACCGTTCAAAGTGATCCATGTATATTATTGCTAAATCTGGAGCAAAGGCTGCTCCCATGGCTACGCCCTTGGTTTGGACGTAGTAGTCTCCTTGGAAAACAAAGAAATTCTTATTCATAGCAATATACACAGACAGCAGGTCAGAATGATACCTGCTATGGCAAACAGAAAAGTGAGAATCTTCCAACCCCAAGCAGTAAACAGGCCCCAAAACCATCCCGTGAATGACCATGAACCATTCTCCTGGTGTCTCTCCGAAGCTATTTTATGAAAATTCTGTATGGCAGCATACACAGTGGGGGCGTGGTCAGGGATGTACACACAACAGCTACTACTGATGATGCGACAGGCCCAACCCCGGTCAGCTAAGATAACGTCTAAAACCATATGATTTTGGAGGGCAACAAGTTTTGTAGACTGGATCTCTACTGTGATATTTGTCAATATTCCTGCAGTCGTATTAATGACTTCTTCAGCCACCCTAGTAAGCCGTCTAATATTAAGACTATTAGCCATGGGGCCCCAAAAGCAGTGTGCGTCTGGCACAGGGTCTGAATAAAAACATTATCATTAAAGTACTTCCTGTGCTCCTCCTTGTGAGACGCCAAATTAACAAAGATATGCTCGGGGGAACAGGCGTAGTACCAATCAAAGTATGCACAGGATATTTCTCCTCGAGAAAGTATGTCACCCCAAGCACCAATATTAAAGAAATTAGAATAATTGCTAGAAACACAACTTTACTTTACATAGACCAAGAGGACCAAACAGGCTCATTTCGCTCAGGACGCAGAGCTGCGAAAGGCTGCTCCTCCTCCTGAATAGTACGACCAAAGCGATACATTCTTATAAAACTGTGGGAAAGACTTACACTTGGAGAAAAGCTGGAATAAACAAGAAATCAAGACAATATACTATTCATTAAACATTGGCGCTTTTGAGCACCGGCGGTGGAGCAGTTTGTCCAGCTCGGATTCAGATCCTACGTTGCAGGGCAAAGTATCTTTTCCTTGAAAATACAGTCCACTTGCCCTGTTCGGTGACAGTCCGAATAACGCACCAAGCTCCGTGTCCCTGAGCTAACGTTGATACCACGGGCAGGGTAGGGTACATGCATTCTACTCTTCAGCAATGCAGTCCATCCCTACTAACCTGACTTTCCCTTCGGTGCACAGTTCCTCTTACGGGGTGCAAATTGTATCTCAACACTCCAGGCACAGCGGGGTCAGAGAACAAGGGGTCAGACTCAAGGGGACCAAGGGGCAAAGGGTCGGACTCAGGCAAATCAGTGGATTGGGTCTCAAAAGGACGTGACTTAATCACAGGTGGGCCCACAGCCTGGGGCTCCTGGGTGGCCTTAATTTCAGGTGGCACCGCTTCAGTCAGCACTGCATGACTCTCCTTCTCTGTTGGTGCCCATGTGAGCCGGGCATCCAAAAAGGGGATAAATCTTGGCACTTGCTCCGTCTCACAGTCCCCAATCCCGTCCGCGACCCATTGGTCATAGGGCAGAGGAAGGGGCACCCTCTTACAATGGGTGCTGTGCATCCAGTTGTTTTCCGACCGTCGACCTTCACCGCGGTCCTCGTGGCCAAAAGGACCTGGAGGGGTCCCTTCCAGAGTGGCTCCAAGCTGCTCCTTTGATAGTTTTGGATTAGTATCCAGTCTCCGGGCCATATCTCATGACCGGGAGCCTCTGGATGTTGCTGCAACGTCTCAGAAATCTGTTGGTGAATAGAATGCAGATTATTGGTTAAATCGTAAAGATAATCTATAAGCAAGGGGTATTCCATTTCAGAGAATTTACGTGGTCACAGGACGCCCAAGAAATTCGCCGGGCGTCCAAACACAACCTCATATTGGGACAATCCTGTTCTAGACTGGGCTGTGACTCTCGCAGACAATAATGCTAGGGATAAAGCATCAGCCACTGCAAACCTGCACTCTCTTTGATCTTAGCCATTTTCAGCTTGAGAGTACCATTGTACTTCTCAACTAGGCCTGCTGATTGGGGATGGTTTGTTGCATGGAACTTTAGTCTAATGTGCAATCCGTCGCACACCAACTGGATGACCTTGGCATTGAAGTGACTGCCGTTGTCACTCCAAATCAAACGGGGTAAACCAAAACGCGGGAAGGACTCTTTCAGGAGTGCCTTCGCCTTTGCAATGGCGGTGTTATTTTTAGTGGGGTAAGCCTCAACCCATTTACTGAATGCACAGACAACCACCAATACATATTTCAAGTTGTTGACTCGTTCCATTTCGATGTAATCCATCTGGAGAACCTCAAAAGGGATGGAAGGCGGTGCAAAACTGCCAACAGGAGTGGGAGTACCCTTCCCAGGATTGTGCATTAAGCAAACCATACAGTACTTTGCCAGGTGACCTGCAACTTTGGGAATGTTGTAATGGTGACCTCAGGGAGAACATATGAATCCGGTAGTATCCATCTCTGCTTTCTGGATTTGTCCGTCCAACACCAATCATCATTCAAATTAGCCGGGCTCTCTTGCCATGTTGCTAACTCTTCAATTGTTGCCTCACTCTGGATTTCTTTTATGTTCTCTAGAGTATCCTCAAACATCCCGTTTTAGGCACCCATCTAGCTGGACCTGCCACAAACATCCTCTTCATTTTAGTCCGAGCTGTCTCCTTTGCTGCCTGATCTGCAAATGCATTCCCCCTCCCAACATCATCAGTTATTGCCTTATGAACACTGGACTTCACTATTGCTAGTCTCTTAGGGAGTGTCAAGGCTGACAAAAGTCTGTGTATTAGTGGGCCGTTCTGTAACCTCATACCATGGGACGCTAGGAACCCCCTCTGCCAAAAACCGCCCAAAATTATGGGCCACGCCGAACACGTACTGGCTGTCAGTACATTTATTGACAGCCAGCCCCTCACTCAACTCACAGGCATGAAGATGGGCCACTAACTCTGCAGCGTGCGCTGATTGGCAGGGAACTCCTGATGTCTCAACTACAGTGCGTAGGGTGGTGATAGCATAGGCTGCTGTTGTCATGCCATCTGGTAATTTAAAACAAGAGCCATCATCATATAGCTCCCCTTGGGGTTCAGATAGGGGTACATAAGCGAGGTCTACCCGTTCCTCCGTCTCTTCCTCCGTACCGTAGATGCAATCATGCACATCAGTCTCCTCACTCTCAGAAGGGAGGGGTAGTAACATGGCTGGGTTTAGAGTGGCACATCTTTTGATGGTAATGTTTCGTGCAAACAAGGTCAGCTCGTAGCCAGTCAGACGTGCACTGGTAAGGTGCTGTGTCTTCGTTCTGTTCAAAAGTGTGTCCACAGCATGCGGGACCATGACTGTGTGATCAGTATCAAGGACGAGCCCTGATGATTGCTGGATAGAAACTGCCACTGCCGCGACCGCTCTCAGAGAGCTTGGGAGGGCTCTGGTGATGTTGTCAAGCAGAGCAGAGAAGTAGGCACATGGCCTTTGCTTACCTCCAAAGGCCTGTGTTAAGACAGAAGCGCAGCCAGCCGTTTCGTGTACATACAACACGAACGGCTTCTGGTAGTATGGGGTGCCAAGCACAGGTGCGGAGCAGAGCGCTATCTTTAGTTGCTCAAAGGCACGCTGACAATCATGCGTCCAGGGCAGGGGTTTGTGCACATCTTTAGTGGTTAGGCGCAGTAAAGGCTTTGTTAGTAAAGCAAAGTTGGGGATCCAGTGACAGCAATACGAGGTGATGCCTATAAAGGTTCGCACATGTCGTTGTTTCTTAGGGATAGGCATCTTAGTTAAAGCGCTCAGGTGTTAGTCTCCTTCCTTCCTTCGACAGTAGGTGACCTAAGTAGGTGACCTCCTGTCGACAATATTGAAATTTGGAGAGGGACACTTTATGTCCATGATGGGCTAAATGTAGTAATAATTTAACTGTTGTATACTGGCAACCCTTTTTAGTATCCGAGGCTATCAAAAGGTCATCCACATACTGCAATAGGACATTACCTGAGGGAAGGACAAGGGAGTCCAAATTGACCTTTTAAAGCTTGACTATAGATACTGGGACTTTCAGTATAGCCCTGAGGAGCTCGACAGAATCTAAAAGTTCTACCAGTCAGGGAGAACCCAAACAGATACATACTGTCTGGGTGTATAGGAATGCTAAAGAATGCATTCTTCAAATCAGTGACTAAGAAGTATGTGGCAGAGGGAGGAATCATGGTCAGGAGGGCAGTGATGTCGGGGACAACAGGGAACTGGGGAATCACTATTTTGTTCACCTCCCGCAGATCAATCACAAAACGGTAGACATCGAGCTGATCATCTGGGGAACCCGAGGGTGCTCTTTTAAAGATAGGAAGAATAGAGCTATTGCACACATTAGAATTCATCTCCTCAACAATGCCAGATGGAATCAAATCCTGTATAATCTGCAGCAGCGCCCGTTCTCCTGCCTTTGGTATCTTATACTGGGGAAGACGAGGCAGGACATCATTGTCCTTAACTATGATGGAAACCGGAGGGATCTGCAACAGCCCTACGTCTGTGTCACCTGTAGCCCATAATGTCATCGGCACCGCCATAAATTCAGCGGGAAGAGGCTCATCTTTTGACAAACACTGCTTAGAATTCACTACATTGGGTCCTATGGTCATATAGACACCATCCGGAGAGCACGAAATAGTCGCATGTAACTTCTTCAACAGGTCCAAACCCATTACATTTCCTCCACAATTAGATGTCAATAAGAAGAGCGAGTCTACAGTAACAGGACCAACGGTCAAGGCCAGTGGCTCGGAGATGGGGCTCACAACTGGTATGCCTGAGAAGCCTACCGAAACATTATTTTGGCCAGACAGGGTTGCCCCGGGGACCAGTGAACGAGAAACAGAGCTATTTATTGCACCTGTGTCCACCAAGAATTTCTTCGCTGAGCCCTGCAGATCAGCTGTGACATAGGGTCATCGCTGGTCCACAGGGATCTGGACTAATCCCCCACCCTGCCTCGCAGCCGTAGTTAAGTCCCGTCACTTCGTCCAAGTCATAATCATCATGGTAATACTGTCGCCCCCTCGGATCATCAAAGTAGTTCTGCTCAGACTGACCTGGCTGTTCCTCACCTCTCTGGCTCCCACCATATCCAACTGCTCCCCTTCCTCTCCCTCGTGATCCCCGTCCTCTCGGAGCCTCAACCCTTTGCAACAGCGTCGGACACTCACTTCGCCAATGCCACTCCGCTTTCCAATACGCACATTGATTTGGCCCCACGGGCGTAGTATTCCTGCTGGTGTGGGGCAACTGCCGGGCCGGACCAATTCCCCGCCCTCTACTGCTGCCCCGGGACACCTGCTGCATCAACACCTTTGTCTTCAAGCCCTTATTTTCCTTCTCTACTTTCTCCTTCTCTTTGTTCTCTCTGTGCTCATAATACTGTGCCATACTTTTTTTAATTCTTTTTATTGATAACAGAGGAGACAACAGCACTGTTGGAAAATGGAATAAAACATTGCACTTCATCAAAACACATATTATGAATCAATAATGTTACATTTGAAGACAGTTTCCCTGCTTGAACTTAGGAAGATAGGTCCTCGGCCTCGATAGGCACCAAAGGTGCTTCACAGATATCTCCTCTATACTTATTCAAGGCGCCCCAAACTGAGGACCACTTTTTTGGACATCCCCGTGCAATGTAGACCGTCTTCTCATTAAACATGCACCAGTCCAAGTTTTGTGTCCATTGTGTCAGTGTGGGTGGTGTGTCTGAACCCCAGTGTTGCGCGATGTCCCTTTTTGCCGCTGTAAGACCCAAAGTAACCCACATTCTCTCAGGGGTGGTTAAATCAGTAGGCTAAATGAGAAGGCAACGTTTCGCCTCAGGGTGTATGTGTTTGCTCAGGACCGCCCGGAAGGTTCGATGTATCTCTTGCCAGAACCTCTGAACACGGTCACATTCCCAAAGGATGTGAAGAAAGGTACCCACTTGTCCACACCCTCTACGGCATTCAACGCCGCCCTCCCTCCCCATATGTACTGATTGTGGTCCAGTGATGTGGAGGATCTTGAGTTGGACCAGTCGCAGTCGGGCAGATATACCCACCTCCCGGGGGGACGCTACTACCTCCCTCCATTTGTCTTCCATTTCCAGGCCGTCAGCCACCCAGCTTCTCCGCAGTTGTTCAAGGGGGTCAGGGGTGTGGTGCAGGAGCTTCTTATACGTAAGGGATATTGCCTTTTCGGGGAGGTATCCGTCTAGAAGCCTGTCCTCCAGGGGTAAGGAGTCCGGGAGTGTAGTGCCCTTTGGTATAGCCGCACAGAGGGCATGGCGGATCTGCAAGTATCGGAAAAATTCCGAGTTCGACATTTC
This sequence comes from Triturus cristatus, assembly GCF_964204655.1. Taxonomy (NCBI): domain Eukaryota; kingdom Metazoa; phylum Chordata; class Amphibia; order Caudata; family Salamandridae; genus Triturus; species Triturus cristatus. The sequence goes on from NC_140586.1 coordinate 499,280,341, forward strand.
GCATCGCTGCTGTAACGTTGAAAACTCTATCACATCCCCCGGGCCCACAGATCACCTATTTGTGATATGCCAATTAGATCCCATCTGTCAAAACCCTTGGAAGTCCTCAGTTGTCCTAGCTGCTCCAAGTCCCAAAGTGGGGTGGCAAGTGTTAATCTACTATTCCAACCCATACTTTTTTGGACGTCATGCCAAATCCTTACAACATGCTTTGTAGGGCCGGTAAGTGGTAGTTTCTTCTGGGGGGAGTACAACGCAGCACTAAAGGTTCCGCCCGGAAGGACCATTTATCCATTGGATATCCGGGATCATAGGGACCGCGATAGGTAGTGTGGTTAATGGCTGCTAGTTGTGCAGCCCAGTAATACTTTTTAATATCTGGGAGGCTTATGCCTCCGTCGTACCAATTGAGGACCAGTTTTGTATATGCTATCCGGGGTCTTCCATTCCAGATCAGCTCCCTTTGAAGACTCTCAATTTCTCTAAAGTAACTGGCTGGCACCGGGTTGGGGGTATTTTGTAGTGCATACAAAAAACGGGGTAGGGACATCATTTTTAATAAGGCTGCCCGTCCCAGGAGCGAAAGAGGCAGCATCTTCCATGTGGTGGTGTCACGCCGCAGTCTCTGTAGGAGTGGGCGCAGATTTCTGTCAAAGTGCAATTTAGGATCAGGAGCAATAAAAATCCCCAAATAGCTAAACCCATCTTGCGCGATTTGTATGGGGCAATCAGCAAAGAGACGAGGGTGGACACCCTAGAGTCCATATATTATGGATTTCTCCCAATTGATCGAGAAGCCGGAGTGTCGCCCAAACACCGCAAAGATGTCTAGGATACTCCTGAGTGATTTACGGGTGGGGAAGCTAAAAAAAGGAGAATGTCATCTGCACATAGCGAGATGCAATCCTCCCAGTCCGGAGACCATTTCAGCCCTCGAATAACGGGATCCTGTCGGATCCATGCCACCAGGGGCTTCACAAATAAAGCAAATAATAATGGCGACATAGGACACCACTGGCGGGTACCCCGACTGAGTTCAAATGCTGCAGAGCAGTTGTTATTTATTACTACCTGTGCCTGTGGTGCCGAATATAGTAGCCTAACGAGGACATGAAAATAGGACCAAAGCCCAGCTTTACGAGCACTGCCATGAGATATGGCCACTCTACAGTGTCGAAGGCCATCGAGGCGTCTAAGGATAATATGATGCCGTCCTCCTGTATCGTGTCAACCCTTCCCAATACACCATGCACTCGCCGCAGGTTAAGGGCCGTGTTCCGCTGGGGCATAAAGCCCGACTGATTGGCGTGCACTAACCCAGGTATGACCTTGATTAACCTAGTTGCCAAAAGTTTGGCAAGGATTTTGGGTCCCGCGTTAAGAAGGGGGATGGGTCTATATGCAGAGCACAGGTCCTTCGGTTTGCCGTCTTTATGAATAACTACCAATGAGGCCATTCGTTGGTCCAACGGGAGGGTGCCTATGCTTCTACTATCATCGTACATAGCCTTCAGATGTGGGGAGAGCAAGTCTGGACACAATTTGTATAATTCAATGGGGAGTCCTTTGGGTCCCATAGCTTTCCCTGGTTTAAGACTACGAATGGCCTGCGCTATCTCCTCAGTCGTTCTGTCGCTATCTAATTATGATTTGTCATCGGGGAGAGCGCGGGCATTCTGATATCTCGCAGGAGGGCTTTAGAATCCTCCTCCCCCAGAGGTGACGTGGATGTGTAAATTGTATGAAAGTGTTCTGCAAAAGCTTCCGCTATGGCCATGGGGTCACTAATTACGTCGCCACCGTCTTTCTGCATTTCGGGGACCAGCCTGCTGGCTCTTTCCTTCTTGTCAAGCCAGGCGATCAGTTTGCCAGCCTTGTCGCCCCACTCGTATATCCTACCATCCCTGTGTGCACCCCATTCATTGGCTTTATCTGTTGCTATGTGCTTATATTCTTCCCTCTTGAGGCGTAGGAGGTGTAGCGCCTCTGGAGACGGATCCCTGTCTGAGAGCCCCTCTAGGTCTAAGATGTCAGTCTCTATTTTCTCCAAGGTACCCTAGCTCTTCAGAGCGTCTATGGACTCGCGCATTTAAGTGCTGTGGTGAAGGTGCGCAGTGCTTGCTTTTAAATTACCCGTTTTGTATCTTTGTTACAAGTTAGTTTGTATTCCCCTGTTTTTAAAATTGGGCATTCTCCCTCTTACCTGCATTATAATTTGTCTTTTCACCGCTGCTTTAGCGGGTCCGGTCCTGGTGGGTTACGATACTGGGGGGAATCGGCCGCCATCTTGGAGTGGTGGTGGTGACGTTTTGGGGCGCCATTTTGAGCGGTCTAGTGGTGTTGTCCACACGCGGACACTCTATTTAAGGCGGTTCCTCAAGGGGGTAAGCCTGGAAAAGGTACCCTAGCTCTTCAGAGCGTCTATGGACTCGCGCATTTAAGTGCTGTGGTGAAGGTGCGCAGTGCTTGCTTTTAAATTACCCGTTTTGTATCTTTGTTACTAGTTAGTTTGTATTCCCCTGTTTTTAAAATTGGGCATTCTCCCTCTTACCTGCATTATAATTTGTCTTTTCACCGCTGCTTTAGCGGGTCCGGTCCTGGTGGGTTACGATACTGGGGGGAATCGGCCGCCATCTTGGAGTGGTGGTGGTGACGTTTTGGGGCGCCATTTTGAGCGGTCTATTGGTGTTGTCCACACGCGGACACTCTATTTAAACCAGTCCTCAAGCGCGCAGCAGTAACGCGCAGCGGGCGTGCCTTTTTCGCGCCTGAGTCGTGCCAGAGTCCTGCCCGTCTGCGCCCGTCAGCGCTAAGGAGGCGCGAGGCGTGGAGATATGCTGCTCGTAGGTGTTCCCTATCTATTGAGGTGATGTCTGCGGTGAGGGGATATTCCAGGGATGAGTTGTTGTATTTCGGACAGGCGGTTCCACGCTGTGCGTATGAGCCTGTTAGCCCCCTTTGTGGTCAGTATAAGTGTGCCTGTGGCAATTGGTCGCTTAATGCCCCCTCTTTAATTTCTGCTTTGACGGAGTCATCTCCGTGTAAGCCCTCTTGTAGTAGACCATCTGCCTCTCGAGATATTACTATCTGGAATCTCAACATTAGGTCCCTTTCGAAGCACCATTCAGAACTATTTGATCTTTTACGGGAGGAGACACCTGACGTGTTCTTCATGATGGAAACTTGGCTTCAGGAAGTAGACACAGCAGTTGTGAATCTTGCTCTCCCCTCAGATTATTCTATCTTTACTCACAATCGGGCATCGAGGGGTGGTGGCATTGCTATGGTTGTCAAGTCTTGCTACCCTTGTGATTGAAGGGTAGTGAATCTGGTAGGATGCGAGAGTGCGTTCTTCAAGATCTCTATTAGTCATCATTTTGCTTTATCTGGCCTTCTTATTTATCGTGCTCCTGGATGCGACACTGCTTTTCGAAAGGCTCTCCCGGAATGTGTCAGCTCGCTGGCATTGGGCTGCGCTAACTTCAGCATCCTTGGAGACCTTAATCTTCATTTTGATTGCCCTCATATCTCTGCCATTAGCAGCACTTTGGCAGATTTGGAGGCTTTTCACCTCACTCAGTTGGTTACCTCCCCCACTCATGCGGGGGGTCACATACTTGACCCTTTGTATACAAATTTGACAGGGGCCAAGGTGGCTATGCCTAGCCCTATTGCCTGGTCTGACCACTTTTTAGTTAAAATCTCTCTTCTGATCAATGAACATCCATTTAAGCCCCTGGATAGAGTAGTGTACAAACGCCATTGGAATAAACTCAAACTGGAGGATTTTTACCATCTGCTGGAAGTGAACCCGTCAGGTCCTTATCTCAATGTTGATTCTGGGTATGACCTTTTCTGTGATTGGGTTTCTCGGGCCTTGGATGTATTGATCCCTGCGGCCTGGACGAAATGTCGTCCCAGAGAACCCAGCCCATGGTACGACAGTTCCCTGGTGCTGTTAAAAAAAGCCTGCAAACAGGCAGAAAGGGACTGGCGGAAATCCTATGAGGCTGGGAAAAAATCTCTGTATCTTTCTAAAGTCAAAAAATATCATAGAGCCGTGTGTAGAGCCCGTGCTGCCTATTATTCACAGGAATTCAGAACAAGTCTTAATCCGTCCAAGCTAATTTTTAAGGTCCTAAAGGATCTGATGGTCAAAAGAGCTCCTGCGGCGGAAATTTGTTCTGTGGCCCACTGTGAAGACCTGGCCTCTTTTTTCCTTGAAAAGGTTCAAGTTATCTACCGTGCCTTTTCCATCACTGAGCCGGTAGTTGAGCCCACCAGCCCTACACCAACTATAGGTGAGGCATTAGCATCATTCCCTAGTTTATCGATGGAGATATTTTTAAAACTAGCCCATAAGATAAAATCTGGCTCGCCAGCGGATCCCATGAGGCCAGCTCAGTTTAGAGACTCTGCTACTATCTGCCTCCCTCCATTGTGTCATCTTATAAATCTTTCTCTTGCCACAGGTGCTGTTCCATTTAAATGGAAACAGGCTGTTGTAACACCCATCTTGAAAAAGCCCACAATGGACCCCCTAAAACTCGAGAGCTATCGCCCGATTTCTCTCCTCCCTTGGGCCGACAAAGTTGGTGAGTCTCACGTGAACGAGGTGTTGACCGAACATCTTGTAAGGGCAAGTATTCTGGATCCCTCCCAGAATGGCTTCCGTGCTGGTCACAGCACTGAGACTGCCTTGCTCTTTATGACGGAACATCTCCGCTCTGTGCTTGACTCTGGTCAGACTGCTGCACTGATATTACTTGATCTCAGTGCCGCGTTTGATACGGTCTCGCATAGGATTTTACTCCAACGTCTCAGGGAGGCGGGTGTAATGGGCATTGCTCTCGACTGGTTCCGCTCTTTTCTTACTGATCGGACCTTTAAGGTTGCTACTCCGCCTTTTGAGTCCAAATTCTATTCGCTGGAGATGGGTGTGCCTCAGGGCTCGTCGTTGAGTCCCACAATATTCAACCTCTATGTGAGACCGCTGGCGGCTGTCGTCAAGCATTGGGGCTTGACTATGGTCTCCTATGCTGACGACACGCAGCTGGCGGTTGCCCTGAGTGGGGACTCTGACCTTGACGCCCCCAGATTCCGGGATGGTCTCTTGACGGTGGCTAGCTGGATGAATGCCAATTGCCTTCAATTAAATGCAAAAAAAAACGAGTTCATGATTGTGGGTAAGCGGACGGATCTTTGGGGTGAATAGGTGGTGGCCTCCGGAACTGGGTGTAACTCCTGTTCCAGTTTCAGAGGTAAAGAACCTGGGGGTGTGGTTAGATTCTGTCTTGAGTTTCAGTGTCCACACAAAAAAAGGGGCGGCTACCTGTTTTGGCATTTTGCGAGGGCTGCGACTCATCTTGAGGTTCTTTGATGCTTCTATCAGACAGCTGGTCATACAGGCATCCATACTATCGCGGCTTGATTACGCCAGTTCGCTCCTGCTGGGGGCCAACCAGGCTGAAATTGCCCGGATGCAACGTGTCCAGAATGCCGCAGCAAGAGCCCTGGTAGGCTTGCCGAGGTTCTGTTCTGCGGAAAGTACCATCCGTGCTTTGCACTGGCTGCCTATGGCACAGAGAATCCATTTTAAGACCTTGTGTCTTTCTTTCAAGATCCTCAAACGGGCCTCTCCCCAGATTCTTGCCAATCTTTTGGTGCCCTACGTGCCCTCGCGTTCTCTTAGATCTCTAGGTCAAAACCTGGTGGTGGTCCCACGGTTTAGGCTATGCAGGGCCGGAGGCCGGTCCTTCCGGGTTTTGGCTGCAAAGTTGTGGAACTCTCTTCCACCCCACATGCGTGAAATGGACGAGCTTCTGAAGTTTAGGAGGGCCATCAAAACGCATTTGTTTCCTCCCTCACTTTAGTATTTTGATCTGCGTGCTTCTGCCTCTGTATAGCTTTGTTGTGTTGGGACCTTTCTTTAAGCGCCGGGACGCCCCTTGGCTGGGGCAGCTGTGCGCTATAAAAGTGCTTTTAACATTTTTTTTAACAATTCTTTGTGTTTTTCTTTCCTAGTCCCCACGATGAGAGAAATGGCACTACCCCATATAACTGTTTGAAGGCCTCCCATAATATTTGTGGGGAGTCAACCGAGACCTGGTTTTCTTGAAAATACAGTTCTTTCTTGACCTGTGGGTTTCGGAGATACCATAGGTTAATAGGTGCGACCCCGGTCCTCTGCGTTTCTCCCAGTCCCATTTGCACCCAAAGGGGGGAATGGTCCGAGATGCCCCTGGCTAGGTGTTTAACCTCATGGATATAAGCCGCTTGTGAGGCAGGGGTTAGCACTTAATCAATACGAGAGAAGCTCTTGTGAGCCCCTGAGAAAAAGTGTGTTGTATACTGGTGGTGTGGAAAGCCCTCCACGTGTCCGTGAGCCCTAAGGAGTCTAAAAAATCCGGCAACCAGCGATTAGAGGAACTTAAGTTCCTAGGGGGTCGTCGGTCCAAGGAGCCCAAAACTACCGCATTAAGTCCCCTCTCACCAGGAGAAGACCATCAGGGAGTCCCATGAGCAGCTGTCACGAATAGGTCAGAGTGCCAGTAGTAAAATACCCCAAACCACTAACCTGAGCCGGCCAGCAGGAACGATGTGTGCGTTGCCTATCCCCCTTCTTCCCCCTTCCGCTAACGCTCACCATGGAAGAAAGCCTGAGTAGTGCGAGGGAGCAGTCGGGGGACAAAAGGGGGGGAAAAATAGAATGGTGTGGAGGTACGTGTGAACTTCTTGGGGGTTGTCGGTCAGGGACTTGCTCAAAGAGGTCTCCTGGGCTGGGCACTATGAACAAGAAAACAGAAGGCTAGTAACAAGGCACTATACATACATGTAATCCTAAACACACTAACCCCACTACATTGTACTCACTGTCGTCTGAGCTTTAGTTCCCACAGTATGTAGGCGGAGGTACCCAGCAGCTGCTCCTAGTCAGTATCCTCTTTATGTTTCAGGCCCCAAGGAACCTATACCGGACGACAACAACAGTACGGGTAGAAATTAAACAAGGAATGCTACTGCATCTTCTTAGTAGTGAGAGTGGTAGGAGAGAGGTCAAGGGAGGGCACTCCGGCCCCCTACAATCCTGCGTCTTGCCCCTCTCTGCGCTGCTAGGTTCACCGCTCCGTTTGGGGGTGATGCTTCCCAAATGCTCTCTTCCGCTGTTCCTTCACAGCGGTAGCACCCAATGTCATGAGGAGCTACAGCGCTCCCCCAGTGCGATCGACCGCTGTTCCCTCACAGCGGGAGCACCCAAGGACTCGAGAAGCTAATGGACTTCCGTCTCGCTAAAGCGCGGGTTACCTGTAGGTGTAGTGAAGACACGGGTGCCTGCCGGTGTCCAAGTGTTTCTTTTCGTCGGCGGCAGTCTCAGGGGAAAAGGAGTTCCGGTTTCTCTGCTTCCCTCGCACACTCGGCGCCCTCAGCTGATGATCCTCGCAGTCAAACCCAGAACTGGGCTCAAAATTGTCAAGCGCCTCCTCTAGGAGGAGGCGGTCTTTTATGGAGTCTGTTGATTCGGACATGGACGCCACGCGTCCTTCCGGCACACCCCAGGGCATTCTGGGTAATGTAGTTTTCGGTCCTTTTCCAGGTGACCGCGACAGAACCGCCTCTCGAGGACTGCCGTCCCGGCGGTCGTTCCGGCTTCCCAGGATGTGCCATATGGAATAGGTCCAATACGTCAGGGCAGTGGAGATTGTGTGCAGGTTCCCATGAATTGTCCTCCACCCCAAAGCCTTTCCAATCCACTAAATATTGGACCCGTCGTCTTACTATTCGAGAATCCAGTAATTCCTGTACTTCATACTCTTCTTGGCCGTCTACCTCTAAGGGACGAGGCCTCTCTGGGAGCCTCTTGCTGACAGGGCATGGTTGTAGCAATGACACATGGAATACAGGATGTACGCGCCAAGCAACGGGTAGGGATAGTTTCATGGCCACAGGGATCACAATTCTTTCTATGCTATAGGGTCCAATGTATCTGGCTTTTAGCTTATCTACCCCTTTAAGCTGGAGATTACGCGTAGATAACCATACTTTGTCTCCCACTTTATAGTTGGGTTCCTCCTCCCTCCTTCTGTCTGCGCACTTTTTGTGAGCTGCCTGGGCAGAAGCCAAACTATGTTTGGCATCGATCAACACTGCTCGGAGATGAGCATGATGTTCCTGGATGCTGGGAAGCTTGGATTGCACGGGCCAGTCAAAAGGGAGCATGTTGGGATGATATCAATAGAGGCAAAAAAACGATGAACAACCCAACGTGGAATGTTCAGCGTTATTATACGCGAATTCCGCCATCCATAGTAGGGGAAACCAATGTATGGCATTTTCCAACGTGAAACAACGCAAATATTGCTCAAGTGTCTGATTTAAGCGTTCAGTTTTTCCGTCTGTTTGCGGATGGAAGCTCGTAGATGTTCGTGCTTCGATAGAGAGTGACTGACAGAGAGCCTTCCAGAAACGGGAAGTGAATTGTGATTCCCTATCAGTGATTATTATACTAGGGATTCCATGTGCTTTTACGATGTGTTGAAGAAAAACGAGAGCTAGTTCTGCGGAGGAGGGGAGCTTTTTCAAAGGGATGAAGTGCCCCATTTCTGTCAAATGATCAACCAGTACCAATACTACGGTATATCCTTCGCATGGGGGCATTTCGACGATGAAATCCATAGAGATAGTGTGCCATGGTCGAAGGGGGAATAGGGATGGTGCGTAGTAACCCAGCGGGTTTTTTATGTAGCGCCTTACTTTGAGCGCATACCGAACAGGTCATCACATATTCATGGGTGTCTTTTCTCAATGTAGGCCACCAATAGGATCGTTCAAGACACAAGATGGTTTTGTAAAGACCTAAATGACCCCCCCAGAGGTGAATCGTGTGTCCAGGTCAGTACCCTTTGTTGTAGAAGAGGGTCTGGAATATGCAAGGCGTGGGAGTGATACAGAAGACAGTCCTTTTCATTTCTACTTTCGGGGTGTTCCAGTAGCCATGCCTGTGCATCTACTTCTGCCACCGCTACCCTCAGGTCTTCCAAGAAATCCTGTGGGGCGATCTGTGCGATTGTCTTGACGGATATTGGCTTGTCTGGGAGGATAAAAGGAGGTTCCATCTCTTCCATCCTCGCGTTGCATTCTGGCTCATCAACCCTTGATAATGCATCTGCCTTCCCATGCTGAGTTCCGGGGCGGTATTTGATAATGAAATCATAATCAGAAAAAAAGAATGTCCATCTCAGTTGTCTGGGAGTCAGGGCTTTTGCAGTCTTAAGAAATAAGAGATTACGATGGTCAGTGTAAATCTCGACCGTGTGGCGGGCGCCCAGAAGGTAATGTCTCCATTCCTAACAGGCTCTTTTAATCGCCAGTAACTCCTTGTCAGTGACGGTATAATTATTCTCACAAGGGGAGAGTTTTCTGGAATAATAGGCCACGGGATGGAGCTGTCCTGTTTCAGGATGTCGTTGGGATATTACTCCTCCTATGGCGTACTGTGATGCATCTGTCTCGACAACAAACGGGAGTTGAGTATCCAGGTGCCGTAAAATAGGAGCTTGTGTAAACCTGTCTTTCAGAGCCTGGAATGCTTGATTAGCTTCCGTTCCCCACTGAAAGGGGCTGTTTTTTCTCAGTAAACTTGATATGGGTTTTATGATCCTCGAGAAGTCTTTGATGAATCGTCGATAATAATTAGCGAATCCTAGGAATCTCTGCACAGCCTTGACGTTGTGGGGGGCCTTCCACTCCCGTGATAGCTTGTACCTTGCCATGATCCATCTGAAAACCCCGGGAGTTGATGATGTACCCTAGAAAGGCAACCTCCTCTGCGTGAAACAAACATTTCTCAATTTTTGCGAACAAGGAATGTTATTGTAGTCTGTCCAACACCGCCTTAACGTGCAGCACATGGTCTTCAGGAGTGGTGGAATATACCAAAATATCATCGATGTACACCACACAAAACGTTTCCAGGAAGCCTCGGAGTACTTCATCCATAAAATATTGAAAGGCTGCCGGGGCGTTACACAGCCCAAATGGCATCACCAGGTATTCATATAGACCAAACTTGGTCCTAAAGGCTGTTTTCCATTCATCCCCGCTTTTTACGCGTACCAGGTGATAGGCACCTCTTAAGTCAAGTTTAGTAAACCATCGTGCTCCCTTGAGTTGGTCTAACAGCACGGGGATCAACGGCAGTGGGTATCGGTTCAATACCGAATTTCATGAGAAGAGGTGGTGTATGATAGAGGACCAGTCCAGAGGACAGTGCAGTGCCGTCTACCGCCTTGACTTCCTCTGGGTGTTTCTTCTTTTCTTGTGGGACCCCTATGGTGTTGGGATACTTTAGGTCCATGTAATTCCCGGTCGCACCAGAATCCAACATTGCAGGCATGTCCAAGGGGGTATCAGGGTAAATCGAAAGGGTAATCCCTACGTTGAGATGCGCTACAGCAGGTTGGATGGTGTTCGCTACGGCGGGGGAGATCGCTGCTTGTTTCCCACCCGGTCCAGGGATCTCATCCAGACTCAGGTTTAATAGTTTTCCGACGTCTCTTCCTGATGCACAGAGGAAACTTGCATCCTTAGGTTGCCAGTTTTCTCAGGGAGTCTTGTTCTTGTTCGGCATTCCTGTATGAAATGCCCGCTCTTACCGCAGTAGAGGAAAAGTTTCATTTTTCGTCTTCTTTCACGTTCTTCGTTAGTTAAGGGTCCCTTCATCCCTCCAATCTGCATAGGTTCGGAGGTGTCATTAGTTTTAGGAGAGTCATCTGGGGGTAGCTTAGGTCGGGCGTAAGTAAAGCGGTTTTCTCCTCTGGTTCTATCTCCCTTCCGTTCCTGGAGACGATGTTCCAATTGGACCGTGAGAGTAATACATTCCTCACAGGTTGGAGGGAGTTGCACCACCTGGAAAAGAACGTCTTTTAACTCCCCTCTCAACCCTTGAGGAAGGTGCGCTTTTCCTGTGGCCAATCCGTCTCAACCACCAAGCGATTGAAAGAGGTGATGTAAGTAAGGAGATCCTGTGATCCCTGCTTCAGAGTCATTAATTCCCTGTCCAGAGTTAGCATATGTGACTTTCGATCGAACAGCTTCCTCATCTCTATGCAGAAGTCCGAAAATTGATGTAACACTGGGTCATTCCTTTCCATTAGGGGGATGGTCCAACTGGCTGCGTTCCCTCCCATGTAGGACATTGTGAACAGTGTTTTAGCGGCTTCATCCTGGAAAACCCCAGGTTTACAGAGAAAATTCAATCTACATTGATTGAGGAATGTCTCAAACTTCTTCGGATCCCCGTAGAACCTTTCAGGGTGTGCCAGTGGTATACCTGTGTTCTGCAACACATGTACCGTGGGGACGGTTTCAGTGACGGGCATAATGCTCTGAGGGGGAAGGGCTCCATTCCCTTTTCACTGGCCGGGTTTTGGCGTAATACCAGGAGGAGGGAGCGTCCATTCCTTGATGTAAGCCCCCGCCCCCCTTGATTCAGTTCTGCCTTGTCGGGATAAACCTGCTACTTCTCTACGTAGGGTACCTAGTTCGCTTTTGAGATCTCGGTTTTCAGAGCGGGAGGCCTGCACCTCCGCCTGAAGAGCTGCAAAGCTCTCCAGAAGGGAAGTGAGGATAACGTTAGTATCCATCGTTCGGGCTGGGATGCAATCTTGGGCTTGACAATCTGTCACGAATGGGTCAGAGTGTCAGCAGTAAAATACCCCAAACCACTAACCTGAGCCGGCCAGCAGGAACGATGTGTGCGTTGCCTATCCCCCTTCTTCCCCCTTCCGCTAACGCTCACCACGGAAGAAAGCCTGAGTAGTGCGAGGGAGCAGTCGGGGGACAAAAGGGGGGGAAAAATAGAATGGTGTGGAGGTACAGGTGAACTTCTTGGGGGTTGCCGGTCAGGGACTTGCTCAAAGAGGTCTCCTGGGCTGGGCACTATGAACAAGAAAACAGAAGGCTAGTAACAAGGCACTATACATACATGTAATCCTAAACACACTAACCCCACTACATTGTACTCACTGTCGTCTGAGCTTTAGTTCCCACAGTATGTAGGCGGAGGTACCCAGCAGCTGCTCCTAGTCAGTATCCTCTTTATGTTTCAGGCCCCAAGGAACCTCTACCGGATGACAACAACAGTACGGGTAGAAATTAAACAAGGAATGCTACTGCATCTTCTTAGTAGTGAGAGTGGTAGGAGAGAGGACAAGGGAGGGCACTCCGGCCCCCTACAATCCTGCGTCTTGCCCCTCTCGGCGCTGCTAGGTTCACCGCTCCGTTTGGGGGTGATGCTTCCCAAATGCTCTCTTCCGCTGTTCCTTCACAGCGGGAGCACCCAATGTCACGAGGAGCTACTGCGCTCCCCCAGTGCGCTCGACCGCTGTTCCCTCACAGCGGGAGCACCCAAGGACTCGAGAAGCTAATGGACTTCCGTCTTGCTAAAGCGCGGGTTACCTGTAGGTGTAGTGAAGACACGGGTGCCTGCCGGTATCCAAGTGTTTCTTTTCGTCGGCGGCAGTCTCAGGGGAAAAGGTGCTCCAGTTTCTCTGCTTCCCTCGAGGATGGGAATCGGACACACACTCGGCGCCCTCAGCTGATGATCCTCGCAGGCAAACCCGGAAATGGGCTCAAAATTGTCAAGCGCCTCCTCTAGGAGGAGGCGGTCTTTTATGGAGTCTGTTGATTCGGACATGGACGCCACGCGTCCTTCCGGCTCGCCCCAGGGCATTCTGGGTAATGTAGTTTTCGGTCCTTAAAGGTTGTGTGTTGGAGGCCGGGGGGGGGGGGGACGTAGACCAAGACCAGATTGAGAATGTGTCCCTCCCACCTTCCCGTGACTGCTACGTACCTACCCCCGTCATCAGTTCGAGTATGTTGAATAGTGAATGGACATGTGGTTTTCAAAAGGACACCCACCCCCCTGAAGCTGGAGCTAACGCCCGCGTGAGTGACCATCTTGTATCCCCATCGATTGAGGGCTTTGCAGGTGAGACTTTTTTAAGTGTGTCTCCTGTAGGAGCACCACATCTGGGGAGTGACGCCTAAGGTATTGTAGGACCAGTGTGCGCTTTAGCCTATCTTCTAGTCCATTAACATTTTAGCTAAGTAATTTTAGTTGTGCAGGCATGTGTGCGGTAATAACCTGAGTGTATTGAGTACAGGATATCCAACGGCATTGTCTCAACTAACAACCGAACGAACAACAAAATAAACATTCTTTGAGATTCTCCCATCCCCCAACCCTCAATCCCCCCTCCCTGCCACCCTGCATTCTGAGCCCCCAACTGCTCATATAAAACAACTGTGCAGAGCGCCTGTCACCCAACCTGCTAACCCTAAAGAAGGTAACTTATAGGGAGTAATACCTCCCGCAGTCCGCCCAATCCCCGATAAAAGGTCTAAATTGTGTCCTCAGCTGGTCCACCCCAGTGTCCAATTGTTCCATAGTGGGATCACACCCCCGCCAGGGTGTATCGTGTGACAAGACTAGTCTCTGACGTCTCCGCAGTGTCTCTCCTCTCCAAACCGGTGAAAGAGTCAGAAAAGTTTATTACCAGGTCAGCGTGTGTAGTCCCTCATCAGTCATTCCACCCCTTTACCGTACTTGGCGTTGTGGTCTCTCGCATCCCACCAGTTCTCCAGCCAGTCCCCGGCCTCCTCAGAACGATCGAAGAACCAGACCTTCCTGTTGGCTTCTACACGCAGGCGGGCTGGAAAGAGCATCGAATATTTAATGCCCTTATCTCGAAGCTGCTTCTTGACTGTGAGAAAGGAGCGACGAAGCCTCTGAACGTTTTGAGTGAATTCCTGAAAAAAGGAAATTGTGGCATTTTCGTATTTGAGTGGCGAACTTGCTCTAGCACTCTGCAAAATGATATCCCGGTCTCTGAAATTTAGGAGGCGGGCCAGGATTGGTCGCGGACGAGCCCCCGGCTTTGGTTTTCCACCCGGGACTCTGTGGGCCCTCTCGACCACAAATAACCGGGATAGGCCTTTGCAGCACAGGTGGTTGGTGATGAGATCTTCAACGAACAGGTCCGCTGCCTGCCCCTCCGCCCTCTCCGGCACACCAATAATGTGCACATTATTCCTCCTGGACCACCCTTTAAAATCATCTAGTTTGTCCTCTGCCTGCTTCTTGAAGGCCTGAAGATCCCGGAGTTTGTTTTGTAGCTGTGAAACATTGTCCACAAGACTAGACAAGGTGACCTCAAGTTGTTTAACTTTGTAGCTCATCTTGGAGAGGTCTGCTCTGATGAGGGTGACCTCCAATGTTATGGCTCGCACTCCAGCAATGGCATCCATAACATCTTTCAGGGTATGCTCAGGAGGTAGGCTCCCTGACTCTGCGCTTGACTCATCTTTGTGGACTGTTTCAGGAGAGTTCGCTTTTTGATACGTGAAGTGGTCGTGTCTCTGTTGGGAGGTCATCTTGGCACCCTTAGCGTGGGACATCGTGCGAGGCGTTTGACAATGCACACCACGCAGAGCCTCCCCTGCCGGCCACCCCACAATGTCAGGCCAATAGCAGCTGCCAGTGGAAGTCCCTTGTATATATTGCGAGTAGTCAGCCAGCAGAGACCCCCCAACGATGACACGGTCGCCACCGGGGAGGCCCTCCCACCGATAGCTTCGTCAAGGCGGGCGTCACTGGAATGAAGATGGAAGCCCGTTGTTTATGGCGAGTATCTCTGACGGGACAATCACGGCGATAATGGTGGCCGCTGCGCTCTATGGAAGCAAAAAAAGAAGCGGTGATGCACTGCCACAGGGGTAGGTGGGGGAAGATGGTCGGGGAATGGAGAGAGATCCTTTCTCACCCACCGCCCATCGCCTGCTAAGAGATTTTCACCAGTCACAGAGCCGCCTGGTGTACACGTCAGTATTGCTCATCAGCTCAGCCCCGGCAGCCACTCCAGATCCCGATCCGCGTTGTCCCTAGAGCCCCTCTCATGGGGATCCGTGCCGGTGGTATCTAGGAGAGTTTTCGACGATCCTGTGCGCTCGCCGGGTGTATGGATCTCCACCTTCGGGTGTCCGATAATGGCGGCCGCCGTGCCCGTCACGGAGGATAATTGAAGCGACTCCGGTCTGTCCCAAAGGGGGGAGATCCCGCCTCGCCCCGCCTGTGGCCGGCTCAATATCGTCAGTCCCCCGCAGAAGCCGCCGTGCGCGCGCCGCCGTACCTCTATGCAGTGCGGCTCCGGCTTTCACTGCAGGTCCCGGCTTAAGTCGTCACAAAGGCTTCCTGTCTGGCGACCCCAGACGGCGTTGGTGTCGGGGGTGTTAGACAGTTCCGAGTGCCCACTCAGGACAGGGGCTGCAGCGCAGGGGTGTCACTGCGCCGAGGGACGGATATTTCGGTCAGGATGTGGGAGGAAACGGTCGAGGCCACGGGAGCTGATTCACTACGCGGCCATCACCCTCAAGCATGTAGCCACCCCCCCCCCACTGTGCCATACTTAATATTACCGATGGGGAGGAGGTAGTCCAAGTGCTCTCTGAAGCCTGCAACCGAGTCATGATCTCAGGAAGCAGGTTCGTAACAAACCTTTTTAACAAACAATCGGACGCCTCACTCCATCGACAGTCCTGACCGCTAAAATCCAGAAACACCCCTTCAAACCTAGTGAAGAAGTCGGATACACTTTCATCTTTCTTCTGACGACATGCAGTTAACTTATCCCAATCTACTATTCTCAGTGGGATCAAGGAGCGCATATACGTGATAATTCAGCCTGGCAAAGCTAGTATCTCAGCTTTAGGCTTCTTGCCAGGCTTCCTCTCCTTCTCCCATGTCCTAATCTCATCCCAAATGCCACCCATCTCCACTACATGGTCCTGCGTGTGCTCCTGCCGCCGAATATCAACCGCCACCAGCAAACCGAAAAACATTTCAATGTCAGCCAGTGTCATCACCGTTGAGGATGCAGCCTCCGTCAGTTCTTTATAGAAGGCAGTCGGATTCTTCCTAGAGTCGGGCAACTGGGTCTTAAGAGATAAAATCTCACTCCTTTTCCAAGGAGTATAAATCCACTGTTCGTGGAAATGGCCCTCTACTTGTTGTCTGATGACTTGGTCCTGTTCATTTCGAAGCTCTGGTATTTCGAGGTGATAAATGGGATGCACTTTTCTCATCGGGAACTGAGACACTGCAATCGGGCTCTTTTGGATCAACCTGCCTCTGTATCCAATCAACGTGGCAACATTACTAAAAACATCATTAGGAGCCATGCCAGCCGCATACACACTATCCCGAATATCATAAATAATTTGGGGGGGGTAACACCATTAAAACACTGTTCCCATAGTCCGATCAGAGTAGCCGACATATGCTTGAGGGCATGCTGCTGCACAAATGGCTCATAGTCTTTCAACACACTCCACACATCTTCCACACTGTCAATTAGATTCCGGGCCCACTGAGAGGCCTGATCAGCCACCATCTTCTTCTCTGCATCACCCACATCAGACCGAATCAACACTCGCCCCATCCGTTCTTTAGCAGCCTCCCGACCCCCATCATCCAGCATGGGCGAGGAAAAGGAATGAGGGGAGGACACACTTGTAGATGTTGCAGGAACTGGGGACACTAATGTCTGTGTGGTGGGTGTAAACGAGAGGTGTAGGAAAGAGCCAGGGGCAATGGACACAGCAGATCGGCCTACAATTGCTGCAATCTTGGCCGATGGAGCCGAAGAAGAAATGAGGGGTGCTCCATCTGAAAAGGCCGGGTCAGGGGCAGGGGTGCCAGAGGCGGCAGCATGGGGTGTTGTTAGGGCTGCTGTGTATACCCTTTGCAGGCCATAAGTAAGGGGTGGCCGCACATCTAACAGATCCTCCACAAAAGGATCGCCTTCATCACGTGTGACATAAGACTTATCACATTGCAATCTAAACTTTCGGTCCGTGCATTCTATACCCTTCTCTATCTTCTCCCTCTCGTAGGCTATAGCGTTTTACATTACTGTCTGCGTCTTCTCTCTCCGGGCCTCCTTCTCTGCCCTTATCCGTCTTTGCTTAGCTTCCTTTTGCCATATCTTAAGTTTGTCAAACATAGACTGTCTGCTCCTTTTTGCAAACAATTTATACTGCAGGAAGTTCAGCTTCTGTTCATCAAAGGTACCTGTCAAAGGCCACTGGAACTCGGCGTTGTCCCTCGTATATTTGTGCCATAATGTACTAAACACAATAGGGCCATGGCCATTTTTGACATACATGGGGTGCCTTCTGGAGGCGCAGGCTGCCTCTCCTCCAATCGATATGAGAAGGTCAGTGTGCCAACAAGGGATTTATTTTAAAGTGATCAATTATTTATGAATTTCACCGATTTGAATCAATAGGCATGTTAAGATAAAATAACATCAATGTGAAATCAATTTCATAAACTGGACATCATAGATATATAATGATAACAACGCACACGGGGATTTCTTTTGTGATTCAAACACATTAGTTTATGTAATTTCATCCAGAGTAAAAAGAGTACAAAAAAGACATAAATTAAAGCAATATATCATGAAAACAGGGGACGGAATTAAGTCCTCATTTCATCTATATATACACATCTATTCCTGATTGGTTTGAACAGAGATGCAGCTTTTTCTTAAAAATACAATCTGCTGTACATAACGGATAACTTGGAATTAGATGGTAAAGTCGACGTTTCGGTCTTGGGTGGTGTCAATCCGTCAGACCATCTTCAGGACAATGATTGCTTAAAAAAGGGACTCCTAAACAATACAATGCAAATAGTTACATAAATGTAAACATAAGTGCACTAACAAATCTATGTACAAAGTTTAACCCGTGTGCGAGCAATAAAGTTATCAATATCTTATCAAAAGTTATATCAAATGTCTAATATTGAAAATGCTATTATCTTTCAATCATTTCAACCAATTATTTTCTGTGCTAATAGATAATTTGTATCAATGGTAATGCTTACTTAGAGGTCTCAGTAGCGTTCTCACGTAACTTTATTTAAAATCATGTGAGTATTTACACTGCAAATCAAAAAACATGATTCAAAATTTAGTCAAAGAGAGTTGTCATGTTGTGTGAAAGAAATTATCATACCATGTGGAGCTTTGGCATCAGCAACTGCCAGATCATGATAATGCGGGAATCAATCCTGCCGAGATTTAATTTCTGTACAATAGAAATAGATGATGGTGTATTAACTATTCAATCACCTATATGTTATTTCTCTTTTTCTGACTATGTTTATAGATTCCAATCGTAGTAATGGTAGTATGGATCTATTTAAGAGACCCGATTGTTTGCCAGTTTATTCACAATTTGTGTAATACAGTGATTTTCAAAGCTTGAATGAATTTTACACATTATATATACCACCGAGAGAGGTGCTACAGCTTAAGGATAGGGGCCTGACTAGTGTATATCACAGCAGGGCAAAATAATGAACTTTCCTCAGTAAAGTTTTGCTTTGTTCATCGTTGATTTAGAAGAATGTCAATTTGGGTAAATCACTCGAGACTGTACTAAAAATTAACGTTTGCTGACAGAACACGTTATTAGCCGGTCAGTAAGCAATGAGTAAATTAAACATGACTTACATTACTGTCGTTAGTCTTCAGGATGTGAATATGATCCGTCTGGATCAGGATAGACTGATAATACACTGCTTTTAAAGAAAGGCTGTGGTTACAAATCGGCACAGCTGAAAGCTGGAAGGATAGAAAGAGTGACGGCGTTAGGTTGAAGCGGCCATTCATTGCAGTCTTATTTAAACTAAACAACTGCAATTATCTAGGGTGTGTAGGGAAAATTTGTCATCTCACATTTGGCGTGGACAAATTGAGGTTGTATTTCTACAATGGACATTTAATTGCCCGGTTATCCAGTATAACAATAAAAATATTTTAAAGCATATACAATCGCTTAGAGGGTTATCATACGCTGATTGATTGTTGTTTCAAAAGGATCTTTTCTAATTTTATAGGGTCAAAGAGTTATATAAATACACTGTTTGGAGTGTACTGAATCAAGCGAGAATGCGCGTCATAAATTCACCAGTGAACAGTACAGACATTTTAAACAACTTACTTTTCTGGCGTCAGTCTTCAGAGAATCAATGGGGGTCTGCCTGCATCAGAACAGCCTAAAGGTATACTAAGCTGTGAAGTGCTTTTAAAGGCTGACTATGGCAGCAATTCAAAACAGCTGAGAGTCAAGAAAATAGACAGGGTATCTTTATCGAATGACAGCGGCCATCTTGAAGAGGCTTTTATCCACTTGATGGCTATGTTGTCACTGTGGTATATCAGTTATATTACAGCTAACAGAATTTATTGATGAATAGTTATGTATGTGATCTAGAGTAAGGTTATCTGAGGCCGGTCATTAATGTAATCCGGTCCATTCTCGGCTCCACGAGATATATATAGACTTTTACGTTGGATTACAGCCGCCATTTTGAAGTGTCCAACTTCACTCAAAGAGTATATTATTTCCTATTTCTTTTTAGCATTAATTAAAGACGAATTTCTGTGGTTGTGACTGAGTGGAAAACGATTATGAGCCGCTTGAAATAAGCGGGACATTAATCATGCTCCGGGGTAATCCTTTACCTTAGTGCTCACTGTCTGTGTAAACTATATTTACATAGCACAAAAATGTGAAAACATACTGAAAGTCTGTAAAAAATTTTTGATTACATGTTGATATATTTCTCACAGATACAAATCCAGTAAGTCGACCGTGTATCTATAACATTGGATATTACATGAAGTTATTGAACATAAATATGGGTATCCTGCCTATATCCATTCTATTTCTCACGGTGCAGTACATAAGTATAGTTGGATGAAGAAATATAAAGTCTGCATTCTTATCAGCAACACAGAGACGTGCTATTTTTCTCGCATTGTATTAAACAAAAACATAATTGGGTCAGTTGATGTCTAATATACATTTTTCTCAGCATCTCATAGAGATTCTATATCGGTTGACCATCGGATCATTCGTTGTTGTAGTTGGTTAACGATCAGATGTTCAGATCTAGATTTACATGGGCAGGGGCAGCTACTTAGATGGTATTTACATAGATAGGTAGCATGATGAATGCAATACAATTTCAATGAGTCTATGAAATGTGGGATTAAACAGCCTAGTTTGAAACTGAAGAGGGCTGTTAGGGCCTAGATCCACAGCCCTACTCATAGGAAATGCTACTGTCAGTAAAGGTACAGTTCAAATGATGAAAGGACATCAACGGTTAAGACATGCCAGCGAGTGCCACTCAGTGGCAGAGTTCAGGCCTTTTTTAATGTTATCAGTACGGCAGATCCAACGGTTCTCCCTCAATGTCAGTATGTGATCCACGTTTGTCTGTCGAATTGTGGGCTTAACGACTTCGATGACCCACCAGAGCATTTCTTTCTCAGTATGTTTCAGTTGCATATAATGCTCCACTAATGGTGCAGTCTCTACTTTACACCTGATTCTAGATTGGTGTTGCAGAATCCGTTTTTTGACCATTTGTGTGGTTTTGCCTATATACTTGAGATTGCAAGGGCATTGTATGCAATAGACCACATTACTGGTATTGCAATTCGAAAAGGATTTGACCATGTGGTTCTCACCCAGGAACTCAAATGATTTGGTGGTTATTGTGGTGGGGCATGCTGCACACTTGCCACATTTATGGTGCCCTATTAATGGTGTCAATTGGCGCATGTCATCAACCACATTTTGGTCTGTCATTTTATAAGCATGTACAAGTCGGTCTTTGAGATTCGTACCTCTCTTAAATGAAAAGAGTGGTTCCTTGGTGAACTCAGGCAATGCAGAAAGGAGTGACCAGTGTTTCTTTACAATTTTCTTGATTTTATTAGTTGCCGTGCCAAATGTAGTGACACAAACAAGTTCTGGTTCATTATTCTTAGTTTTCACTTCGAGTAAGGCATCTCGATCGTTGTACCATGCTCTCTTTAGAGATTTTTTCAACAATTTGTTTGGATAGCCACGATGATGTAACTTATCTTTGAGTTTTTTTGCTTCCAAAAAATAATCTTCTCTTCTGGAGCAATTTCTCCGAAGCCGGAGAAATTGACCAAACGGTAAGCCATCCTTGAGAGACTGGGGGTGGTGGCTTTCATATTTCAGAAGGGTGTTGCGGGCTGTTGGCTTCGTGAAAAGGGTGGTATAGAGTTTGTTATCTGTGTCTACTTTAATTGAGATATCAAGAAAATTCATCTGTTGGTTGTTGTAATCAATAGTGAATTGTAGATTGGAATTTTGGGAGTTTATCCAGGCATGGAACTCAAGTAGTAGTTCCACATTGCCTCTCCAAATAAAGAACACGTCGTCTATATACCGAAGCCAACATGAAATATTGGTTGTATACGGATTGATGGAATTTTGGACATGTTTTTTCTCAAACTCGGATACCTAGATATTGGCTATATCCGGTGCGTAGACAGCACCCATTGCAACTCCCTTGAGTTGTTGAAAAAAAGTCCTTTCAAAAAGGAAGAAGTTTTCGCATAGGGATATTCTTATGCATTCAACAATGAAATCGGTTGGTACCGCATGTGGTCTGGGTCTATCCTCAAGTAAAACTTCTGCTTGTGGAATGTTAGTATAAAGACTCTCTATGTCCATAGAGACTAGAAGTTGTGTCAGTGGATCAAATGTATAGTTTTCAACCACATTGATGACCGCTGTGGTATCTCTAATATATGTAGGTGTTTCTGTGGCAAAAGGTCGAATGAAAAAATCTGCATATTGAGCCAGTGGTTTTAAGATGGAATTGCACCCTGAGACAATTGGTCTACCGGGAGGTGTCTCAGCATTCTTATGTACCTTGGGTAAGATATATATCACC
Organism: Triturus cristatus; assembly: GCF_964204655.1. Lineage (NCBI taxonomy): Eukaryota > Metazoa > Chordata > Amphibia > Caudata > Salamandridae > Triturus > Triturus cristatus. The sequence continues at coordinate 499,302,194 of NC_140586.1, forward strand.
GGTACTGTGGGGGATTTGTTGATGAGAAAAGATGCTTCTTTGGCGCTTAGCCACCCACCATCGAAACCTTGTTTGCTCAACTCACTGATAGACTTCTCAATACGTGAAGTAGGATTGTGATTTAACTTCTTGTAGTGTGACGATACCGAAAGCTGTTTGTTCATTTCAGCATTATAGGATGTCAAATCCCAGAGTACGATGCCACCGCCTTTATCGGCTGGTTTAATGATGGTTTCTGGAAGAGATTGGAGATTTCTTAAAGCTTGTTGTTCATTGGAAGTGAGGTTGAATCTTGTGTGTGTGGGTTTTTGAAAAAGGTTATCTATCTCTGTGAGGATAGCATTCTCGAAGGTAATGATTTCTTTGGCTATCATTGTGTTAACCGGAAAAAAGGTTGAAGGCTGATGTAACCCTGTGGTATCAGACACATGTGCAATGATTTTATTTGCAAAGAAATTTTTCAGTCTAACCGAGCGGAAGAACTTATATAGTTCCAATTTGGTTTGGAACAAGTCGTTCCTATTGGTCGGCACGAAGGACAACCCTGCAGAAAGCACGGAAATCTCAGCCTCAGAAAGGTTGTGTTTTGATAGATTGAAGATGGGAATAGTCTCATTAGTTTTTACCATTCGTAGTACTGGTTCCGGGTTTGTCGATAGCCCGGTGTGTAGTGGTTGCGCGACCAACCCCTCCTCGCACCTCGTTGTCTCCGAGGTTGGCCGGATCCTCTCCGATCCTGACCTAAAAAAGACTGCCGTGATGTTGAAGGTTGTTGGTCAAAAACTTGGCGATAGTTCTTTTCGGATGTCCGATCACTATCAGTGTCTGAGTTTGTATCTGAGAATGTCACTTTTTTAGGGAGATCTGGTCTTAGATTATGATTTTGTTGTTGGTAAAAATCTTTCTGTAGATAGGGATAGGTTCTTTCTTTGCTGTATCTACGGATATCTTTGTGCAATTTATCTGTTTTTTTGTGGGAGTTAAACTCCTCAAAATCTTTTATTGTCAATGCCACTTTGTCTAACAACGCTTTTGCATTGACTATGCTGGAATCGGCATTGATTTTACTTTCTAGATTTTCAATCTCCTTTGTCAGTTGTTTAATATGTTTGATGGCTGTCTCTATGCTAAGCACCATCCATGTGCGGGAGCATTTGTTGGATGCGAAACTGAACCCAATCTTAAAGTCTTCGTCATCGACAAAGATGATTGGAATATTTCTAATTTGTAGTCCGCCTGGTATGATGTTAGCATTCAGACAGTCAGTTAGAAATTTCGCATGCAGTTCCGTTCGGACCAGCTTCTTTTTCAGTCTCTCTAATTGATTTAAATCAGATTCGTAGGGTAGGGACACTACCGAACCTTTAGCTCCTAGCAAGGAGGGGCCTGCAGCTATCTTTAGGACATATTCATCCGTATAGGACAATGTCTCCACCTCAGACATAAGTATGAGTGAAATTTGATATTTAAGACAGGAGAGATGATGTGACAATGTGGTCTACTTAACTATAGAAACAAATGAAAAGCACAATTTTTAATTCTTTCTAGTAAAATTCGAGGAAAGAAATAAGACTAGATTACAATCTAAAGTTCTGACAAAAACCACTTCAAAGAAGTGACCCAAAGCAGACTGCCGTCTGCGCTGGAACAATGTTAGATAGGGGTCAAACCCAATATACCCTTGAGGGCTTGGGCAAAGAGATATGAGAAGGTCAGTGTGCCAACAAGGGATTTATTTTAAAGTGATCAATTATTTATGAATTTCACCGATTTGAATCAATAGGCATGTTAAGATAAAATAACATCAATGTGAAATCAATTTCATAAACTGGACATCATAGATATATAATGATAACAACGCACACGGGGATTTCTTTTGTGATTCAAACACATTAGTTTATGTAATTTCATCCAGAGTAAAAAGAGTACAAAAAAGACATAAATTAAAGCAATATATCATGAAAACAGGGGACGGAATTAAGTCCTCATTTCATCTATATATACACATCTATTCCTGATTGGTTTGAACAGAGATGCAGCTTTTTCTTAAAAATACAATCTGCTGTACATAACGGATAACTTGGAATTAGATGGTAAAGTCGACGTTTCGGTCTTGGGTGGTGTCAATCCGTCAGACCATCTTCAGGACAATGATTGCTTAAAAAAGGGACTCCTAAACAATACAATGCAAATAGTTACATAAATGTAAACATAAGTGCACTAACAAATCTATGTACAAAGTTTAACCCGTGTGCGAGCAATAAAGTTATCAATATCTTATCAAAAGTTATATCAAATGTCTAATATTGAAAATGCTATTATCTTTCAATCATTTCAACCAATTATTTTCTGTGCTAATAGATAATTTGTATCAATGGTAATGCTTACTTAGAGGTCTCAGTAGCGTTCTCACGTAACTTTATTTAAAATCATGTGAGTATTTACACTGCAAATCAAAAAACATGATTCAAAATTTAGTCAAAGAGAGTTGTCATGTTGTGTGAAAGAAATTATCATACCATGTGGAGCTTTGGCATCAGCAACTGCCAGATCGTGATAATGCGGGAATCAATCCTGCCGAGATTTAATTTCTGTACAATAGAAATAGATGATGGTGTATTAACTATTCAATCACCTATATGTTATTTCTCTTTTTCTGACTATGTTTATAGATTCCAATCGTAGTAATGGTAGTATGGATCTATTTAAGAGACCCGATTGTTTGCCAGTTTATTCACAATTTGTGTAATACAGTGATTTTCAAAGCTTGAATGAATTTTACACATTATATATACCACCGAGAGAGGTGCTACAGCTTAAGGATAGGGGCCTGACTAGTGTATATCACAGCAGGGCAAAATAATGAACTTTCCTCAGTAAAGTTTTGCTTTGTTCATCGTTGATTTAGAAGAATGTCAATTTGGGTAAATCACTCGAGACTGTACTAAAAATTAACGTTTGCTGACAGAACACATACATAAGAATGCTGAGACACCTCCCGGTAGACCAATTGTCTCAGGGTGCAATTCCATCTTAAAACCACTGGCTCAATATGCAGATTTTTTCATTCGACCTTTTGCCACAGAAACACCTACATATATTAGAGATACCACAGCGGTCATCAATGTGGTTGAAAACTATACATTTGATCCACTGACACAACTTCTAGTCTCTATGGACATAGAGAGTCTTTATACTAACATTCCACAAGCAGAAGTTTTGGAGATCATTGAACATTTACTTGAGGATAGACCCAGACCACATGCGGTACCAACCGATTTCATTGTTGAATGCATAAGAATATCCCTATGCGAAAACTTCTTCCTTTTTGAAAGGACTTTTTTTCAACAACTCAAGGGAGTTGCAATGGGTGCTGTCTACGCACCGGATATAGCCAATATCTATGTATCCGAGTTTGAGAAAAAACATGTCCAAAATTCCATCAATCCGTATACAACCAATATTTCATGTTGGCTTCGGTATATAGACGACGTGTTCTTTATTTGGAGAGGCAATGTGGAACTACTACTTGAGTTCCATGCCTGGATAAACTCCCAAAATTCCAATCTACAATTCACTATTGATTACAACAACCAACAGATGAATTTTCTTGATATCTCAATTAAAGTAGACACAGATAACAAACTCTATACCACCCTTTTCACGAAGCCAACAGCCCGCAACACCCTTCTGAAATATGAAAGCCACCACCCCCAGTCTCTCAAGGATGGCTTACCGTTTGGTCAATTTCTCCGGCTTCGGAGAAATTGCTCCAGAAGAGAAGATTATTTTTTGGAAGCAAAAAAACTCAAAGATAAGTTACATCATCGTGGCTATCCAAACAAATTGTTGAAAAAATCTCTAAAGAGAGCATGGTACAACGATCGAGATGCCTTACTCGAAGTGAAAACTAAGAATAATGAACCAGAACTTGTTTGTGTCACTACATTTGGCACGGCAACTAATAAAATCAAGAAAATTGTAAAGAAACACTGGTCACTCCTTTCTGCATTGCCTGAGTTCACCAAGGAACCACTCTTTTCATTTAAGAGAGGTACGAATCTCAAAGACCGACTTGTACATGCTTATAAAATGACAGACCAAAATGTGGTTGATGACATGCGCCAATTGACACCATTAATAGGGCACCATAAATGTGGCAAGTGTGCAGCATGCCCCACCACAATAACCACCAAATCATTTGAGTTCCTGGGTGAGAACCACATGGTCAAATCCTTTTCGAATTGCAATACCAGTAATGTGGTCTATTGCATACAATGCCCTTGCAATCTCAAGTATATAGGCAAAACCACACAAATGGTCAAAAAACGGATTCTGCAACACCAATCTAGAATCAGGTGTAAAGTAGAGACTGCACCATTAGTGGAGCATTATATGCAACTGAAACATACTGAGAAAGAAATGCTCTGGTGGGTCATCGAAGTCGTTAAGCCCACAATTCGACAGACAAACGTGGATCACATACTGACATTGAGGGAGAACCGTTGGATCTGCCGTACTGATAACATTAAAAAAGGCCTGAACTCTGCCACTGAGTGGCACTCGCTGGCATGTCTTAACCGTTGATGTCCTTTCATCATTTGAACTGTACCTTTACTGACAGTAGCATTTCCTATGAGTAGGGCTGTGGATCTAGGCCCTAACAGCCCTCTTCAGTTTCAAACTAGGCTGTTTAATCCCACATTTCATAGACTCATTGAAATTGTATTGCATTCATCATGCTACCTATCTATGTAAATACCATCTAAGTAGCTGCCCCTGCCCATGTAAATCTAGATCTGAACATCTGATCGTTAACCAACTACAACAACGAATGATCCGATGGTCAACCGATATAGAATCTCTATGAGATGCTGAGAAAAATGTATATTAGACATCAACTGACCCAATTATGTTTTTGTTTAATACAATGCGAGAAAAATAGCACGTCTCTGTGTTGCTGATAAGAATGCAGACTTTATATTTCTTCATCCAACTATACTTATGTACTGCACCGTGAGAAATAGAATGGATATAGGCAGGATACCCATATTTATGTTCAATAACTTCATGTAATATCCAATGTTATAGATACACGGTCGACTTACTGGATTTGTATCTGTGAGAAATATATCAACATGTAATCAAAAATTTTTTACAGACTTTCAGTATGTTTTCACATTTTTGTGCTATGTAAATATAGTTTACACAGACAGTGAGCACTAAGGTAAAGGATTACCCCGGAGCATGATTAATGTCCCGCTTATTTCAAGCGGCTCATAATCGTTTTCCACTCAGTCACAACCACAGAAATTCGTCTTTAATTAATGCTAAAAAGAAATAGGAAATAATATACTCTTTGAGTGAAGTTGGACACTTCAAAATGGCGGCTGTAATCCAACGTAAAAGTCTATATATATCTCGTGGAGCCGAGAATGGACCGGATTACATTAATGACCGGCCTCAGATAACCTTACTCTAGATCACATACATAACTATTCATCAATAAATTCTGTTAGCTGTAATATAACTGATATACCACAGTGACAACATAGCCATCAAGTGGATAAAAGCCTCTTCAAGATGGCCGCTGTCATTCGATAAAGATACCCTGTCTATTTTCTTGACTCTCAGCTGTTTTGAATTGCTGCCATAGTCAGCCTTTAAAAGCACTTCACAGCTTAGTATACCTTTAGGCTGTTCTGATGCAGGCAGACCCCCATTGATTCTCTGAAGACTGACGCCAGAAAAGTAAGTTGTTTAAAATGTCTGTACTGTTCACTGGTGAATTTATGACGCGCATTCTCGCTTGATTCAGTACACTCCAAACAGTGTATTTATTTAACTCTTTGACCCTATAAAATTAGAAAAGATCCTTTTGAAACAACAATCAATCAGCGTATGATAACCCTCTAAGCGATTGTATATGCTTTAAAATATTTTTATTGTTATACTGGATAACCGGGCAATTAAATGTCCATTGTAGAAATACAACCTCAATTTGTCCACGCCAAATGTGAGATGACAAATTTTCCCTACACACCCTAGATAATTGCAGTTGTTTAGTTTAAATAAGACTGCAATGAATGGCCGCTTCAACCTAACGCCGTCACTCTTTCTATCCTTCCAGCTTTCAGCTGTGCCGATTTGTAACCACAGCCTTTCTTTAAAAGCAGTGTATTATCAGTCTATCCTGATCCAGACGGATCATATTCACATCCTGAAGACTAACGACAGTAATGTAAGTCATGTTTAATTTACTCATTGCTTACTGACCGGCTAATAACGTGTTCTGTCAGCAAACGTTAATTTTTAGTACAGTCTCGAGTGATTTACCCAAATTGACATTCTTCTAAATCAACGATGAACAAAGCAAAACTTTACTGAGGAAAGTTCATTATTTTGCCCTGCTGTGATATACACTAGTCAGGCCCCTATCCTTAAGCTGTAGCACCTCTCTCGGTGGTATATATAATGTGTAAAATTCATTCAAGCTTTGAAAATCACTGTATTACACAAATTGTGAATAAACTGGCAAACAATCGGGTCTCTTAAATAGATCCATACTACCATTACTACGATTGGAATCTATAAACATAGTCAGAAAAAGAGAAATAACATATAGGTGATTGAATAGTTAATACACCATCATCTATTTCTATTGTACAGAAATTAAATCTCGGCAGGATTGATTCCCGCATTATCACGATCTGGCAGTTGCTGATGCCAAAGCTCCACATGGTATGATAATTTCTTTCACACAACATGACAACTCTCTTTGACTAAATTTTGAATCATGTTTTTTGATTTGCAGTGTAAATACTCACATGATTTTAAATAAAGTTACGTGAGAACGCTACTGAGACCTCTAAGTAAGCATTACCATTGATACAAATTATCTATTAGCACAGAAAATAATTGGTTGAAATGATTGAAAGATAATAGCATTTTCAATATTAGACATTTGATATAACCTTTGATAAGATATTGATAACTTTATTGCTCGCACACGGGTTAAACTTTGTACATAGATTTGTTAGTGCACTTATGTTTACATTTATGTAACTATTTGCATTGTATTGTTTAGGAGTCCCTTTTTTAAGCAATCATTGTCCTGAAGATGGTCTGACGGATTGACACCACCCAAGACCGAAACGTCGACTTTACCATCTAATTCCAAGTTATCCGTTATGTACAGCAGATTGTATTTTTAAGAAAAAGCTGCATCTCTGTTCAAACCAATCAGGAATAGATGTGTATATATAGATGAAATGAGGACTTAATTCCGTCCCCTGTTTTCATGATATATTGCTTTAATTTATGTCTTTTTTGTACTCTTTTTACTCTGGATGAAATTACATAAACTAATGTGTTTGAATCACAAAAGAAATCCCCGTGTGCGTTGTTATCATTATATATCTATGATGTCCAGTTTATGAAATTGATTTCACATTGATGTTATTTTATCTTAACATGCCTATTGATTCAAATCGGTGAAATTCATAAATAATTGATCACTTTAAAATAAATCCCTTGTTGGCACACTGACCTTCTCATATCTCTTTGCCCAAGCCCTCAAGGGTATATTGGGTTTGACCCCTATCTAACATTGTTCCAGCGCAGACGGCAGTCTGCTTTGGGTCACTTCTTTGAAGTGGTTTTTGTCAGAACTTTAGATTGTAATCTAGTCTTATTTCTTTCCTCGAATTTTACTAGAAAGAATTAAAAATTGTGCTTTTCATTTGTTTCTATAGTTAAGTAGACCACATTGTCACATCATCTCTCCTGTCTTAAATATCAAATTTCACTCATACTTATGTCTGAGGTGGAGACATTGTCCTATACGGATGAATATGTCCTAAAGATAGCTGCAGGCCCCTCCTTGCTAGGAGCTAAAGGTTCGGTAGTGTCCCTACCCTACGAATCTGATTTAAATCAATTAGAGAGACTGAAAAAGAAGCTGGTCCGAACGGAACTGCATGCGAAATTTCTAACTGACTGTCTGAATGCTAACATCATACCAGGCGGACTACAAATTAGAAATATTCCAATCATCTTTGTCGATGACGAAGACTTTAAGATTGGGTTCAGTTTCGCATCCAACAAATGCTCCCGCACATGGATGGTGCTTAGCATAGAGACAGCCATCAAACATATTAAACAACTGACAAAGGAGATTGAAAATCTAGAAAGTAAAATCAATGCCGATTCCAGCATAGTCAATGCAAAAGCGTTGTTAGACAAAGTGGCATTGACAATAAAAGATTTTGAGGAGTTTAACTCCCACAAAAAAACAGATAAATTGCACAAAGATATCCGTAGATACAGCAAAGAAAGAACCTATCCCTATCTACAGAAAGATTTTTACCAACAACAAAATCATAATCTAAGACCAGATCTCCCTAAAAAAGTGACATTCTCAGATACAAACTCAGACACTGATAGTGATCGGACATCCGAAAAGAACTATCGCCAAGTTTTTGACCAACAACCTTCAACATCACGGCAGTCTTTTTTAGGTCAGGATCGGAGAGGATCCGGCCAACCTCGGAGACAACGAGGTGCGAGGAGGGGTTGGTCGCGCAACCACTACACACCGGGCTATCGACAAACCCGGAACCAGTACTACGAATGGTAAAAACTAATGAGACTATTCCCATCTTCAATCTATCAAAACACAACCTTTCTGAGGCTGAGATTTCCGTGCTTTCTGCAGGGTTGTCCTTCGTGCCGACCAATAGGAACGACTTGTTCCAAACCAAATTGGAACTATATAAGTTCTTCCGCTCGGTTAGACTGAAAAATTTCTTTGCAAATAAAATCATTGCACATGTGTCTGATACCACAGGGTTACATCAGCCTTCAACCTTTTTTCCGGTTAACACAATGATAGCCAAAGAAATCATTACCTTCGAGAATGCTATCCTCACAGAGATAGATAACCTTTTTCAAAAACCCACACACACAAGATTCAACCTCACTTCCAATGAACAACAAGCTTTAAGAAATCTCCAATCTCTTCCAGAAACCATCATTAAACCAGCCGATAAAGGCGGTGGCATCGTACTCTGGGATTTGACATCCTATAATGCTGAAATGAACAAACAGCTTTCGGTATCGTCACACTACAAGAAGTTAAATCACAATCCTACTTCACGTATTGAGAAGTCTATCAGTGAGTTGAGCAAACAAGGTTTCGATGGTGGGTGGCTAAGCGCCAAAGAAGCATCTTTTCTCATCAACAAATCCCCCACAGTACCGGTGATATATATCTTACCCAAGGTACATAAGAATGCTGAGACACCTCCCGGTAGACCAATTGTCTCAGGGTGCAATTCCATCTTAAAACCACTGGCTCAATATGCAGATTTTTTCATTCGACCTTTTGCCACAGAAACACCTACATATATTAGAGATACCACAGCGGTCATCAATGTGGTTGAAAACTATACATTTGATCCACTGACACAACTTCTAGTCTCTATGGACATAGAGAGTCTTTATACTAACATTCCACAAGCAGAAGTTTTGGAGATCATTGAACATTTACTTGAGGATAGACCCAGACCACATGCGGTACCAACCGATTTCATTGTTGAATGCATAAGAATATCCCTATGCGAAAACTTCTTCCTTTTTGAAAGGACTTTTTTTCAACAACTCAAGGGAGTTGCAATGGGTGCTGTCTACGCACCGGATATAGCCAATATCTATGTATCCGAGTTTGAGAAAAAACATGTCCAAAATTCCATCAATCCGTATACAACCAATATTTCATGTTGGCTTCGGTATATAGACGACGTGTTCTTTATTTGGAGAGGCAATGTGGAACTACTACTTGAGTTCCATGCCTGGATAAACTCCCAAAATTCCAATCTACAATTCACTATTGATTACAACAACCAACAGATGAATTTTCTTGATATCTCAATTAAAGTAGACACAGATAACAAACTCTATACCACCCTTTTCACGAAGCCAACAGCCCGCAACACCCTTCTGAAATATGAAAGCCACCACCCCCAGTCTCTCAAGGATGGCTTACCGTTTGGTCAATTTCTCCGGCTTCGGAGAAATTGCTCCAGAAGAGAAGATTATTTTTTGGAAGCAAAAAAACTCAAAGATAAGTTACATCATCGTGGCTATCCAAACAAATTGTTGAAAAAATCTCTAAAGAGAGCATGGTACAACGATCGAGATGCCTTACTCGAAGTGAAAACTAAGAATAATGAACCAGAACTTGTTTGTGTCACTACATTTGGCACGGCAACTAATAAAATCAAGAAAATTGTAAAGAAACACTGGTCACTCCTTTCTGCATTGCCTGAGTTCACCAAGGAACCACTCTTTTCATTTAAGAGAGGTACGAATCTCAAAGACCGACTTGTACATGCTTATAAAATGACAGACCAAAATGTGGTTGATGACATGCGCCAATTGACACCATTAATAGGGCACCATAAATGTGGCAAGTGTGCAGCATGCCCCACCACAATAACCACCAAATCATTTGAGTTCCTGGGTGAGAACCACATGGTCAAATCCTTTTCGAATTGCAATACCAGTAATGTGGTCTATTGCATACAATGCCCTTGCAATCTCAAGTATATAGGCAAAACCACACAAATGGTCAAAAAACGGATTCTGCAACACCAATCTAGAATCAGGTGTAAAGTAGAGACTGCACCATTAGTGGAGCATTATATGCAACTGAAACATACTGAGAAAGAAATGCTCTGGTGGGTCATCGAAGTCGTTAAGCCCACAATTCGACAGACAAACGTGGATCACATACTGACATTGAGGGAGAACCGTTGGATCTGCCGTACTGATAACATTAAAAAAGGCCTGAACTCTGCCACTGAGTGGCACTCGCTGGCATGTCTTAACCGTTGATGTCCTTTCATCATTTGAACTGTACCTTTACTGACAGTAGCATTTCCTATGAGTAGGGCTGTGGATCTAGGCCCTAACAGCCCTCTTCAGTTTCAAACTAGGCTGTTTAATCCCACATTTCATAGACTCATTGAAATTGTATTGCATTCATCATGCTACCTATCTATGTAAATACCATCTAAGTAGCTGCCCCTGCCCATGTAAATCTAGATCTGAACATCTGATCGTTAACCAACTACAACAACGAATGATCCGATGGTCAACCGATATAGAATCTCTATGAGATGCTGAGAAAAATGTATATTAGACATCAACTGACCCAATTATGTTTTTGTTTAATACAATGCGAGAAAAATAGCACGTCTCTGTGTTGCTGATAAGAATGCAGACTTTATATTTCTTCATCCAACTATACTTATGTACTGCACCGTGAGAAATAGAATGGATATAGGCAGGATACCCATATTTATGTTCAATAACTTCATGTAATATCCAATGTTATAGATACACGGTCGACTTACTGGATTTGTATCTGTGAGAAATATATCAACATGTAATCAAAAATTTTTTACAGACTTTCAGTATGTTTTCACATTTTTGTGCTATGTAAATATAGTTTACACAGACAGTGAGCACTAAGGTAAAGGATTACCCCGGAGCATGATTAATGTCCCGCTTATTTCAAGCGGCTCATAATCGTTTTCCACTCAGTCACAACCACAGAAATTCGTCTTTAATTAATGCTAAAAAGAAATAGGAAATAATATACTCTTTGAGTGAAGTTGGACACTTCAAAATGGCGGCTGTAATCCAACGTAAAAGTCTATATATATCTCGTGGAGCCGAGAATGGACCGGATTACATTAATGACCGGCCTCAGATAACCTTACTCTAGATCACATACATAACTATTCATCAATAAATTCTGTTAGCTGTAATATAACTGATATACCACAGTGACAACATAGCCATCAAGTGGATAAAAGCCTCTTCAAGATGGCCGCTGTCATTCGATAAAGATACCCTGTCTATTTTCTTGACTCTCAGCTGTTTTGAATTGCTGCCATAGTCAGCCTTTAAAAGCACTTCACAGCTTAGTATACCTTTAGGCTGTTCTGATGCAGGCAGACCCCCATTGATTCTCTGAAGACTGACGCCAGAAAAGTAAGTTGTTTAAAATGTCTGTACTGTTCACTGGTGAATTTATGACGCGCATTCTCGCTTGATTCAGTACACTCCAAACAGTGTATTTATATAACTCTTTGACCCTATAAAATTAGAAAAGATCCTTTTGAAACAACAATCAATCAGCGTATGATAACCCTCTAAGCGATTGTATATGCTTTAAAATATTTTTATTGTTATACTGGATAACCGGGCAATTAAATGTCCATTGTAGAAATACAACCTCAATTTGTCCACGCCAAATGTGAGATGACAAATTTTCCCTACACACCCTAGATAATTGCAGTTGTTTAGTTTAAATAAGACTGCAATGAATGGCCGCTTCAACCTAACGCCGTCACTCTTTCTATCCTTCCAGCTTTCAGCTGTGCCGATTTGTAACCACAGCCTTTCTTTAAAAGCAGTGTATTATCAGTCTATCCTGATCCAGACGGATCATATTCACATCCTGAAGACTAACGACAGTAATGTAAGTCATGTTTAATTTACTCATTGCTTACTGACCGGCTAATAACGTGTTCTGTCAGCAAACGTTAATTTTTAGTACAGTCTCGAGTGATTTACCCAAATTGACATTCTTCTAAATCAACGATGAACAAAGCAAAACTTTACTGAGGAAAGTTCATTATTTTGCCCTGCTGTGATATACACTAGTCAGGCCCCTATCCTTAAGCTGTAGCACCTCTCTCGGTGGTATATATAATGTGTAAAATTCATTCAAGCTTTGAAAATCACTGTATTACACAAATTGTGAATAAACTGGCAAACAATCGGGTCTCTTAAATAGATCCATACTACCATTACTACGATTGGAATCTATAAACATAGTCAGAAAAAGAGAAATAACATATAGGTGATTGAATAGTTAATACACCATCATCTATTTCTATTGTACAGAAATTAAATCTCGGCAGGATTGATTCCCGCATTATCACGATCTGGCAGTTGCTGATGCCAAAGCTCCACATGGTATGATAATTTCTTTCACACAACATGACAACTCTCTTTGACTAAATTTTGAATCATGTTTTTTGATTTGCAGTGTAAATACTCACATGATTTTAAATAAAGTTACGTGAGAACGCTACTGAGACCTCTAAGTAAGCATTACCATTGATACAAATTATCTATTAGCACAGAAAATAATTGGTTGAAATGATTGAAAGATAATAGCATTTTCAATATTAGACATTTGATATAACTTTTGATAAGATATTGATAACTTTATTGCTCGCACACGGGTTAAACTTTGTACATAGATTTGTTAGTGCACTTATGTTTACATTTATGTAACTATTTGCATTGTATTGTTTAGGAGTCCCTTTTTTAAGCAATCATTGTCCTGAAGATGGTCTGACGGATTGACACCACCCAAGACCGAAACGTCGACTTTACCATCTAATTCCAAGTTATCCGTTATGTACAGCAGATTGTATTTTTAAGAAAAAGCTGCATCTCTGTTCAAACCAATCAGGAATAGATGTGTATATATAGATGAAATGAGGACTTAATTCCGTCCCCTGTTTTCATGATATATTGCTTTAATTTATGTCTTTTTTGTACTCTTTTTACTCTGGATGAAATTACATAAACTAATGTGTTTGAATCACAAAAGAAATCCCCGTGTGCGTTGTTATCATTATATATCTATGATGTCCAGTTTATGAAATTGATTTCACATTGATGTTATTTTATCTTAACATGCCTATTGATTCAAATCGGTGAAATTCATAAATAATTGATCACTTTAAAATAAATCCCTTGTTGGCACACTGACCTTCTCATATCTCTTTGCCCAAGCCCTCAAGGGTATATTGGGTTTGACCCCTATCTAACATTCTCCTCCAATCGAGCATCAGCAGAGCAACAGCACCCGAAACAGCAAAACTTGCTAAAACAGGGCATCTTCATGAATACAGAAAGACAAATTTGCTACTTGCACCCGACAAGTGACTTACCAATTCCTCCCCACAGGTCCTTTCTCGAACTGCATTAAATGCTCAAAACCCAAAGACCAGCCCGCAGGCCAAATTACCAAGTCGCCTGGCAGAGGGTCCACAGACACCCTGTATCTCCAAAGCGGTCCGCAGACCTATCTATTTCACAAACAAACCAAGAAATGATCTCCAAACCGTATGTATATATCACGCTACCAAATTTGCACCAAGCAACCAAGGCACTCACAGGCGGGTGCTTTTAAGTGGTGGTGCCCCACGTTTGTAATATTCACGCTTCCCAACTTCGCCCTCGTCTTGTAACAAAGTAAAGCACTCACGGGGGGGTCGAATCAGCTCATCTTTTAATCAGCAAATAAACATAACTTTGTTACAAGACAAGGACGAAGTTGGGAAGCGTGAAAATATATATATTGCGGGTCCGGTGCTGTTTATTGGGACAGCTGATTCCGTGAGCTGGAGATTGCCTGGTAATGGGGAGCTGTGATACACTCGAGCACTAAAAAAGAACTTATGTTTTACATTTTTGGAGAGGTCCCATAATCCTTAGCAACGGCGTGTGTATTCTGCCGGCCCACATGGGCGTGACTTTCATTTAAATTTGGGGGATGTACTGGAAGCTGTGTTTGACCCACCAGTTGACAGTTTTGCCATGGAAGAAGGGCGGGGATGGCCCGAAACGCGTCGCAAGAGACTGTCGTGTGTTAGAGGTGCTAGCAGCTCCTGAGTGGCACCACGTCTCCAGCGAGTGCTTCCCGCAAAAGGCAAACCCTGTTTATGTATATATATATATATATATATATATATATATATATATATATATATATATATATATTATTCAAAACTGCACCCTTTTCACCAGGAATCAACACAAACTCACTTTGTACACACAGGTCAAAAAAAGTTATTCTCTACTGCCAACTCTTCGCACCAAACGGCCGATTCCAAGGGTTTCACATTTCAGGACCACAGCCGGGATGACCACTACATGAGGCACCGCCATATCAGACAGGCTGTAAGCACTGCGAGCACTAAGCTCAGTCGCGTGGGGATCCCCGGTCCGCACGTCCGACCTGATGCAACCCTGTCCGAGCAGTCTTTGGATTTCATGTGCTGATAATAAATTATGCACTTTGCACTTCATCCTGGTGTGTTCCTGATTCTATTTTGAATGGATGTTTGCCAAGAGGTCCTCGCCAGATGATCCCCGTTCAACTGCATAAAGCGGGGCTGGAACTGTCTTTGGAGATATATATATATATATATAAATTATTCAAAACTGCACCCTTTTCACCAGGAATCAAGACAAACTCACCTTGTACAAACAGGTCGAACAAAGTTATTCTTTACTGCCAACTCTTCGGACCAAACGGCCGATTCTAAGTGTTTCGCCTTTCAGGACCACAGCCGGGGTGACCACTACATGAGGCACCGCCATATTAGACAGGCGGGACAGCTGCGAGCACTAAGCTCAGTCGTGTGGGGATGCCCGGTCTGCACGTCCGACCTGATGCAACGCCGTCCTCCACACCCAGTTACAGGCGAGGATGGGACACCCGATGGAGTCCCTGTTTGGGCTCCAAATGAAGGAAGTGGCCCGATTAGGGTCACCCAGGTCACTCACGACCACCTCTCTGCCTTTCCAATAAATGAAGGGTCGAGAAGACAGTAGAGAATACAAACCAAAGCATTTATTAATATTGCGCTGCAGTGGAGCCCAGTCTGACCAGTCTGCTGAGGTGACTGTCGAGGGACTGACCCCAATCTACATGGTAACACAAAATATACATTTCCAACACCTCTAAAGTCCTGCCCAACTGGGATTTTCCAGCTCAGGCCATGGTGAACGAAGAAGGCAAACAAGGATGAGAGATGGCACAGAGCTGGGTACATGCTATCTCGACCCCAAGGCCATTCTGCCAGTGTCTACCATTATAAGATGTGGGAACGAGTGTAACTAACAGCATAGGTTTGCAATAATAGATAGCACATTCATTAGTGCAGCGAAGCTTCAACCTTGAGAAGTGTGAACTGGAGGCACAGGGGAGGCCTGTTTGCTGAGGCAAGCATTATGAGACAGGAGCTCGATCTTATTAACAGAACAAAATGGTGCCAAATAAAGATGGCGCCATGAATGCTAACTTAACACGGAATAGAGTTCAAGCATGGCAAAGGAAACATTGAATTCTGTGTATTACGGAAATAACATTTCATATCCAACAGCTTCATTTTGGTCTCTGTTGTGCCGCCCTTCAGAATTTTCGTAACATGGAGAGAGGGGATGGCATCTCTGTGGCAGAGGAGCAGCAGCTAGAGGACCGGCTTCTGTGCAGCACTTTGTTGGAATCTGGGAACCCCTGGAACTTTATTCACAGCGACAAAGAAGAGGTCGACATGCGTGCCCTGCCTAGCGCTACCATCACGTGCAACCTGCGCGTGAGGCTCTTCCAGGACTGTAGGTGCAGCGCTCCCCTGGGCCTCCTTTCTTTCGGGGTTCGAGCGGGCGGGGACTGTTGTATTCTGGCGAAGGCAATTTGCATTTTAGTCACTGTGTGGAGTTAGCATTTCAACAGTTTATAATATTGGTGATATCCTAAATTGCACCCACTTTTGTTTTTCCCCTGTTGTCTCCTAAAAGCACACTGCCTGTTTAGCAGGTAGGCCTGCCTGCAGAAAACGCAACCCTGTCCATTTGGAAACCCCTGTGATTATCTAATCTAGTTTTTGTTTGTCACTGAAGGACAATGTTTTCAATTTCAACCACATTTCATATGGTTTTGTCCTATTCAAATCTAGGACAGTTCCCTATTACACGTTAAGATTATTGAACTTTTTTATTATTTTAATATTTGTTTGTCGTCACAGAGTACAATTTTTTTTTTTTTACATACCGCTTACCATCAAAATCTCTCAGCTTCACAGTACTGTGACAAGCAAATGTTACATCATCAAAGTCCTTCTCCCATCAATTTAAAAAAATAAAAAAATAGTAAACATACCGAATAGCCTGGCACCCATGACCACGAGGTTGTACACTCGCTCACACCTCTGAAAATGAATTAGTACAATGAGCTATCTTGGCAGCTAACACTACCCCTTTTTATATTGTCGAAAAGGAAAAATTGGCAGCTTAATTGGGTTTGCATTATCATCATCATCAAGATTAACTTTATTTCGGCAATTAGCCTTAAAAAGTACAAATATAGATACATACAAAGACAACACATACACTTCATGGTAATATATCATAACAATTCATTAAATAGCAATCAGACCCCTTCTCTTGTTCCACATTGCTAATAAAAATTGGGAAACTGCAAAAACTATACATTCAGAGGTGTCTGTCTTGAAAATTCTAAAAGCGTGGTTACATTGCCGAAAACCCATATTTTTGCAGATAGGCAATATCCAATATTTTCTTGCTTTGATATATGCAGTGCAAAAAAACAATACATGGAGCTCGTCCTCTTTAACACAACTACAACCAGGGCAAACCTCAATGGAGTTGGGTGCCCAATTGCTAGTGAGAGCTCTCAAAGGTAAAGTGCCATATCTCCATTGAAGGTATAATTTTCTTGATGCGGTAGGATAAATAATATCCAAAAAGTTCTCAAATTGATAAAAGTCCTTGAAGCTAAAAAATGATTTAGTTAAAACTCCAATCTTAGGGGCAAACTGAGCACTTGTGAGTTGTTCAGCCCAAAAAATCTTAGTAAACAGCTTCCGCGAAATCGCCCTGCAACTTTTTTCTGGATCATACCACATATCATCTAAACCAAGTTTAATAAACTGGGATTTTAAAAACATAAACCAAGGGATTTTTAGTGAACTACTACTAGCCAAAATTTCCTTCAGCTCAGCTCTATAATGTAATAGTTCCGGCGTAGTCCACAGCCTGTGCCAGTATCGAAGGGGTCTCAGGGCTAATTCGTCATTGATGGACCGCAGGCCCAAGTCCATCCTTAGAGGTTGGAGCGGGGTACTTTGTGGGAGTGACAGTAACTGTCTAATAAACCTGTTTTCTATTTTAGGAAGATCAGACCCTGTTTGATACCCCCAAAGTTCCGCTCCGTATAAAATTGCAGCTCTGGCCTGACACTTATAAATTTCGAGCGGAGGTTTGATAGGTTTGTAAGTGGACGTGTTGGACAGCCTAACAATACCCCCAGTATACTGGGTTAATTTCAGCTGCGCTTTCGTTACTTGTTGAGCCCATGAGAGGCTTTCGCTTAGAGTTACTCCCAAGTACTCAAAGGTTTTAACCCTCTCCAAATTTAGTGAATCAAGTTTTGGGTTCGGCCGTGTAGAGGGCGAGGGATTAAAGACCATGAACTTTGTTTTGTTAACATTAATTTCCAAGCCACGGCCTTTACAGAAATCCTCAAAGCTATCAAGCACACGCTGAATTCCCATAGGTGTCTTAGAAAGTAGCAGGGTGTCATCCGCGAACATAATCGCTGGCACCCTGCTACCTGCCAACACTGGGGCATCATTATTAGGGGCATTGTTGAGATGGGAGATCACACCATTGACATATAGACAGAACAGGGTAGGTGCTAAAACGCACCCCTGCCTGACTCCTCTGTCAATGGGGAAATTGGATGTCAAAGCCCCATTCTTCCCATATCGAACCTGGGCAAAATTCCCCTCATGCAGCTTCATCAATATTGCCAGGATTGGTTGTGGCACACCCAAACTGAGCAACACAGCCCATAGTTTACCCCGGGGCACTAAATCGAAAGCGGAGCGAAGGTCCACGAATACCATATAGAGGCTGCCACCCTCAATCTTTGCCGTTTTCCAGAATAGTAGTAGTAGGCGAAAGATTTGATCTATGGTAGAAGTGTTCCTCCTAAACCCAGCTTGGTATTGACTCAGTATGGCGTTCTCCTCCTTCCAGTCCTGTAAACGATCAAGGATGAGCCGCGCAAAGATTTTTTGGGGAACATCTATAAGGCTGATGGGCCTGTAATTTGCCGGTAGTAAAGGGGAACCCTTCTTAAAAATGGGAACGATTTCTGCACCCAACCATGTGGAGGGCACGTTCATTCCTCTCAAGATTGCGTTAAATAAGATACATAGATAGGGTCCCCATATCCCCGTTTGATGTTTAAAAAGATCTCCCGGTAGTTTATCTAGCCCCGGAGCCTTTCTAGATGCAATTTTAGAGATGGCATTAATAACTTCCTCCACCGAGAACTCTATGATATTATAGGGCTCGTTTGCTGATGCTAGGACCGGATATGTATCCATATTAGCTTCAGCAGCGTATAGGGCTTTAAAATGTTCTTCCCAGACATTTTCGTCTATATTGGGTTCAGTTGCGGGTTTAGGTTCACCGCTACCTGTGTTGATTATAGCCCAAAATTTACGAGCGTCTTTCTGTTCTAGGGCACAGGATAAGTTAGTCCATTTTGCATAGTCCCAATCCTGTTTGGCCTGTTTCAGCATGGCTTTATAGTGTGTTCTTTTGGCAGAGATAAGGGTCTTGTCATTACAAAGTTTTAACACCTGTATCAACTCTTTTTTTGCCAGGCGGCATGCATTGTTAAACCAAGAGGAGAGAGGAGTCCTTTTCTTGCTCTTAGTTGCCAATGGGTTGAGCACAGCAAATAGGGTATCAACTAGGCCCACGTGCAGAGTTTGCAATTTAATATTAAAATCAGGGGGAGGTCGTTGGGAGGTTAGGGTATCTAATTCAATGAACCATGGCAAGATTGAGTTATACAATCTTGCCAGGTCCTCGCCGGACGCTTCCACCTTATCCCATTTAACCCTGCGCCGATCATTCGTTAGAACTACCCTATCAGCAGGATTATCCCGATGGCCCAATCCCTTCGCTTGTGGGGCCGGGAAAACCAACTCCAATCTTAAAAGATTGTGGTCGCTGTCAACCCTTGCTATAACCTCAAGGTCAATGACCTGCGACCACAAATTTGTCCCGACCATAATGTAGTCTAAGCGTGATTCATGGCCCTTTTTATTAAATGTACACCTGGATGGTATATCCGAGCGAGTACGTCCATTGCAGGCCCTAATTGCATGGTTTAATGTAAGGGCCGTGATTTGAATAGCTAAAGGGGACCATGACCTGGAGTGTGGAGATTGGGTTGGCGGAATAGACCAATAATCATCCTCAGAGGCAAGTGCACCATGGTCCATCCCCGGAAGAGGTTCAAAGTGACAATTCAAATCCCCTGCTACTAATAAAAATGTATCTGCTGGAATAGAATATAAAAAATTTGATAGTTCATCCACCGTAGCGGACTCGCCAGCTATGCCAACAGGTCTCGAATATACATTCACAGCAGCAAGCTTGAAGCTGTTGGGCCATTTCATAATGACGCACTGTATATCATCCGAATGGGTGCAAACAGACTCAGCAGTGCAACCCAAGTGAGTTGCTACCCATGTGGTAAGGCCCCCAGATGATCGTCCCTTCCCCCCCCCCCCATCGTGCAGGTATATGAAAACCCGCAAATCCCACTCTCCTTTCCTCCTCCCTGGCCCACGTTTCTTGGAATAGACAAATGTCCATTCCATCGATGAAATTGCCCCAGTCATCACACGATATTTTGTTGTGTAGACCCGCAACATTCCAGGACGCAATCACCAGAGATTCTAAGTTCGTAGTTGTCCTGGAGTTGCAGTCATTCCCAGTTATGGTACTTATTTCACAGAGTTGATGCTCTATAGCCGCTAGAGCTTCAGGAGGGCTGCCACCAGATATGGCCTCATGGGATTCAGAAGGGAATTCAACTGTGGGGCTACAGTGCACTAGGACAGTGTTTGTTATGCCATCCATACTTGGCATACACTCGGGTTCACCAATGGCCTTACCCCTAGTATTATTATGCATTTGTGTGTCGCCCGTTGCCTGGCCAAGTCAATCTACTTGGTCCAGACAGCTAAATCTGTTTTGAATTGAGATTTTAGCAGCTGGTAGCTGGTGGTCATAGGGAGCCCTTGCGTTCCTATCTCCTCGTCTATGTTGTACCAGTGACCACCCATTCTCCAAATTATTCCAATGTGTCGGGGGATAAAAATAAGACAAAGGATATGTTTGGATCAACGCTTGCTGGTTAGAGTGCCTCCAGTTGCAGATGTATTTGGCAGTTCTAGAATCTTTAAAATTAACCAAAATACAATCACCCTTGATGGTTTTGGGGCTATGACCCACCCACGCTACTCTACGTACCATCAAGATTTCACTAGTAATGTGGGGGGGAAGTGGCCGATTTTTATTAAGCCAATCTATGACTTTGTTTTTAAGAGACGGAAATAGTTCTCTAGTTGAGCTTGGGAGCTCAGGAACCCCAACCAGAACTGCCACATAGGGACTACATTCCGGAGGCAGATCAATTGTATGTTCCTTAGTCTCCGTATAGCCCCCCTTTCTGTCATCTGGGTTAATATCCCCCCCCGGCAGTGTGGTGGTTAAGATACTAGTTGGACACTGACTTATTGTTGATACTATTGGAGGGACAGGCGTGATGTTATTAGTTATAGCTGTAACAGACTGGGGATGTCTAATTTCAGATGGAGCAGGACATGGATTTGGGGTGTCTGGCTTTAGATGGCTCTGTATAACCAGTGCTACATTTTCCATCCGCATGAGCTGCTGTTCAATACGAGACAACCTCATTTCCAGTGGCGTGATCATGGCACTCAATAGAGCACTTATGATAGCATGTGTCTCTACTGGGGTTTCACTACTGCTGGATGTTCCTGACTGAATTTCAATGGGTGCAGGTGGAGCATGGACTAGAGCAGCAGTAGATGGTATGGTTACTGTTGGATTGATTATAATCTCACTACCAATGTGACCTTTAGCAGATTTCACTTTTTTTCCCCCTGCCCTAGGAGCCGTATTCCTCTTTCTTTTTGGCACAGCCCCCTGACGATTTCCTCGCAGCTGTGGGAGGCTTAATCTCTCGGGTGAACTGGGCATTGTTGATGCTATAGTAGAGTCTAGAGCTTGCTCGAGTGGGAGGGACTGGGGTGGATCTGTTCTACGATGCGCATTATTACAATTGGGAAATGCATTAACTAGGGGTTCCCTCCTACTAGCATCCGGAGTGAGTGCGTTAGCGATATGGCCCATAGAGGATCTTTTAGCGAAAGCTAGATCTTGTGAAACTCTTCGCTCCATTAATATTATCCCCTGGTCAATAACGGAATTTGCTCTAGTGATGAAATTATCAAGAGTTCCTGTTAAGGCAGTCCTACTTCTGGTTTGTGACGCAGCCATGCTACAATGGGCACAAAACAGCGATAGATGTACTTACAGTCCTCCTCCCGGCCTCACCACAATCGCAACATATAGAACGACAAGGGGGTGGCCCGGTCCGGTCTTGTCCGTGCTTGAACGGGCTTAAACGGGCCCGCCCTTGGCCCGGGCTTCGCCCCGGACTGCGTCCCGCTTGCGCGATATAGAGCGTTGCGTTTGTAGAGGGAGGAGGAGGGGCCGGGAAGAGGCACCAGGTGCGATGTCCTAAAGCACCCTGGGCCTCGCAGTCCCAGCGTCAGGAGTCAGCCTTTCAGGCAACAAAGCACAAAGGTCCCGGAATCCCCTCTGCTCCTCCAAAGATTAAAAGAATTCCGCAACAGCAGCAGGATGGTAGAGTCCTTGCCCACGAACGGCGCCCTCGAAGCAGGGGCCGGAGGCGTTTTCAAGGCGTAGAGGTAATGGGGGGAGGGGCCGGGAAGAGGCACCAGGTGCGATGTCCTAAAGCACCCTGGGCCTCGCAGTCCCAGCGTCAGGAGTCAGCCTTTCAGGCAACAAAGCACAAAGGTCCCGGAATCCCCTCTGCTCCTCCAAAGATGAAAAGAATTCCGCAACAGCAGCAGGATGGTAGAGTCCTTGCCCACGAACGGCGCCCTCGAAGCAGGGGCCGGAGGCGTTTTCAAGGCGTAGAGGTAATGAGGGGAGGGGCCGGGAAGAGGCACCAGGTGCGATGTCCTAAAGCACCCTGGGCCTCGCAGTCCGAGCGTCAGGAGTCAGCCTTTCAGCCTTTCAGGCAACAAAGCACAAAGGTCCCGGAATCCCCTCTGCTCCTCCAAAGATGAAAAGAATTCCGCAACAGCAGCAGGATGGTAGAGTCCTTGCCCACGAACGGCGACCTCGAAGCAGGGGCCGGAGGCGTTTTCAAGGAGTATAGGTAATGAGGGGAGGGGCCGGGAAGAGGCACCAGGTGCGATGTCCTAAAGCACCCTGGGCCTCGCAGTCCCAGCGTCAGGAGTCAGCCTTTCAGCCTTTCAGGCAACAAAGCACAAAGGTCCCGGAATCCCCTCTGCTCCTCCAAAGATGAAAAGAATTCCGCAACAGCAGCAGGATGGTAGAGTCCTTGCCCACGAACGGCGCTAAGAGTGAGCTGTGCTCTTCTTAGTGCGCACAGATCAGAATTTCTTTATCCTTGATCGTGATCCTCCTTTATGGGGGCTGAGTGTTGCCTGGTCACCAAAGCAGTCTCAAGTCCAGTTCCACACTTTACATCAAGACTGCCATATCCTTCAATGGAGTGGTCTGATGCTGGTGATGCAGGATGCTGAGGAGACCTTCCAGCGCAAAACAATCCTTACAGGCATTTTCCTCTTTCTATGTGTGCTGTGAGAGCCATGCTCCTCCAGGAACGTGGCGGGGTACCGGTTCTTCTTTCTTCCCGTTCCAGTCACTCTTCGTTCCTGCTTTTTCGGCCCTGCAGAATAACACCGCCTTCTCTTCTTGTTCTCCTCCTTCTCGCTCCTCCGCGTCTTCCTCACGGTGCGTCGAGCGTGTTAACGTTGTAATGCCTGCATGGCTCGGACTACCAAGCCACCTCTGCCAGCAGGATACCTACTATCCAGTCCAGTACTTTCTTTTTTGCAGTCACTTTTCCAGGTCTGTGAGTCCAATTGAAACAAACCGTGACAGCGAAATCAGAATGCACTCATTTGTGTAATGAAAACACTGGTCTTCTACTGTTGTTTTTGAGACTTGAAATAAAGAACTTTAATTTCAGATGTTTGTTATTCTTGTTTTTAAAAAATGACATTTATGATGCTTCGCCAGTACAAGCTCATTCTGTATCCCACATATTACTTCTTTGTCAATAAGTGGTTCTCTTTCCATATGTATCTCGTGCACAGGCGCGTAACACCCATGGGGCTCACCGGGCTTCAGCCCCCCCGTCATGTGATTCAGCCCTGGCTGAGACAGCTTCCTGGGCTGGCGACCCTCTAATTGCAGCCGCACCCGAGTACTTCACAGGTCTTTAAAAGACTATCTACTTGTTAATGAGGCTTTTCTTATGTTTTCCCCCCTTCTTAAAGCCACTCTGCGTGTGGCTCGAAGAATTAGCCCCCCGAAATCTTTTTCAGCCCCCCCACCGAAATTTGGCTCTAGTTGCTCGCCTGCTCGTGCATACACTGAATTATAAACGGGGCCTTGTTCTTGCATATCTAAAACTTCCAAGCTAAAACAAGCATTGGCAAAACTATTGGCTCTGCCAATGTGTTTTAGCCATGTTGTACACCAGCGTGGTCGCTGTTCAGGATGGCTAAAAGTTAGTGGCATAGACCTATACGGTGTACCACACTACCCATGAAGACAAGCGCTTTAGCGACACCCAAACGGGTAGTAAACGCCTCATAAAATGTTGCAATGCAATTGACAACCCGGTCTACAGGTTGGAGCTCTCTGGACGATAATGATGACGCACAACTGCGTCTTTGTGCTCTATTCTGCAGGGTTGTGTGCATGGAGGCGTCAGAGCAGAATGACACTGCAGCATTACGCTGTGCCCCTCTTTTGACTGGCAGTTTTAGTGTTGTGTTATTACAATAGGTCTTCGAGCAAAGCTTTGTGGCAGATGCTTTTCTACGTCAAGAAAAAGATAGCGCACATGGGCGGACTATGGGGGCGAGTCTGGGATTTTGAAAACCCATTGGATTGGAGGCGTGTTGATATAGAAAAGGGACAACAGAGCGATTCCTCAGCAGCTCGAGGGGGCCCACGTTCACCATTTCGTTGAATGGAGCGGTATAGAGTTTAGAGATTATTTATTTCTTCTGCTTCCTATACAACTTCTTTCCAAGTTGTCAGAGGGTGACTACCAGAACTGCATTGCCACACGTGCCTCCCACAAAATCGGACCCAACTCAGCAGGCCACAAACTCAGTAAAACTTAAAGGCATTGTAATATACAATCAAATAGCTCAACAAATGCGAGACCAATCTGCATTGCAAATGCTTGTTTTCATTCCAGTTACAACACATGGACTCAGACCGGGATATAAATGCGGCCAACCTGTGTGTGTGGGGTAGGGGGGTCATGGGCGTGTGTATTTGTTTACTCTGTGAGATGCACTCAATCACTCATTTTAGCTTGCACTTCTTTCCAGAGGCTTGGCTAGTTTGTCTACCTGCAGACCCCAATGTGCACGGCTTGCCACCCCTGCAGCCGCGGTATTTTTCTGGCACAAACATACAGCATTGCTCTGTCAGCATCCGTTGCTCCCTGTACCACTGATCTCTCCAGTCTGGCGCGAAGATGTACACGTTTCCTCGCCTTACAGTGTAGCTGTTATTGCTGAGTGAAACCCCTGCAGCACCCCATCCCCTCCCACTACTCGCCACCCCCCGTCCTCCTCCCTTCATTTTCCACCTGAGTTCCCAGCGCGGATGTGAAGCGCCCGACCGGAAGCGCCGAAACTTTCTTACCTCTGGTCTCGCGCGCCTGCGCAGTGTAGCGCTGCCCTCTCACCCGCGCACAAGTATGCCAAGTATGTGAAGAGCAGAGACTAGAGAGGGGCTGAGAGTGCCGGGGGGGAGAGAGAACGAGAGACAGCCCGACTCCGAGTGAGGAGAAGCAGACTGGCCCTGCTACAGAGAGAGACAGGGAGAGAGACGGAGTGGTTGGCTAGACAGAAGAGGAGAGGGCAGCTGGTGCACAGGGAGAAACAAATCTGCAAAGGGAGTGCACGGACTGGATCAACGGAGATCTACAGCGGGATCCTTGAGTGGAGATAGCGGACCGACGAATCTGCAGGGAAGAGTGAGACCGGCTGCCCCAGAGGAACGGACAGGTTCACGAGCAGGCACTCACCCAGACCTAGGCGGCGAGCCTGGATCTGCGGCGGTGAAACAACCCGGCTCTGGCGCGGACAATGCAGCTGTGTCCCGGAGAGAGCTGCAGGGGTGCTCGGCATTAGGGTTTGGACATCTCAGCTCAGCGGAGGATTGCAGTTCCCAAAGAGTTTAAGGACGATATCGTGTTGAAAAGGTCGGAAACACTCTGTGTGTGGGGGAGTATCTCAAGGACTCCCCCAGGTTTGGGGGGGACCCTGTGTGTCGTGCCAGGTGTATACGGGCGAAGTCTGTATGTTCTGTGTATGGATGGAGTATTTGTGTGGAGTTGTCTATGGGAAGACTGGTATGCAGTGCGCATGAGGGGTGTCTGGGAGCTCTGGGAGAGGGTACCTTCCTGCTGAGTGTTGGGCCGGTGCTATGCTTGTGTAACCTCTCTGAGGGTTTCTTGTGTGTTTAGTTTGCTCTGGTCTGGCGTGAGATCAATGAGTAGTCTTTGTGGGCAGGGGGGAGCCCCGTGAGTTGTGACATTGGGGGAGGGCGTGGTAGTGTATGTGTGTGTGAGAGAACTTATGTTGTGAAAGCGGGGACAGCCCCTTGTATGACGGAAGGGTACTATGTTGTATGTGGATTTAATGGGGAGTCGAGCGTGAAAGAGGGGATGGGGTGCAGTGCGTGGGAAGAGGTGTGATGTGGTGGTTGTGTGTGGAGGAACTATTTATGTGCGGGGTAAAAGGCCGGTGTGTGAGAGCCCCGTGAGTGTGGGGGTCCACAGATTGAGAGGGGCCGCTGGTAGGCATGGACTGCTGCCCCCGTCTGTGCCCTCGCTGGGGGCACGGCGAATCCCAACCCTGGCCTCGTGGCTCTCGCTGAGGCCGGGCACGGATCGGGGATGGCCGATCCTCTGCGGAGAACTCTATCCAGACTCCGGGGCAAGAAATCCAAGCGGGTCAAAGTGGCAGAGGGCACAAGTGCAGCTCCAGAGGAAGACGCACAGATGCCAACCCAGCACCCACTTGCCAACCAGAACAACAACAACTACAGAGAGGTGCTGTGGGCCGGGGAGGACTGCAGGTGGATCTGTGGTGTCAACATGACGAGGGAGCACCTTTGCAAGCCCGGGGGAGACAGCTGCCCCTGCACCGCCTGTCAAGGAGCCGTTCACAAACCGCAGAGGCTAGGGTGGGCAGTTGACGGCTGGGGGACCCAAACTGCTGCTGGGCAAGGCTGTGAATATTCTGCGTTCAGGGGCTGTGGTAAAGCTGTGGGACACGAAGACCTCAGTGTGGCCAGAGCCCCTCACACTTACGAAACACTGAGCACCAATGCTCTGTCTCCAGCCCCCGGGCATGCCCAGCTCTGCAGTCAATCCAAGGTGGCCCCTTTCCAGGCCCTGCCAGTGGACAGCGCCCAGTGCCCTGATCAGGCGTTTCAGGAGGGGAAGCTGCTCCTCTCCCGCCAGAACGGGTTCACCAGGGTCCAGAACTGCCCACAGCAGAAGTGGCAGCAGGCCAGGGACATCGTGTCGGAGTTGGCCACTGCCCACCCGGGCCAGGCTCGCCATCTCTATGCCAGCTTACAGCAGACCTACAGAAGCAGTCAGCACTCGTTGGATAGCGAGGACGACGATTACTACGACAACGACTGCCTGCCCTTCTATGAGCCGCCCGAGCTGTCAAGTGTCCAGGGGGGACAGGACGCTCCCTCTGCAGAAGAGACCGCGAGGAATGGAGACCCCACTGGGAAAAGCAGTGCCGGGGTCTCCCAAGAGACGGACCGCCTGCGGAGCCAGCTCCAGGAGGCATACTACCTGCTGATCCACGCAATGCACGACATGCCCGTGGAGCGGAGGAGCCCCCTCCCCTCGAGCACTCCCTCACAGGACAGCATCTGTACTCAGTCCTCCCCCCAGGCGCCGGAGAGCCAGCACTGCTCGTCCGGGGAGGCCAGTCCCCAGCAGGTATCGGACACCGAGTCTGCGGCCCCAGCCTCGGGGGGCCTCCTTCCGCGGCGTCACCAGTGGAGTAAAAGTGAGGAGACCCTGGGCAGGGAGACGGCCCTGCCTTCTCTTCAAAGGTCCCTCAGTGACAGCGGGATCCAGTACGGCGCTCTGCCCCCCCGCCCGAGGGACAGGCAGGAATGTGGAGGTGGGCCGGACAGTGAGGAGGAGGACTCCCAGTGTCCAGCTGCCGAGGAGCAGGCAGTGCGCTGGGGGCGTGCAGCTAGCGGGGCTGGCCATCCATCACGTTCGGACAAAGAGTGGCTGGGGGGGCTTGGAGACCCCGATCACAGCCCCTCAGGGATGGGCAGCCGGCCAGATGGCCCCCTCCGGGCCTCTGGGGTGACGGTGCGGAAGATGCAGAAGTGGATGTACAAGGGCCGGCTGCTGTCCCTCGAGATGAAGGAGCGCATCATCGGCGGGTCCCTGAGGCCCGGGGGCCTGGGCCCGAGGGACGAGGGGCGAGGAGGAGGCGTGCTGCCGGGGAGCGCGCCAAGCAACAGGAGGCAGCGGACAGGTATGTTCTGTTAAGATCAGAACTTTACATTTCACTCGTGTAGAAAGTTCTCTTTCCACCATCCATGTTTTTCCATTCGTTATTTGTAATTTACGTTTCCCACGAGCTTTATTTTTTGGTTCTAAAATCGCAACTTGTCCCAGGCCAGGTCAAAGTATCACGTCCGGATGTGTGTGTTTTCTCCGTGCACTTTTCATTGCCCTATCCCAGAGTGGGGATGGGGTTCAGGGCAACAGTGTAAGTCAGTATTCAGGACCCACCCTTTGGTCACGGACAGCACAATCTCTCAGCAACATTTGGTTTAAGTGGCCCACGTAGTGCATGCTCCCCGCGTCACTCACTGCTTTTGGGAGCGCACATTATTGACATGTTGCCTTTCTCATTTGTAAATATACCAGTTGCTTCAACTTCCATAGACCGATCCTGTCCTGGCACCTGTTGTGTTTGTGTGTGTGTTTAGTGCGCCAGGCGTCTCAGGGGAGCACCAGTTCCATTGTAGGATGTAAGCGCCTCTGTCCTGCACAAGTAGTCCCCTCCCTCCCATGGGTAGTATAGTGGCTCCTGCTATTCCGTCTTTACCCAGAGCTGTGAGGTCCCTGCCTGCTATTTACTATTGTCTCAATACGACATCGTTCATAAGCGCGTCGACCTGTTTGTTACACTGGCTGTTTGTGTACATTTGTGTACCTGTTACAGACAGGTAGGTGTAAAGCGCGTATCTGCTAGTTAAACTCTCCACCATCTGAGTTTCATCTCCCACTAGCAGCTAAGGCGCATGTTATCACAGAGCGCTATAACGTTTGTTATTTGGAGCGCTTAGAAATGGCCGGTGTGCGGTTTGAAGCGCTGTATACAGTTATTATTGAACGAGGGACTTGCAATCAGCTGACAGGGGCTTGGTTTTAGGCTGCAGGGAGACCACAATTACAGTTTTGAAAGCCGCCTGGGTGGAAGGGATATCGTTTTCGAAATGGACTCCGATTTAAAACGCAGCTTGCTGCCTGAATTTAAGAAACACATGTATGCGTCAGTGCGCCTGCCATGCCTGGTGTACAGGGTGTAATGCAACGCACACACTTTTTTGTTGAGATCCGTTTGTTCAAATAAAATGCATCACCACAGCCCTGAACATGGTATCCGTCGGACGGCGCTGATTGTACGCAATTTCTTAATGGTGCTTTTTTGCACTTGTCTTGTGCTACATTAGATGCGTTTGATGGAGCGTTACGGGCACGGAGACTGGAGCTGGTTCATACAGCGTGGACCGGCATGTGAACGGTGCTCGCAGTCCATACACCGGGTGCCCTCAGGTGTAGTGTCCTGCAGGACGAGTTTGCTCTTGGTCCATACAGCGTGTACTTGCAGGTGTAGTGTGCGCGTGGTCCATACACTCTGATCCTGCAGGTGTAGTGTGCTCGTAGTCCATACACCGGGTACCCTCAGGTGTAGTGTACCTGCAGGTGTAGTGTGCTCGTGGTCCATACACTGTGGACCTGCAGGTGTAGTGTGCTTGTGGTCCATACACCGGGTATCCTCAGATGTAGTGTGCTGCAGGTGTAGTGTGCTTGTGGTCCATACACCGGGTACCCGCAGGTGTTGTGTGCTCTTGGTCCATACACTGTGGACCTGCAGGTGTAGTGTGCTCGTGGTCCATACACCGGGTACCGTCAGTTGTAGTGTGCTGCAGGTGTAGCGTGCTTGTGGCCGATGATTTGTTTACCTGCATGTGTAGTGTGCTCATGGTCCATACAGCGTGTACTAGCGCGTGTATTGTGTTTGTGGTCCATACACTGTTGACCGGCAGGTGTAGTGCGCTTGTGGTCCATACACCGGGTACCCGCAGGTGTAGTGTATCTGCAGGTGTAGTGTGCTCTTGGTCCATACACAGTGTCCTGCAGGTGTAGTGTGCTCGTGGTCCATCCACAGTGTACCTGCAGGTGTGGTGTACCTGCAGGTGTAGTGTGCTCATGGTCCATACACTCGGTACCCTCAGTTGTGGTGTGCTCGTGGTCCATACACCGTGTTCCTGCAGTGTGCTCGTAGTCGATGTTTTGTTTACCTGCATATGTAGTGTGCTCATCTTCCATACAGCGTGTACTAGCGCGTGTATTGTGTTTTGTGGTCCATACACCAGGTACCCTCAGTTGTAGTGTGCTCGTGGTCCATACACTGTGTACCTGCAGGTGTAGTGTACCTGCAGGTGTAGTGTGCTCGTGGTCCATACACTGGGTACCTGCAGGTGTAGTGTACCTGCAGGTGTAGTGCGCTTGTGGTCCATACACCGGGTACCCTCAGTTGTAGTGTGCTCGTGGTCCATACACTGTGTTCCTGCAGGTGTAGTGTGCTCTTGGTCCATACACTCGGTACCCTCAGTTGTGGTGTGCTCGCGGTCCATACACTGTGTACCTGCAGGTGTAGTGTACCTGCAGGCGTAGTGTGCTCATGGTCCATACACCCGGTACCCTCAGTTGTAGTGTGCTCGTGGTCCATACACTGTGTACCTGCAGGTGTAGTGTACCTGCAGGTGTAGTGTGCTCGTGGTCCATACACTGGGTACCTGCAGGTGTAGTGTACCTGCAGGTGTAGTGTGCTCGTGGTCCATACACTGGGTACCTGCAGGTGTAGTGTACCCACAGGTGTAGTGTACCTGCAGGTGTAGTGTGCTCTTGGTCCATACACTCGGTACCCTCAGTTGTGGTGTGCTCACGGTCCATACACTGTGTACCTGCAGGTGTAGTGTACCTGCAGGTGTAGTGTGCTCATGGTCCAAACACTCGGTACCCTCAGTTGTGGTGTGCTCGTGGTCCATACACTGTGTACCTGCAGGTATAGTGTGCTCGTGGTCCATACACTGTGTACCTGCAGGTGTAGTGTACCTGCAGTTGTAGTTTGCTTGTGGTCCATACACTGGGTACCTGCAGGTGTAGTGTACCTGCAGGTGTAGTGTGCTCTTGGTCCATACACCCGGTACCCTCAGTTGTGGTGTGCTCGTGGTCCATACACTGGGTACCTGCAGGTGTAGTGTACCTGCAGGTGTAGTGTGCTCATGGTCCATACACCCGGTACCCTCAGTTGTGGTGTGCTCGTGGTCCACACACTGGGTACCCGCAGGTGTAGTGTACCTGCAGGTGTAGTGTACCTGCAGGTGTAGTGTGCTCGTGGTCCATACACTGGGTACCTGCAGGTGTAGTGTACCTGCAGGTGTAGTGTACCTGCAGGTGTAGTGTGCTCGTGGTCCATACACTGGGTACCTGCAGGTGTAGTGTACCTGCAGGTGTAGTGTACCTGCAGGTGTAGTGTGCTCTTGGTCCATACACTCGGTACCCTCAGTTGTGGTGTGCTCGTGGTCCATACACTGTGTACCTGCAGGTGTAGTGTACCTGCAGGTGTAGTTTACCTGCAGATGTAGTGTGCTCGTGGTCCATACACTGTGTACCTGCAGGTGTAGTGTACCTGCAGGTGTAGTGTGCTCATGGTCCAAACACTCGGTACCCTCAGTTGTGGTGTGCTCGTGGTCCATACACTGTGTACCTGCAGGTGTTGTGTGTTTGTGGTCCATACAAAGTGTACCTGCAGGTATAGTGTACCTGCAGGTGTAGTGTGCTTGTATTCCATACACTGGGTACCTGCAGGTGTAGTGTATCTGCAGGTGTAGTGTGCTCTTGGTCCATACACCCGGTACCCTCAGTTGTGGTGTGCTTGTGGTCCATACACTCGGTACCCTCAGTTGTGGTGTGCTCGTGGTCCATACACTGGGTACCTGCAGGGGTAGTGTACCTGCAGGTGTAGTGTGCTTGTGGTCCATACACTGGGTACCTGCAGGTGTAGTGTACCTGCAGGTGTAGTGTACCTGCAGGTGTAGTGTGCTCGTGGTCCATACACTGGGTACCGGCAGGTGTAGTGTACCTGCTGGTGTAGTGTGCTCTTGGTCCATACACTCGGTACCCTCAGTTGTGGTGTGCTTGTGGTCCATACACTGTGTACCTGCAGGTGTAGTGTACCTGCAGGTGTAGTGTACCTGCAGGTGTAGTGTACCTGCAGGTGTAGTGTGCTCATGGTCCAAACACTCGGTACCCTCAGTTGTGGTATGCTCGTGGTCCATACACTGTGTACCTGCAGGTGTAGTGTACCTGCAGGTGTAGTGTACCTGCAGGTGTAGTGTGCTCTTGGTCCATACACCCGGTACCCTCAGTTGTGGTGTGCTCGTGTTCCATACACTGTGTACCTGCAGGTGTAGTGTACCTGCAGGTGTAGTGTGCTCTTGGTCCATACACCCGGTACCCTCAGTTGTGGTGTGCTCGTGTACCTGCAGGTGTAGTGTACCTGCAGGTGTAGTGTACCTGCAGGTGTAGTGTGCTCGTGGTCCATACACTGGGTACCTGCAGGTGTAGTGTGCTCGTGGTCCATACACTGGGTACCTGCAGGTGTAGTGTACCTGCAGGTGTAGTGTGCTCTTGGTCCATACATAGTGTACCTGCAGGTGTTGTGTGCTTGTGGTCCATACACTGGGTACCTGCAGGTGTTGTGTGCTTGTGGTCCATACACTGGGTACCTGCAGGTGTTGTGTGCTTGTGGTCCATACACCGGGTACCTGCAGGCGTAGTGTGCTCAGGGTCCATACACTGGGTGCCCTCAGTTGTGGTGTGCTCGTGCTCCATACACTGTGTACCTGCAGGTGTAGTGTGCTCATGGTCCATACACCCGGTACCCACAGTTGTAGTGTGCTCGTGGTCTATACACTGTGTACCTGCAGGTGTAGTGTACCTGCAGGTGTTATGTGCTTGTGGTCCATACACAGTGTACCCGCAGGTGTAGTGTGCTCGTGCTCCATACACTGGGTACCTGCAGGCGTAGTGTGCTCGTTGTCCTTACACTGTGTACCTGCAGGTGTAGTGTATCTGCAGGTGTAGTGTATCTGCAGGTGTAGTGTGCTCGTGGTCCATACACTTGGTACCCGCAGGTGTAGCGTAAAGTTGGATTGAAGTGTGAGAATTGAACCTGCGCGTGTGCACACATGTACAAAGGAATGCATGGATGTCCTCGACATTAATATGAGATTATTTGCCTATCTCCACACCTGGCTTGTGCCTTGCCTGATGTGAGTGGAAATCATAAAATGCCCTTTCAAAAGCTGAAGGCCTCGTTAATAAATATATCGTGTCCCACAAGTACTTACTTGCCACCTGAAAACCAATTGCGTGGGCTGCAGTATTCCTGCTCCCTTGGGCCGACCTCGTGTGCACAAAAGACGACGCGCTTTATTACCACACGGCCCTTTGTCTTGTCTCGTGCAAAGACATTTGCCATTTCAAGTTGATGCCAGGGGCTTGACGCAGCCAACCACACGGTTCCCCGTCCATACACGAACGCGCGTGCACACTGTGGTGGCAACGCTGCTGTTGTGGAACAAAGACTCCTTGTGCATTTCTTTCTCTGTGTGATGCTAAAGAGATTGTTACGATTAAGGCGCGCTGCTTTCGATTTTCACAAATTTTACTAGTGAATACAACCAGAAATACTGCTGTCTTTTTTTTTTTTTTTTTTTTAGGGAAAAATGCCGAATTGCGCTCCTCCTCTGAATGACTCAACCCCCCCCCCCCCCCCCGACCTCCGCCCCCCGCCCCCCGCCCCCCACCACCATAATATCTAGGATCAAGAAAACAGATGTATGCGTGAAAATTGGAGCAAATTTTCGATTTCTGTGGTGTATGCCAGAAAATCTATTGAACATTGGAAAAGTTGTAGATATATGCAGTGCATGTGCGTGAGTTTAGGAACTGGACATTTCAAAACGTGCCCTGTCTTTTGTCTCCATGAGTCTGATTCTCTAAAAAAAACATAAATCTACACGCATGGGTGCCTAGGTTAAGTGGAGAGGAACACCTTTTTGCGGAATTCACAAAAATTCCAGAAGTACTGCTTGAAACCTGTGACAGTCACAGTTTTCCAGTATTCCTTCATGGATGTACATGGAGTACGTTAACCCTAGTGTAAATGCTTTGCCAAAGTTGTCATGCACGTGATAACTTTAAAAACAAATCTCCAAGGGAAAAATAACATCCCTCACTTTTCCACCAATTTAGGAGTTATTCCCTCCTGGCCTTGATGAAAGTAAATATTTGACCTAATTCGGGTCTGCATTGGGCCTTGGAATAGTTTGAAATGTACAATTTTGTCGGTGTTTGTCAAGTTTCCTTGACACCACCATCCAGGAATGCCCATTCTCTCTGTGCTGGGAGAACATTAACTCCCAGCGTAATAGTACACCATACTCATGTAATATTGGCGAGAAGATGAGCGTGCAGATATACATCATGCCATTTGCGCACCTGCTTTAAATGTGAGTGCACACATGGTCCTATGAATCGCCATACAACTTTAATAAAGTAAAAAACATGATGGGATTTTTTCTGGTTAAAATGCCACCTTAAACCAGTAAATCGCAGTGCAGCTAATTAAAACAGCAGGGGTCAAGACCAAACTATAGCTGTAATTTTAATCCTAGCAGGTCGCCGGAGGGCCTGAAACACCCTTGCCAACAAAAGACTGTGTAAAAACCACGTGCCACTGGTCAACTGGGTTTCCCACTAGAACTTTCAACTAAAAGCTAAACCCCCTTAAAGAAACACACATTTTGTTCAGAAAGCAGTGACTCCTGCAGAAATATGATATTTAAGAACGTAAAGGATATTTGATTTTGGCCAAAGTGGTTTTCTTAAAGTCGTATACACGTGCATACGTCCTTGGACTGATTAGTATCGCTTTACAATTTAATTTTCCAAAATTAGCATCCAGCATGGGACCTACAAAAACAAATGCTGCCATTCAGCCATTTAGTGAAACGTTTAGCACATCTGTAATTCCGATTGTTAACCAAACACGCTCCCTTCTTAGATCCTCGCTCTCGCCGTTTTGTTTGTGGAAAATGTAAGTATTTGTGAAGTATGAGGCGGCTTCTCATTACCAGGACCGCAGCGCGCGCTGTCAAGTCTGTGCAGGCCCCGGGGTGAGTTGGGAAATTCGAACAGATTGCTGGGGGTGTTCTGCGCTGTAAGCCCTTCTCAAATAAGTGCTTATTGGCGGAGGCCGAGAGCGCTGCCAGGAATGTCATGGCGGCATGTGTTGTCAGAATTGCTCTGTGCCTTAACTTATTGTTTTCAGAGTGGGAGATGGCCCTGGGCCCAGATTCCAGACACATGTGCCATTAGACCGTAGACAGAAAGGTGCTGATTATTTCTCGGCGGCGCGTTTTCTGAGAGGAATGTTACACGGGTTTCTGTGCACGGCGAACCCCGCGAAAGACTTGTCGATTTGTTTACAATCTGGTCCAGTTACTGAACTGGAGACTTGGCAATGGGCGCCTGAGTTCTAATGCCAGCTTGGCACTCACCCATAGTGTGATCTAGGGCAAACCACATTATCAGAAAGTACAAAAGACATAGAAGTACTTGAACCAATCTAAATCATTGATCATGTCTCTTAGTGCATTCCAGTCAACGTTTTTTAGCTCGTCTGCACGTATAGCGACAGAGACCAACCATATGCAAATATGGCTTTTTTTCCTGACATGCAACAGAGACATTCTAGTCTTGACTTATTAACTGCAGCACCTATTCACAAGGGCATTTTGTAATACATAACATACTACTCCTGTGGTACCCTTTTATGCACTTACATGCCGTTGCAAATTGGCCCCAAAACGTACAATGGAAACGATGGGACTATTCATGAACAATTAGTACAAATAGAAAGTTCTGTGCCCACTTTGCAATTTACTAATAGCGTGTTGGACATGGCAGACTCACATAAGGACTGGCGAGTATGTAACCGAGTACTCTGGTAGTAGTACTTCCTGTACTCATAAATCCGTTTGTGAATAGACCTTTTATCTTACCTTGAATCGTAAAAACGTGTACGTAAATATGCAAAAAAAGTATTAAAACACAGTGGCTCGTTCTCTATGTGTTGCCGTACATTTACACGTTTCCCGGTTCCTTTCTAGGATATCGTGTTTCTTTTATCCAGCCTCCACTGAACTCGCGTACACAATAGCGTTCTGTGTACAACTGAGGAGTACCTTCTTTTCTAGAAGTTTAATGTACGATGAAACTGTTTTCTGTTAACACTCCACTGCTCTAAATCTCGAGGAACGCGCAGTAAACGCCTAAGACATTTCAAAACAATTTAAATGTGCATTGTTGCTTCTAAATATTTTGCATTAATATTAATGAGGCACAAACTTAAAAATAATTTTGATGTGGAGGATTGTTCGAAACCATTATGAACAGTACACAACATTGTTACAAAACTTTGTACATTATCTTTATAGTTTTTTTTTAGGTTTGTATGTGTGTTTTGGGGGGATTTACTATAAATTGGCAAAAGCACAACAGAAAGAAAGTAATACTTTAATCCCAATTTAGATTCTCTCGGAGTGCTGGCCAGGGGCATGCTGACATAAGATAGACGTATTGTTCTAAATTCAAGCACATAGCCTTAGGCATTTTATTTATACAGTGGTCACTGCGCCTGGAAATAATGCTTCCTTGGTAACCAATCCTGGCCTGCTTCCTTGACGACCCGTCCTGCTTCCTTGACAACCACGTTGCACAGTTTCTTGAGGTGGATTTTACATTCCTCTTTAGATAAATTAATTGAATTACTTACTTCCTAACCAGTTTCCTTTTTTTCAAACCGGGTTAATGTGCTGAAATAAAATGTAGAACTAGATAATTATTTGTTGTTGTATGCTAAAGAAATATTTTTTTTTCAGCGCCAAATATTTTGTTTGTGGTATAGTTAATACTTATTTGTTTTTGCGATGTAATTTAATAGTAGAAACATTTTAAATAAGTTTGACACTGAGGGCATTTGTAGCCACTGCTAGGCATAAATACAAGGATCTAAATTCACTTAATTAATTAGTTTCTGTTCGTGGTTTGTAGTAAACATATGTAAAAAGGGATAAACCGTTTTTCAAAAAGTATTTACATGTTTGATCTGCACTAACTGAGCAACTTAATTGGATGAACGGGAACTCTGGTGCAAAGTCCAATTGTTAAGTTGGAAATGGTGTTTAGTGCTTCCTGATGATGGCTTATAGGTTTGTACACTTATTTTAACGCCTTACAACTTATTCTATTTGCATCTTAGAACTAGCTGTAGGTGTCTATTGGTTTCAGTTTACATTTTTTGTTGCTTCTGAAGGGCAAATGTAGTCCAGTGTCTAGAAAATGCATATGCTACAACTCAGCTCGGCCAAAACTGATTGTCACTGGTTTATTGGAATTTATATCATGAAGTGACACTGCAAGAAATATGTTCAGAATGTTTGTTATGTTCTGTTTTATGAAGGTAAGAGCACCTATTGTATTCCTTCTTGCAACAATTCTTGCAACAATTATTTGTAAGGCGTAGCATAACTGGGTGAATTTGCCAAAAAGATTGCGCATGGATGTGCATGACATGTAGAAAATAGGATCACGTTAAGTAATTGAGAATTATTCCACATTCATCCCTCTTTCCTAATATAGTCCTTATTAAACGAGACTCAATCAACATGGCTAGAACCTCCTGGCACCAACGTAAATAATAACAAAATGGCATAAACTGAACCATGTTGATCGAAGTCCCACACATTCCTTTAGGCCAGTATAGTCACAGACCTAACCCCACAGTCAAAACTGACGCTATTCGTGGAGATGAGAACAGGAAATAAAGACATCCTGCAGATAAAGGCCAGAGACTTCAAAACAGCAGGGACATCTTAAGGATTTTGGGGGTCCTGGGCCAAACGTATTTTGGGAGCCCCTGTTCGGAACAGCTTTGAATCAAAAGATCAGTTTCAGCTCTTTCTCCTTGGCCAGGTCACTGAGAGTGCACAGGCCACTGAGAGTGCACAGGCTACTGAGAGTGCACAGGCATACCGGTTCACATTCTCAGGGATAGTGAGGTGTGTTTTCAATTGTGTAACACAGCAGCAGCTCACTAATATTATTGCAAATAATCTATGTGACCCTCTCCCATTTCTCATATGTGAGGTCCTGTTGTGATCCAGAAGAAACTTTTTGTATGGATGTTGCATGAAACATAAACACAACGTTTCCCCGCAAAATTTCTGTTATAAACTGCCACACATCACCCATATTAAAAATACATTAAAGGCAAACCGTATTTAAAACAACCTCTTTAGGAATTATTTAAGGTCATCGGGTTAAGATTCTTTGCAGATCAGAGCTGGTTCTATCAGGGGGGCTGAAAAGCTGGGACCCTGGGCCAATGCCTACTTTGCCCATGCCTTAAAACATCTCTGTAAACTAGAGCACACCTCCGACTCTTCTAAATGGCGTTAATGCCTTCTTGTTGTTATATGTGGACGATGGATTCTAAGGAATGAAAAAATACCATCAGAGATGGGTTGTCCATTATCATCCTGGAACTTTAGATACTTTCTTTCATCACTATGTACCAGGACCAGACTGTTGTGAGACTACCATAGGTGGTGTGCAGCACTTACCACCTCCCACCAAAAAATAAACATAACAACTTGAGCATGATTGCATGAACACCATGTGTCAGCCATTCTCATGGAAGGGTAAAAAGGCACATGGGCATGTATAAAAATAATAGCAAGAGTGTATATACAAGTTACGTTGTGTCTAGGTCTTATAAATGCCAACATTACGAAACAAAATGCATGTAAATTTAACAGCCTCTGAAATGCAAAAGTCTCGAATGGAGCAAGCAACCTGTAGACCCTGACTCACCCCAGCCCCTCCCTATCAGACAGCACTGTGTCTCTATGAGATTGTACCCGGGATGCAGAAAATACTTAGAACTGATGCTGTCCTCACCAACTCCGTACAATTGTGTTTTCTCAATAGGCCCTTTGCAGACTGTTATGTATTCGCAACCTTTTCTGTGAAAACGTGTTTTCTGTAATTTATCCTCAGCACAACGACTCAAACTATGCCACTATGTTTTTAGGTCTCACCTAGCGTTGCAGCTCACATGCACTGCTCGCTCTGCGGGGGCTATTGTGAGAGAGGAGATTTCAGAAGGGGACTTGAAGCCCCGCCCATCATTTTCATTTGGTCGCATCAGCGTTTATGCTAAACGCAGGCTTCTCATTGAAAAGGATGCTTTTTCGTTACCGCCCTTTCTCCTTTTCGTCCTGCCCATCCGGACTGGGTCATTATTTCTTATCTTTGGAGGCGTGTAGTGACGGATCATGTTTCCTTTTATTGCTTAATGCCTGCGTTTACTTCGTTTACTCCGGGCAGGCACGGAGCTTAGAGGTGCAGGGGGTCACAGGGAGGACAGGGGTATCCCGTCAGACTCTGGGTGCTTTTCCGCCGAGGCAGCGTCATGTTAATTTTTGCATCGCCCTTTCACTTAAAAGTGATAGCGCGATGCAAAAGGCTGTGGGGCCGTCTTCTGCTTGAACCCCGTCCCCGGTGCTGCGGAGACATGTTATGATCCCCTAATTTCTCCTTATCCAACATGCATATCCGTCTGACCGCGAACGGGCTGCTGCGCATCCTCCGCTTCCCAGCTAGCTACAGGGAGAGCACGGTGGTGTTCCAGGCAGGTCAGTGCTTTTTATACCCCTCATCGAGGCTTTTAATAACACCACGGGAGACATCTTGTGTCGTTCTGTACCCGGGCATGGATGTGAAAGACTGACCTGTTCGTTTACTCAGGGCAGGCACGGAGCTTTGAGGCGCAGGGCGTTACGGGGAGGGCAGGGGGATCCCGTCAGACTCTGGGTGCTTTCCCACCGAGGCAGCAGCGTGTTCATTTTTGCATCGCGCTTTCACTTAAAAGTGAAAGCGCGATGCAAAAGGCTGTGGGGGCTGTCTTCTGCTTGAACCCCATCCTAGGTGCTGCGGAGACATGTTATGGTCCCCTAATTTCTCCTCATCCAACATGCGTATCCATCTGACCGCAAACAGGCTGCTGCACGGCCTCCGTTTCCCGGCTGACTACAGGAAGAGCACGGTGGTATTCAAGGCAGGTCGGTGCTTTTTATATCCCTCATCAAGGCTTTTAATAACACCATGGGAGACATCTTGTGTCGTTCTTTACCCGGGCATGGATGTGAAAGACGGACCTGTCAGGAGGAGGCTGCAGTATTAGTCCAATGGGTAGGATATGCTGTTTGCATGCTGTGGTGGCAAAGCTGCATGTATTTGGCGCAAGGTCGGCTGTTTCCCATGTTGGTGGCTGCATGTTGGTTTGTGCATGCATGTAAGCTGTTCTGGCAGACGCACGTCCTGTTTATATTTACGTCCTTGTGGAATGAGCGCCCTGTTTATATTTACGTCCTTGTGGAATGCAGAATGGTGGTCGCTTGTTACCCACTTCACGCGGATTAGGCGTTCTAATCAAGCACTAAATCCTCTGCAAATAGTATTCACGGGAGGTCATTTTCACATGATGCCCTAGTGCTTAATAATATTTTCTGCCCCTTCCTCCTCTCCTGGGCTAAACTTGGGCGTATCTTGCATGGCGTATCTTGCATGTCAGTTATCTGCTATTGCACATCACAGCTCCAATGTAACGACACAGTATCCTAATATTTAATTTGATAAATATTCCCATCGCATTGTAAACAAAAGTGCTCCTAGTCACTTCGAATGGTGGCCTAGCACAGTTCAGGTTCCAGTCGATTGTTGGTATTGTGTTTATATGTGAATAATGTGTAAGGTTTCCCAATTGATCCGTAAAGCATTG
The DNA here is from genome assembly GCF_964204655.1 of Triturus cristatus. Lineage (NCBI taxonomy): Eukaryota > Metazoa > Chordata > Amphibia > Caudata > Salamandridae > Triturus > Triturus cristatus. The sequence goes on from NC_140586.1 coordinate 499,343,548, forward strand.
ACCTAGGGCTTCGGTGGTTTGCAAGCATGCAGGTCTCAGCATCCATCCAGTTTGGCATTGCAGTAGCTCTATTTCTGCTCCCGTGACGCCGCCGGCATCATTTCCTCTCACTCTGCTGATGTGACATGGACTGTCTGACTGGCAGGAAGATGAGACCGTCCAAGGAGATGCTCTCAGTCTGATCTGACTATATTAGGAGAATTGCTTTGTACCCGTTTAGAAAATCTTTAGCTTGGCTTTCGAATAATTAGATAGAGTTGAGGCTTTGAGTTTGTATTAAAATAAATAAATCTTTCAGTATGATCTTGTTGGATTGCTGCTTTTTTGGAGAGATCAGTTCAGCTCAGGACAGACCTATATAAATGAATTCCATGTAGAATAATACTAGGTCAATCAAAATCTGGCATGCATGTTTCCTTGGACCTACATTTGACCCTGATCGAGGCCAATATGCAGCTTATGTGTAACTTATTTTCATGTATACATCCTGTTAGTATATAGAGACATGAAGGGGCTTGCACCTCACCTTTAAACCCGGTCTCAAGGGGCTTAGTGCAGTATTGATTCTACTAGAGGAATGTTTGTCCTCACTTCGGGTGGGAGTCTTGGTGGGTCAACTCAGCCTCTCATCCTCCCATGGTAGATACAAGTATAGCCATTGAGTAGATTAACAATGTACCATTGAGTAGAGTTAGTAGTAAACAGTAACCGGCCCAGGAGATCTCACGGGGGGGCTAAAAGAGAAAGTGGTGACCGAACGCCCGTATGCAAGATATCAGACAAAGACCGACCAGAAACACCTAGGCAGTACGCACCGACCAACACGAGGTACCAGAGGAAATACTCTCAGAAGACTACAAGAACCCAGAGACCTCAAGGAGAGAGCAAACACACGTGCTACAGATGTGGCAGCCAAACACATTCAAGCAACGATAAAGCATGGCCAGCATTCAGAGCCAAATGCTCCTACTGCGGGATAATGGGACACTACGAGCAGGTATGCCGGCGCAAGCTCAGCAGGATGGAGGTGAAGTAGGTCGCCCAGGAACCGGACGGTGGTGATGAAGTCCGAGAAGGAGGCGATGAAGAAGACGAGGTCTTGTGCATATGCGACCAGGTCCTGGGAGTAAACTGTACGAGATCCAAGAAACCGGCGTTACAGATGGCGATCGGAGGTGTACAAGTGGACATGGTGGCGGATTCAGGCTCCCCATACACAATTATTCAACGGACCATATGGGAAAACGACTTCAAGCCCAGAGTGGGTGAGGAGCTACTCCCCACAGACATCCACCCAGTCACGTTCACAGGAGAACCTATACCCATGGTGGGGTACCGACCGCTACGATTCGAGTTCAAAGGACTAATGGCAGAAGGAAAACTATACGTGGCGGAGAAAGGGCCCTCCGTGCTAGGATGGATGGCTCAAGGAGCCTTAGGAATACAGCTCAATCCAGGCGGAACCACCCAAGTGTTAATGGTGGACGCAGCCCAAATACACGAAGAAAACAGATGGATGAAGGAATACCCAGAAGTTTTCAAGGGAACAATAGGATGGATGACGACGTTCACGCACAAGATATGCCTGAAGGCTGGAGCGAAGCCAGTAAGCCACAAGGCCCGCAACATCCCTTTCAGGAGTAGGGTGGCGGTCCAAGAACAATTGCAACGCCTAGAGAGAAACGGAGTCATAGAAGCCATCGCAAGTGCTGAGTGGCTCGCACCACTGATGGTCGCACAGAAACCCAATGGGAAGGTGCGCCTGTGCTTGGATTTGAGGGAGCTCAATAAGAACATCTTGGTGGATAAGTTCCCGCTACCCCGGGTAAACGAGATGTTGGCGAAAACAAAGGGGGTCAAGTGGTTCTCAACAGTGGATCTCACTTCCGCGTACCACCAAATTGCTTTGCACGCGTCATGCAATCACCTAACATCGTTCATCACGCCTTTCGGCTGTTATAAGTGCCTCAGGATGCCGTTCGGACTTGCCTCAGCCGCCGCGGTGTTCCAAAAGCTCATGCATCGGCTGTTCCAGAAGGTGGAAGGAGTCCAGTACTTTTAGGATGACATCCTCATCATGGGGAAATCAAAGGGAGACCATGATGAGAAACTGCACACCGTGTTGACGATACTGGCACAAAACAGTCTCACCGCCGAATGGGAAAAATGCAGATTTGGTGTAGGATCGGTGACGTACCTGGGCCACGATATTAGCGGAAGGGGGATAGAACCGAAGCGAGCCAGCGTTGCGGCCATCAAGGAAGCGCCTACACCCAAAAGGAAGGAAGACGTTCGTTCCTTCTTAGGCATGGCGGAGTTCTACAGCAAGTATGTCCCTCACTTAGCTCCTGAAAGAAAAGAACACCTTCAAATGGACGCACGAAGAGCAAGAAGAATTCGAGATGCTAAAACAAGACACCTGTTCTGCCATTCCCCTTAAGGGGTTCGACCAAGTAGCTCTATCCATACTAACCTCCGACGCCAGCGACAAGGGACTGGGTGCGGTGCTAATGCAGAGATCCTCACCACTGTCAGTTTCGCCTCGCGGTCCCTAGCAACCAACGAGGAGAAATTCAGTGTGATAGAGAAGGAAATGCTGGCAACAGACTGGGCCATGGAATGGTTCAGACAGTTTCTTTGGGGTTCGAAGTTTCTACTCCGCACAGATCACAAACCGTTGGTGAGAGTCCTGACATCAAGCGTACACGCCCATGCGCCCCCCCCCCCGCATCGCGAAGATGACCCTAAGACTACTGGATTATGTGTACGAAGTGGAGTACCTCCCTGAGTCAAAAAACAAAGTAGCCAACTTTTTGAGCCGAGCAGCCGCAATGGAGTCAGCGGGAGATCAAGTGCCCTCGGAATGGGAAGGCTACATAGTAGCACTCACACAGGACCACGAAGGAGCGGTCAGTGCACAAGAGTGGGAAGAAGCTTACGCGGCTGAGGAGACTCTGGGAGCAGTGAAGAGTTACGTAACCCAAGGATGGCCAGACAAGAAGCACCTTAACAGTGAATTGAGGAAATACTGGGAAGTCCGTGAGGAACTATCCATCGGAGACAATCCAGTGTTCCTACTGAGAGGGGATCAGGTAGTCCCTCCGCAAGCCTTGGTGAGTCATCTTCTAACCATCCTACATGAAGGACATCTTGGCGTCATGAAGACCAAGGCGAGAGTGAAGCAGGCATACAGGTGGCCAGCAATGGATGGGCAACTGGAAAGACACGTCAAAATGTGCGAACTGTGCAACCAGGCAGACAAGACACAAGTATTACTACGCCCGCCACTAGGGAAGTTCTCCTGTCCGTCCAGCCCGTGGGAAATGCTTTCAGTGGACATACTGGGGCCCATTGTGAATGCGGAAGGTATACCCAAATACGCCATAGTAGTAGTAGACAGATACTCTAAATGGCCTGAGGTGGAAGTGTGTGAAACGGCAGACGCCGATGCTGTACTGGCTTTCCTCACGACCACATTCTTGAGGGAAGGAATCCCAAAGGTGATAACCTGTGACAATGGGCCACAATTTGTGTCATGTCAGCAAAATGGAATGCATTCATGGACCGAAATGGAATAGAGGTCAAACACACTCCTGTCTACCACCCGGTGGGGAATGGACTAGCAGAGAGGTTTAACCGAGTAATCATGGGGTCGGTACAAGCAGCGATAAGCGCAGGACTAAACTGGGAGAAGGAACTCCAACGCATGCTATGGGCCTATCGAATCACCCCGACGAACACCGGATACAGCCCTTTCAAAATCCTCTGTGGGCGTGATCCTTTCACAAAGGACAATCTGGCATGGAAACAACTTCTCATACAAAGCAGATGGTCGCCAGCGGTGGTACGACGCAACATTGACAGAGCGCAAGCCTTGTACACCGAGTACTACAACAAACGACGTCAAGGACGTAACCCTAGAAAGGGGAAGAGTGGGTTAGAGTGAAACAAGCTATTCTGAAGAGGAAAGGAGACACTACATTCAGTCAACCATTGCAAGTGGTAGAACCTTATACCAGGTCGGCCCTGTTGAGTGATGGGAAGATATGGTCGCAGGATAGGATGGCAAAGTGCAACAAGATCATGAAGTGGGAAGATCCGGAAAATAGAAGGTTACCCATCTCGGAAGAAGGAAATGAGCCTGAGAGAGACATGGAACAGGAGAATATAGAGCAAGGGCCTGTCATGGCCAAGAGATGTAGTTAAGATCAAGACGCCTCAGGAGAGAGCGGAGGAGTTGAAACGACCAGTCAATGTACACCTAAGAACTCAGACGTCAGAGTAAAAGAGAGAGAGGTGCAAGGGGAAGCGAAGGTAGGCAGTGGAACGCCGCTCACGTTCCTATACAGACCCGTACAAGACCGGGCAGAGTTGAAGATTTTGACACACGATTCAAGTAAGACTGTAACTGTTTATGATAGCTCTAGTGGTTGGAGAGCGCGCCATGGGCATGCCGGGAAGGGGCGCGGCTACGCGCCAGATCGCCGCGAGGTAACACGGTGGGAAGGACGCGTCCCGGCGCTCGGGGGAAAATAAAGATAATAAAGATAAACTTCATCATCTAAACTGCCTGGCGAGTTATTAATGTGGCAGAACCTCTACAGAAATCACTACAGACTCGCTCACTATAGTATTTAAGAAGAATAATATAAATAAATCCGTGGCTTGCAGAAGTGCAGACACATGATGTGGGCGGGGTGTAGAAAAGATTGAATGATCGCTGATGGTGGTTGTGCCCTTGGGTGTTTGTGTCTCTTTTCTTTTTTTTTTTTTTTTTACCAGAAATAACTTTCCATTTTAAAGGATCTAATTCTCGCGTGCGGGAGAGGAAATATTATCTCTCTTCTTTTCAGTCTGCTTTTGGTTTCTGGCGAGGAGCTGGGTTAGTGTAGAAGCTGCATATATCACTAATTAAATGTCATCTGATTACTCATGATGTCTCATGCAGTGTGACCGCACAGTGTTTCTGCTGGTAAATTGGTACTTATGCAGCACATTCTCTTACCGCTGCTGTTGTACAGTGTTAGTGCGTAATCTTCTCACTAATTACCACTGATGCATCTCTCTAGGTGATCCACAGACCACACTGCAGAATAAGCAGCATCTGATTGTAACTCCCCTCTTGGAACGATAACAGTGTGTGTTTAGATAGTCACCCATGGGTGTATCCTGCTGGTGGCATCCCTCCAACATGCATCTGGCACAATTATTAGAACTTCGAGGCAATATGCAGATTTGTCCAATGTTGTGTTATTTGTAGAGCAATACACTTTATGTTGTGTGCTTCTGGCAACATACCACATATTGGTAACTAAATGGTGTGAAAAGGCTTTTTCAAACTTTCCTTTCAGGATTTACTTCCCGAGAAATAGACGGTTCCCATATGTATTGCCAGTTATGCTGGCACATGAGAACTGTATTTCATTGTATGCCACCACAACAGCCTTTTTGTGTGGGCACAGTAAATGATATGAACGGAGGCACTGATTAGACCAATCCAGCGGGAGAGGAGCACATGAGCAGCCACCCTCATCTATTGGTGGTTAAGTGTATAGGTGGAAATGTAGAGACAAGCATAGTCTGGTAGAATCCGGCAGAATACACAAAAAATGAATGTAAAACTTGTGCACTATATCTCACAACTCTACTTACCATAACATGCCCGGCAATAGTTACCTAACAGGATCAGAGCACCACCATGGTCAGTCAACCGAGAAGCCCAATATTTCCTGCACAGGCTTCCTACAATGTCAACACGATCACAACCAAGCATTCTCCCATGGTGTAGCTTGATAACCAGTCCCTAATGCGCGCGTGTGCCTCATCAGGGGTATAAGCACTATATAAATGCAACTATAATACAATAAAATAACCTGAAAAAAAATATTGCAACAATGTGTCAATTATGAATAGCGTACTACTTTCATTGTTGCTGTTCATTCCAAGGAGTACTTTAGTCGGTCATAAAAACTCGGGCTAGGGACCATCGATGAGGGTGACTTGCCAGCAGTGCTTAATTTGTAACAAAATATGTGCCAGGGCCCTCATCAGGAGGCCACTGCAGCTTGCCACATGCATTGCCCCTGCCAGCGCTGCCAATGACAGTACCAAGACAACTACTAAAAGTCACACTCCTACAATTGTGACAATTCAGACTGTTCCAGGCTTCCAAAGCTATAAGAATGGCTTGGGTGGCATGTATCTGTCATTTTTAATGTGTACTGGATTAATAAACAACCGTTGTTGTGCTCATTGCTAAATTAGACAAACCGTGCCACCATGTGACAGACTGTCTTATGTGCAGGTGTTGACAATCAAGTGCTGTTGCCAGCACCGGAAACCACTGGCTTAAATTAACATTGTGTGCGGTTCCAAAAGGAATAGTGCATGTCTCTGGGCCAACACTGTACTCCAATTGAGAATTCTTGGAATTAGATGTCTTTGTAAGAGACTGGGCCAGGGGAAACATACGAAACTTTTTTTTACGGAAACCATATTAAAAGGATTTGATGTCAATCACTCACTAAACCAGGTTTTCCCCCCCATAAGTACAAGTGCTTCTGTATGCATTGTCATATTTGCGACTGAATGGGTGAGTGAGCGAATCTAAGCATGATCCGTGGGATAAGTAATTGAGTATGTATAGATGAGTGCTTGGATAAATAGCTGCATGAATGGATGAATGTGTGCATTGAAGTAAATAGTCTATCAAAATCCTCATCCATCCATCCGTTCAGGAATGTTTCTTTTCCTCATTCACTCAGTCATACACAAAAATTCTCCAAACAATAAGGAAGCACTTCCACTTATTAATAAGAGCCAGACCTACTGGCTTTGTCAAAGTTCGCTTTGAAATTGTCACTAATAATAGATATTGTTCTTTATTAGTTACATATTTAAAGATCGCAGTTAACTGCTTAATGAAAAGTTGACTGAATTTTTGATAATTACACTTTCCTTTCTGCTTTCAATGGATACTAATAGATTGTAAAATGTAGGGCCCATCTCACTTTGTACTGTTATTATTGTCATAACTGTATTTTTCTAATTTTGTCATTATGGTGGTGACTTTAGTGGAAGTTCGTTAAAGAATAGCTTTTATTGTATGGCTATATTAGGTTATTCGGGTTATTCCACATAACAAAACAATACAATTTAACTCAACGAATCAGCATCACTAGCTCAACTCTCGTATGGTTTCCCGCCTATGTTTCTGACCAATCCTTTTCTGTTGCCTGGTAGTGTACCCACTCCCATACACTCTGTTACCGGTCGAAGTCCCAAGAGGCGCCATTTTAACCCCTTCAGTGCCACGCCCTTTCCCCCCCCTGTGCCGGGCGTTGCACTAGTGGGTGGGGTTCATGACGCGATAGTCTCGTCATGGGCACAGCGCAACCGTGCTCCATGACGAGACTATCTCGTCATGGGCACTGAAGAGGTTAAGTCCTCTGCTGTTCTTTCTTTATACTACCTCTCTTGGTCATAGCATCTTGTCATTTGGCTTCTTTTTCCACTTGTAGGCAGTCGACACACAAATGTTGTTCTTATTCCCTGCTTTTTCACCTCACCTTCAGGCACACATATCGGATTGTCCATCAGCCATACTGAAAGATACAAAGCCCAAGATCTCATATCTTCGTTCCGCCTCTACAACTACTCTTCCTACCTACATGAACTTCCTCCTGACAGTCTTACCTTCTTGCCTCCTTATTACTCTCCCCACCAGCAAAGTAAGAACAGTTAATAATCACCTTTTAACTTAACCCATTTGTTAAGTTAAATGTGCAGCATTCTGATTCTGGTTGTTCCACCACCTAGGACCCCTCCCCTGGAAATTACATCCAGTTTCCATTATGGTTATTACCTAGCTACAGGGTAAAAACTGTTTTTAAAATTCTCATGTCACTTCAAATCAACAATGGTCAGCATATTCTTATTTTTTAACACGCAGTGCTTAATATGAATCAGTGGTTCCTGGTGCGTGGCGCCGGTGCCTAATTCAGTCCGAACTCTCGACGTGAACGTATGACAGATGCCACAGCATAGTCAAGCAAAACATTCCTTTTCTTTGCTCGTTATCAGTGACCAACTGAGCCCATTTCATTGCTCACCCCTGATATTGGAGATACCTCATTTGAGAATCTTAGACATTTCTTTGTCTAAGGTCAAGAAATCACATTAAAGTTACGTTTGTCCAGAAGATGGTCTCAATGATGTGCCACAACGAAGACCGAAACATTGACGAATAGTCCATTCTTCTACGTAGTGATTGTTCAATTAACTAAAATTTGATTGCTGGATCCTATGTTTAGCACAGACTCATTGTTCGTTTGGAGGAAGAGTGATATATACATTGACAACTAAGATAGTGTCTTATATCCAAACTTGTACGTTTTTCGGTTGTCAATGTTTGTTTCAGTTATTTGTTGTATTTTTGTACCCCTATATATTGTTCCCTAATGACTGATTTATTTTTTGTATGTTATTTGAAATATATAATTTTTATACATTTGGTCACCCGGTTGTCACAATTAATTTGCCATAAGAGTAAAAAAAAAATCTTTTTAGCATAATCGATTGCAACAAAAAATTATTTCCAAGTGTTATGAAATATCACTCCATAGATATAAGAAAAGAATCATTTCAGATTACTTGTTATTCAAACAGATCTCTTGTAAGCATCTCTACTTTTCTTACTTCATTGCCCAAGCCCACAAGGGTATATTGGGTTGCCCAGTTACTTAGCATAATTCTCAACACTGGCACTTATGGCAGCCACATGGTGACACTGTTGGACTAATCTAAAGATATGTGCAACCACAGTTGTTTATTAATTCAATATACATAAAAAATTACTAATATCAACCTCCCAAGTCATTCTTATAGCTTTGGTGGCCTGGAATACTCTGAATTGCCAACTTGTAGGAAGGAGTGTGATGGTTAGTAGTTGTGTAGGTAATGTCATTGGCAGCGCTGGCAGGGGTAATTGGTGGTGCAAGCTGCAGTGGCCTCCTGACAAGGGCCCTGACATTTGCTTTAGGACAAATTAAGCACCAACACTGTAAATATGTAAATATAACCTATCCATACATGTAACTGATGTTTATACTTAATAAATATTTAATATATAATACACTGTTTGCTCATCTGCACTATTATTACACACACACTCACCCCAATGAGTATATCACCAATTAAGCCATTTAGTATTTGTAACTAAATGATTTTCCTCTTCTCCAGCATTTCTGGTCAAAATATTATTTTCTGTTTCTTAATAAAAACGAATTAATCAAAGTAGGTCTCATTATAGAAACGGTTGGAGACGCAATACCTAGACCACCTTGCCTTCTAGAAAATCAATTTCCAGGTTCTATATCTCATTATAATCCAGGTACTTATAACTGTAGGGGTACTGAGGTGGGACCCAGTTTTTGTTAATGGAATCCCTGAAAATCTACCTTGTAGAAAAATTGCACTTTTCTAAGTAACAAAGGTATGTTCGTGATGAACTTTGTAGCTGAATCGTGGAAGTTTTCAGAGCTGCATGTGCAGTGAGGTATACAGAGGTGAAAAGAACAGATTTTGACATGGTGCAAGATAGTGCTTTCAGATCTTGATAATTGACATTCCTAATTTTTTTTTACAGTCTACACACTGAAGAGACTACTTCTATTCATTTTCAATTTTTGATATTCCTACTTTCTTTTTAATCAGAGATACTTAATATTGATGGGCCCAACAATTGCCACCAAAGAGGTATTAACAACGTTCCGAGCAAGTGTTTCCTTTGTGCTCATTGATTAAGGTTTGGCTAATGTGATTCTGGCAAGATGGTTGCTGTTACTGGTTGCCCCTCGATGGATCCAATGTGAAGCCAAAAAAGGATGGAGCACACAGCATGAGTCGTTCTGTTTGCCTTTTTTATGCTCCTTAATCTTAAGTTAATACATTTTGATTGATGCAGCTGTTTGTATTCAGTGTGGGCTCAACATAGTTGTGGTTGTGCTTGATTTTGTCAAAGAAGTTAGATCACCCAGAGTCTGTGAAGGGTGTACAGAAAGGTTTTAGCCGACAAGCTATAGGTTTGCCTTTACAAAGTTTGGACACCTTCCATTTTCTGTATAAAAGAAGCTGGTGTAATGGTGTAATATTGCATAGCAGTAGCAGCTTTTGTCAGGGCAAAGGGGGTAGATGACGAGAAAAAAAACGTACCTGCCACCCGCTGCATTGCTGCTCTTCTGCTCCTTTCCTCCACTGCAGCACAGGGTCTCAGACTCCCCTGTGGCCAATCCAGACACTGCTCTCATGCAGCATGAGAGCAGCGTCAGGATTGGCCTGGGCGTCCTGGATTTGTGCTCCCAGAGAGACTGGGAGCCTGTGCCTGCTGTCTCCAACCCGGCGACGCTGCTCAGGTTGGAGACATCTCAGTGCGCATGTTGGTTTGGCCGGCCTAAGACTGCCAGCCAAACCCACATGCGCACTGACAGCAGTGCCCATCACTCCCTTCCGTGACTGCCCCGTGATTACCCCGCCCCCAAGACACGGCCCTTAGAACGTGAAAAATAAAATTATAATAAACCTTATCGCTTTATTTTTCAGGTTTTAAGGCTGCTGGAGGGGGGTGGGGGAGTGACGCTCCTCTGCCATAGTGGAGGAGCCGCCGCTGTTGCGTGGTCTTTAAGAATCAGAATAGAAAGTGTACAGCCGAGCAATAGAACCACCACGCATTATTGGAGATCGTGTGCACTTACTGTCGCATCAGTCAGTGAGGCAAGATGAAAGCCTGTACTTTAGTGTAAAACTCTAAGAGCTCGCTTTTTGTGGGCCCTATTAGCAGAGGGAGAAAGGGCTACATATTGGGCAGGGGCAGGAAAGAATTATTGAGGCACAATCCGTGCATACATAAAGTATTAGAAGCTGATCACAAATGACTTCTTAAAAATAAATGTCCTTATTTATTTTGCTTTTCTGAGCAGGTGGTAAATAGCTGCAGGAGAACTGCGTGGGTGGGAAATGTCGGAGAGGAAATCAAAAGATGCTCTCTGGTGAGGTGAACATTACATGCCGGGCTGGGGGTCGGCGGGTAATTGGAAACTAGGTTGGGTCTGCACTGCAGCCCTTTCCCTATGTGGTTTTACCGGCCAGATTTTCTAGCTGCTAAAATTGTGTCCCTTGTTGGCACACTAGGATAATCTAGGTGCAGAAACTCTGAACCCCTTTAAATAATTTTGCAAAGGTATGCCCAGACGTGGGTCCCTTGCTCTCCATGTCACTGGAATCAAGCTATCCTGGCTGAAGAGGGGTGGAACCCCGAAACCGGTCCTAGGATGCTTGTTTCCAGTCCAGGGAGGACCTGGCTTGGCAGTTCGGGCTGGACTGTTCCCATGAGGCACAGGGTCAAGACTGATTAGCATATGGCTGGGTTCAAACTGAAATGGTATGGTGAGCAAAAAAACGATGGATTTAGGCCCAGATCTCTGTACTGGGGTGAATGTATGACATTGTTCTGCATTCTGTCCATCAACTGTTGTTCTTGCTTAATGACTGGGTAAGCATGTTTTTATATGATGCCTTCTGTGCAACATCGTTTAATTTTGCCCCAAAGATTCACTGATTTTTGTTTTTTATGTGTCAATATGATAGCTCTCATGAGTTTAGTTATGAGCATCTTCAATTTGTCTTCCTTTTTTTGTTTTGAAGGATTTCTATTATAAATGTTGCAATAATCAGTATTAATTGGCAATAGATTTTTTTTATCATACCATATTTCTTATTTTAAGCTCTCTTGAATATGTTTGTATATTTGATCTAACATTACCCTAGATTTCCAGGTTTTATAAAGTCAGTTGTGACTTGCAAAGTTAAAGCATTTTAGGAGAAGGAAAGGCCCATATTTTCGTCACTTGACATTGTTGGTGTTACCATCTCGTGCGGCGGGTCCTCTTAAGGAGCGTTAGGGACGTTGACCCTCACACAATGTAAGCCGTCACACACTGCAGCATTAATTATAATGATCCGTACCTTCAGGACAGGCAACTGTACGTGCAGTATTGTCAGGGGCGGAGGCGTGGCCCTGTTACAGAGCACCATGTGACATCATGCATCCTCCTGATGGTCGCCATGAAGTGGGCTTGTCCGATTGGCTGTTAGCTTCAATGCAGCCAATCTAACATGTGCACATTTGCCCTCTGAATCTGTGCTGTATGAGAGCGCTATGGGAACAGAGACCCAGTTCCCCTGTACTCGAAGGGAGCGCTAGGTTGAGCTGCCCAGCCAATACCGATGCTGCTTTCAAGCTTTGTGTTGAAATACAGAGCACGAAATCAGCATTGGGATTGGCTGGCTATGTTTTTGTCCGTTACAGCACTTTGTCGGCACCACACAGAAGGAGGCACAAACTGTACTGGAGTACGTAGAGAAAAGAGAGATCGGCGTTTTCAAACTCCTCGAATCACAGTGGTCAAGCGGCTGGAAAAGTATGTTCATTTTGTGGGCTTATTGCCCCACTACTTTCATATTTTACTAGCTGCCGCTGCCATCTCATACACGAAGGCCAACCTCTTTTCTGGGATGAATGGCTGCATATCTTGGATTTTTCAGACTGTACAGGCAGTGTTCCTGGAGGAAGTGTGTCTACAGTAGTGCAGAAATCTGTGCCATGGGGTAAGGCTGCACTGAAGGGATTCTTAATTTTTTTTTATTTAGTTTTCGTTTGAGGGATTGCATAAAAACCATGTATATGTGGGAGTTGCGTGTAGTATTTCTTTCTGATGGAACACATAGATACCTGTACTTGTAGTGCAGTGAGTGAGCTTGGTGAATTATAATGAACTCACTGTGGTCCTCAGTATGCCTTCAGGTTGGTGCTGCTGTCCTGGCTCTCTTTTTAGGTCTCACATACACAGCACATGAACTGTGCTGCGACACATATTGTTTACAATTCAGTGAGCTTACAACCCGCCCACAGCTTACCATTACTTGTTTTTGCTGTCACTTTCCTTTGCAATCTTTAGAATGCTTAGTTCCAGTAGGTTTCCCTTCTTTTCATATGTTTGCTCCGCCTTGGTGCGTGGACCAAGTACATGAGTTCTTCCTCATCTTTGTTCTTCTTCATCATTTTGCAATACACTATTTTTATGAATTTATAAGTGTTTCAATATTATTCCTAGATGTGCAATGTGTTTTCCTATTTTTATTAAAGGCAAACAGCTGATTTATGCTGCTCTCACCATATCTGTTGTCTCTATTGAAGCTTTAGTTACTTACACCCACAATTGTACTGCTCTATGCCACTCCACTCTACTCTACTCCTCTCCATTCTACGGCACTCTACACCACTCCTCTCTATGCCACTCCACACCACTCTACTCTAGACCACTCTACTTTATGCCACCCCACTCTACTCTGTGCCACTCAACTTAACAATAAGCCACTCCACTGTCTGCCATTCTATTATACACCACTCTCCTCTACACCACTCTATGCTATTCTGTTGTATGCCACTCTAGTCTGCTACTCTACTGTATGCCACTCTACTGCACGCCCGCCACTCCACGCCACTCAATTATACAACACTTAGCTCCACTCTTCTCCACACCACACTACTCCACCCCACTCTATGCCACTTCACTCTATGCCATTCTACTCCACTTTGTCCCTCTACTCCACTCTGCTCCTGCTCCTTTCCACTCTACTCTACGCCACTCTGCGCCACTCAACTTTACACAGAGTCACTCTGCGCCACTCCACTCTGCACCACCACACTCTGTACCACTCCACTCTACACCACTCAACTCTACGCCACTCCACTCTACTCTCGATACTTCACTCTACTCCATGCCCCTGTACTCCAACCCACTCTACTCTGCGCCACTGTACTCTGTGCCACTCTACTCTGTGCCCTTCTACTCTATGCCACTCTACTCCATGCCACTCTACTTCTACTCTCTTGTTTACAATTCAGTGGGCTTACAACCCGCTCCCAGCACACCATTAGTTGTTTTCGTTGTCACTCTCATTTGCAATCTTTCCATTTCTTAGCTCCTGTAGCTTCCCTTCTTTCTTATGTTTACTCCTCCCTGGAGCATAGACCAAGTACATGTATTCTTCAGCGTTTTTGTTCTTCCTCATCGTTTTGCACCATACTATTTATATTATTCTATAGGTGTTTTGGCATTATTCCTGGATGTGCAATGTGCTTTCCTTCTTTTAACACAGGCATCAAGCTTATTGTTTATGTTGCTTTCACCCTGTCTGCATCTCTAGTGACGCTTTATTTTTTTTAAAATATTTTTTATATACCAACAACTGTACTATTCTACCCCACTCTACTCTTCTCCACTCCACTCTACGCTATGCCACTGTACTCTACGCCGCTGCACTCCACTCCATTCCTGTGCAACTCCACTTCTACGTTTTAATGTATTATTTGGATGCACAGAAAAAAAAGTAATTACAAGAAATGCAGATGTGGGCTTGTGTTTTAAGTCTTAGAAAAGAGAACCCTGATACACCTGTCTTCAGATTTAAAAAAATAATCATTTATGCTATTGGCATTTGTATAACTCACGGTCTGTTATTGCTATGACATCATTGGCCATTTGTCATTCCGGTTAATTTATATGTAAGCCAGTGATAGTATTAAAAAAATAAAGGCTTCTCTCTAGACTAATTTATAATTTTCCTTGCTTGCAATGGGGCCTGTCACACCCCTGCTACCTACCACACTCGACAGCACTGCACTTGTTATTGCTGATTATAACCAAGAACAAACGTATTCATTAACACTTGGGAGTTTTTAATACAAGAACTGCCTGGGTAAATTCTACTTTTGTATCAACCATGCAACTCTCACAATAACTTCCAACAGTAATTATGCGTTTTTGTTTTAATAGATCTCATTGAAAACGCGCACGCATCGTCTGTCTTTAGAGAAGATCTGAAGGTCGCGGAGGTCAATGAGCAGAGACAACACAAGAACAGCATCACGGTGTCAAAAAAGCGCAACTGGCTGCAGCAGAGTACGCAGTCCCCACCTCCTAAAGATGGTTTTGACTTCTTTGATAACGCCCCTGGACGTGTCGCTCAGACCCCTGCCGTAATTTGTTCGGAGTCCCCGAAACTTCCGATAACTGCCCGATCACCTCCAGACCTCCAAAGTCCCGTCAGACCCCAGGCGCGCGCCACCACAGCTGCGCCCGGCGCCATCTCAAGCCCCGTGACTCTGAGCAAGTGCACCTGGAACCTCAGCGAGGAGAACGACGCAGACGACGAAGGGGAGATCTGGTACAACCCTATCCCCGAAGACGACGAGCCCGACCTGCGCCGAGGGCACTGCCCCTCGGCGATCAACGCCGCGAAGTCTGACGTTCACCCCATCCATCCTCAGAAGGTGTCTGGCAGGGATCGTATGAAAGGGCCGGGGCACGCCGCGGGCCGCCCGTCTCCTGCCCCCGAGAGCGCGGGGGACGCGCAGACGGCTCCTTCGAGTGAGATAAATCTGCTGGATTCCTCGCATTCCTCGGAGCACCATCTGCAGCTGCACAAGCAGAGGCCTTTGTACAAGAGGCCAGCCAGGCTGAATGCCGAGGACCTCCCGCCATATAAATCTTCGGAAACAGGTAAAGTGCCTGCAGCCTGGCCTTTCTTAGCCAGCCCTAAGAAAGAAGGGTGGATCTATCGCCCGAGATAAGATGACGTTTGCATTTCAATGTTTCCATTCAGTGTGCACTCAACTATGCAAAATGTTGAAGCAATTAACAGTATTTTGATAAATTAATTAGATTTTGTCCCTTTCTCCTGAAGGTCGGTACATTGAGTACCATGCGTGTGCAGTAGTGATATGTTTTCTTTAAAGCTCTTAGACAGCTAGGATAGCTCATGAGGTGAAAGCTTGCTAATAATGGAGGACAACACAGGTGATCGGCAGATCACGAGTACCAATCCCAGCAAGGCCAACACTGCCCTTCATCCTCCCAAACATTGGTAAATTGAGTACACGGAGTGGGTAATAATAATGTCTTTTATTTAAAGAGGCAGGTGGTATGAAGGTGTGCATAAAAAACAAATTACTAGTTTCTTCACTTCTACAACAAGGTTGATTCTACATTTTGCTTTGTTGAGATTGGGCATGCATTAAGGGTTCAAGATGGTGCTAGTTATCTGGTAAAGACATGCTTTAGGTTGATGATGGGACATCTTGTGTCGTCGGTCGGAAGACACATGGAAACAACTCAAGGTAGCACTAGAAGGATAATAAGAGCCTGTGAGTGCATGTTGAAACCGAAGTTATGAAATTGTGCAGTTTGTAAATCCAGGGACTGAGCTGCATTGACAAAGGCAATAAATAGGTCTAGTTTTCTCATGTTGCACGGGAGTCTATGTACTGACAGAAAACAATGAAACAACATGACATGCACTCAGAAAAGAAAACATACTACAAACGCTCATTCAGTTGCAAGCACACCAACTCAACTCAAGAACTTTTGCTGTACATGTGACTACTGCTTGCTCCTCCTCATTTTTGTCAAAGTAAATGGGAAGTGTATATTGAATAATCATTTCAAGTTCAGAGCAACTTCAATACAACTTTGTCAGGTCAAGAGCTCAAAGGTAGGCAAGAAGAGGCCTTTAAGATCAGAAAACAGACAGTCATGGGTAATAGCAATGCAATTCACATTAATGAGTAAGGGAGGACAGTGGGGTGCATCACAGACAAGAATCGGCAACAGGCAGAAAGAGACAATCAGCGACCAAGCACACCAGAGTTCTGAGGGTGGGACTGGACAGTAGAGGCCTGGGGAGGCAACATGAGGCACCATGGGAATGGGTTAGCAACACCAATGGATAGCCCAAGTATGGAAGATGTAAATGTGTGAACGAGGCATGTGTAAGTGCTCGCAAAGAAAGTTAATAAGCAGTGATCCAAAGAGGGATGGAACACAGCACAGCAGATATAGGGTGCAGGAATCTTGAAGCACAAGTAAGGTGGCACTCAAGGCAGCGTATGGTAAGGGGAAACTGCTCCATCATTCAGACCCTCTAGACATCTCCAGAGATCAAGTGTCTATAGAACAAACATCCCTTCTAAAGTGACTCCATTCCACAGAGCAGGCCGCCTTGGTTGATATTGGAGGATATGGTCTTTGGTGTCAGTGAGGATTTAGGAGGGTTGAGGATCTCCTGCTCTCTCTGCCCTCTCTGTTGCTCACTGTTCCTCCTTCCAGCCACACAGGGCAGGAGTACGTACTACACTATCTCATGTGTACAACGCTGAACAATAGCTACCCCCCGAGTACCCTCAAAGGTAAATTTATCCTTAAACATTAGTTTAAGACAGAATGGATCTTTTTTCACCTGCCGGGAATTTGGAACGGAATTCCTGGTGGGCATATATGCATTTACAAGTGTAGATTTTTCAATGAGTGCAGAGAAATCCACATCTGTAAATTCCACTAAAGGGGTTGGAAATAGCTGTTCCAAGACATGGTTTGCCGTTGAAGTTTGGAAACAGTCAAAAACATGTGTGTTTGTATTTTCAAACACCTCCCCTTCCTCTTCCCACCTTGGAAATGGTAAAGGTTTACCCCTTCCAGGATGGGAAGGGACTAGATCACCTGCCTGATTTTGTTGTGGTGTTGGCAAAGGTCTTTTTCCATGAGAAAAATGTCTCCACAGAGACGAACATTTTTTTTGCACAGGAGGCTTCATGCCTCATTTGTGGGTTTTTCCACTACGGGAAATAGGTGCCTTTTAAAAACGTCACATGACATTCCCGGGAATACCACTGGAAATCTGCATTTGTCACAGATTTCTGGGCGTATTTCCTGGAATGTTTTGAAAACAAAGCCTGAAAGTACACTTACGCAGAGCCGTTATCACCCCCTGTACTTTTCCAGGATTTTTTTTGTGTGCTTTGTGAACAGAGCACCATTTAGTGTTAAATATAATTTACAAAAATATTGTCACTTCGCAATTAATAATAGCAAATCTACGTTCTATTGGGTGATGTTTTTTGTATACCATGTTTAATACACAACATTTCTGTCAGATTATGTTTTTGATAATGATATTCTGACATACAACTACTTTTGAAGTACATCTGCTGCCATTTTGGAACACTAGAATATTGAAAAATGTAGAATCATCATAAGAAAAAAATAATTTCTCAAAAACAAACTCTACTTTTTTCAACGAAGAAAAATACAATCAACAATGCTTAAATTGTTTGTGTGTGAACAGCAAATATATTGTAGGTTTATTGAAAAAATATGGTGTGCACTACCAATTTATTTATGTGTTTTTTGTAGGTCCTGAATGTCTTATTAAGGCCATTTGCAGTCCTGGAACTGCAAGTAATCAGTGACTCTATGGGTTAGCCATTACAACTAAAAGAGTATCAATTCAAAGTTGCCCTTTGGTGGATCTGGCATTAGCTAATTCTTACTTATGTCCATTGGCATAACATAAGTCCCCACAGCCCCCCATGCGGGGTGGCCCTCGAGCTCCAGGGGCTCTCTCAGCAAAATTGCTAGATGATGGGCTATGGATGGGGCCCCCCTCAGTGGACTTTGCAGGGGGCCCCCTCAAGTTTCGTTACGCCACTGCTTATGTCCGCAACTCCATAGTTGCGTCATGCACTGCTATATTGTGCATAGCAAGCAAATTCCAGAAATGCTTACACATAGGAGGAGATGATATATGCTAATGGTTCAATAGCAATAACCAACAGCTCTTGCATAATGCTTGTGTGCCTCACAAAGAACCATTCATAAAGCTGAAAATATTGCATGTACACCCTTAACAATGTTCCATCTATGAGTGGACTTTAAATGTTTTAGGGAAGGGCTTATCTTACGTTCTCTAGCCAGAGCTCCATAAGAATCTGTTATATTGGGGTTTAAGATTGAATCTGCCACTACCAAAGTGGTTATTGGTCTCTTTCAAGATATTTATTGATTAAAATACATCACATCGGTGCTGAGGACTCGTGATGCACAAAGTTGCAGCTTGGTAGAGAGGGTTCTCTGTGCATCGATGGCTGCAAGGAACAAACTTTCCTTCTGCTCGTGGATGAATTTCACAAGCCTGCTTTGCATTGCTCCATTCTAAACTGTTATATACAGAAACCTTTAACTTACTGTACCTCAAAAGCCCTAAACCTTGATTGTGAGGTGAGTTAGAAAGCTCGTCACCCACTTTGATTCATTATGATTGATTATGTAGAAACTTAAGAAAGTATTAATTTCAAGTGACTATATAACAGAAATATATCTAGACTAAAAATAGAATTAATCATGGAAATTCTGCACTGAATTTAAAAGACTCTTTTTGACTACTTAGTACTCTGCTTTTCCCTGTTTAGCACCACTAGTCTCTTTCTTAAAGTTTCAGATGCTCCGCCACACTCTTTGTAGACCGTTATGACCTCAAGTGTGCTTTTGAATAACAACATTGTGCATCTTACAGACATAAGAAAAAATATTACAGAAGCCTATGCACCTTTGTTTGGAGAACTAGAAATATCAGAAGTAGCTCACAAGAAGTTTCAGGGAGTTAAACACTTGCCACTGATATCTGCTGTGACCCTAAAATCACATGTCGATTTGTGGAAAGGCCATCTCAGCCTTCAATCTTTTAATGTTGGGAAACAGTGAATATGAAATTGGGCACTAACAACACCTTTTATCAATCATCAAAAGTCTTTATTTTGGTTTTACAGTACCATAAAAGAAAAAAAGCACATAGGTCTTGCATGTCAATAATCAGAATACAAGGTACTGTAGATTAAAATACTTCCTATACAGGCTCTTGATAGTTTTAAAAGAGATAAAAATTAGGATAAAAAGCTTATCACAAAGATACAATATGTACATAGTGCAAATATAAGCATATTTCAATAGTTAAAAGATGCGTCCTAACATCAAAATTTAAAAGGCAAGCAATCCAAATATTTACAATCCAAGTGCTAGTGCAAAATACACGCCCATCTGTTCAAATCATTTGGGTTTTAATTCATTTACTTCCTTCAAGTCAATAAAGTCGATAGGGCCCTCCTTCTAATGGACCATAATTTACCCAAACATTTTGCCGTTGCACAAACAAAAAAATGGTCTCACATCTGACTTCAGAATGCGTAGGGCTTCTTTATGACTATGTGTCCCTAGGTGTCTACATACCGGGATAAGCCAGTTCCTTCTGGGTCTGGCGTAGGCGGGGCACGCAAAAAATACATGGCCTATTGTTTCTTTAGGACAAGGGCAAGAAGGACAGCCCTTGGGCTGTGATATATTTGTCCTCCAGGTATTAGTAAAAGCATTGATGGGAAGACAACCGTGTCAAAATTGAGTATATCATTTCCTATCTTCTGGCACTTTTATTAAATCAAGGAAGCTTTCTAACCAGCTGCTAGATTTAATATCAAAGAACAAGTCAGTTAAGCAGCCATGTCGTGTATTCATAACATTCTTCTGTTCTACCCAAGCCCAAAACTGTAGTTTTAGTATATCCCTAGAGTATGTGGGAAGGTGACCTTCTAGCTCCTTAGGCACACCTATGTCCGCCCGGATGGTATTTATATAGTTGATCCACCCAATTTTATGGTTTGTGTCCAGGGCCGAAACTTCATTAAAAGCAGCTGCATAGGACATCAGTTCTGGAGTTGTAACTAATCTGTGCCAAAAAAGCAAGGGGCGTAGGCTCACCATATCATTGATAGACTTGAAACCCATATCGAGTTTCAAGGGAAGGAGGGGAGTGCTCTGAGGGAGTGATAATAGGCTTCTAAGAAACTTATTTTCTATTATTGAGAGGATGTTAACATTTATAGTGCCCCACAGTTCGGCTCCATAGAGTGCACTGCTTACTACCTTGCAGCTATACAGCTTCAGTGCAGGGGCTATAAGCCTAGAATACGAGAGACAATGCTCCCGTCGCAGGGCCGCAGTTAACTGGGAGAATTTCAGAGATGCCCTCTCTAGATGTTTATTCCATATCATTCCCTCAGATAACGTAATTCCCAAATAATCAAAGGAGCTCACTCGTTTGAGCGGGACATTATCAAGAACCAAGTTACCCTTAAAGAATTTGTGAGGATTTAACATCATCAACTTAGTTTTAGTTGTGTTGATGACCAAACCCCTCTCGTCACAAAAGTTCTTAAAGCAATTTAAAAGTTTCTGTAAGCCCATGGGGGTTTTGGACACTAAAAGAGTGTCGTCTGCACACAACAAAGTAGCTCTTTTATGATTAGCCAGCGATGGGGCATCAGCCGAGGTAGACCACAAGAGATCAGCCACCTGATTTACATATAGGGAGAAGAGGGTGGGGGCCAGGATGCACCCTTGGCGCACCCCCTGCCTGATTTTAAATGGCTCAGTGTTTTGGCCCTGGTTTCCCCACCTTACACAGGCAAAGTTATCCTCGTGCAACCTAATGAGTGGCTCTAAAAGTTCCAGAGGCATACCCATGTCCCGAAGGACCTGCCAAAGCAGGTCCCTGGGAACTAGGTTGAAAGCTGGTTTCAGGTCAATAAAGGCAAGATGTAAGCTGCCTTTGCCCAACACAACTACCTTCCAATACAGCAAGACCAGGCGAAACACCTTTTATATACAGTGCTTTCAAACTGCAAAAACTGTGTTATGGAGATTTGTGCTACTATTATTATTGTTGTTATTATCATTAACAATTTTTCTTCGGTCCTCTCCTGTTCTCCCTATCAGGCTTAAGTATTTTAGAATTGCAGTTAAACCTTTAAATAGGCTTGTGTATTTTCGATTTTTTTTCACCATTCCAAATTTGAAAGCAGATGAAAAACAGCCGTTATTTAATAAATGTGTAACAAACGAGTAATTGTAAATATGGTACACTATATGTCCCATAATGTCTCATAATAGGCAAGAATGGGTTAACACTATTAAATTTGGAAATGGAGAACGGACTCACATTACCGTGAGCAAGACCCGTTTGGGTTGAAACGCTTTGGTGGTGGTTGATGGTGTTTAATTGCATGATTGCAATAAATCTTTAAAATATTGATTCTCATGGAGTGCGGTGATTTCCAGCGTGTGGATAATTTAGTATAGTCACACACACATATACATATATATATATATATATAATTATATATATATATATATAATATATATATTACCTACTGGCGGTCGCCAGTAGGTAGTTATAGTTAGGACCCCTTTTCCATAGGAAATCCGCAACATTCTATTTTGAATAACTTTGGCGCCGGTCGATGAATCCTCGCGAATTTCTCAAAATAGGTGGGGCGCTACGCTCCGCTCCTACCCTGAAAGTCTCGGGGGGATTCGTCAAGCGGGGGCTGAGATAAAAGGGGGGTCCCAAAACGCGTTTTTCCCATGCATTTTTCCATAGGACCTTTAGACAGAGCTACAGCCCGAACGGCTGAACAGAATTACTAGAAATTTGGCAGAGAGGTAGTCCCTATGTCAAGGAAGTGCCTTTTGTAGGTTTGGTGTAAATCTGTTCAGTAGATTCTGAGAAAATAGCCTTTAAATCAATATATATATCTGAGCCCGCTTACGGTACGCTTACCGTACGCTTACCGTACGCGTACGGTGGCATGCGCGAGCGCGATTCTGATTGGCTCTTAGATCTTAGTAAACATTCGAATCGGCCGAAACCAGGAAGCGGCGTCCGCCATTTTGTCTCTCGCACTGAGTGTTATTTATCAAACATGATGCCCAAAAACATGTTACGGGGCTGTTTTGACAACTCCCTCCCACATAGTCATGTTGAGGGAGTCCCCAAACATCCCCCAAGAGCAAAAACGTTTTTTTTTTTTTTTCGGCAATTTCGCTGAGTACGCTTACCGTACGCTTACCGTAAGCGTACGGGAAAAAATAGAAATAAAAAAAACACTATCCACACTTACCCCACCCCCTGTGCTTTTGGTGGCCGTAGGCCACCAAATGTACAGGGTTTATTACATCAGTAAAAAAACTATATTTTGGCAACATGAAATTATAAAATCGAAATAAAAAAAACACTATCCACATTGACCCCACCCCCTGTGCTTTTGGTGGCCGAAGGCCACCAAATGTACAGGGCTTATTAAAGTTGATAAAAACCGTGCACGGAACGCACTGCGTTAAGTGGGCGCGCACGCCTCGAATGGCGTAAAGTAACTTAGCATTTAAAAAACCGTACAAATTCACTGAAAAAACCATAGGTTTCACACACGTTATAGTTAGGAATTAGCATTTAAAAAACCTTGCAAATTCACTGAAAAACCCATAGGTTTCACACATGTTATAGTTAGCGGAAATTTTACTGATAAAAAACCAATGAAATTGCCCCGTTATAGTTAGTGCTGGCAACTATAACTCACGCGACCGCAATCTTCTGCTGATGACATATGTGTCTTTATAAAAAAAAATATTTGTAATATATGTATAGCTAAAAATGTATGGAAGAAGACATGGGCAAATAAGTGTCTAAATACAGTATTAGCATCAGCAGAGGATTGCGGTCGCGTGAGTTATAGTTGCCAGCACTAACTATAACGGGGCAATTTCATTGGTTTTTTATCAGTAAAATTTCCGCTAACTATAACATGTGTGAAACCTATGGTTTTTTCAGTGAATATATATATATATAGATCCACTTGGTGATCGCAATATATCATTTCTGGAAGTAATCTATCACCGCAAAGAACTAGTACACACTATTTTGTTGGGTAAGTAAAAATATAACTGGAGGCATCCGTATCATTTGTTGAAAACCCAGAGAAATATGATTCCTGTGGAAGGGCCAGAAATTGTCATACTTGTTACCTCTGTCCTTTTCTTTTAACTATTCAAGTGTTTCTCAAAAGTGATGCAAACAATCCTCATCCTTTGTCAGTGTTGTGTCTGTATGTTTATGGAGATTAGAGAATAATTATTAACATTCTGGTAAAGTAGGTTTATGTAATTTTGGATTTTACTCTGACTAATCCATATTAGAATGCATAGCCGTAAAAAGTGTTGTAGCTGCTAATTGCCTTTCATCACTGCTGGAGGCAATCCAGTCATAAAGAGATCAAGTATGCACCCTGCCTAGATTAGGTAACACATTTCTCCCTCAGCGTTTAACTCCTGCATTTCCAGGAGTCCATTCTGGAGATGTTTTGCCATCTCTGCCATTACTTACACGTTTATTCCTGACATGTTAGGGATTGTTGGGAGGGTTAATTCTTTATTTTCTCAAGCACTACTAGTAACAGCTGCGGCAATCATACAGCATATAAGAATAACATTACTGTGCACATGGAATTCTAGATTTCACTCTCCGAATTCTACTTAATTTTATGATTGCAGAAACTATGCACCCATTAAGCCTGTTTGATCAAAGGTGAGGTAAGCCCTCCCAGCAGAACATATCAAATATGTCGTGTAGGATTGATACATATTTTTCAAATTAATACTTTCTGATACCTTGAAAATTCAATATTATTTTTTATTGTTTTGAAGAGCAACAACCAGCTTCCAATATAATATTTTGGTGAATATTTGATTTCAAATATGATATACGATAATGTTCACTTAGTATATTAAAAAAATCTACAATTCAATATAATCAGCAGAATAAAAAAAATAAAAGTATAGTACCGGCCACCTCCCTTTCTTAAGAACCAGATTCCACTTCTAAGTTGACATGGTCAACACATTCATAGTACCTGGAATTGTGTGTACCCAACACCGCTGTCAAACAAACCCAACCTTCAAAGCACGCCTCCAAAGAAACCAGCTTGTTGACAGCATATTTTTTATGTCAGAAACGTTTCAAGAATGCTACTTAATGGAGGCAAAGCCTGTATTTCGCCACACCACATCCTGTAATCACATCCCATATATATGTTTCTTTAGCATGGAAATCGATGCCACAGATGTTGTACACTTCATCTCCTTAATCCTTTCTGAACTGTAAATTAAGTAATTTGCCGGGTGCCTGGCCAAATGCAGCATGTCTAGTCACAAGTTGTTAGATTAAAGCTGGATAGCCATGGATCCTCAGAACCCCCAATAAACAGAATACCTGATTATTGACAATTCAGCCTACAACCAGACAGCATGCCACATAATAGCAAAAGGAACTACACTCAAATCGGGGCCCCATAACCATTAGCCTTAAGCCAGATATTAATGTATCACTGAATATGTTTCAAACAATTTGCATAATCTCATCACACAAGTCATGAGGGCTGAAATATTCAACTTCTCATGCTGCTTCAAGTTCCTAAGAATGCCTGCCATCAAAAATATTGTGTTATTTTTCAGTCATTACCATTATTATCTTGTTATACTATGCACAGAAAATCTAAATTTAAAGATGGTTTTCGTTAAAGAGTGACCTGTACATTGCCATGCCAACTGATGGTTAACTGTCTGCATTGTCCCCATCCTAAGAGACTTTCACAGGCTTCCTCTTGGTGCCAACATTTTTCCTATGCACTCTTGTGTTCATAAAAAAGCCATCCACCATGGGCCCTATCTACATAGGGAAATTTAGTATTTAGGGAAATGATACACTGCTGCTACATAATAAACTTACTGGTAATCTTCTGACAACTGGAAAATGTGCTATAATCATTTTCTCTGATTAGGAGGAAATGCCTCCAGATCCACTGTCTATGAATCAACCTTATGGAAATAGCAACAAAAAACTGGTAAACCATCATACCTTTGAAGTAAAGCAAACCATACTCGTAGTAATACGGAATGCATCTACACCAGAGCCATTAGACTATAGCTTAACAAACATCTGCCCGCAACCACCTACCCATTCCACAAATACTGTATTCTAAGTAACTCTAGCATAATGATCAATATTTACATTATCAGATTTATAATCCGTATTAGACATCATCAAGGAAAGTTATCAATTTTCTATTACCTCGGAGTAAGATTGAAGACTAATATGTCCTGGACTATGCTAATTAGTAATAGTATCCTGAAACTTCAGGAGAACATTTCCGGGATACAAAAAGTGTTTCAGTCCACCTCAATTATGTCAGTTTCTCCAGCCATTAATATATATAATGCAAAAGCTCTGGGAAGTGCACTCTGTGCCACAGAATTGTGGGGCTTTTCTCAGCTAAATAGCCTACCAACAACTGTAAAAACGTTTCTGAGATCTTTAGTTAATTTACCAGTCTGCTTCATTTTTGCAGTTACTTTCAGACATGGGTTTAAAACGTATCTCCCAAAGGGTTGGCCTCAGACTATTAATATATTGACGGAGGCTTTGCTGCATTGAGAAATTATCATATTATCGATGAGCCCTAGAAGAGATTATTACCCTTGATACCCATAGAAGAATCCAAGGGATCAACAAAGTGTGATATACGCTGACTACCATTGGTGTGGAAAAGTTGTGGTCTAATAGAGCGAATCTTCTAGCAGTAACAAAATCCCAGTTAAAAGAGAATTACTGGCGATACTTAACTGAATGTGAGTTTTCTAACATGATACAGGGATCTCATACAGCAGCCTTCCTGAATTATAAATGTTTACCTTTATATGAATCATTTTTTGACATAATTACGCCCCCTGCAGTAAAACATTTGTAAATTAAATTTGGGTATGGGATTCTTCCTGTAAACAGCTTTTGCCACAACTGGAATAGCTCCCACCCTACTTCTGGAAATTGCCTGATTTGTAATAAGAAAGAGGACATTGTGTCTTATTGGTTGTTTTTTGTAATGCTTATCCAATTCCTCAGAAGGAGTTGTTAATACCAATATGTCGCTCTGTAGGGGCAATGCAGTATGCCGTTGCCCTTAGGATATTCAGATCAGCCTTATCCATAGTAAATGCACATAGCATAGCCAAGTATTTATATCCTGTCTGGTGTATTAGGAAAAGCTACACACAACAGAATTCTGCTTAGGTGTTTTACTTTGGAAGAGATATCTTCTAAAGCCTTGCAATGTTTTGGAGGTTTATTAATAATACTTATGATTTTTTTATATACATATATCATATGGGGTCTGTTAATGTAAATAATTGCCACTCTGCTCAATTATATGATTTGCATTGCACATGTTTTATCCTTTTAACAATTTTGTTAGTGTCTTTTATGCTTTTGACTAACTGAAATAAAGATTTATTGATGATCTTTTAATAGTATTTAACAGCATGCTACCAGAATGTTGTAACCGAAATATCGTCTGACAGAAATATTATTCCTTAAATATAATTTATAAAAATATTGCCTCATTAGTGTTAATAGTAGAACATCTGCCAAAGGGGCAATATTCTTGTAAATGTTATTTAGAACATAAGATATCACTCTTACAATATTTTTCCCAAATATATTTTGATATACCGTCTGTTTAACAAGATGTAAAGTGCTCTTGAACCTGGTCAGTATGTCAGGCCCATGACCTGGAAAAGTACTAAAGTAAGCAAATACATTACAGACTTTTCCATACTGTGGATCTATATTACATGGAAAAGAGCTCAGGCAAA
This sequence comes from Triturus cristatus, assembly GCF_964204655.1. Lineage (NCBI taxonomy): Eukaryota > Metazoa > Chordata > Amphibia > Caudata > Salamandridae > Triturus > Triturus cristatus. The sequence continues at coordinate 499,371,030 of NC_140586.1, forward strand.
GCAGAGTGTGAGTGCCATAGTCAAGAATGCGGTCAGTAAACCATAAGTAAAGCACACATAATGGCATTTGGGAGTAAATGTAACAGAAAGAAGACATGTTACAACAAGTGGCATGGCAGAAGATGATTAATAAGGAAAACTACAACGTATGAAGGGTCTACGGGAATATTTTGAGACCTGGCGTGGATATACTCCCCAATCACAAACTAGGTACAAAACAACAATATCCACGGGTCTATTCAGACAGTTAGAACCACAAGAGACCAGAAAAAACCGTGACCGCTAACCTATATACCTCTAGCAGGCTAGGAAAAATCCTTTAAAAGGACGGATTCCCATCACTCACCAAAGGTGACATGCTTCATCATCTGGGTCTCCTCCTAGTGTCACCCTAGTGGCACTAAGGGCTATAACCCTTTCAAAAGGAATGGGAAGCTCGCGGATGTTTTTTATATATAAAGCTATAGAGATTATAGCGATAAAGCTCGCTGTAATTGGACCTACAGATGAGGGCAATTGATTTGTGTGGGACTGATTAGTGCAGTGCAAAATAATATAAGATAGTGAATTAAAATTGAACAATGAGAGAAAAAACGTTATTGATATTTCTCAAAGCTCAAACTTAAAAACAATGCAATCGACAGTTTTCAACAAATGACTGTCTATGTATGGAAAAGGGTCAACATGTTTCGGCAGAAAAGGACATAATTATCCTATGGCTTTTTCAGGACCACAAAATTATTGCTGTTATAGTATGGAGCTGTAATTCAACATCATTTTGGACTAGAACAGTTACTGTAAGAAAAAGTTAATTGCATAATTCTAACTTGAGGCTTAAGTGGGTCATCTTGAAAGACATGCCATATTAAAATTGTGGGGATGTTAATTGAAAAAAAGGTATTTTATTACAAGCATAGTTGCCCATAAATGTCTGTATTGATAATATGCATTAGGTCCTCCTACAATTGTTAAAGAATGGTTTCTGATCATTTTAGAAATACTTTGAAATGTGGGTCAATAAGTAAATACTTGACAACACCAAAACATCTGGGAATGCAGTGACTTAAAAATATATTTATGTACCAGCACAGTTTATATTGTATAGTAGTGTGTTACACTATTGCCTAGAAATCAGAATGCGAAGACTAGGTAGGGAGGAACATGGAGGTTTTTTAAGGGTGGAAGAAGACTCATAGAGGAGAACAGGGAAAAAGCAGAATGTATTCAAGCTAATAGGAGGTTGGAGGGTGTAAAAGAACAGCAAAATGACCTACTTTTAAGTGTTAGTTTTACAGATGTACTTAACCCTTTTTCCTTTACTTTTATTAAAATATTTTCAGTACTTATTACTTTCTTATTCCCATCGCCAATGCTTTAACAGTGAGCAAAAGGGAAAACGTTGCCATTTTGCAGAGGACTGAAAATAAGGGCCTCATTATGATGCCGGTCGGACTTGCGTCCGACCAGCACCATGGCGGAAAAAGGACCGACTGACTAGTAGTCAGCGGTCCCGCTGTCCGCATTACAATACGACCACCTTGAAGGCGGTTGCGGCGTGTCCTGCGGGCTGCAGCACACGCCTCAGCACAAAACATACACATCTGACATATCCCTACACTATGTGGCAGGCATCGCATGGCCCATACTGAAGGGCCAGGAGGGAAGGGGGGGGGGGGGCTGCTACTGGCCCCCAAGTCACTTTCTGCCCTGCCTTTTCATGGCGTGTTAACCGCCATGAAACTGCCGGCGGAAAGGGACATTGTAATCCCTATGGTGCCACTGTTGTAGAGAATGCAGTCCCTCCAACGGTGCCCGTTGGATGCGTGGTGGTCGGCCTCCCCGCCTGCCCTCCATTGGCCTGCCATCATAATGCAGCAGGCGGTCCTGCAGGGTCCGATGGTGGTGGGACCACCCTGACGGTGGCGGTCTCACCGCCATCGTAAAAAGGCCCTCAATAACCAATAAGTAAAATCCCCCAAATTATACAGTTTTTAGAATAGCCATTTCTTTGATACAGCTTGCCCTAAATCCTGATTGAAGATTATAAAGCAGGCAGTTTTCTTCAAGGAAAGTTTCACTTGAGCTTCCACACAGCTTTTGTGTACATGAATGGTGGGTTGGACCTGGGGCAGTAGTTGTTCAGGTCTTCTGGAAGCACCTCTGTTTTTTTTGTCATGGAGATACTTGTACTATTTTTAGACCGTCCATCCTGAATATTTTTTCATGACTTATTGCATATTTTATAAATGTTAAATATTTAGCAAATGTTAAATTCTTAGGACATATTTTGCATTTCTACAAATTAATTTGCTATTCTTTTTCTATAACTATTGTATGCATGCAAATGTGGGATTATGTGTCCTGATTTTTTGTTGTTGTTAAAAGCGTGCTTTTGCATTATCCTAATTGGTGGGTAGGAATGAAATGTATTTCCTGGGTATGAAATTCATAAAGCAAACATCTCATAGGATAAGATGGGTGTGAAATTCATAAAGCAAACATCTAATAGGATAAGATTGAACTGATGTTGGATATTGAGTAATTTGCTACCTTGAGTATCAGTGTTTGAATAGACAGATGAGGTGCTCCATTTAATCAATTTAAATTATTCCTTAATTTTTGCTAACTTTGGTAATAATTGTTCGCTCACATGATATTGCTGTATAAGGGCCAAGTGACTCTTTTTATATAAACCTGCATTGCTTTAAAAACATATACTGCTATTATCCATTAAGGAAGCTCTCTTTAATACAGTGGACATTGTTAGTATTAAAATGTATCATATTAGGTTTGAATGCTGTACAGAAAAAACGAAAGAAATTGGTTTCACAATTCAATTGTTTTCTGAAAGAATGCATGATTCATTCAGTGACCTTAGAAAAAGAGAGTCTACAACTGTGCCACTAAGTAAATGTTGTGACTAATTGAAGCACTTTAATAAAAGAATAACCAACTATGGCCTGCGTCTCATGCAAGTCCTAGGCAATAAATTCCCCTCTGTCTCTTATCCTTCCCTGTGGAGAATCATATTTCAAAATGAGTGGCTTTAACTCTGGCCAGCGGCAAATAAATCTTACTGTCACTGCAACTGCTAATACTAGAATACATGAAGCTCATTGTTATGCTAATATTTCCTGTCAACATATGAAATGTACAGATGCCTTCAAAACAAAGGGGCATCATAAATTAGGTTCCTTGCTAATGTCAAAATGAAAAGCAAATACTCTCACAGGCTTGATTCGCTTGTGGAACTGCGTTTTCCTTGTCCATTGTGGACAAAACTGGTTGGACGGATACTAAGGGGCTTATTATGATGTGGGTTTCAATTCTGACTGGCTGATTATGAATCAGCCGGTCGGAATTGCAACCGGCCGGTCATTCCGGCTGGCTTCCAACAGGCTCAAGGAGCCCGTCGGTCAGTCGGAGGCCAGCCCGTAATCCCAAAGGGCAGTCTCTACGCCCTTGGGATTATGATGCATGGTTTCCAGAAGGGTTTCCATGCTGGCCTTTCCGACATGGAAACCCTGTAGCAGGGCCCCCTTGTGTGCCCGGCCTCCATGTGGGGGTGGGGCCTGCCACGGGGGCAGGGATTAACACCACCTCCCATTTCCTCCCATGGCCGTAACACATGATCCCAAAGGAAAACGTCGGAATGCTACCGAACAGTTCGGTCGCATCCAAATCCGCTGACCCGGAGGTTGGTCGGTCCTGTTTACGAGATGGTGTTGGGCGGATGCTAGTCCACCCGACATCGTAATCTGCCCCAAAGGGTTTCTGTTGGGGACAGTGCGACCCAGTGTACCTCTTAGAATTCCCATGATGAAGCAAACACTGGGAAGGAGGGAGACGATTGAGGATCATTTGCATCTGTCCACAACTCCGTTCTCTCCTTCTCAAAATGTTTGAGATGTAATGCACCAATAGATATCACACACATTGACCAAGAATGGGAAGAGGGCCTGTGAGATAGAGGTAGCCAAATACAGGGAAAAGGGACGTTTTGTGTCAGATGCTATTTTCTTTCACCCTAAATATGGCTAAACTTTATTGCAACCCGAGGTTGAAAGCTTAGCCAACTACCTGATCCAATGTGAAGGCAGAATTCTTGCAGCATATGTTTTCCTGCACAGACTATCAATTGTCTTTATTGTAAAGTCTCTCCCTAATGAACCTGACTTGGAAAGGGTAACCCCTCTTGCGTCATATACTTACAGATGAATGGCCCTCACCCTTGCCCAGAGCATTCTAAATGGTGTCTCCAAAATCCAGCTTAGATTGAACACCAGCATTGGTAACCCCTCACATCGTGTAATCAAACTTCTATCAACCCCAACCACGCACTAACACCCCACAGCTCCAAATCTTAGTTGTAACATGTGAGGGCCCTAGCCATTTCCCAACCATTGCCCTGCCAACTCCTTTGCCTTAACCCTCCTTCAGCTTTCTCCAAGGTCAAGTCACCCTGTCCCTCTGAGCTGGCTGCACATGTTTATTGGCTTGCATACCCCTTCGTCATGCCTCATAACATTCGACCCCTGCACAGCCTGCACACCTCTGACACCAGCAGCAACTGACAAAAAGCAAATCCTTTCATTCCTGTTCCACACAATGCCACTTCACTACATAGGCAAAATCTCTCAGGCAACTCCAGCCAATGAAACCGAGGGTTAAGGAGGGGTGGAGTGGGAGGGAAAAACACAACTTTGGCTCCCACCCTCTGTACAGGGGAAGCTGCAAGAAAGGCGGAGTACCTGTACATAGCCTAAATCCCAATGATACTATCCTGACCTCTGGCCCTTGTCATGTGATCTGGCTGCACTAACCACATTATTACCAGCTTGCCTGCCACTAAATCCACATTGGATGAGACTGCACATCACAACAGACTCTCTTTATATTTAAGAAACTCTTTTTAATGGGTCAAATCTGCATTACATCAAAAGCACCCACGACTTCTTGGCTACGCCCTACAGAATAACACCCCAAACTCACTATACAATGAAACTCCTAACAAGCCCAACCACCCTCTAATCTCCCAGTAGCTTCCAGTCATAACTATTTAGGCACCTCCGGTAAAACGAGCCATTTTTCAGAGGTAAATAAAAAACACACAGGACGAGGGCAGTTAAAAATAAAGTATGTGCAGTAACTCAGCTCGGCAATGACATCTGAAGGCTGAAGAGCTAAAGTGGCCTTACCGAATCGGAGTCTTCACAGCTCATACCCACGTCTCAGCAGTCTACTGACCTATGGGCCTGCCTGGTGAATGTAACCAGTTTATGTCTGAAGGATTTCATCTAAAGAAACGAAAACCGTCCTCGTCAATCTGAGTCCAATGTTTTAGGGTTGTATATTGCTGTATTTATCAATCACTTAGCCTGGAGCCCTCGCCGTGCCTGCCTTTTATAAATAATTACATGTAGACACCAGCCAAAACCATGAACCAAAAAGACTGAATATCGCCATTGAAAGCTTGCTTTTCATGAAGGTGAAAAAAGTGTAATGTGTTGGCTGGCTTCCCTCACCCAGGGGTAATGGCTTCTGACAGAGTCAGAAGATGAATGTTTTGGGCTAAGGCATGTGGCTGATTACTCCAGGGCGCTCCAGGCAGCCTGCAGCGAGTGTGTGCTGTGATGTGCAGCACAAGGGTAAGCTTTGTCCAGTTTTATCAAACAGCACATTTCTGACTAGCTGCTTGTCAGAAAAGCACAGCAGTCAGCCTCCAAAGGGCCCCGGATTTTAATATAGCGGTGAAAGCTTCAGTGCTTCAAATGAGATGAGACCGTTTTCCAGGAAGAGCCTTGCCATTTTTTAGTGTTATTTGCAAATAAGGAAATGGAAAGGTTATTGTGGAAAATATACCAAAACCTTCATAAACACAAGGCAGAGACTTTTTTGCTTTTGGTTTTTGATTGCTGCTGATTATGGGACATACAGACACACTGTGCATACAGACACACACGACTTTGGTGTCACATTTTGCCCTTGAGAAGCAAATATATTTTTTCTAATTTTAGAATGGTTCGTGCTCTATTTATATTAGGCCTCACATGGTTTGATAGTGCAATAACATAAACCTGATATATTTCACAAATAGTTTGCTGTGTATATGTAACATATATTCTTGTAGTACTCCAAATTTGCTCCTGAATTCCACTGGAAAACCAGGATTACTTCTTGTTTACACCTGGCTTAGTCCTGGAATTAAGCAGAAAGCCAATAAAGTATGTCAGTCGTTGTATGGCAAAATATCAGCCACTAAAATATAATAAAAACAGAACACAAAACTATCAACTTTACCATACTTTTGATGCAAAGCAAAAAAATATTATGAACAAAATATCAACGTTATAGTTATAAGTACATATATATAAATTGTAGTTTATAATAATATTAAATCATTAAAACAAAAACTAAATTCGTTTTGATAAAATTAATCTATGTAAAAAAAGAAATAGCACCTAAAAATAACCTATAAACATTAACTTGATTTTCCCCAAAAAATATAACTTTATGAATACACTTATTTAAAATACATTTGAATATTAAATTACAATACATTTATTATAAACATAGAAATAAGTATTACATAGACACATGATAGATCTGATTTATTTGAAAGAATAAAGCACCACCTGATCGAATAATTATTTGTTATTAGAAAAGGCTAAAGCTTATTTCAAATGTATCCAACCATTATAAATAATATTATGAAGTATCACAATAACGATAAACTAAAAAATAAAAATATAGTAAATCATTTAAATCCAATCCAAAATTATTTAAACAAAAAAGCAAATAAAAAAAATCAATACTGATACCATATTCTAACTAAAATCTTGCAAACGTGCATAAATTCAGGGGTCAACATTTACTTTCCAACTCCAGTCTTAACACTGAGAAAGAGCATACCTTTAGGGTCGGAAATGATTTCATATTCCAGCCAAAGTCTAAAAATTATTGAGGAAAGATTATACTTTTGGGTGGTTGGGGGCAGATTTTCTGTTTTGACTCCAATCCAACAAACATTGAGGAAGGTGCATGGGTGTGGGGCAGATTTATGTTTTTCAACTCTACCAAACATATGGGAAAGTGCCTACAAGGGAATGGTTGAATTTACTGTGCTAACTCCAATCTAACAAACAGTGGGCAAAGCACATACATTAGGAGGGAGCAAGGTCAGAATTATTATTCTACCTACAGTCTCCAAAAAGCACTGGGGAAAACACATATATTGGGCAGGAGTTCAGATTTAGTACTCCTCTCTAATTTAAGAAATATTGGGGAAAGTGCATACATTTGTAGGTTAAAGGACAGCACATTCAAATCAATATGTATAAACATTACAAATTATTTTGTAAATGTAAATAAATAAATTCCTAAAAATGTGTGTGTGTGTGTGTGTGTGTATATATATATAGATATATATATTAAAAATAACAAATATAACAATAATGTTTAAATAATGAAGTAAACCGTATCAACCGCACCTAAAATAACACATAAACATAAAAGACAATTAATGACATTTGTTGATAGAATAATTATTTGTAGTTAATTGTAATTTATTTGGTATAAAAACTCCCCTCTCAATCCCTTAAAAATGAAGTTTAAACTAATAAATGAATACTAATACTTAATATACATTTTAGAAATAACAGTACCTACCCAAATCCCAATACACTACACTATCAATAATAAATACATAATAGGTAATAGTTTCCTAAATATATATATATATATATATTGTTTCTATTGCCACACATGAATCACTTCAATTACTATCATGTTGCATAGGCTTGAATTAATTGTCGTATTTACGAATTGTTTAAACTGTTTCAAACTTTTTTCATGAATGAATTGATAACGTTTTTGAAAGTATGTCTTTTAAACTGATAAGGCAGGCGAACATCATATGCAATGTTTTCTATGTCTATAACCATACAGTCATGGACGGTCCAGCTCCGTCCATGACTTCCTCGCTCTTATACCATCTGCGTTCACTTCTGTCAATCAACTGCAATATGTTCTTCTCTACTGTGTTTACCACGCCTGGTTTGTGATTAAATATTGAGTACGTTGATCCAAATGGTATGACTTATTGATTGAGTGGTCTGGAAGCTGCCATCATTTATTCTCTTTCAACATAGAACACTCTTCTCGTTTTATTTGTTCATACTGGAGTTGCAGCTCTCTAATCCTGCACATCCTCATGAATCACATGCATCTTTGATGATCAGCATTGAACATTCTTTTCATACTTACAGTTAAGGCTATGATATAAAAAGATGTTAAATACTATTGATTAAGATGAGCATGTTAATGCATTCCAGAAAAAACAGTATTTTTATATAAGCCTCCATGTTGCAAAATGAAAATTGTTGAAGTTGTGAGTGTGGTAATAAACAAGTACAGCTGCAAGGTTCCTTAGAGTTTAATGCTCACCTGAGATATCTACTATAATTTGCAGGCCAAGAGTTCTAATCCCAGCAAATACAACGAAGCCTTTCTGGAGAATACTATTAAATTAAATATTTAAACAGTAGGCAATCTTCTATTCTGGAATGTATATCCATGTAGCTCTTATAATAAAGGAAAAGATAAGTCATTTGCATGTATTTTAAACTTATTTAAAATGTAGCAATGTTTAATGGCCCGTCCTGGATTATAATATCATTTTTATTCCTTGCATTCTCCAATGTGCATAATTTTACACATTGTTGTCATGTTCTGAATACTAGCGTCTATGTCCATTGCCTAATTAGGTGGATTTTCGTTAGTTTACTGTATTTTAATTTACCCTTGGTGCCCCACTCCACTCCCTCTACACGTCTTAGTCCTGAGGAAGACCCCATAGTAAGGTGGAACTCAACCTACGCTTATTAGGGGTCGAAACAATGACTTTTACACTTTTGTCTACCCAAGAACAACAGATTATTATCACTGTGTGTAAATGATATGCCTCTGTGATGTCAACAATGTATTTTGTGACCACACTGAACCCTTTAAAACTGTCTACACAACTTTAACACTCACAAAACCACTTACCTACCCCCACCTTTCCCCCTTTTTCCGGGCACTACTTTGATGCTTAATGAAGTGATTGGGCAAATATGTGCTTTGGTGAGGATGTGAATAAATGACATCTCTCACAAATTCAATGTATATCTTTCGTTTATAAAGTATTAACAATTGTTTGTGTTCTCTGAAGAGTATATACTGGGACCACTTTCCCTGCAACACTGAATACTCGTTAGGCATACGTGAACAACTAAGTATTTAAAGAATGCCATAACTGTTATTTTATTTGTGTATTTTTATGTGATTGAAAATATTCTTCTACTTATATTAAACTCTGTTGAGGTAATGATGCCGTTCATTGGACTAACAAAAGTAGCTCACCGATGTTACGCAAACTGGTCTAAGTGTTCAGGACCACTTAGGGATCACAGAGGATCCTTTCCTGGATATATATTCACACGTCTGTAACATTGATTTTTTAAAATTTGTTTTGGTCCCCTAAGAGGTATCCTCACTTATACAGCTAAGTTTTTGTTTCCCAAACCAACTCCGCATTGAAACTTTTAATAACGTTTGTATGGCTAATCTGGAATACCTTCGTGCAAGTCGTATTTGTGCAAGAACCTTTCATTATGCTTAATCCTAACAGAATGGTAAACTGTTATTACATGGGGTGTTGATTATAAAAACAATGATCAGCCAATTCTGATTGTACTTTTCTATTTAGGTCCTGGGAACAAGGCCAGCATACTGGAGTTCTCGCCACCTTCAAGCCCTAGCCCTGTGAAAAGGGGAGGCTCAATTAACTGGTCTTTTCCAGATAAAATTAAATCTCCTCGAACTGTGCGCAAACTCTCCATGAAGATGAAAAAGCTTCCCGAACTCAGCAGGAAGCTAAGCGTCAAAGGAGGTTCAAGCCATAATACTTATGACAACTCCTCTTCCTCACCTAAGGGATATTGCCAGAGCTCAAAACACCCCTCTTCTTTAGCTTCTGGGAACACTGCAGCTGCAAGCCGCAACGTGATTAGCCGATATCATTTGGACAGTAGTGTCTCATCTCAGCAAAACTACAAAAAGAAAACAACAGGAAATTCGAAGTCTTCTAGTAAAGGCGGGTACCTCAGTGATGGAGACTCTCCGGAACTATTAACGAAATCAGGTAAGCATGCATCTGAGAACAGAGCCAATAAAGGAAAAGAAGCCCTTCAGAGCAATAACAATAAAACTGACATTGACATTGATGCATTTAGGCACTACAATTTTTCTGATCAACCAAAATGTTCACACTATATATCGGGTCTCATGAGTGTCCACTTCTATGGGGCTGAGGATTTGAAGCCACCACGAATTGATACCAAGGATGTGTTTTGTGCTATTCAGGTTGATTCAGTGAATAAGGCAAGGACGGCCTTGCTTACTTGCAGGACTGCGTTTTTAGACATGGACCACACTTTCAACATTGATCTCGAAAATGCTCAGCATCTGAAGTTGGTAGTATTTAGCTGGGATCCTGCGCCTCGTAAAAATCGCGTCTGTTGTCACGGGACAGTCGTCCTACCCTCCCTTTTCCGAGTGACAAAGATGCACCAATTGGCTGTCAAACTGGAGCCCAGGGGACTTATCTATGTGAAAATCACCCTCATGGACCAGAGGGAGAACTCGTTCAATAGCAGCGGGGTGAATCGGGAGCCGGTCATGTTTGGGGTGGACGCTCGAAAAGTTGTTGAGATGGAAAATGTTGGCTTGATGGTTCCTCTACTAATGGAGAAGTGCATAGTGGAGATTGAAAAACGGGGCTGCCAGGTAAGGCCTTATTCCTTCATCTGCAAGTGTTAACACAGGGCAGCATTTGTGCATAGAGCTGGTACTTGTTTCTTTCTTCCAGTAACGTTTATTTTACTAACAAAGGTGGACTCCCCAGCCCTGTGTTGCTAGTTGTTCTTGTACTGAAAACACTTCTGATCACAGAGTAGTCTCCACATGAACAAACTTTTTGAGAAGCTAGATAACTGCACTCATTATGAGTAGAAACAAATTTAAGAATGTGTAAGCTTACTTTATGTCAATCTTCATTGTTGACAGGCCTGTTAAGGCCATACTGTTGTATGACACAGACTGAGGACATGAACCGTGGGTGTCAGTACATCCAGTGCTTGAAATGGAAAAATAGAAGTTTCTGGAAAGTGTCTGTACTTTCCAATTAAAAGTATTACATTTTTGTTGAGAAGTGCAGGTACTCTTCCTCTCCAAATTAAAAAAGTGTCCATACTCCGTACCGGACAGTACCAGCCCAGTTAAAGCACCGAGTACATCAAATACTTAGGGCAGCAAAAGTAACTCCTTTGGCCCAGGTGTAGTCATCTTTAATCCCGCTCTAAAACCAGTGGCGTCTCCTCCACTAAGGTGGAGGAGCCTCATCCCACTGCTTTTAGCAGTGCAAAGAAAGACAAATTAAATGATATTAACTTGACGTTATTATCATTTTATTTGTTCCTTCTGCTTGTCAGCTTGCGGGTGAGGCGGGTCTGCTCTGATCTCCGAGCATGGGGAAGGTGTGCAATGACTGTTTGGCTAACCCTCAGGGGCCGGCCAAACAGCCATGCTCACTTTGCATGTTCTCCACCCAGGCTGCATTACAGCCTGGGTGGAGAACATGCCCAGGCCCCCAGTCCCTGGTTGGGCGTGGAACCGCGGTGCTCAGACCAATCACAACACTGCATTGCAGAGTTGTGATTGCCTATGGGGAGCTTGGGAGTCTGGGAGCTTCCTGCTTGCACAGAAGCCAGGAAGAGGACAGAGGAGAGGCAGCGGCAGTCGGCTAGCCAGCAGGTAAGTTATTATTATCTTTTTTTAAACCTCCCCTCTTCCCCCCTCCCCGTCCCACTACTGCTTCTCAGGAGCAACCACTGGTGCCTGAAACACCCAGTAGCATCCTATATGTTGCTGAGGGGCGAAGGCCAGTGCTTTATTTGTAAAACAAAAAAACACTTAGTGTAGGGGACCAAATATTATTTTAGGAGTACACTGACCTCATGTCTCTTTCTTCTTCTGTCTTTTTAATCTTGCTCATTTAGTTTATTAATGCTTTCTCCCTTTGTCGCTGTTTTCCTATATTTCTCTTTCCATCCTTTTCTGCCTTTCTGTCTGTTACTCTGGATCAAAGTATGATGATGAAAATTATGTGCTGGTACCCACAACCATCAACCGCAGCACAATTAATTAGGCGCCGTCTGGTGGGGAAGGAAAGTCATATAAACCACAGAAAGTAAACAGGGCTTTAAGCGACCTGATTACTTATTGTTCATGGGACCCGGTTAGCTAGGGCAGTGCTAGGGGAGCTATAAAAGAGATATCCACTAACTTTGTATGAATGACGTCCATTATATCACCCTTGAATGCCGTTTGCACGGCAGCAAAACGATGTACAGTTTTATGTCAGTATGGGAAGTCTGGCCACAACTAAAATAATGTTGCCTCATTTCACACACAACTTGATGGCACTCAAGGTAAACATGTTGCTTTTTTTATTTAGTCTTCACTATGCTTCCTTGGGTTTGAGTCATTTAGAAATGAAAGGTGTTGGACTCACATGGAATTTAGGGCTTACGTGCACTTTACAAATTGATACTTTTTACAAATATTTATTTTGTGAACTTTTATTCGAGCAGAGTGTTACCAGTCTAGGGGCTTCCGTTGAAGCGGAGCATACTTTTCATCGCCCTGAATCTGTTCAACTACCCGCCGTATTTAACTGACAGTACACTGCGTTTCTACCTGACAAAAGAAAGGTTTCACAAAGACGAAAGATTAACAAGGTGACCGGAGAGCACAGCGGTCCACCCCCTCCCATCACCACAGCCGCCACTCAGAAAATGAAATTGGGTCAGGGCTTTTTTAAAGCAGAGTGTTGTAAAACACTGTTATGGTTTCCTTTCACGTTAATTGAATTCCCCATCTGGCTGCGGCAAGGTGCGTGCGTAGATGTTTTAAATTACAATGTGACATGGAGCACCTGGTGGCTTAAAGAGCGCGCCTTCAGCAGCTGCCGTGTGTAAAACTGCCTGACATCTTGAAACCGCATCCCGCGGTCTCCTCCGAGAGAACGTCTCTCTCTCTCTCTCTCTCTCTCTCTCTCTCTCTCTCTCTCTCTCTCTCTCTCTCTCTCTCTCTCTCTCTTTTCTAAGTACTCCCCTGCTCCTGGGTTACCTGCTGTTGTGCACTGCGCCGCTCGGGTACTTCTAAAGGTGATGGTGTTAATGGACGATGAAACACTCCGTTAACTATTACACTGTTTGTTTGGTAGCCCAAGAGCAATTTGTTAACCCATATCAATGCAGGAGTTTTGTGGTAATTTTTTTTTTTATTTGTCCTCTTTCACATCCTAAGTGGAGACCTTTCTGATTCCTATTGAGATATAATTGCACGTCATTTCCTTATGAAGTCAATGCAATGAGTTAAAATGGTCATGTTGACCAGTGGGACCTGCTCACACCTGTGTCCTGCCTTTCTATGGATGCTTCTGCTTTTCGTGCTGTTACGTTTGGAATCATGTGTCCCGCACTTTAACCTGGAAGAGCTTGTTCTTATCATATAGCTGTTTTCATGGTTTTATGGTTTGGCTTTGTTGCCTAAATGTACGAAATAGCTTCTCAGAAATTCGAACCAACTCTAGGATTTATACTGGTACCAAATGACATCACGTTCATTACCAATTGTAGTAATTTGTGGTTGGTTTTCTATCTCCTAGTGTTATTTCTGGCCAGTGGGGTCTACAGCTGACCTCACCTCAGGGACACTCTCTTAAAATTCACTTTCTTGGCACAAAACTGACCCAACTCCACTGGACGTTGATCACCAAAAATGGATATGTTGGCCCTCTTCTGAAAGTTCACAATATGTTGACCGGCAACAACCTACCGTCTGTTTTTCAGCACAAGCACAAAAAAGTCATTGTTAATATGACATTGCAATAAAAATACCTTAGTGTTGGCAGAAGGAATTGGCTTTTGTTATGATTAGCAAAACGTCCAGCCTCACATCAGCTCCTGACTCAAAGGTCTGCCACATACCTGGGTTTAGTATAGTGTCTGTGATTCAAATGTGGGTCCTGTCAGTGCATTACTCTATCCAACCTTTCCTGTAATAAGATCTACTTTTGTTCAATGAAAATCATCCTGAGCTACTAATAGGAGTGATGTAATGGTTACCATCCATTCTAAGATTGTCAGCAGTGATAACATCAGTACATTAAGTAGGCTTCCCATCAATAAATTAAGAACATATTATTGATTTGAAAAGCCTCTATATGGGTAATGTATAAAAGTCATATCTGCAACCCCCCTGGAAAAGGTAATATTATGAGTAATTAAACTCTCCAACTCAAATAGCTGCATTAAATAAATTCTGAAAATTCAACCATTTTTCTCCAAACATCAGCTTATGAGTCCTGAAAATACACACATTTTCGTCTGGAATACATGCTTTTGCACTTTTGTTATACATATTATAATTCAACCAAGCAAAAGCTTCTATAATAATAGGCTGGGCGGCACCCAGGAGAGCTACTAACAGGCACATGGAGAGCTATTTGTAGTTCACGAGCTACTTGTTGGAGACGCCTTCTCTACATAACATTATCTTCCATATCTTTCAGTGAGATCAAATGTATCCCTAAAAAGGTCTACGTGTCCTGGAAGAACTTGGTAAACGGGACAACTTCTTCACTTGTCAATAGTTAGAACAATCGGATAATAAATCAAGAGTGCCATTGGAGGGGTACCCACAGATCTGGAGATCTTTGCATTAAATAAGCAAGAGCAAGCTATAGACGAAGTTGGTTTCAATTGGTAAATGAACATTTTTGAAGGATTCTCAACGATGTAATGATTCATAAGCCTTCGAGTAAAAGAGAATACAAATGTAGGAATTCACTGCCTTTTTTAGACTGGTCCTATTTCCCAGAAATCAGGTACCATTATTGTTATTGTTTCTTCACGTTTGAATATTGCAGTGTTGCCATTTGTCCTTTTTCTTTCAAAGATTTTCCAAGATAAATTGTGCTTGTGAAACTACCTTGTTCATGCACCGTGTGATTTCAACTCTTGACCAAATCAGTAACTCTCCTATAATTTCACAGTGCAAAATAAAAAATAGTATTTGACAATCGATTAAGATATTCCGGGGAGTTGAAGCTCTGCTAAATGTCCTGAAACTATGTGCACCGGTTAATTTATGGTTTTGGCAGCACCTGTGAACACCGTGTAGTACAACAAATGTAGGCAGAAACATTTTAAGGCATGGGCAAGACAGGGAATGCGCAGGTAGGACCCCCACCTTCAAAGGGGCCCCTAGAAAAGTGAACGTTCTCCCTATCTCACGTATATCTATTTAATCAGCTCAAGCTTTAAGGTATTATTCAAAACTGTTTGGCATCATGAGTGCTTAAATTGCAGAAAATAAGTAATATAATACAAATTTGTTTCGAACAGGGTCTCCTGCAGCATGTCCGCCCATGGCCCCGAAAATCCTTAAGATTACACTGGTAGTAGGTAGTCTCTGGCTGTGGAACCAAACTATTACCAATCACGGGGGAAATAATTTCAGAAATTAAAACGATAATTTTAGAAAAAGAACACATTGGCGCCTAAAAATGTTATATTGTAGGTTGTCTGTGCCATTTTTCATGTTGTTTCAATTTTTATACTTGGCTTACTTTTATTTCATTGTCCTTACTAGAACTGAATTCAGTCTAACATTATGGGTTTGTTTTTATTTGTAGGTAGTAGGCTTGTATCGACTTTGTGGTTCAGCAGCTGTGAAGAAAGAACTTCGAGAGGCTTTCGAAAGGGATAGCAAAAGTGTGGTTTTGTGTGAAAACCAGTACCCAGATATAAATGTTATCACAGGTAAATATGGGAATTATTTCTGCATTGTAAAGGCTTCTGAAGGCTACTGTTTAGGAAAGTCAAGAGCTTCACATTGAGGGTGGTGCATTTTTGTAGGTAAAAAAAACCATAACATTAATCGAAAATAAGTCCATGATATAATCGTTTCCAAAGACAAGCATAGACTCACATGAAAAATAGCTTTAAGTTGATGCCTTTAACCTCAGCTTTGTGCAGTAATGGGGAGGTCAGCTGAAAACATGAAAGATCATCACTAGGTTTTATTACTTCCTGACTGGTAATTGAAGGTGACTGTTAGGTCATTCAAAGGGGCACATAATGGAAGTGATACTCCATCATTTCAGGATTTTAGTTTTCGACCCATTCCGGCTGAGGAACTTTACAATCATTCCTCTATTTGAGTATTTGAGGTACTGGATAATATTTGAATGAATACGCCATTCTCCAGACTGACTATAACTTGTGCATGATATGCATACATTCTGAAAATAATGAGTAGTTCTGATGTAAGATCAGAGGTGGTAGAGTCGCAGCTGGTCTGAGTTTGTGTTTTGATCTCTTCTTTTTTAGGTCTCGCCTAGCTAGCTCATGCGTGGTCTCCTCAAGACATTTTGTTTCTAATCAGGGGACCTACACCCCATCCATAGCTTAGTATTGGTTAGCTTAAGGCGTCGCTCTAAATTGCTTTGTTCCCATTTTGCATGGTATGCCTACGTCATGCCCTCTTCTGGTATTTGGCCCTCCTCTGGAGCATGGACCAAGTACTTGTGTCCTTACACTGCCCTTGTTTTTGGAGCTACTTTTTTTGTTGCGATGAAGCACTCCAAATACGAGTGCTTTTGTCTTCAGGCCATCTCTCATATCGGCTTCTTAAGCATGTTCTTCTTCATCTTACTCCTTTTACCCCTGCCTCCACCCCTTCCATGTTGCTTTTTTATCCTTCATCCCGCCCTGTCCATGTTTTTTCTTTGCCCACCCCAACCCCCTTTTTATGTTGTTTCTTTTAATGTTCCCTCCCCCCATGTTTCTTTCTACTCCTACCCACGCCGTCTATGTTGCTTCTTTAGAACTTTCTCCACCGGCCACCCCCTAGGTTGCTTCTTTTGCCTCCCACTGCTCTACCCCTGTCTGTTTCTCCTCACCCATCTGCACCATATCTGTTTCAGCTACCCCTCTATCCACTATGTCACTGTTGCAGCTCCTTACCCACTTGCCCCTTCCCTGTTGTAGCACCCTACCCACCGCCCCATACCTGTTGCAGTTCCCTCCCCACCCACCTCATCCCTGTTTCAGCTCCCTCCCTCCCCAACCCATCCCTGTTGCAGCTCCCTTCCTCCCCACCCACCCCATCCCTGTTGCAGCTCCCTCCCTCCCCACCCATCCCATCCCTGTTGCAGCTCCCTCCCCACCCACCCCATCCCTGTTGCAGCTTCCTCCACACCCACCCCAAAGCTGTTGCAGCTCCCTCCCCAACCGCCCATCCCTTTTGCAACTCTCTCCCCACCCGCCCCATCCTTTTTGCAACTTCCTCCCCACCCATCCCATCCCTTTTGCAGCTCCCTCCCCACCCGCCCCATCCCTTTTGCAGCTCCCTCGCCACCTGCCCCATCCCTGTTGCAGATCCCTCCCCACCGCCCCATCCCTGTTGCAGATCCTCCCCACCACCCCATCCCTGTTGCAGATCCCTCCCCACCCGCCTCATCCCTGTTGCAGCTCCCTCCCCAACCGCCCCATCCCTGTTGTAGCTCCCTCCCCACCCGCCCCATCCCTGTTGCAGCTCCCTCCCCACCTGCCCCATCCCTGTTGCAGCTCCCTCCCCACCCGCCCCATCCCTGTTGCAGCTCCCTCCCCACCTGCCCCATCCCTGTTGCAGCTCCTTCCCCACCCGCCCCATCCCTGTTGCAGCTCCCTCACCATCTGCCTCATCTCTTTTGCAGATCCCTCCCCACCGCCACATCCCTTTTGCAGCTCCCTCCTGACCCGCCCTATCCCTTTTGTGGCTCGCTGCCCATCCTCCCCATCCCATTTGAGGCTCCCTCCCCACCACCCCATCCCTGTTGCAGCTCCCCCCCCCCACCCACCCCATCCCGGTTGCAGCTCCCCCCCACCCACCCCATCCCGGTTGCAGCTCCCCCCCCACCCACCCCATCCCGGTTGCAGCTCCCCCCCCACCCACCCCATCCCGGTTGCAGCTCCCCCCCACCCACCCCATCCCTGTTGCAGCTCCCCCCCACCCACCCCATCCCTGTTGCAGCTCCCCCCCACCCACCCCATCCCTGTTGCAGCTCCCCCCACCCCATCCCTGTTGCAGCTCCCCCCACCCCGTCCCTGTTGCAGCTCCCCCATCCCTGGTGCAGCTCCCCCAGCCAAATCCCTGGTGCAGCTCCCCCACCCACCCACCCACCCACCCCGTCCCTGGTGCAGATCCCCCACCCACCCACCCACCCCGTCCCTGGTGCAGCTCCCCCACCCACCCACCCACCCCGTCCCTGATGCAGCTCAACCACCCACCCACCCCGTCCCTGGTGCAGCTAACCCAGCCACCCACCCACCCCGTCCCTGGTGCAGCTCACCCAGCCAGCCACCCACCCACCCCGTCCCTGGTGCAGCTCAAGTGTCGTAGCTCCCCCACCCACCCACCCTGTCCCTGGTGCAGCTCTCCCACAGCTCCCCCCACCCACCCTGTCCCTGGTGCAGCTCCGCCACCCACCCACCCTGTCCCTGGTGCAGCTCCGCCACCCACCCACCCTGTCCCTGGTGCAGCACCGCCACCCACCCACCCTGTCCCTGGTGCAGCTCCACCACCCACCCACCCTGTCCCTGGTGCAGCTCCCCCACCCACCCACCCTGTCCCTGGTGCAGCTCCCCCACCCACCCACCCTGTCCCTGGTGCAGCTCCCCCACCCACCCACCCTGTCCCTGGTGCAGCTCCCCCACCCACCCACCCTGTCCCTGGTGCAGCTCCCCCACCCACCCACCCTGTCCCTGGTGCAGCTCCCCCACCCACCCACCCTGTCCCTGGTGCAGCTCCCCCACCCACCCACCCTGTCCCTGGTGCAGCTCCCCCACTCACCCACCCCGTCCCTGGTGCAGCTCCCCCATCCACCTACCCCGACCCTGTTGCAGCTCAAGTCCCCCCACCCAGTCCCTGTTGCAGCTCCCCCACCCACCCACCCCGTCCCTGTTGCAGCTCCCCCACCCACCCACCCCGTCCCTGTTGCAGCTCCCCCACCCACCCACCCCGTCCCTGTTGCAGCTCCCCCACCCACCCACCCCGTCCCTGTTGCAGCTCCCCCACCCACCCACCCCGTCCCTGTTGCAGCTCCGTCCACCCACCCACCCCGTCCCTGTTGCAGCTCCGTCCACCCACCCACCCCGTCCCTGTTGCAGCTCCGTCCACCCACCCATCCAGTCCCTGTTGCAGCTCCGTCCACCCACCCATCCAGTCCCTGTTGTAGCTCCCCCACCCACCCACCCCGTCCTTGTTGCAGGTTACCTCCCACCCACCCCGTCGCAGCTTCCCTTCCACCCACCCCGTCCCTTTTTCAGCTCCCTCCCACCCCATCCCTTTGCAGTTCCCTGACCACCCGCCCCATCCCTTTTGAGGCTCCCTCCCTCCCCACTAACCCATTCCAGTTGCAGCTCACTCCCCACCCACCCCATTCCTGTTATAACTCCCTTTCCTCCCGCCCCTGTTACAGCTCCCTCCCCACCCGCCCCATCCCTGTTGCAGCTCCCTCCCCACCCGCCCCATCCATGTTGCAGCTCCCTCCCCATCCGCCCCATCCCTTTTGCAACTCCCTCCCCACCCGCCCCATCCCTTTCGCAACTCCCTCGCCACCCGCCCCATTCCTTTTGCAGCGCCCTCCCCACCCACCACATCCCTGTTGCAGCTCCCTCCCCACCTGCCCCATCCCTGTTGCAGCTCCCTCCCCACCCGCCCCATCCCTGTTGCAGCTCCCTCCCCATCCACCCCAATTCCTTTTGCAGCTCCCTCCTCACCCGCCCCATCCCTTTTGCGGCTCCCTCACCACCCACCCATCCCTTATGAGGCTCCCTCCTCACCCGCTGCATCCCTTTTGAGGCTCCCTCCCTCCCCACCCCATTCCTGTTACAGCTCCCTCTCCTCCCGACCCTGTTGCAGCTCTCTTCCCTCCCGCCCTAGTTACAGCTCCCTCCCAACTGCCCCATCCCTGTTGCAGCTCTCCCACCCACCCACACCATCCCTGTTGCAGCTCTCCCACCCTCCCACCCCATCCCTGTTGCAGCTCTCCCACCCTCCCACCCCATCCCTGTTGCAGCTCTCCCACCCTCCCACCCCATCCCTGTTGCAGCTCTCCCACCCTCCCACCCCTGTTGCAGCTCTCCCACCCTCCCACCCCATCCCTGTTGCAGCTCTCCCACCCACCCACCCCATCCCTGTTGCAGCTCTCCCACCCACCCACGCCATCCCTGTCGCAGCTCTCAAGGTCCCACCCATCCCGTCCCTGTTGCAGCTCCCCACCCATCCCGTCCCTGTTGCAGCTCCCCCACCCATCCCGTCCCTGTTGCAGCTCCCCCACCCACCCACCCCGTCCTTGTTGCAGCTCCCCCACCCACCCACCCCGTCCTTGTTGCAGCTCCCCCACCCACCCACCCCGTCCTTGTTGCAGCTCCCCCACCCACCCACCCCGTCCTTGTTGCAGCTCCCCCACCCACCCACCCCGTCCTTGTTGCAGCTACCCCACCCACCCACCCCGTCCTTGTTGCAGCTACCCCACCCACCCACCCCATCCCTGTTGCAGATCCCCCACCCACCCACCCCATCCCTGTTGCAGATCCCCCACCCACCCACCCTATCCCTGTTGCAGATCCCCCACCCACCCACCCTATCCCTGTTGCAGATCCCCCACCCACCCCATCCCTGTTGCAGATCCCTCACCCACCCACCCCGTCCCTGTTGCAGCTTCCTCACCCACCCACCCCGTCCCTGTTGCAGCTTCCTCACCCACCCACCCCGTCCCTGTTGCAGCTTCCTCACCCACCCACCCCGTCCCTGTTGCAGCTTCCTCACCCACCCACCCCGTCCCTGTTGCAGCTTCCTCACCCACCCACCCCGTCCCTGTTGCAGCTTCCCTTCCACCCAGCCCGTCCCTGTTGCAGCTTCCCTTCCACCCAGCCCGTCCCTGTTGCAGCTTCCCTTTCACCCACCCCGTCCCTATTGGAGCTTCCTCCCTAGCCCTGTTGTAGTTCCCTCCCCACCGCTCCGTCCCTGTTGCAGTTGACTCTCCTCCCACCCCTGCTGCAGCTCCCTCTCCCCTCCCTATCCCTGTTGCAACTCCCTCCCCTCCTGCCTCTTCCCTGTTGCAGCTCCCTCCCCTCCCACCCCGTCCCTGTTGCTGCTCCCACCCCTCCCGCCCATGCTGCATCTCCCTCCCCTCCCGCCCTTTCCTGTTGTAGCTCCCTCATACCCACCCTGACACTGGTTC
Organism: Triturus cristatus; assembly: GCF_964204655.1. Taxonomy (NCBI): domain Eukaryota; kingdom Metazoa; phylum Chordata; class Amphibia; order Caudata; family Salamandridae; genus Triturus; species Triturus cristatus. The sequence goes on from NC_140586.1 coordinate 499,392,427, forward strand.
TTCTCCACGTCTCCACCCGCCCATGTCTGTTTATTCTCCCTCCCCCTAACAGGCAAAAGAGAAGAAAAAGCACCCAGTGTTGGCCGCTTCATATGGCTTTCTTTTACTGCCTTGCTCTCCACTTCCACCTGTCCTCCCATTCACAACTCCCACCTGCCCTCCCATTCACAACTAACCCCGCCCTCTCATTCCCGACTCCCGCCCTCCTTCCTGTTCATAACCCCCACCCTACTGACAAAGCCAACAGCTTTCCCATATGTGAGACCTATTGGCTTTGCCAGTGCTTGTTCTAAAAGAGTTAGCAAACCCTTTCAAATCTTTGCTGTTTAAGAATACATAAATCGTGAGCTTATGTGAGAATTGCGAGTTGCTGGCTGCTTTTATTCTCAAGGTTCCATATGTATCATATGAATTGGTAATGAAAAGTTCTTTAAATAGGATTTTTTCCAGCCCCTTGGACAGTAGGTGAATAAAATATCTGCTCTGGTGGCTCCAGACTTTGCTAAAGTGTAGACATTTCTGATAAAGGTGTGACCGATATTATCATGAAAAAGTACATGAGTCTTCTAATGAGAGAGTGACGATAACATTTATATGGTATTGCGCAAGCAACAGACTCTTCTTTGTTATGTTTGTGCATTTGTACTATACGTTCCTCCCATTTGTATGGCCCCAAGCACTCTTTGAACTGGGGCACACTTTATTGTCCTGGTATTTCTTGTTAAATGGAGTCATCTGTTCTGTTAATTATTTTCAATGTTTCTCCTATTGTTTAGATATGAATCATATTGGATAGTGGCCCTCAAGGATGGGGTAAACTATTGTATTTTTTTAGAGATTAAATATTTTGAATAGTGGCTCGCCACATTCAGTCAAGGATCTGTGCAAAGCATGTTTTTTGCATGAATGCATTGGCAGAAGAAAAACATAACTGTGTGTTTCATTCTGCTGGGTTGTACAGTTGTCCTTTGTCAGGTATTAGGTGCGTGTCAGAGTTGGGTTTATCTTTCCTCATTATTATCGTCAGTGTTTGGTGGCTGTTAAATATTTAACTTGGTGGAGTGTGAGCAGATGGTGGCTTGTCCGTTGACACTCTTGAATGACAGTACTGGAAGCTACTAGATAGAGTGTGACGCTCTCTACCTTAACAGCATAGTTGAATATTCCTACCTTAACAGTGTGATGAAACTGCTTCAGAGTGGTAAACCTGCTCCTATGAGAATCAAAAAAGGAAAATATATTTTTAATTGGTTACTTCCTTGATGTTTAAAGTGTAGCATGTTGAAATATGACTTGCTATTAATTTGCATTGTTGCCATAGGTTGCTATGGGAGACGTGGTGGCTAGAGGTAATGTTTGTTTAGCAAATATTGCACCCCGTTCATAATAGTAGGGGCAGTCCGATTAAACAAATCTTTTACATTTTTAACTTGAGCACTAGTGCACTATTCACCGAAAGAGTTAACCAAGAATGAGATCTTCCTTGGTTACATTGCACTCAGGCCTTTGGGTTGGTGAATTATACATATGTATTTCAGTATTACAGTTAAATTGGCCAATATTGTACAGGGTGGCTGATCAGGTTTTAGTCGTTGTGTTAGTTTTTCTAAGATTTTTAATCCCAAGATGGCTGCCTTAAGTTATCTCATCTAAAACTCCTCTCATCTAGCCACCGATGTGCTGACAGAATGCAAGTGCTTTTGCTTTTTTAAAGAGTGCACACTTTTGTCTGTTTATCAGTCATGGGTGAACAAGAGACAACTTAGCCAAGGGTGGTTCCTTGAGTGGTAACTAGTTGCTCACCTTTCCCCTCAGTCACCTGTGGAGGTCGATGTTGGCAGAAATAAACTCAGTGGTTGCAGACCTGGCTAGTGACCAGAAGCAATTCTGCAGTTATGATTAAAGTAGTGAGAATGTAAAAATCTTTCCTCAAGGACAATTCCAAGCTGATATTGCTTGCTAGCAATGCCCACAGGTTATGGTGGTTGCGTTCATGCTTGAAGCTACAGAGCCCACTAGCTACAGCCTTCTTCCATACCTTATGAGCTCTGTGTTGATTATGTCTGTGCCGTGTACCCACTTGTATTGCCTCGCTGTCAATAGGGTAAAACGTTGGCCAACCACCGAAGGCTCAATATAAGGCTTAGTTGTTCTTTTGTTTTTGCTCTTTTGAGGGGAGCGGGGGGGTCAGTGCACTTAATGCAGTTAAGCCATTCAGGAGCACTGGCAGAAGGACTGCAGAATGACATTTCTATGGCTGCATGCCTTTCCACAGTGTACTAGTTCCTACCGCTACTGGGCCAAGGGGGTGGCTCTCAAGGAAAGTCCTCCATGCATTACATACTGGTACCCGTGCAGAGTTAGGCTCTGTGTTATGGGACTACAATACATGATTTTGCTCTGTGAATTTCCGGAGGTTTGTGATATAATACTCAAAGCAATGTTTTTTTTTTTGCTTTGGTTGGTGTATGACGAAGCCAACTTCCTACAAAAGAAAGACCCTATTACACTTGCATTTTACATTTTACCTAAAGTGCATAAGGTTGCAAGACCACCTCCAGGGAGACCCATTGTGGCTGCAATTGGTTCTATACTCGAGCCGTTGTCACAATTTTGTGACTTTTTCTTTAAACCATTGGTTCAGAGTAGGAGAGCATACTTAAAGGATACCACTGAGGTCCTTAATCTCCTTACTGATATGGATTTTAATCTGGAGGAGGAATATTTGGTGGGGTTAGACATAGAATCCCTGTACACCAATATTCCCCAAATGGAGACTCTAAGGGTGATAGAGGAACTCTTATTTGAACAAGATTGGCAATACCAGACCTAGACCATTTATTTTACATCTAGCCGAATTGGCACTGACAAAAAACTTTTTTGGGTACAAAGGTATATTTTATTTACAGACCCATGGAACATCTATGGGGAGTGCATTCGCGCCGAGTCTAGCGGGTCTGTATGTTTCCTTCTTTGAGCAGAAACACATTTTTGATGCAGAGAATCCTTGGACACAGAATATCCGTGTCTGGAAACGGTTTACAGATGATGTCCTCCTTATTTGGCTGAGGTAATGAAGCGTCTAAAAAGGAATTTATGAAATGGTTGAACAGACAAAATCCGTTTCTCCACTTTACTACTACTATTACAATCTTCCATTTTTGTATTTAGTTATCTTTCCATATGAAGGAAAATTGTCCACCAGAGTACACCATAAAGCCACAGATAAGAATGGCCTACTTCATTTTGGGAATTTTCATCCCAAATCCCTGAGGGAGAATCTTCCTGTTGGGTAGTTCTGCGACTTCGTAGAAACTGTTCAGAACTTGATAAATTTAGGGAAGAGGCTACTTTATTGACAGGAAAACTTAAGAATAGAGGTTATCCCAATCAAGTGGCGAGTAGGGCACAGAAGCGAGCTTTGAATTGTCCTAGAGATGCTCTTTTGGAGAAATCAGAAAGACCAGCTAAGAAGAATAAGATATGTGTAACTACATTTAATACGTCTTCAACGGCGATTAAACGTATTATTTTGAAACATTGGCGCATATTGAACTCTAGTGGTTTGAGACTTGAGAAACCCTTATTCTCATTCAGACGAGGCCAGAATATCAAGGATCAGCTGGTTCATTCCCGTACATATAACAATGCTCGAGGGGCTCCTCGTGTGATGGGAAATCTTACACCAGTAACGGGCCACACAAGTTGTGGGTCATGTGATGTTTGCAAATTAACAACAAGCATTTACAATGCAACGGTCTCGGCAATATTATAGGTAGAGTTATTGGTATTGCTCATTATTTTTTATTATTTTTGTATCCCTAAATAAATGGCATTGTCATTTCTATTGGCATTAGCTTTTTTTTTGCATATGTGATACCTATTGCATTAGCAGAGAGAGAGTGAGGTAGTGAGATAGAGAGAGAGAGAGAGAGAGTGAGGTATTGAAATAGAGAGTGAGGTAGTGAGAGAGAGTGAGGTAGATAGAGAGTGAGGTAGTGAGGTAGTGAGATAGAGAGTGAGGTAGATAGAGAGTGAGGTAGTGAGAGAGAGTGAGGTAGTGAAAGAGTGAGGTAGTGAGGGAGAGGGATGTTGTGAGGTAGTGATATATAAGCATAGAGTGATGTTGTGATGTAGTGAGATAGAGAGAGAGGTAGTGAAAGAGAGAGTGAAAGTGACTTAGTGAGATAGAAAGAGTGAGGTAGAGAGATAGAGAGTGAGTGATGTAGTGAGTTAGAGAGAGAGTGACGTGATCTAGAGAGTGAGGTAGTGAGAGAGTGAGGTAGTGATCTTTTTAGAGAGAGAAGTAGTGAGATAGTGAGGTAGTGATATAGATAGAGGGGAGTAGTGATGTATAGAGAGTTATGTAGTGAGAGAGAGTGAGGTAGATAGTGAGGTAGTGAAAGAGTGAGTTAGTGAGTGAGAGGTATTTTCTGACGTAGTGAGATAGAAACAGTGAGTGATGTTGTGAGGTACTGAGGTTGGAGAGTCCCGATCATCATCTTTGAAGCCAAAAATATCTTCATTTGGGTGGTCTCACGCCTGAAATTGCCTCTCTTTCAATATATGTAAATGGGAAAAATATAGAGTCCTGATTACTTTTAAAATTCTCCCACTTGACTATGAGCCCAGACTTGGGTATGCGAGTAACGGTACTAACATATGGGGCTGGATCCGGGTATTTGAGCCTGGACCAGGAATCAAGTCTGCGCCTGGCCCTGCACTGTGGAATCTGGCCTAGGACATCCGTACCTGAGCATATAGGGCTGTATTTGGGTTTGTGAAGGCGTGCCTTGGTATAATAGGCTACATTGGGCTATATGAGACTGAAACCCGTAATTTGAGTCTACCCAGGGACATATATACGTGAGACACTGACAAATGGCTGCAGAATCACGCTTTATAAGGCTGTACCAGGCAAATGATAGCTGGATCCCTGGCATAAGGAGATTACACAATGGTTGGCACTTAAAACAACATTTATGCAATTCAGTAGTGAGTTTCAGCTATTGATTTGTTTTACGAGTTTCGATATTTTTTCCTTTGAAACAATGCCTTTCCTTGCGATTTCAGCTGTAATGTGGGCAATGTACTGTCATCAGAGGGCATCTGATGTCATGTCCATTATACCAATCAATACAAGACACATAAATATCGCCTGCATAATGTGCATTCAGAGTGGAGGTTTATGTTCAGTGCAAGTTTCCGCAACCGGTTTTTAAAAATGTTACCTTTGAAACAGGTTTTGCTCATTTTCCACTTACTTTCCGCTCTCCTGTCTGCAAATATTACTTAAATATTTTAACTATCTTTCTTCACACCGCCTCGACGAAGTGTGGTACTAGTCGTCAGAAAAAAAGGGGTAGGTTGCGCTGTAAATTGTGGGATACATTCATTCCATAAATGTGGAATTTACCAAACTGTTATGTATTTGTTTTGTAATGAGCATTTTTCTACACTAGTAGCTCGTTTGCGAACGCAGTGTGAATCTAAAACATGGCCCCACGTTACCTTCCCACCTGGGAGCATGTATATGAAAAGCTATGCGGTTCCTGCGTCTGCCCTGAGCCCTGGCACGGCGCCCTCGCCCCCAGGAATATCATATGCGCCGAGACATTCTTGTACATATCACCCGCTGTGATGTTCCAAGTCCGTTCTTGCACGAGCCTCTCGTGTTACCAGCGACACACGGGGCGCATGCCTGGGCTGACGTGTGTCCCACGTTTTCGTGCACTGCATCAAAGAGGCCGCCCGTGGCTTGTGTAAACATAAGTATAAACGCAGATTAAACGAGTCCTCGGTGTGGTAATTCAATCTAGAGGGGAGACCGGAGGGTGGCGAGAGGACACGTGAAGGGGGGAGGAGGAGACAGATGCAGGGAGAGGGGAGAGGATGAGAGAGAGGGGGTGCGAATTGATAAAGAGAGGCGGCAAGAAAGCGAGAGTAACCGAGGCCTAGAGTATAGGAAAACAGCATGAGGACGAGAAGGGGGGGGTGTAATAGAGAGAGAGCGAGAAAGATAAAGAGAGAGATGAGAAAAAAGTGAGGAAGAGAGAGGTAAACAGAAGGGAGACTTTGGAGAGAGGGGATCCGATAAAGTCAGAAGGTGAGATAGTCACTGATGGGGGGAGGGTACAGACAGGCATGGAGGGACGAAAGACTAGAGACGGGTCAAGGGGGTGTAAGATTGAGAGAAAGGCTGAGGCAGAGTAAAAAAAAATTAAAGGCAAACGGAGTGGGAAGGGAGCGGGCCAGTCAGAAAGAGTGAGGTGAAATTCGGAGGCAGTAGAGGGAAAAAAGGGAGTGTTTATGAAGGAAGCAGAACGAGAGAGGGGTGAGAGCGAGCGAGACAGAGAGAGGTGGGCGGCGATCGGAGGAGGAGAGGGTGCGGCACAGTGCACGCGGAGAGCTCCTCGGCAGCTTGCACAAACGGTGCTCCAGATGTATGGCTGCTCAAGTCAGCCCAAGGCAACAATTCTGATCAATTCTAATGTGATAAAATGCTGCAGGGGAAAGTGCGCCGCAACGTATTTACGTCAGCGCTTAATTAAACTGTTGTTCGCTTCCAGAGAGCCTTAGAACAAGCACACCACTGCCTTTCTCCGAGGCAAAGCAGAAATGCCTCGGAGAAACGCAGTGGCGTTTTCAGATTCGGGGGCGTGTTTCTTTTTCTCTCCTCTTGCCATTGGCTGGAGGAGAGAAAAACACGCCTGAGAAAGGGCGTGGCTAAAAAGTAGAAAGAACAGCAAGAACACGCCCCCGAATCTGAAAAAGACGGAGCCTATTTGGAGGGACGGCTCTCTCCTCCAATGGCTGGCCTCCATTTAGGAAGCCAGCCAATGGAGGAGAGGCAAAAAGAGAGGCGGGCTAAGGAGCCACTCTCAGAAACATTAAATCTCCGACTTCCGGTTCTGCCTTCGGCAGACCGGATAGTCCTCGACCTAAAAAACACTAAAGAGGTTGTTGGGCTGCGCGACCCTTGGCAACAAAGAGTGCACACGAACTGTAATTCCTCTCACGTTATCTACATCATCAAGTGTCCTTGCAATTTAATCTGTGTGGGAATGACGTGTAGGAAGGTGAAAGTGAGGATAATGGAGCACAGGAGTAACATTCGATGTGCCAGGACCAATACTCTCCTCGATTCACACTATATGGAAAAAAGACATACAGTGGAGGATATATTTTGGACGGTGCTGGTTAAACCTGCTTTCGCACCATCTACGAGGGAGTTATCACATGCCCTCTTTATACGAGAACAAAAATGGGTATACCGCATTAAAAGTCATGTAACAGGGCTTAATGACGATATACCCTGGGCAGCCTTGGGAAACAAATAAATAATAAATATTTTATCCCCTACTAAATATCTGTTACACCCCTTGCAGCTGGTATAGAAGAAATGCGTAACATTTAGGCGGGGCGCGCATATTTATGGGTGTCATATATATGTGGATATAGATATTCTTTGTTTTTCCCTAGTAATGTCCCATATTGTATCGATTACTTAATGACAATGATTTTGATTATATACTTTGGGTATATTGCAGATGAGGACTTTGTTACTAAGAAGCCCTGATTTTAGACACTGACTGAATATTGTGTGTTGTATTTGGCTAATTCCATAGAAAATTTGACATTAAAATCTTTACTGTCAGGTATTTAGATGGAAATGGGGTGACCGTGAGGGGCTCCTTATTGGTCCCAGTTGGTTTTACGAGTCATTGAACCAGCACGCTTGAGTTAGGGTTATCGTTCTAGTGTTTCTTGCAAACCTAGCGCGTACTACGTCACACGCGGGCATCACGTGATAGGAAATGAGGAGATGAAAGGAGCGGAACAGAGACGCACTTTGTTCCTACGTGGCACTGTGAGAGACGTATTATAGTGGTGGCGGACCACTCTTGATGAAGTAAGGTGCATGGGTATACCATTGTTTGTTTACTAGAGAGTACCATGCTTATTTAGTACATCCCACGATGATCAGATGAGAAACGCCATAAATATTTATCGAGGGTGCTCCACATGCGTAGGTTGGGGTTATCAATATTTTGATGACGACGAAGATTGAGGTATATTCAGTATGACCTTGATCTTTAATACAGCAGTGCAATATTTGGGCCGTACGCCGCTACTTTGAGTTCTGAGGTACGACGGTATACAGACTCTGCTGTACGTAGCTTACTTTGGGGTGATGCGTGGAATGGGAGATTTAGTGACTATATGTTTACTGTATTGCTGTCATTCCCCTTGAGCCACAAAGCATGTAATTGACGTATATTTTTGAAAAAAAAAAAATTCAACAGTGTGTGACTCTCCATTGCCAGTTTTAGCGTTTGACCAAATAAACTCGGTAAGATGATATATAGTGTAGCCGAGTGAGACAAAGTTATACTATATTTTATTGATATGACACAATCTATGATTATGAGTGGGGGCATGGAGCCCCTATAACATTTTAATTTGCCTGATGAAATGTGGAGATATGCTCACTTTCTTTGGCACGCTTTTTCTTGTTTTGCACAGCATGCGATTAGCATTTAATGTGTGTTTCACATAATTTGTGTGTCACATATCATTAGGAGAGCCATTGTTGCTTTCTTTTCTTGTTGAAGTGGTGTGATATTCATGATTTATGAAGCCCTGAAGTCGCACCTAATGGGTTGTTTGTAGATGCAGTTCTATTGAGAAGAGCACATTATTAACATTTGTCTTTGTATATGTGTGGTGTTGGTAAATGTTTGACAGTGGGTTTTCATTGTTTCCTTCTCTCACAGTTCCAAATTGGAGAGTAATGTTACCAACAGCTCCAGACTTTCAGGTGGAGTAATAACCCATACAGTGGTTATATTAGAGGGGTTTAGTTAGGAAAAATAGCATGGGGATCCTACCTGTCCTGACGAAGGCCGGATAAAGAACCTATAACCGGGTGAAACATGTCGACCTCTATGCAGTCGGGGGGGGGGGGGTGTTGAGTACTTAATTCACTCACACCACCATCGGTAGGTATCCTTTAGGATACAATTTTTTTTAGCTCTGACTAGGGAATCGAGGAATAAAACTATTATACTGATATCTCTAAGCCAGTTTTAAATCACTATTCTTCTGCACCTTTATAGGATCCTTTCTTTTTCCTTTGTTTCTTTATCACTGTTGTATTGTCTACCCCTCCCTATTGCTCCGTCTCTAGCATTGGTCTGCGCAGAGGCGTTAGTAGCAGCCCTATGATGAAGCATGCCACAACTTGTTGTGGGTAAGGGCAGTTTTAACAAACCAGGTGTGCTCCCCTGGCTGACTACATCCATACAAACAAAACAAAGACGACTGTTTATTGCTCTACCTCTTTGTGTGTTTTTGTATGAAGATTTTGATCGGTTAGGTGCGTCCAAACAGGGTAGCAGAGATCATTGCCTATTTACAGTATTGGCTATAATATCACTAATGTTTACTATCATAAACATATACATATGCTAGAGTCAGCAAGATGGCAATATGGCATCATATAGAACCTTTTACAACCTCCTCAATCAATCCAGATTCTGATTGGTCATCTTATCCCACTTTTCACAATTATTGAAAATCATTACCGAATTCTTTTTTTTGTTTTGATTTTTTGGACGACTACCATTTTCCATTGGTGTAGATATAAGGTGTGGCTGTGGGTTGAAAATTATATTTTAGGTAATATCATCAAAATAGCAGGACAAAAATGCACCAAAGCTACAAAAAAACACTTACTGACGCAAAACCAATATGCCGGCCAATTTTGGTATACCTTTCTTCAGCAATTTTTGAACTCTTAGCAGAAAAAATTCTCTATGCATGGTCCCAAGGAGTGTGATTAAGTAATATTATCCGAAGAGTAGGGAGCTTCCAGGTAAATGTTGACAGGATAGAGTTGGAGGGCCTAATTTGAAGCCGAGGGTCCAACTTCATCCCAACTTCATCCCAGTCATTAACTACCTAAGATTGCCCACCCTCTTGCATAATATTGCTAGTAAATTAGATCTTTATTCTTTCTTAGATAATGTGTTTTCCATGGGACTTTAATAAACGTTCTCCATTTTTGTCCAATTAAAATGCAGGCTAGTGAATGCCTAGTTTGATGGTCACAAAATGATCATATAGAATAATGATAACAAATGTAATAACCATGTAAATCTATCTTTTTCTTTACTCATATCTTACTAAATGTAGGCATTGTTGTGAGTTCTAAGGTGATTTTACCCTATAAAAAATGTTTTAAAAACGGTTTTCTCTCATGATGTTCTCATAGTGATTATGGAAGGCATTCCAGGAGCTAAAAAGGGTATTGGGGACACATTTTTTTATTACTAAATGCGCATGTGAGAAACAAGTTTGACATGCTGAATAAAATGTACTTAATAGCAGCTGACGTATATCAGTTGATTTCCCAGTTTCCTACTTCTGCTTCAACATAGATATCTCATAAACATCTAGAGCATGAACATTCTATATCCATGACAAATCTGAGAAACACATAAAAGCCATGTTGCTGGATTCAAAGTTGTAGAATTGAAAATATTTCCTATGAAGACACTGGACCTTATGACAAAAACAGAGGTTATTTTGTCATATACATTATGGTTATTTCTCTAGAAAGCTAACATGAAGACACAATTTCTATAAAATATCAAATATCTTGCTCATGTCAAAAAAGTCTACCTAGTTCCAACACAAGCATCAGTCTGTCAGTTGACTTCCCAGTGTTCTAATCTTGCTGCACTATAGGGTTCTAATAAACAACTGGATTGCTTTCATTCTTGTTGGAATAGGAGCTGTTGCATTCAAAGCCTTTCCTATGGAGCAGGCTGAAGTAAATGAGCCTTGCAGTACTCGTGCAGATATGAAACCAACTGGTTAAAAATGTGAGGGATAATATGGGGTTTGAGTCATTTGAGGAGCAATTCATTATTAAAAGGACTAAACATTGTTAATGAGAGAGATCCCTAACTAAGGGCCTGACTTAAATATCAGCGGGTGTGATACTTCGTTACAATGGTGACCGATATCCCGTCCACCAAAATCTAAATCCCATTGTATATTATGGGATTTATTTTTCCAAAGAAGGGATATCCGTCTCTGTTGTGACGGAGTAACCATTCCGCCGATATCTAAATCAGTCCCTTAGTGAACATCCCATTTCCACATCAGTTTTTTCAGGCTACCCATCGCCTCTGTCGCTTAATACCACCCTAATTGTAAAATACATTTTTGTAAATCTTCAGCATTAATGTACGTAATAGATTTTTAGAGGTGCAGGAAGCTAATTACAGAAAGATGTCATATTTGAAACAAATATATATTTTTTTACTTTTTCCCTCTGCATCTTGTCAGCACTTACATCTCTCTTCAAGATTGTAAACTTGCTTCAAATATTTTTCATTGTAATCTGTATGTGGGAAATAGTAAAATTCCTTTGAAATAGGTTTTCAAAAATGTTGCTCTATAGATCTGATAAAAGACTAATTTCAAGTTAATCAAAAGATATTTTAAGATAAGTAACGTTAGAAATCAGGCATTAGAATGAGGCTGTTTGAAAACGCAATGTAAATTGTCATAGACTACACACTTTTTTCATACACAGAACAATTTAAATATTTTAAAAAAAACAAATGGAAAGGAAGGCTTTCAGGGATTTATTTATTTTTAACACTTGCCATGAGAAATATTTTCATGTATGTATTTAGCCTACTACACAGGTAAGTAAATGATTCTAAAGTTGTCTTCCACAGTAGTGTGTCTCCCAGGGCTGGTATACGCTGAAGTAGGTGAACACTCTTATTCTTTAATAGAACTAGAAAGAAAGCATAGTGATATGGGGGGTAATAGTTTAATGAGGCTTGTGTCTGGTACTAGCTATGAATCTCCATTGTCGGTATTGCTGACGCAAAAATATATTTTCTTTAAATCAGTTCTTCCCTGACTTGCAAAGGTGGTATCCAACACCACACCTTGTTGTTGTTCTTCAGGTCAACTGGAACTTTGCCACCGTTTTAGAATAGAGCATAAGCAATATCAAATTTTAACACCACTTATTATGTTCGGTCATTAATGACAGTTTAGAATAATTTCAAAACCTTAATTTGTCATTTAAAGTTTCATATTTTGGTTTTTTGATCTCTTTATTCAAATTAGAAATTAGATAAATCCGTTTACAGAAATATCAAGATAAATAATGGTTAGCAATACAAGTTAACTAAGTCCCTATTCTACTATAATAGATCCTAACTTACCAGAACCCATAAATAGTCCTTTTCAGAAAAGAGGGAGAATTTTAAAGAGCCTTTAGAATAGATTTAAGATTTTAGTTGAAATCCTCATAAAGTCAATTCTGGAAACCCGTCTGAGTCTCCTCTCTCTCAAATTGGAAGTTAGTCACAGCAGTAACTGTATTCTTAAAGGAATTTGGAAAACACCATCAATGTAAAAGGCAAAAGCCAGGAAAACTAATAGTAATAGAACAATTTGTCTGGACAGCATAAACCTCTAAGAGCTTGCTCTAAGGCAAGGGTAGTGGAAGAGCTAACCAGGAACACGCATATTAAACACGAAAACGTATGTATCCACATTGTTCGGTGTTAAGACATCTTTATCAAATTGAAAAAGGATCTTCCAATAGTCTGCTGCATCATTGATTCCCACAGTAAACATACAAAGGCGGCAAAGCATTATCTGCAAGCAGCCTACTAAGTTGCAAATGTTTATGTGCGTTAGTTTCACTCCAAATTCCTACGAGAACCCTGCAGCTTACTCCACTAGCTATTCGGAACTCCACTGCTTGACAATAAAATAGTCTAAAGCAAAAACATTCTAGTTGTAACTTCTACGGAATTATATCACGAGCTTCACATTTTCCTGCATACACTATTGTTTTAATATACTGTTGGTATTCATTAATGTCAATAAATGGCAGCTAAAATCTAACCAAATACAATGAGAACATGTAGCTTAAGAAGGAAAGAAAAAAATATTTTTAAAATCAGCATATTCTACAAAGATGACATGTCTGATGAAGTCAACGTGACGTATTTATTTAATACTGCACCGTTCAGCATCTTGCTAAAACACTTTATTTAAGAAAAGTTGAAATAAAGGCAATGCAGAAAATAGAGAAATAAATTAGGCCTAGTTTAGCCTGACAGTGCACATATGACGGAAATGGATGCTTATTGCAAAACAAAATCAAGCGAATCATGCTACACGTTAATTTGCACGTTTAATGAAAGGCACGTTTTCCATTTGATTCAATTTCTTTGGGCATTCTCATGTTAATATTTTCACATGCTAAACACATATTTTAAGCTAATTGTGCTTACTTCAACTATTTCGACTGGCTAGGTCTTCACAAACTTCACAAAGACTGAATAGGTCTTCACTGAACTTCACAAACAAATGGTTTTTTTTTTTTTGTAAAAGCACCCAATGCCGTCCTTTCACTTCAATGGTAGCCGCACCCCTTTCTTCTGGTGCGGCTTGCTGTAATCTGAATACGGCGAGCTGCGTCTAAATAAAGGGGAGCGGCCACCATTTAAGTGGTCTCGCATTTGCGAGAGTTTGAGCTATTGGTGTTAAAAATGGCAATGCCTTTTATATATGTGTTGGTTTGCAAAACACATAAATAAAAGGCGTTTAGTTTACAATGCCCATAGCTTGAACTTTCGCAAATGCGAGACCTGTTGCATTGCAAATGCTTGGTGATTTTGGCAACTGAATGATTTCCCTTCTTTTCCTTATTATTTTCACCCAACTACAGATGCATCAGAAATCTAGACAGATGCTCGAAATTTGATGGACTTTGTTAATTCCAAATAGCTATATAAATTGAAATGTGTCTGTTAGACCTGGCACATTGGCATGGGTCTCCCTTCCATTTTTCGCTGTTGCCTCATATGTTTTTGCTGGTGTCAGTTGCTCCGGGCACTGTGCCACTGCTGTCCAGTGCCACAGTGCAAGTGCTCCCTTTTGTAAATTGATGTATAATTTGTGATTCCATGATTGGTTGGTTTGGTTTACCTGTCAGACCCTAGTACAGTGCACAAAGAGTGCCCAGGGCTTGTAAATCCAAATACTGCTGGTGGGCTTGCAGCACTGGTTGTGCCACCCACAGAAGCAGCCTGTAAAAGTGTGTCTAAGGTCTGCCATTGCAGAGCCTGCGTGCAGTCTGGTTCTGTCATGCTGACTGAGCAAGTGCACCCACATGCCAGTCCCTAAACCTTCCCTTTTCTTCATATCAGACACCCCTATGGTAGGCCCAAGGGCAGGGTGCATTATAAGGATAAGGTAGAACCTGCCCTGGTTTGTGTGGCATGTTCTAATAGTGAATTACAGCCATTTTCGTTTTTCACTATTGCAAGGCTACCTGTTCTCCATAGGCCAGAATGGGCAGTTTGGTTATTACATCTTATAATCCTAACTGACTCAGAGAACATGGTAGAAATTCGAATTTAGTATGCCTGAACTCAGGATGATAAAATACATCTTTCAGTAAAGTTGGTTTCAACATTCTGTGTTTGAAAATGCCACTTTTAGAAAGTAGGCATTTTCTTGTCTAACCATTCAAACCTGCCTCTGCTAGGCTGTTTATTCCTTTGTCTGGAGTTTGAGTGACAGGGCTGGGGAATTCCAGGAGACAGGATGCGGTGCCCCAGTGGTGAATAGAGAGATCTGCATCTAGATGGGTGGGAGGAGTTGCACCTGGGACCTGAATAGGGCTGTGCCTGCCCTCCACAATGCTGGCTCCACCTCCTGGGGAGCGGCTGATGTCTCTGCCCTGCACAGTGATGAAGAGAAGGAATCCTGTCAACAAAGTGCTCCAGGGCTGTACTTGCCTTCCACAATGCTGGCTCCACCTCCTGTGGGGCGGCTGATGTTTCTGCCCTACACTGTGAAAGGAAAGGAGAAGTCTGGTAAACAGAGTGCTCGGGAACTGGTTTGGACTGGGCAAAGGCCCCTCTGCCTTCAGAGGACAAAGGATTTCTGGGTATAAATATTAGGACCCTGATCCCAAGAATTTAGATCACTTTGGGAAAACAAGAAGAACCTCTGCTGAGGGAGGAACCAGAAGAAGCTGAGGAGGAAACTATCCCTGAACCTGGGGGATTGGTCTGCAGTGGTTGCCTTACTGCCAAAGAGAGGAGAAAGGAACTTTGTGTGTACTTTTGCTCAACTTGTGAAGGATCTCCAAGGGCTTGGACTAGAGCTTGCCTCCTGCTGAAGTCTCAGGAACAACAGACTTCACCCTCCAGCTCCGCAGAGTTCTTTGGAAGTGCCTGCTGCTGTTGTTGGGCCTTTGGAGGGACTGCGTGTCGCCAGGAGCTGGAAGCGCAACTCAAGAAGGAGAAGCGTGCCGTCGGAGCTGTTGTCGTCGTATCTCGTAAAGTGTGTCGCCGCTTCAGCATCGCATCGAGCGGAAGCGTCTCGCATCATCCAGGAAGTGTTTCGCAACGCTGAAGAAGCGTGTCGCCATCGTAGCTGACGCATCGCACCACATCAAGAGAAGAGTCTCGCAGAGAGGAAGAAGCGTGTCGTCATCGCAGCCATTGTAGTTGTCGCATTGCACCGCATCAAGAAAAGCGCCTCCCATCCACGGAGAAGCGTGCCGCCGTCGGAGCTGTCGTCGTTGCATCGCGTAAAGGGATGTTGCCGCTGCAACATCGCATCGAGCGGAAGCATCTCGCAAACGTCGGAGAAGAGTGTCGCTGCCAAGGCCGCTGTCGTCGCATCGCGTAAAGGGTGTTGCAGCTGAAGCGTCGAGTCTTCTCGCAACATCGGAGAAGCGTAACGCATCTGGAAGATCTTCACGTCTTTATTTCTTTGCACCAAAAACTTCATCGCATCAACATCGTGGCAACACTTTCGTTGCCCTGCGTGTCGCATCTGAAAGGTACATTGACTTAAAGTGTCGCATTTAAGAACTAAAGAGAACTAAGCAAAATTCTACCATCTAAAGTAACAGTATTGCGTGTTTTTGTCGTTTAATGGTCTTGTGGTAAATCTGTATAAAGAATACTTATTTTTTATATGAAACCTGTGTGGTGTCCATTTGTAGTGTTTTCACTTGGTTACTGTATGTGTTCACAAATGCTTTACACACTGCCTCTGAGATAAGCCTGTCTGTTCGTGCCAAGCTACCAAGGGGGTGAGCAGGGGTTATTTTGGGAGTGTACCTCCTTACCCTGACTAGAGGAGAGGGTCCCAATTTGTCACAAGTGCATACCTGTGCCAACTAGAGACCCCCAAGTCTAACAATGTCTATAACAACACTGGGACTTTTGTTTCAATATAATTTATACATATTTCTTTATTAAGTTTTTCAATTCCTTGCATACACCTTTACTAACACCTGATTAAATGGGACTTTTTGGGTTTGCACTAAAGAGGGCCTTAACTCTCAATGTACCTGCAAGGAAGAATACATGTATACTAATAATACTCAAAGAGCCGCTGCTTGTACTAGTGTGCATCACTTACAACTTTGCTCCACCTTTCTTGGAAAGGGTGCAATATAAAACTTAATCTAGTACTCTGGTGCAAAATATGCCTTTCATAATTCACAAAGAAGTCAGACTCTTACTTTCCTAGTTATTCATATTTTTGGATAGGGGATGTTATGTCAGACTGTGATTTTGAAAGTACTGCATGGTAAGCAGTGGTTCTCTATGATGTCATCAAAGCGTATCACCTATAAAGCGTTTTAATTTTTCTGTATGGAAAGGAATGGATGTATGTGCTGTCGCTTGTGTAAATGTGTACTTTGAGGTTGCACCCATTGCTCATGGGTTAGGTCCTCTTAAATACAAGACTCTGTGATAAGGTTATTGTTAGACCTGGCATTTCTTGTCTCGATTACCCCATACTTTTTGCCTCTACCTCCTCTATTTTTGATGCTGTGATGGATTTCGTTTGACTGGTTTAGATGCTTTGGGCACTTTGCCACTGCTGATCAGTGTCAAAGTGCAAGTGCTCCCTGTGTAAAGTGTAATGGTAATTGGTTGTCCATGATTGGTATGTTTGCCTTACTAGTAAAGCCCCTAGTACAGTGCACTATGTGTGCCAGGGCTAGTAATGCAAATGCTAATAGTGGGCCTGCAGCACTAATTGTGCCACCCACACAAGTAGCCTTAAATAGAGAACTCAGGCCTGCCACTGCAGTGCCTGCGCGCAGTTTGTTAAACTGCCATGTTGTTCTGACAAGTGCACCCACTTGCCAGACCTTACCCTTCCCTTTTTATGCACATCAGACACCCCTATGGTAAGCCCAAGGTACCCCCTGGGCAGGGTGCAGTATATGTGAAAGATAGGGCATGTACTGAGGTGTGTACCATGTCCTGACAGTGAACTACTCTCCATTTCGTTTTTTACTGTTGAAAGGCCATCTTGCCCATGGGACAGAATGGGGGAGGCTGTGTAATATGTTCCCAGCCTATCTTCCCAAAGGCTTAAGATGGAGAGGTGAAGTTTAGTGTGCCTGAACTCACAATTCAGTAACACATCTTTTTGTTAAGATGGTGTTTGCATTGTGTGTTTAGAAACCACTCTTTTAGAAGTGGCTAGGTTTTTGTGCTCTAACATTTCTGTGTGTCTCTGCCAGTTGTGGATTGACTGTCTGGATCTGAAAGTGATAGGATCTGGGGAATGTCTTGACCCAGGGGAGGAGGTGAGACAGCAACAGGCTGACCTGCATCTGGAGTGTAGGGGGGAGGAGTAGCTCCTGGAGGTGAAGAGTCCTGGGTTACAGCCATAAAACAATGGCTCCATCCCGTCTTGAGTGATTAAGGATCCAGACCCCCACTATCAAAGGAAGAAGGTGTCCCTGGCAGGGAGACACCCAGAACTGGTTTTGACAGGGGTCAGTGCCCCCCTGAACACAAAGACTTCAAAGACTTTGAGGGGTATAACTATGAGAGCTGAAACCCCTGAACGTTGGATTGATCAAGACTGAAAAGGATTGAAACTACTTCAAGGTCAAGAGGAACCTCTGCCAAGGAAGAAACAACTGACTAGACTGAAGAAAAGGACTGACCCTTGCTGTGTGTTCTAGGGCTGGCCTGCAGTTTGCTGCTTTAACCAAGGAGAGGCTAAAGGGACTTTGCTGTGTTCTGTGTCCCCCTGCTTTAAAGGACTTTGCTGTGCTGTGTCCTGAAGTAACTTAATTCCAAGGGCCCGAGGTGATCTGGCTCCCTGTTGTGGAAACTCAGGAACACAAAAGTTTCCAGAAGTGTCTCAGCGACGCTGTGTGCGTGTACCTTTGTGCAGCCTGAGACCTTTGTAAGCCGTGCCCTGTAATTGTGGGCACCTGGAATCCAAGCGAGTCTCAGCGACGATGTGTGCTTTTTGCAGCCTGAGCCCTTCGTGAGGATTGTCCTGTGATCGTGTGCACCTGGAGTCCAAGTGAGTCTCAGCGACGCTGTGTGCGTGTGCTTCATGCAGCCTGAGACCTTCGTGAGGATTGCACTGTGACCGTGCACACCAGAAGTTCAAGAGTGTCTCAGCGACGCTGTGTGCACGTGCTTTTTGCAGCCTGAGACCCTCTGAAGAATTGCCCTGTGATTGTGGGCACCAGAAGTTCAAGTGTGTCTCAGCGACGCCGTGTGCGTGTGCTTAGTGCAGCCTGAGACTTTTGTGAGGATTGCCTTGTGATCGTGTGCACCCGGAGTCCAAGTGAGTCTCGGCGACGATGTGTGCGTGTGCTTTGTGCAGCCTGAGACCTTCGTGAGGTTTGCCCTGTGATTGTGTGCACCCGGAACTCAAGTGAGTCTCAGCGACGCTGCGTGCGTGTGCTCTGTTGCAGCCTGAGATCTTCATTATCGTCATCGGCCAGTAATCAACCAAGTCGCATCGGAGGCCCAAGTCATGAGAGGCGGAGAGGAGAGCGAGGTCTCACACACCAGGTAAGGTGTGTCGGCGCCTGGGGCGGGGTGCAGGCTCGGAGAGAGACGCTCTTGGCCTCTCCCCTTCTTGTAGCGCGAGCGTCAGTCCCAGCTCGTATCGCGGCCCGTACGTGCCAAGGAGTGGCAGTACCGGGGCCGGAGCGTGGAGTTGCACTTTGGGTTATACCAGATCCGTGTTGGGGGCATATGTTGACGGAAACTGACCGCGAGTCAGTACGAGGGGCGGCGAGACCCTCTAAAGCACCGTGATCAGTGCTGGGGTGCATTACCCATTGCATTATTTCTGCATAACGAACTGTCTGATTGTTGTATTAAGCATTGCATTAGTTTGCAGAACGAGCTACCTGATTGTTGCATTACGCCGTGCATTATTTCTGCGGAACGAACTACCTGATTGTTGCATTACACACTGTATTAGTTTGCAGAATGAACTACTTGATTGTTGCATTATGCATTGCATTATTTCTGCATAACAAACTACCTGATTGTTGTATTACGCATTGCATTAGTTTGCAGAACGAACTACCTAATTGTTGCATTACGCATTGCATTATTTCTGCATATCGAACTGCCTGATGGTTGTATTACGCATTGCATTCGTTTGCATCACAAACTGCATTATTTTTACATTGCAAAGTGCCTGATTCTTGCATTACGAACTGCATAGCATTGCATTAGGACTGCATAGGATCACCTAGAATTGCTCCTTAATACAGCCAGAACTTACAAGAGCTGGCTGACCTAATAACCGGCCAGGAGGTATATTACAAATACGCATATGTTGAATCTTTATTGTGTGGTCTCATCGTATATCTTTTTATATAAACCTATACTTGTTTTTATATGAAACTCGTGTGGAATCCTTTTGTGGTGTCACCATTGGGTCACTGGGAGCGTGGTTGTAAATACTTTACACATTTGCCTTGAAGATAAGCATGTCTGCTCGTGCCAAGCTACCAAGGGGGTGAGTAGGGGTTATCTGAGAAGGTGTCCTTCCTTTCCCAGATGTGGAAGCGAGGGTCCCTACTTGGCCTAAGGTACCTACCTCAGCCAACTAGGGAATCCCGGTTCTAACAGTTATGCTGCACCATAGTATTTAATGCATTGCCTGAAAAATCTTCTTTTTCCATATTCGCAGTGGTAGTATTGCTAAATTTAGAAAGCGTAGATCATGTGGATTTTTTTAGAAGTGAAATTAACGGTTCTTGATAGAACATTCAAAAGAGCTTCTTTGTATCTTTCAGTTTTAAAGATGTCATACATTTTGAAGTCTGTCATATGGTTTGCATCAAATATAGTGACTAGACACTAAGCTGTTTTAATATGTTGTCATATGAGATGCCGATCATAGACTGTATGAAGAAGACTGCATGTTTGTGGTGTGCAGTGACCAGCTGTGCTTTTGTCATTATTCACATCACTGTTCATGCTTTAGTTTATCATGAAGGGCCATTTACTAAGATATGATTGTGTTGGAGCTCAGGACTACAATGCAGTCCTTTAAAGGTCCCATCTTTTCATCTCCTACAAATGTACAGATAGCGGCGTGCATGCATAGGTTTCCTTGGCCGTAGATATATTCATATCATGCTAGGGACAGTAATTGTGGCTCTAAAACGTTAATTAGAGCAGTTGTACTAACAGACTCGCATTCACGTATTTAATGCTAAAGTGCACAGGTGACATATCCTGTTATCACCACAATACAGCATAACTGGCATGAGAAAAGGCTGCTTAGTGTCTCACACAATGCATGTTATGGTGACTTTAGAGACGTCAACTTCTCTGCTAAAGCCAGGAATCCTTCTCAGTGTGATTTTATCAGACTGCATGGATTTAAACAATTGTAACCTAGTTCTGGTTGAATGCCTTTGTTAATACCTACAACACCAGACAAAACAGTGTAGCATAATCCATATATATAAGTATGCATCTGCATTGATTAATATGGTGTTTGTTACCATTGTTGAAGGATGGGAGGGGCATCTCGATCTACTTGAGGCTTCACTTTTCATTAGCAATGGCCACTACTGACACTCAGCGATGGTAATAAATATAATCTGCATATGTAATGTGTCTATAAAGACATGATATGGATTCATTTAGTAACCCCATTAAAGGCATTAGTTACTCTTTTACATCTGGATACCAGATTTGAAGTACCTTTAGAAAATCTCTAGCTGTGGTGCCTTTTATACAAATATTTTATGACTGAGACAATAAAATGGGTGGTGTGGGTGTCATTAATGAAAGGATCGTTATCGGTGCAAGTGGTAAAAAGCAGGTTAATTGAATTGAAATTGCATTTATATAGCACTTACCACCGCTAACAAGGCATTGAAGCGCTTTAGGGCGAGTAGCACGCTACTCGGGAGCACAAAGCTAGTGGTCGGTTCAGTGGTTATTCAAGTAATTTTTGCATGCTAAAGGAAACCATTACATGCATTTGTTTATTTTGTGGTACAATATTGACAGGTGTGATCATTAGAGGGAGGTATATGAGAAGCCAATAATAAAACAATTTAAAAAAAGCTTGAAGACAGACAGGCTTGAAATTTAAGAATAATTTATATATAGAAGAGGCATATAAGATAAGCAGAGGTGCATTCAAAATGAAGGAAAGAAATAGTATTCCAAGGTCATGAAGGATTTTAAGGAATATAGCAGGTATTTTTTTGCGACAGCATGCAATCTGTGGATGTAAATCTGTGTAAAGAAAATGTTTAAAATTCTGCTCTAAAGGAAAGTGTTTTTTATGTCGAGCCTGGGCAGCGCATGCGCTGCTCTGCGAGGCATGCTGTACTGAGGTAGGGACTTGAAGCTCCGCCCACATTTTTCATTTGCTTGTGTCATTGTCCACGGTAAACTGTGGCTGTTCATATGTCAAAAGGCTTAGTAGTCCCTCTTAGTACCGCCTTGTCTCATTTTGTAACCTCCCATGGCGACACACCCTCATGCTCAGTAGGCTTTAATTACACCCTCGGAGCACTATTTTCTCAAATAGTTTTGTCCTGCCTGCAGGCAGGACACTCTCTCTCCTAATGCTTTAAAAAAAATGTATAACACACATTTGCAATGCAATAGATCTTGCATTTGCGAGAGTTTAAGCTATTGGCATTGTAAATGACAATGGGCTACATGTATCAAAATCGAAAATTGTGAATACCTAATTGCGAATTTCTGAGAATCGCAATTAGTTAATCGTAATTTACAATGTATGAAACTCGAAGAGTTTCATATAGCGATTCCTAGGGGGTTGCAAATCGCTCTACCTCATTAATATAAATGAGGTAGATCGCAATTTGCGACCCCCTAAGAATCGCTAGAATCACGGGATGGTGGCCTGCTGGGGTCAGCAGACCACCCTGTCCGTGATTGCTTTTAAATGAAGCAATCTTTTCTTTTAAAATGCAGCCCGGTTTCCTTAAAGGAAAAGGGGATGCGTTTCAAAAACCAAAATGAACCACTGCCTGCTCTTACAAAATGCTGTTACAAACATTCACAAAGGGGAAGTGGTCCCTTGCGGACCGCTTCCAATTTGCGAATGGGTTACCACCTACTTGAAGTAGGGGGTAAAATGCTAATGTTTTGCGACTGCATTTCGGTCACAAAACATTCCTACATACTGATGCGATTTGCTATTAGGAAGGGGCCCCCTAAACAGGCCCCTTCCTAATAGCGAATCGCAAACCTATTTTGCGATTCGGTAACAGGTTACCAAATCACGAAATGGGTTTTGATACATGTAAGAAGCCATTTTAGCGTTCACAAAACTAACGTTAAATAGCTTGATACATACATGTAGCCCAATGCCGTTTATGTATCTGTTTTAAAAGCAACACAGAAATAAAAGGCATTGTCATTTACAATGCTGATAGCTCATACACTCATAAATACGAGACCTATTGCATTGCAAATGCTTGTTTAAAGACGGGGCAGATACTCCGATCAGTGCACAAGGGACACTTGCTCACAGCGTAGCCACTAAGCAAAATACTTTTTGCTTCATTACGTCCACTGTTGCTGAAACAGTATTGCATGAGTCTTTATGTGGTTTTCATCGTTTTCTCAGCTGTTTTTTGGGAAGGGTAAAAAAGAGTTTTGCCTTTGTAATAAAAAGTTACTATTTTATTTGAGCTTTTACATAACAGATAGACCCCTGGCGCCCCATCTACCTTAGTTTATTCTTCATGGTGCCCGAAGTAGGTATGCCATAGGTATACCTCCTCGGTGGGTATTTGTATTCAGAAAAATAAGCCATCGGAAAATTAGCTTCTCATCTCATGGGCTCCGTTCGTTTTGTTAAATGCCTCATAGTTTTGGCGTTGCATCATGTCTGCTTTCATCCATGTGAATTTGCATCTCGGGTAAAGCATGTAGTACAGTTTACAGTTCAGTGCTCCTGAAAAATGAGAAATTAATGAAGTGTGCGGTTGGTTTTGCTTGCTGTCTAAATGTGTTCTCTGTGGTCAGTGGTTGTGTAAAAAAAAAAAATAGAATGCAGCGATATGAGCTGGCAGCCAGAATGGCAAAGCTTGAATTAATTAAAAACATAACTGCAGCTTCTTCCAGGGCTTCTATAGAAGGGGGCGCAGCAAGGGGATTAGCCGAGGTCAAAGAGTACCCCAAGCATTTCTTTATCCAGGGATTAGCGAAGAGGGCCTATTTGGGAGCGACAAAGCAATGACTATAATGTATTTTGTGTTTGTTTTTGCTTGCGCAAAATTCGGAAGCAGACCTTAACTGAACAACTATGAAGGGGCGTCTATAAAGTCACGAGTATACCGCTGTCTACCTTAAGGCGTGTGCAAGTCGCTCGTTATTGTTAAAACATTTCATGTGATGCTATAATTGGTCTGTGTATGACCCTTACCATTAATTTAACGACAGTTAGTTTGGTAAAAACATAAAATCACCGTTACTTGCACACTAAGATATTTTTTATTTCTGTGCCAGATTTTCATTATGAAATTTCTATTAATATAAGCTTTATTGAATAAAATGTTATTTGTGCATTGAATAGAAAGGCTTCATAAATATATGAAAATGAGTGCTATTATACTTATACATATTTAGAATAACTCCTACACAAGTGTAAATTAGATTTTCAACTTTTTCTGACCATGCTTTGCTGTAAAGAAGTGATGTTTTTCAAAGAAAAGCTTCCTTTTTCAAAAGAGTAAATTGGTCAATTTGATACTATGATTTTCAGGTGTTAGGAGCGTTTATTTGACTAAGATATGAATGAAAGAGAAAAATATGTTCTTCATTTCTTTTATTTACTAATTCAGAAAAAGCTTTGGTACACATCAAACCACAAACATTAATGTGCCATACATTTGAAAGTGTTTAACCAAATCCCATTTTGTGTAGTTACATTTGCTTACATTTAATGTTTGGCCGTGCTGTTGAAAAGTATTTGAACTGAAAAAAGAAAAAATACAGAATGAGTAAATATTTCAGTGAAATTGCTAAGCGCAGCCCTTGTATAATATCACGGGGACATCGTGACTACCAACGTCGTCGCGAATATTTTTGAAAATATAAAAAAAATATATATCAATAAATCATTAGTATGCATTTTTATAGAGATAGGAGAGGGAGAGGAGTTGGCCTAACAGCTAGGGGGGTCGACCTCGAATCTGAGTTCGAATCTCGGCAATGACGCTGAACATCCTGTGATTCTGGGCAAATCACTTAACCTCCCCGTGCTTAACAAAAATTAATGTGTGCTCATGTAACACAACTGGTGCTATGTAAAGCGCTCTGATACCCGATTTGGGGTCAAGTTCACGCTATATAAAACTCTGTAAAATAAAATAAAAAAAATAAATATCCTCTTCTCTTCTGCAAATGTTAAAAATAAATAAATAAATAAGAAAGATTGCTGACTGCTGACATAAACTTGAAATGTCGCCCTGTTTCCTTAAAGGTAAATAGATTCCATTTAAAAAAAGTTAACTTTTTTGAAAATCAATCACAGACATTGTGGAGAGCTGTCCCTTTAAGGCCACCATGCCTTGATTGTGGCAAATTAAATTATACCTCAATTTACAACCTACCTAACGTATATTCATTCAGCTGGTTAGATTGTGACTCAGTATGGGTCAGTTTTTTAGGAACCAACCTAATGGTGCATAGGACTGTCAGTAAAAATACAGACTGGTCACCATAATACTGTTCACAAATTGTGCTCAATATTTTGTGGCAAATAAATAGTACATATGGTACTGCCTTCTTTAAGGGAAATGAATTTGGGCTGGAGTGTTTGGATTCCAGGAAAAGGTTGTAACTTCTGGAAATATCTTTGTCTTAACATGTGAGCATCACACTCATGCCTAAACAATTTAAGGTATTTGGAAATAAGTTCAATGCATGTACCCGTTCTCATATCTTTCACACCACCTTTCTATATTGATTTGACTCATTGTATTGACATATAGAAATCTGGTGGTAGGTTTGTCTTTTTTACTTTGATTACTGATTTGTGACTAGTATGCATGTTTGATGAGCTGCAAGCATTGTTGTCCAGAAGATGGTATTCAAGACCCGCAGTAAAGTGTAAAATTAACAAAATTCTGAGGAATCCAGTATTCTCTTTGGGATAGATTATCTGCTATCTTCTTTGTCCATAGACATCATTTATGGATTTTATTAAAGGGTTATTTGTTGACCACAAGAACTGTTGTTTATTGGTTCATGTTTAATTAATTAACTTGATAGAAAGTAAAGGGCTCAATGCTGACAAATATAATCGGCCCTTTATTGGGATGCTTGCTGAATATTAACATGACTGCCCGAGAAAAGATGTATTTTACATTTAAGGGGACATTGCTTTACTTAGTAATAAGATGCATGCCATCATCTTAGAAGGGGTCCTGGCAATCTGATTTTCACTTGCCAAATCAAGCATATCCTTTTGGAAAAATACGTCCTGAGTATGTGGATAAAATCATCTTTTCAGGAGAATTTAATTAGGATTTCCTACAAGATTATAGACTGACTGAACAATAACTCACTAAGAATACAGAGCAGAGTAGTCTGGATACATGACTGCCAAGCTGCAGAGACATTCATCCACATATCCAACCATCCAGTCATCCTGTTTATCACTTCTTAATTTAACCTTACTTTGAATAGGTTTTCATTTCTCCTGTGAATTTTTTTCATTCTAAAAAAGAACATTTGAAAAGTCATCTAGTTATGAAAAAGTTCCTTACAAAGGACAAGTCTGCTTCTCTAATAAGTTTGTGTCTTTAGGAATGGCATTTTTGCCTAATCTATCAAGTGACCGTATGAGGTTTCCATACAGTCTAGAGCTGTTTGGAGTATGCTGTTATGCTGTCTTCAAACATCTAGCTCCTGCTGACTTCTCTTACTATAAAGAGGGTATATCGGTCAACAGTGTTCCTAGGGTGGTCATAAGTAGTCTTCCTAGAAATTTGAGGATATTTTGTGCTGGAAAAAGCCTCACATCTTATGCTGAAAATCCACTTCCAATCAAGCTCTTACTAGTGCAAATGATATTGCTGGCTTTCACATGTTGAGATGAACCCATTCTGTTGAGCTGAAGCCAGTTTTAAGCCCCTGACCTATGTGACAAGAGATTATACAGGGACTAATAGGACCTTTTCTGAGTGTGAAAAGCTAAGATATTAAGCTGTGCGCAAACCAAACAAGAAAAGGTCTGTTTCAGCACTCTGCAAAATCTCCGAAAATGATTTTCAACTCTGGTCTGTCAATAATTGAGTGGAGGCTGTGGGCACACATCAGGCAACAACAGGGTGGGCGGTAGGGTTTGGAAACCAGGGAGAGGATTGCCGTTTTGAACTGAATGTCTTATGCAGTGTCTTGAACTGCAACCACGATTCATTTAGGCCAAAGTGGGAGTTTGTTAATGAAAAATAAAAAACGAATGACTCGCACAACCAGTGGGTCCTTTTCATTGAGTCTGCGGGTCATTATTATTATTTTTTCTGTATGTCACCATCAGTTTTTACCTGGCAGTGACAGGCAGGAAACAAGGACACAAGACTGGCCACCCTAATTAGGGTGGGCAGTGTAATGCCTTTTCGTAATACCTACTCCGACAAGGCCATCAGAGGAAGCTATCCATCAAAGAAACCAAAGTGGACCCATGGAGGGAAAGCTGATGGTCCTCCTGAGCCTAAATAAGTTGGGTGGATCTTCATTTCTGCAAACAGGGTACCATGACACATTTGTAATGGAGAGACTTGTCTGCCAATCTATAAATCAGCCCCTGAGTTATGCAGGCCCAGTGATGAGTAGGATGAAGTCTCTGAGCATTATATAGTAGGTATCTGTTAATGTAGTCAATCTACAAAATATGCTGTATTATCCCAAGACAGTGCCAGATTTAGAATATTTTAAACTATATAATTGTAGATTGTTTTCGAATACTATGAGAAAAACAAAATAAGAGAACAATTACAAATATATTTACCATGTGGGAGATATGCATTTGTGATGTTCAAATTCTAATTTGTCAAAAAAAAACTGGATGTAATTTGTTATGGTAGCAGAAATAGATGTTTGAGATGCATATTTGAGAAAGTGAAAAAATCGTTGTCCTATCATTTCACCAGAAACACAGCAGTGAAACAGTTAATTAAACTTAAAGAACAACTTGAAAAATTCTCCTGGATAGCAAGTGAAAAACCATAGGTCCAAAACAGACTTTAGGTTTTGGTTAGGTAACCGCAACTGAAGCTCTTAACCACGTATGTTTGTATACAGCTAGAAGTTAATAGGAAACTTCAGTCTAAGGCTCGGAACAAAAAATGTTTTGAACAGGAATGTTTTGCCCTGTTTGTTTTTTCCTTGGGGCTCGAGATGCCAGCGTATGAGCTTGAAATATATAGCATGCAGCAATCAGTCTGTGGTCGCTTTGAAATGGCTGGCACTGTTGACGGAGTAAGGCGCACATGTCCTTTAATCATTTGGGTTATGCATTTCCACCACACATCGTGAAGTCCATTGAGTGAGAGAAGGGGTATTTATCTTGAGTAGCTAATCCATCAGCCAGCCACAGGCCCTGTAAAAAGAGACTGAGGGCTCTGCACTCCTATAACAATGAGAGATTAGGGCTAGGACTTGGTGGCAGGGGTCTACGTTCAAGTGGCGGCTGGTTAATTTTGTCACACTCTGAATAAACGTTTAGGATACCTGGCTAATGCTCCTCACTCTTACATTTACATGCACAATTGCATCTCTCAACAGTACAATAGAGATATTTTCAAAATGATGGGGCAAAAAGATGAATATGTCACCATACAGACAGATGCTTTTATGGAACGGACTTCTACATAGACTAGCTTTTCCTATCCCACAGGGCTCATGATGCACTTTGCAAAATGTAATGTGTGGCCTTAACTTGTTTAATTCAGCCTTTCTCCACGAAAGCCTAGTGAATCTGATGTGGGATTACAGAACTCCCTCTGGGTGATGGATGCCATCATGCAGTCCTCTCAGCAAACAATCTCAGGGACCTAAGCTTCTGGTCTTATCTCACCAAAATAATTAAATTGCATCTTGGGCTGTATGATATGAGTCTTAGGATAGTGAACAATATCCTGTGCAATAGGTCTGTAGCAAACATACAGCTGTCTACTACTGTAGATAGATATGTGTAGCAATGGGACTTGATAAAGATTTGGGCTCTAAAATCTGGAACAGATTACATACCAGCAAATCTGCAATTGTACAACGGTGAAAGTTATCAGTTGCCTAACTTGCACCTAGTTATGCGTTTGGCATCATGGAATTGGGAATCAATACATAAATAGTCTTATTTCACATTCCACATAGCATTAGCACAGTGCCACCCACGCTGCACTAGAAACTAACAAAGTCTTTTGGCATTTGTAAACCAAAGTCTTTAAGCCTACGATTAGCAAGTGCCAGCCACAATGAGCTGGAAAATACAATTATGTGGGACTCTAAGCCTGAAAGGGCATTGTTATGACTTATATTGGTTGCTCCCTTTTGTCTGGACAAAGCCATACCTCTCTGACGAACTCTAATAAGAACTAAACACGTGTCAGGTGTTGCTTTAATTCATTCCAGATTGACTTGGGCCCCAGGGACCCTATCTCCAGGGGCTGACACTGTTAATTAGGGAAGGGGCATTTGTCTCCCCCTCCTCATGTCTCATTGAGGCCCAAGGGATCCCTATCCCTCCAGGGCCGAGTGTAACATTTAGGGGAGTGAGCGTGTGGTCCCCCTTTCTGTGTGTCATTAAAGCCCTGAGGAACCCATCCCCCGGGGCCAATACTGGTAATTAGGCCTCATTGAGGCCCTACAAACCCCATTATTTGTCTATATTAGGTATGCTTATTTTATGTAACATTGTGCAAGAATGCGTAAGTTTATGGTACACAAAGGCAGTTATGTCATAAATATCCCTTGTTTGTTATATACATCAGTTATAATCTCGACAGTATAAAATGGTGCCCATTTTCACATTTACCCTGATATTCTTCATCCATTTTCTATTTTGTTAATTACAGCCATAACACTGGGTGTTTGACTACATCCCAGTATGTGATGAAGGCCATGAAATGGCCGAAACTTGTCATGGTGCTGGATTACATTTGGATTTCACCTCATAACTCGGGCCGAGTGAACGTTTATTTTATTTCCTTTTTGGTTACCTTAATATATAATGATATGTATAAATAAACAAATCTATATATCCACAGTTTTCCCCATCAAGAAAAAGCCTGCACTCGAAAACGTGAGAAATCTGTTTTATTACAATCAGTACTTGACATAGAACGTGTATCGGTCGCTAGATCAGCCTTTGTCACACTGTAGGGTACCATATTACAAACAGTTTATATACTCTCTTCATGTGGTAGCAATTAATTAACTCCTTCCATGCTCATGACGAGGAGTCACAATGGAGTTGTGCTCATGACGGGCTGAGCTCGTCATAACGGCCGCGGCCCGCCCACGCGTGATAAATTCCCCACCTGTGCGGGAGAATTAATCAGTGGGCGGGGTCGTGACGAGCTCAGCTCGTCATGAGCACAGCTCCACTGTGAGTTATGACGAGCTGAGCTCGTCATGAGTACAGCGGCGCCGCTGACCCCTCCCCCGTACCGTGGGGGAATTACCCCCGCAGGGAAGGGGTTAAACACAAACAACCTATTTCAACTTTCCCGCTTTACCAGTGTGCCATACAATTAAAGCAACAGTGCCAAAATTAATACTTTGTAAATAAGTGTAAAACCACCAATTCACACCGTTTTGTAAATTACAAATGGTCAGCCTGCAAGTAACATCCGATTAAATTGAACTTATTTAAGCACTTGTGTTTTGATCTTCAAAAAAAGCATTATCATCAATTCAGATGTCAGTTCCTTCATAATAGCAATGCAATGTTCCTTCACCTTGGGACTACATTTAAACGTTGAGGCTTTAAATCAAACGCTTAATTAAAAATACCCCAGTCTCACAGTTCTACCGCTTGCCAAACTTGCCTGCGCAGCACCCAGCTCTGTACACTTCATATCCACAAATGAGGGATGTTTACCACAGAATGAGAGTCCCCGCCAAGGGTAGCTCTTCAGCTCCCAGCGCCGGACTCACCCTTCCACATCCGCTCCTTCTTCTTTGTTAGTCCGGTTCGGTGCTCGCCACCATTTATGTGTGCTTTTAAGTTCTGCGGACTGCTGGCATGATAGTTAGATAGATAGATAGATAGATAGATAGATAGATAGATAGATAGATAGATATCAATGCTTGTTTTCATACAGCGCATGCCTATTTACAAGAAGCATTCCCAGACAAAATAAGGCAAAAGTTTAGCGGACAACGTCAAACCTATTGGCTTTCCCAGTGCTTTTTTAAAGTGGCTCCCTAGTAAGGTACTTTCCACTTGTAGCCAGGTATTTCCATTCAGTTCACTGTTTCACCTCGTGCAAAAAAAGTGCCTCGGTTCTAATTTTGCAGTATTTGTTGCTTGATGTGATTTAAACTCGTGGTCCAGTAAACACTTTAGAAACCTAGTTCTCAAACTACTATATGAATAGAGACTGCCTATAAAAGAAGCCTTTTGTTTACTGAAAATTAGACCTTTCACAAAAACATATATGTGCAACATGAACTCGGAAATAATACAATGGCCTCTTTGATTGACGTAAACATCTAAACACAGGCCAGCTAAGGACACATTTTCCTGTCCTAGATACACTTCCTGAGATTAAGAAGACTGTAAATAAATATGATTACACGGGTTCTGTAAGAGATGAGGACCTTGTGATCCAAGAATTCAGTAGTTAGAAAGTGGATTGTTTTTGTGGATGTTTCTAGTGTAAAAAACATAAAACTATTCCAAGCAATCTATTTTATTCTGTTATAGAATTCATATAGCACTAAGAGAACACCCTCTTGGGGCTACAGGGGATTGCACTTGGTGCAGTAATAGGACTCATGTGAGGGAGGAAGTCCTTCACTCTAGGGTATGAGGGAGTACAACATTTACTGTAGAATATGAGGCAGGGAGACCCTCTCTGTACAGTATGAGTGAGGGAGACCTTCACTCTAGAGTATGAGCGAGTACAACATTCAATGTAGAATATGAAGAAAGGAGACCCTCTCTGTACAGTACGAATGAGGGAGACCTTCACTCTAGAGTGTGAGGGACAACAACATTCACTGTAGAATATGAAGAAAGGAGACCCTCTCTGTACAGTACGAGTGAGGGAGACCTTCACTCTAGAGTGTGAGGGACTACAACATTCACTGTAGAATATGAAGAAAGGAGACCCTCTCTGTACAGTACGAGT
Organism: Triturus cristatus; assembly: GCF_964204655.1. NCBI lineage: Eukaryota > Metazoa > Chordata > Amphibia > Caudata > Salamandridae > Triturus > Triturus cristatus. The sequence continues at coordinate 499,424,153 of NC_140586.1, forward strand.
GAGGGAGACCTTCACTCTAGAGTATGAGCGAGTACAACATTCACTGTGGAATATGAAGAAAGTAGACCCTCTCTGTACAGTACGAGTGAGGGAGACCTTCACTCTAGAATGCCACTACACAGGACAGTTGTCAATTTTTGATTTGTGCTTATTAGTCAATATTCTGCATTAACCTTCCACAGCACAGCTTTCTTTCCTATTACTTACCAATGTTAAGCTTGTCTTTGACTATGTGCAGTGCCCTACTGCCTATTAGCAAGGTTGGAAATGCCATATACATACAAACATATATATATATATATATATATATATATATATATATATATATTACCTACTGGCGGTCGCCAGTAGGTAGATATAGTTAGGACCCTGTTTCCATAGGAAATCCGCAACATTCTATTTGGAATAACTTTGGCGCCGGTCGACGAATCCTCGCAAAATTTTCAAAATAGGTGGGGCGCTACGCTCCGCTCCTACCCTGAAAGTCTCGGGGGGATTCGTCAAGCAGGGGCCGAGAAAAAAGGGGGGTCCCAAAACGCGTTTTCCCCATGCATTTTTCCATAGGACCTTTAGACACAGCTACAGCCCGAACGGCTGAACAGAATTACTTGAAATTTGGCAGAGAGGTAGCCATAAGGTCAAGGAAGTGCCTTTTGCAGGTCTGGTGTAAATCTGTTCAGTATTTCCTGAGAAAATAGCATTTAAAAGCATATATATATGTGGGCGGAGCCTAACCACACATCTCATCCTGAGATCTGATTGGCTGTCAGCACTTCATCCAAGAAGTGTTGGCAGCCATCTTGGGACCAATATACATGATAGCACCTCATTAAAAAGCATTGCAGTTAATAGAAGGTTTTAAGACTTTAGTTACATTATAAATCATTTGTTGATGGTACCATACTCATTTTAGGAATTGTGGTATGTTCTAAGGTGATTTCACCATGTGAAAAAGCCTTCTGCTGGGATATCATGATTGAGAGAAAAATATTTTCTCATGCTTTTACCACAGAGGTTTGGAAGGTGATCTATAGGCTAAACTGAGAGCTTATTTTCTGTAAATTCACATTATCTTTCTCAGTCATGTGAGAATGAAGTCTGACATTCTCAGTAAAACATGTACATCCAACAAGGGCAGAGACTGTCAGTTGATTCCTTTGTGTTCTACTGCAGCTTCCCAGAGTGTTCCAAAGAACTACTAGAGCGCTAACAGTCCTACTTATGATAAACGTATGGCACACCTGAAGCCATCTTGCTTGGATTAAAGTGGTAACTCTTAAAACATTTAATTTAAAAAGGAACAAAATGAGGGGGTTCATTTTTCCATAAAAAGTATGATTAGTGCTGCAGAAAGAAAAATTAGGGCACATTTTGAGTGACTTCTCAAATCCTCTTCTATTTCATTAAAAAATTCTGACATGCAGACTGAAACATGCACTTTCAATACCAGCAGCAGTTTTCCCTGGTGAGCAGTAGCTTTACTACAGTGATCTAATGAGCAAAAGGAGTGCTAACATTCTGAATTTATGGCAAATGTGTGACACATCTGAATGCCTTCTTGATGGAATCAAAGTAAAAAACTGAAAGTATTTCCTACTGAGGAGACTGCAGTAAATGAGGAAATTAGGAAACTTCATAACAAATAAGTCTCCCAAGATGACCACCAGAGACAAAAGAGCCCAAATGTAGCCCAAATATCACCCAGATGTAGCCCAAGTATAGCCCAATGACAGAATGTCCCAGAATGTTCTTAAAAACAACTAGAGCGCTTACTGTCTTCATTATGACAAAAGTAAGGCACACCTGAAGCCATCTTGATTGGAATAAACTGGTAACACTTAAAACATTTAATTTAAAAAGGAACACAATGAGGAGGTTCATTTTGCCATAGAAATTATGATTAATGCTGAAGAAAGAAAATGAGGGCACATTTTGAGTGACTTCTCAAATCCTCTTCTATTTCATTAAAAAATTCTGACATGCAGACTGAAACATGCACTTTTAATACCAGGAGCAGACTTCCATGGTGCAGTAGTTTTACTACAGTGATCTAATGAACAACTAGAGTGCTAACATTCAGAATTTATGGCAAATGTGTGACATATCTGAATACCTTCATGATGGAATCAAAGTAAAAAACTGAAAGCATTTCCTACTGAGGAGACTGCAGTACATGAGGAAATTAGGAAACTTCATAACAAATAAATCTCCCAAGATGGCCACCGGAGACAAAAGAGCCCAAATGTAGCCCAAAATCACCCAGATGTAGCCCAAATATAGCCCAATGACAGAAGTGTGCAAAACACTTATTATTTTGTGTTTTTGCAGTGTTATATAGTGCAGACTTGTCAGGTATTGGAGTGCTTTACATGAGCATTGGTTACATCACACAAGAACAAATTCATTTTGGTTGTAGACATGGGGAGACTAAGTGATTTGACCAGAATCACAGAATGTCGAGCTGAAGCAGAAACTTCAACCTGGTTCCCCAGTTGCAAAGTCTGCAGTTCTGGAAGTAACACCACATCCTCTCCCCTAAGTGCAACATTTAATCAAGTGGTCAACTGGATAAAAAAACATAAAGGTAACAAATAATTTAAAAGTGCTTTGTCGCTATTTGAAAACTCAGAAAATATGTCCTTATTTTAGTCTTTTAGAGCACTAACCATAATTTTGATGCCAATAAGACCCTCTCATATATGTAATTTCTAAAGGAAATGCTCTAGGTATTACAGTTTTGATTACATCAAGATGATGTCAGGCGTTCCACACTTTTGTAATAAATATAGAATGTTAGCAATCTAGTTGTTCATTAGGATACTGTTGAGAGGCAGAGGCCAGGGGCACGGACTCTGAAAATTGAAGGCAGGTAGGAGGGTGCAAAGGCAACAATTTAACCACACTGAGCAGGCAGGAAGGGCCGTGGAAGCACAACAGACTATGGAGGGCAGTGGAAAGGGGGGCAGGGGCAACAAACCAACAATACAGGACTTGCAAGAGAGGCTGTTGGAGGGAAGATCTATTACGGGTCAAGGAAGCTAGGGGCGGTCCCCAGATCCCCGGGAGCCACCACAGAACTGAGCAGGAGAGTGAGTCAGGGACAAAAGGGGCACCTTAATTTGAGCCGGGGTGCCTAGGAACGCTTGCTCCAAAAATGAAGAAAACAGACATATGAGACATGGAATTGGAGGCAGAATACAATGGCAGTTTAATGAGAAGATGCAACTTCAAAGAAACCGCAGAATAGAGACATAAAGTACAAAATACAGAATCCAGATAATCATACAGCTGTCATAATATTCTCTGTATCTCAATTAATGTACTGACAGAGAGAGAGAGAAAACACATCTATAAATGCATCATGAGAAACAAGTTACACCAAGGAAAATGTTACCTAGGAACACTCACGTTTTCTCTTAGAGCAAGCATTCCTGCAATTACAATACAAAATCTTTTAAATGCAAAAGTAAAGAGAACAATGGTTAAACATAACATGACATTTCATATAGGTAAAATAGAATAAGATACTTCAAGCAAAGCAGAGCAAGACATTTTAAGCAAAGGAAGACAAGAGCTCCCAGCTCTTGGGGAAAACCTGCACTGCCTGTTAACCTACATACAGACGGCGAGGTAGTCCGTCGATATCTGTGGGTGCTCCCTTTTTATATCATTTTGTGGGCTCCTTTGCACGCTACATCTACCTACGTATGCTACCCAAAAGCTTCGTCTGCAGATTTTACCAGACATTTCGTCATTTACCCACTTAATGCTGACAATGGACTGGGTGAAAAGGTCAGTCTCTCAGGCCAATCGCTTATCGTAAGTTCCATAGAGCAAGCAGAAAATAATGGGTATTGTACGGGAATTCAATATATTCATGTATAAAATCTCCTCAGTTCTCCTAACTTGACGCTCTGCGGTTGCCACTTCCTTAAAAGCGGGAAACCTGCCCAGGAAGCAAGTACCAGTCCAGGATGCAGCCTACTGTATGTCGACAGCTTCAGGGGAATGTTGAACTTTGATACCGAGCACGGAGCACTCGGGTAGGGTGGGGGCTACTAGTTTGGATCAGAAGGCCTCGCAGACCTGCCTTCAGACTGCTATACACTAAAATTGCAGAGCTATGGTCAATTTAACAAAGAGGCCTACATATTGAACAGAAGGGCCTACACAGGGGTTTTATGCTGGCTGAGTGGTAAGGATGTCTCAGGATAATTATATAGCAACACAGGACCCGCTGATCAATTTAATACGGCCTACAAATGCAGCTGGCAGGGCAAGGACAAGGGTCTCATACTTCAGGTGTGGACAGAACGGGCCAGGGGCCCCCTGTGATACAAAATCTACCCTCCTTCAAGGCTGTGGCAATGTAATAGACCATTGTGGGCAGAAGGAAGAGGCAATGGTAGTACAACCATACATGCCAACAGACCCGATTCAGCCAGGAAACGTCCAATGTTTTTAAGCTCAAATGGGCTTTATTTGATCTGTCTCCTGTCTACAATATCCTCTTTTTCAATGTAACTCAAAGGGGAAAATCAATACCCCAGTTTTTTTTCAAAATCTCCCTCTTACCAAGTTCAAAATGTTCGCAAGTATGGTACATTGGATCATGGAAGGAAATGGGATAGGGACATGGACTTGGATAACAGAGGACAGGAGGGACATGGAGAGGTGCACCAAACTGACCCTGCAGGGCAGGCATCAGGGTTTGCAGCAGCACAATACACCACACAGGGCATGCAGGACGGGAGTGCAGCACAACAATCCATAGAAAGCAAGAGGGAGGGGACAGGACCATGCACATGGACAACAGAGAACAGAGGGGCAAGAGGCAATGGTAGCTAGCTGACCATAATGGACAGACAGGAGAGAAAGCTGCAGTATAACAGACCATAAAGGGCAGGAGGGACGGATCAGGGGCATTACAATGGAACAGACAAGCCAGGAGGGAGGGAGTAGGGCTGGGGGCAAGGGGGCAGGGCAGGAGCAGCAAGATGGCCATGGAGGTCAGGCAGGATGGGCACTAGAAGCAAGACACACCATGAAGAGCAACAGTGAGACTGTGATGGCATACACACAGACCATGGAGGGAAGGTGGGAGGGGGTCAGGGGCAGCTAACTGACCACACAGGGAAGGTGGGAGGGGCCATGGCAGCACAGAAGACCATGCATGGCAAGTGGGAGGGTTAGTGGCAGCACAATGGCTATGATGGGCAAGAAGGAGGGTGGAGGGGCATGCACAAAGGACGATGGAGGATAGAAGGAAGGGTCAGGACCTGTGCACAGACAAGAAAGTTCAGGGGAAGGGACCTCACAACAGACCACACGGGGCAGGCAGGAGGAGCAGTTGCAGCACAACAGACCAGGGAGGGCAGAAGGGTGTGGCAGTACAATGGACCATGTAGGACAGGAGGAAGAGGATAGGGGCATGGCATGTGGACAGGCAGGGTGGAGGTGGCAGGGACAGGTTACAGTCCTCTGACAATGCTAGGCAGGTGGGAGGGGAGTGGCAGCTCAACAGAACACTCAGAGTAGATAGGAGTGGCAGGTCCATGGGACATGGTGGGCAAAAAGGATGGAGCAGGGGCATGCACAAAGACATCGGAGGGCAGGGGGAAGGAGAATAGGGGCAGCAAGCTAAGCACAGAGTTTAAGCAGGAGGTCAATGATGGGGCATAGAATTGGGCAATGGAGGGCAGGAGGAGTGGACTGGTACATCATACTAAATTGAGGGCAGTGGCAGCACATCAGACCATGCATGGCAGGAGGGAGGAGGCTAGTCCATGGATTCACACAACAGAGGATAGGGAGGAAGGGGATGGGGCAGCAAGCTAACTGTTCAGAGAAGGCGGGTATTAGGAACTTTATTGTTTTTAAAACATTGTGTCTGTGCGAACTACTTAAAATATGAACAAGTATGCAGCATAATCTCACTTTTATTCAGGAAGAAGAGGACGTTTGTGACTGTGACTCCGGGCTCACTTGGCAGAAACACCCCCTGACCCTCCACCCCCTATCGCAAAATGTAATGCCCGTGAAAAGGGTAGGTGAACACAGTGTTATATAGAACATAGTCCTGAGAGCACGATTGAAAATGAAAACTAGATATAGTGTATGGTATAAACTATGCACCAAAAAGTGTGATATAAGATGAACCGGGCGTGAAATATAATATGCAATACATTGTGCGCAATGACAGATTCATGGGAGAGCGCGAGATAGCACAGGCACTAGCGCGTGCTATGCGATATGCGCCTTGGAGTGTAATATGCACAGGGCAGTGTTGTGTAACCTAACTAGTCTCTAAAGTTGTAATATAAAATATGTGCTGGGGAGTGTAACGTTGCATATGCACTGTGACAAAGATATGGATCCCAGATTGTAATATGTATGGCATAGCACTGTGCGTTATAACATAGGCATCGAGAAAGGCACGTTAGATGGGGCAATATAACCCGTGCGAAGACAAGTGTGGCATGACATATTCACGGGGTGGTGTTACAGTGCACATGGGCTAGAGAGTGTCATAGCATATGCACTAGCTAGTGGAATACAACACAGAGGTGTGTGGCACTCGGCAGGCAATGGTGGGTGTAACACAGCATTGGGCTCTGTCAGGAGCACGCTGTGACTCTCAAGTGATGTTCGTCCCCTTTCCAGAGAGTAAAATAAAAAGTATTACACATCCGGCAGTGGATGTGTGTTTTATTAACCGTGAGGGGGGTTTCTTGCATAGTTTTGGTCGAATTTTTGTCGAATCCCCTTTGAATGGCTTGGTGTGCATGTGTATTAAATGTGCCCGTCAATAGCTACCCATGTTTGTATAAATAAACGACAAGGGTGTCTACCAGGATTAGGCACGGTAGGGCATCAGACATGTCAGAGCTTCACTAGTGGTGTAAATACATTCCACGTGGATTCATTGCATGCATAGTCGCCTTTTAATGAATATCACGCAAATCGTCATGGTGATAGGTACGTACGGTTTGTCCATCATGTCCTAGGTGTGTCTATAAATATATATTTTTTAAAAATAATAAAAAACAGTGGCCGGCCCTGGGGATTGGGGTCAAAAAAATATAATTAGGAGACTGGCCCTGGGGGATGGGGTCATCAGGGCCAATAAATTAGAATAAGAAGGGGAACCAAACAGCCCCCCTTCTTAAAAAACTAAAATAAATAAAAGACTGGCATCGTGCCGGAGGCCATGCCCCCTCCGTGCAGCACTCTGCAAACGCGCCCCCAACAGGCATCTCCAGTATGCGCCAGGGAGCTGCGCTGCAGCCAGGTGTTCTGAGGCCAAGCCCCTTTTTACACCTCTCTGCAACGCAGCTCTGTGGCGCTTACTGGAGGTACCTAGTGGTCTAGTTTGACCCTAGGGACCCTTAGGATTCAGGGGGACTTAATCTCTCAACTTAGAACAGCCACAGGGCGCGTTTACACAGTGGTGAAGGGAGGGGACGGGGCCTGAGGTGACGTGTGCAAACACGCACTATGGCACGTTTTAAATTGGGGATATAATTTCCCTTCAATACTGAGGGCCCCTGGGGGCTAACTAGCCCACCAAGTGCTTCCAGTAAGCGCCACTGAGCTGCATTGCAGAGAGGTGGTCCAGGCCGTGCCACTTTTTACACCTCTCTGCAACGCAGCTCTGTGGCACTTACTGGAGGTACCTAGTGGGCTAGTTGGACCCTAGGGACCCTCAGGATTCAAATGAACTTAATCTCCCAACTAAAAATGGACACAGGGCGTGTTTACACAGTGGTGAAGGGAGGGGACGGGGCCTGAGTTAACGTGTGCAAAAACGCCCTGTGGCCTGTTTTAAGAGGTAGTTTTAATCCCCATGCCCTATTATACACTAGGGGCTTACAGAGGAGGTCATGCTAATCACAGGGGGACCCCAACGCATAATGTTCCCTAGTGTATGTAGGTGGTTTCACTGTATTCTAAGTGTCTTTTAACATAGCACTGGCTCTAGGACTGGTTAGTCAGACTCAGTTACCACCAGTATCCGTCTGAAAAAGTTGAGGGTACAGGATGATTTTGCAACAAGGCTTCTTTCTGCTCTTCTTTTTGTTCTTTCTGCACGTTATCCTTCTTCCTGCACTTATCTTCGTATTTGAGGACTTCTGTTGCTTCTTTCTGCACTTCTTTTGTTTCTTTCTGTGCATTTTTTCTTCTTTCTTCACATGTCCTATCTCTGTAGGCATAGTTAGAAATTAGCATTTAAAAAACCTTTGAAATTCACAGAAAAAACCATAGGTTTCAGGCACGTTATAGTTAGGAATTAGCATTTAAAAAACCTCAGAAATTCACTGAAAAAACCATAGGTTTCAGGGGTGTTATAGTTAGCTGGACTTTTCACTTGTACAAAACCATTGAAATTCCCCCGTTATAGTTAGTTCAGCTAACTATAACTCGCGCGCCCGCAATGCACTGCTGATGACGTCACATATTACATCACTCATGACATGGTCAGTGACTTCACTCATGACATCACTGATGACATCTCAAATGACATCACTGATGACATCACTGATGACATCATCCTTGTGATAGAGTGGCAGACCTCCTCTTCCCCTAATATAACCTTTGATACACACATTCAAAAATAGAAATTAAAATTTTAAAAACAATGGAAATACCAATACCAGTTACAACAATAGAGTTCATAGAAAAAGAGAGGGAAGGTGCACTTCATCAATAGTTGTAGTAACCAGACACTTGTAATTCAGAAGTCTTTTTTTTCGTTTTCTTTATTATTCGAAGTTGATTGACATGGAAACGGCACACAGCCGGTCTAGGAACATAAAGTACCATTTTTAACAATCAAATCCACAGCACTATATAACTAAATGAAAATACCGTATTCAGTTTCATTAGCACAAACCGGAACACGAAAAAACAACATTTACCAACCAATCGTTTCTTTAGGAATGCAGCCATGTCCAAAGATCAGACTGCTATAATGTACACGAAAAGGCTAGATTTGATCTCAAACCATTTCCTCAGACTTGCAACCATAATTAGCGATCAAACTGCCATAGTAAACACACGAAAATAAAAGTATTAGTGCAGTCACCCGAGGCCCACGTTTATAAAGGGCATCAAGAATCAGAAAAATTGTGCATGAGTGCAATCACGAACATAGTCCATGAATATATCTAGAAAAATAATTTTTTTGGTCAAAATTAGGATACAATATAAAAAGGACGTTATTAGTATGTTGTCCCAATTTAAAACCGGATTTATGTTCCGACCTCGCGAGCATATATGTATGTTTCATTAAAAGCTAAATGTCGATGGCATTTGTTAAGATGTCAGTTAAACACTATTAGATAAGATCTTATATATTGAGAAGAATAAGGAGAATAGAGAAAAAAAGTTAAGAATAGAGATCAGCATACGGACCCATTAAATAGGACATTCATTATGTTGGATGCATGACATTTTGTAATGAAGGGCATTACATGCATTACATATACCCCATACAGAAAAATACCTCAAATTATCAACATCATACCCATCTATCCAAGAAAATAATGTAGCTCTCTATCGGTATTAAGACCCATTGTTGTGGCCCGCAGACGACAAATCCACCTGGCCTCCTTTTGTCTAACCTGTAGTTCACGGTCACCGCCCCTGGCGTTGATGGGCACGTGATCTATCCCGTAGAACCAGAAGGACGTGTCATCTGGATGCATTTGTTTATAATGTTCACTTACAGGGTAACGGGTATCACCGTTAATAATGGCCCTACGATGTTCTTGTATTCGGACCTTGAGGCAGCGTACAGTGCTCCCTACATAGATGGAATTACAGCTACAGCCCAATACATAAATCACGTGTGTCGTATTGCAATTTATAAAATGTGCAATTGTGTGATTTTTCGGGGAGTTGTGTGTGAAGGTAGTTGTTCTATTTCTGCCTAACGGACATACATTACAGGAACCACAAGTAAAGAAACCCTTCGGTTTGGGAGGTAGCCATGTAGTTGTTACATTTGTCACATAACTGGAACACAATATGTCCCGTAGGGATCGCCCCTTACGATATGTGATTGCTGGCCTAGTGGGCAGACATTCGCTTAGGCTAGGGGTATCTTTTATTAACCCCCAATGTTTTTTGAGGATCTTATAAACCTTGCCGCTGTTGTTATTGTACTGGGTGATAAACCGTACTGTTGTATCACGAGTGGCTTTGGGTTTATCTCGAAGTGTATCCACCCTCTTGAGTTTCTGTGCTTTGTCCATGACTTTATCAAGTAGTCTCCTGTCATACCCTCGTTTAAGGAATCTTTTCTTAGATTCAAGAACCTTCTCAAGGTATAGATTGTCCTCACTACAGTTCCTCCTTAGACGTGTCATCTCTCCGAAAGGTATGTTATTAATTACTGTGCGTGCATGCGCACTCTCCGCGTGAAGAATCGAATTACAGGCTGTTTCTTTTCTATAGAGAGAGCTTTGTATGGTGCCATCTTTGATATAAAATTCAATATCAAGAAAGTTAACTCTGTCTTTGTTATATGTCATGGTGAGCTTTACATTAAAAGGGTTAGCATTTAAGTATGTGTGGTATTCCTCAAGTGATTCCACAGGTCCTGACCATAGGATAATGATGTCGTCAATATACCTCCCCCAGAACACGATGTACTCCGTCCAGGGGGAGGCATGGCTGTGCCAGGCGTACTCCCTCTCGAACCACCCCATGAAGAGGCAGGCGTACGAGGGAGCAAATTTAGAACCCATGGCAGTCCCGAGTATCTGCTGGTACCATGTGGTGTCATGCAAGAAAAAATTATTGTTCAAAATGATGTCAATCATCTCTAACGTCATCTCATTATATTCATAGAGGCCAGCAGGCTCCCTATCCAAGAAAGAACGTACAGCAGGAATTCCAAATTTTTGGTGAATACACGTATATAAGCTGACTACATCCATTGTGACGAAATAGAGCTCATCCGACCACTGGAAGTTGTCAAATTTGATCAAAATGTCCTTGCTATCCCTGATATATGAGGGAAGATCCAGGACATATTTTTGAAGTCTAGAATCAACAAATTCCGACAATTTTTCTGTTGGTGAGTCATTCCCAGAGATAATAGGGCGGCCAGGAGGGAAAAGACCACCCTTATGTATCTTAGGTAAGATATAGATACAAGGGTATCTCGGTTTGTTCACTCTCAAATATCTGTACTCATCTTCAGACAGCAAGCCAATATCCTTCCACTCGCTTAGTTTCATATTGATCATTGATATTGATATTGATCATACTGGTTAAATTCCTGGTGGGATTGGTTGAAACGCGCTGATAGCAGCGTGTGTCGTTTAGCTGTCTAGTGATTTCAGTCATGTAATCAGAATGGTTCATGACCACAACGTTACCGCCCTTGTCGGCCTCTTTTATAACAATGGTGTTATCCGATTTAAGTCTATCCAGGGCTTTTCGTTCACTGGCGGTAATGTTGTGTCTGACGCGTGTCATTGACCTACTAGGCACTTCCAGATTGTACAGGTCTTTACTCATTTTGTTATAGAACACATCTATATTCGGATGGTAATTGAAAGTGGGTATAAATTTAGATCTGGATTTGAGCCCACTATCCATATTACAGTCTTGTTCAATATCAAAATGATTTAATAGAGTGGTCATATCATGATTCTCATCCTCATCCAGGCTGAGCAACAATTGTACATTTCGAATATCCCCCACTGTCTGTGTATAATTTCTAGAAGGAGTCGGGGGCATTAAACTTCTTGGTGTTTGTTGGGAAAAGAAATCCTTCAATTTCAAAGCTCTTATAAATTTAAACAAATCGATATGTACATCAGTAAAATCACCCCCCTGAGTGGGACAAAAGCTCAAGCCTTTACTCAGAACCATCATTTCATCTTTGTCAAGAATTTTATTAGTCAAATTAACAACTTTCAGGTCACAAGTGCTATCAACAACATTGGGTACGCACATATTAGCAGATAGGTTATCATTAGTAGTTATGGTTTCGATTTCTTGTTCAGACCTCGACCTATTCCTGTACCTGCCTTCGGACCTCCTGCCACCCCTCCTTGTTTTGTTTGGTCTTTTTTCTGTTGTATTCTGCTGCTGATTCGGAGTTTTGCGAGCTCCTTCTGGAAAGAAGAAGCTCCCTCCTCTAAAGGGGTCTCATGTGATACGTTAGAGACTGAACTGCCTACTGATGAGGAGACACTACTATTAGAACGAGCCTCATCACTCTCTTCCCTTTCCTCTCTGGTTCTCTTTCTTTCTTCTCCTGCTTGGATATTGTCAAATTTTTTTTTTTTTTGGTTCGAGAGGGAGTACGCCTGGCACAGCCATGCCTCCCCCTGGACGGAGTACATCGTGTTCTGGGGGAGGTATATTGACGACATCATTATCCTATGGTCAGGACCTGTGGAATCACTTGAGGAATACCACACATACTTAAATGCTAACCCTTTTAATGTAAAGCTCACCATGACATATAACAAAGACAGAGTTAACTTTCTTGATATTGAATTTTATATCAAAGATGGCACCATACAAAGCTCTCTCTATAGAAAAGAAACAGCCTGTAATTCGATTCTTCACGCGGAGAGTGCGCATGCACGCACAGTAATTAATAACATACCTTTCGGAGAGATGACACGTCTAAGGAGGAACTGTAGTGAGGACAATCTATACCTTGAGAAGGTTCTTGAATCTAAGAAAAGATTCCTTAAACGAGGGTATGACAGGAGACTACTTGATAAAGTCATGGACAAAGCACAGAAACTCAAGAGGGTGGATACACTTCGAGATAAACCCAAAGCCACTCGTGATACAACAGTACGGTTTATCACCCAGTACAATAACAACAGCGGCAAGGTTTATAAGATCCTCAAAAAACATTGGGGGTTAATAAAAGATACCCCTAGCCTAAGCGAATGTCTGCCCACTAGGCCAGCAATCACATATCGTAAGGGGCGATCCCTACGGGACATATTGTGTTCCAGTTATGTGACAAATGTAACAACTACATGGCTACCTCCCAAACCGAAGGGTTTCTTTACTTGTGGTTCCTGTAATGTATGTCCGTTAGGCAGAAATAGAACAACTACCTTCACACACAACTCCCCGAAAAATCACACAATTGCACATTTTATAAATTGCAATACGACACACGTGATTTATGTATTGGGCTGTAGCTGTAATTCCATCTATGTAGGGAGCACTGTACGCTGCCTCAAGGTCCGAATACAAGAACATCGTAGGGCCATTATTAACGGTGATACCCGTTACCCTGTAAGTGAACATTATAAACAAATGCATCCAGATGACACGTCCTTCTGGTTCTACGGGATAGATCACGTGCCCATCAACGCCAGGGGCGGTGACCGTGAACTACAGGTTAGACAAAAGGAGGCCAGGTGGATTTGTCGTCTGCGGGCCACAACAATGGGTCTTAATACCGATAGAGAGCTACATTATTTTCTTGGATAGATGGGTATGATGTTGATAATTTGAGGTATTTTTCTGTATGGGGTATATGTAATGCATGTAATGCCCTTCATTACAAAATGTCATGCATCCAACATAATGAATGTCCTATTTAATGGGTCCGTATGCTGATCTCTATTCTTAACTTTTTTTCTCTATTCTCCTTATTCTTCTCAATATATAAGATCTTATCTAATAGTGTTTAACTGACATCTTAACAAATGCCATCGACATTTAGCTTTTAATGAAACATACATATATGCTCGCGAGGTCGGAACATAAATCCGGTTTTAAATTGGGACAACATACTAATAACGTCCTTTTTATATTGTATCCTAATTTTGACCAAAAAAATTATTTTTCTAGATATATTCATGGACTATGTTCGTGATTGCACTCATGCACAATTTTTCTGATTCTTGATGCCCTTTATAAACGTGGGCCTCGGGTGACTGCACTAATACTTTTATTTTCGTGTGTTTACTATGGCAGTTTGATCGCTAATTATGGTTGCAAGTCTGAGGAAATGGTTTGAGATCAAATCTAGCCTTTTCGTGTACATTATAGCAGTCTGATCTTTGGACATGGCTGCATTCCTAAAGAAACGATTGGTTGGTAAATGTTGTTTTTTCGTGTTCCGGTTTGTGCTAATGAAACTGAATACGGTATTTTCATTTAGTTATATAGTGCTGTGGATTTGATTGTTAAAAATGGTACTTTATGTTCCTAGACCGGCTGTGTGCCGTTTCCATGTCAATCAACTTCGAATAATAAAGAAAACGAAAAAAAAGACTTCTGAATTACAAGTGTCTGGTTACTACAACTATTGATGAAGTGCACCTTCCCTCTCTTTTTCTATGAACTCTATTGTTTAAATAGCATCCTTCAACAGCAGATGCTGGAAGATGTTGCACTCACTCTAAATTTGCATAAATAATTGAACTTAAGTGCTTGACCTTGGTCTGCTGTTGGTTGCTTTGTTGTTACCAGTTACAACAACCTATACAGTAATTCTAAGATCCACATACACTCATTCACCAACAGTCCTATACAGTCACTCATACATGTACTCACTCATCATATGTACTCATACACCTATACATCCTGTTACACAATGCCACTCATCCATAGAGGTACTCACACACATAGTCACTCATGCTAATAAAGAATCAAACATACATTTACTTGCATATACAGTTATACACACACCACCACACTTACTTCTACGGAAACTTACACATACTTAGTCTTTTAAACAATCACTTATAGAAACACATACTTATTCATATAGGAACTCTTTCAATCTCTCACTGTCACATATACTCGCTTATATACACCAATAGTCACATATACTAGTTTAAAACATATGTAGTTACTCATAAAGACACTATTGAGACAGTCATTCACTCACTAACACACCCATACACTCACTCATCCACCCATAGAGTCCTGCACACATGCTGTCTTCAACACATACAAAGAGTGAGTCATTCATTCATGCACCTATGCACTACGTAATACCCCCACCGAACCATGCAGACACTCAGACTGATACTCATAAAACCAACTAATAACCTATATAAACACCCATGTAGCTACTCACCAACCCATGCAGCCACTTATACACAAAGTGAGAGACTGATACAGATATTTACATATTTAAACATTACTCACTAAGCCATGTATTCACTATGAAACACTTAATCAGTCAGTTACACAATCAATTTTTCAAAAACAAATCATCCATTTAGACACTTATATACCCATTTATTCTTCCATCGACCTTGAGATATACATATATAAAACATATTTAATTTTCAGAAACGCACACATTCACTGGATGATGTCATCAGTGATGTCATCAGTGATGTCATTTGAGATGTCATCAGTGATGTCATGAGTGATGTCACTGACCATGTCATGAGTGATGTAATATGTGACGTCATCAGCAGTGCATTGCGGGCGCGCGAGTTATAGTTAGCTGAACTAACTATAACGGGGGAATTTCAATGGTTTTGTACAAGTGAAAAGTCCAGCTAACTATAACACCCCTGAAACCTATGGTTTTTTCAGTGAATTTCTGAGGTTTTTTAAATGCTAATTCCTAACTATAACGTGCCTGAAACCTATGGTTTTTTCTGTGAATATATATATATATATATATATATATATTGTTCAAATCCTCTCACCTGAGAAAGGATAGAGTCGCACTCCTTGTGGTGACAAATTTATTAAAAAACCGGCAGTTCCTTATGCATTTCGGTCACGCAGTGACCTTCATCCGAGGATATATATATATACATACATACAGTATGGGGGGTTTTCTGTTGTGTTTTTCCTAGGAAACAGACTGTGCTCTTCTCTCTAGTTGTTTCCATAATGTCAATGAGCTGTGACTGTTTTCTAGTTAATAATTTACCCTCTGCGACAAACCCTGCTTGAGTCATGCATATTCTCAGCTGAGCAGACGTGGTGGTTTTGCACGTACTGAATGCTGACAAAAGCAGTAGATTACATATCAGAAATGTAGTTGTATTCGCAGAGAGTGCTCTACAGAAGGAAATTGCATTTTCAAGCACTGTAGATTAATTTCTACAAACTGAAGCAATATTGCACATGCAGCATCCACAGGGACTGGTGCAGTGTGTCTATGAGCAGTTGCTTCTTTATGAGGCTTCCCAAGGTGTAGACTGGGGGTGAGACATAAGAGCGGTTAACATCACAGAGATGGTATGCCGGCTATGTGGCCAAAAACCAGAAACCACGGTAAACATAACCGGTCTATGTAAATCACCATTGGTGGACTGGAAAGCCATACTAAAAGCAGGGTTTAACATCAGGGGGCTACGCAACTGCAGGCATGCTAGCCTGCTTTAATTGGATGTGGTGTGACAGCTAGATTGCCAACTTTGGAACTGGGTAACCAAGGTTCGAGCCTCGGGGTCACGTCCACATCCTGTGATTCTGGGCAAATCACTTAATCTCCCCGTGCCTACCAAAAAAAATGAATGTTTCCTTGTGTAACGTAACCAGTGCTCATGTAAAGCGCTCCAATACCTTCAGGTCGAGTTCATGCTATATAAATCTACATTAAAAACAAAAAATCGCATATTAGTGAAATACCTTCCGGGGAATGAGTAGAAATCGAAAAATCGTCTGTTGAAAACTGAGATGGTCCGGATCGGCCACAGGAGTTTTTGATCGCTCTTTGTACATGGAAAGTCAAGTATGGTCACTTTGCTGCATTCTTACACACTAAGACTAGATGAGCACGGTCTCTTTAATGCAGCTTTGCCCCGCCGGAGACATTGTAACAAATGGGCTCCTGGGCTTAAAATTTAAGACTATTTGCTGTGACCCAATCTAAATTGTAACAGTGACAGAAACCTGTTTATTAGCGAACTCAGAACTGAAACT
The DNA here is from genome assembly GCF_964204655.1 of Triturus cristatus. Taxonomy (NCBI): domain Eukaryota; kingdom Metazoa; phylum Chordata; class Amphibia; order Caudata; family Salamandridae; genus Triturus; species Triturus cristatus. The sequence goes on from NC_140586.1 coordinate 499,441,049, forward strand.
CCATACCCAGGAGTACCCCAATTGAATAACTCTGGACCTGGCGGTAGGGGTGACGCTGAGCCGCAACACTAAAATGGCCATTTAGATAACCTATACAAAGAGGAATGACACCACAGAACATTTTCATTCCAAGATCATAATTCTAACTTTCAGGGAACACTGTTGCACTTTAAGGTTTGAGTGATTGTTATGACTCATATTTGTATTAAGTTAATCTGTACAGACTCATCTCTTTGAATTCCTCTCTTCTGTTTAAAAAAAAGTTGTATATTTTTTTTTATTTTTTACTATTGGTGTTAATTAACTATGCACTTCAGAAATAAACTTTAACTTGACCCACCGCGTTGGTAAAGACAACTTCAAGGATAACAAAAGGTTTTTATTTTCTCAAACCTTGTAGATATATGGTCTATATCGATTTTTTTAGCTTTTTTCTCTAGGAAGCAGTCTTAGCTCTATTCTTTGGTTATTTCCAACAGAAAGATCTATTTTTGTTATAGGAACCAGAGCCTGGAATCAGCTCCCCTTGTCTTTAAGACTAGCTGAAACTGAGACAGTTTTTAGAAAGTGTCTTAAAACTTGGCTATTCTCGTTTGACCAGGTGCTTTTTTTCTGGTTCTTTTGACCTTTTCTTAGCAGTAGTTGTTAGTAGATGGTCATGTGCTTGGAATAGCAGCAGCAGGCTCCGTAGGAGTGTGCTTTATAAATAAACATTTTCATTTAATTTCATTTCAGTTGGCAATGATATCAGTCTCTGTCTCACAGAAAGACATGTATTGAGTCGGGGAAAATTAGTTTGTAACTAGTTTTCTGTAGGTAGTGGTAAAACGTTTTATGGTGAAGCATAAGGCATTGCACTGAAGGGATGGTGTAGGTAATGGCTGGAAGACAACATTCCTGATGATGCTACAAAGTGTCATGATTTCTGAAAAATGTCAGCCTATGCCATTAGCATTATGTGCTCCTTTTTTTGCTGTGAGAATAAGAAATATTTCCCACTGCTTCCAGTTGGGGGTTCGCACTTTGAAAACAAACAAATTGTGGAAGGTTCTGTCTAGTTGTTCAAGAGTCTCCCATTGGGATCATGCGGCATTCTAAACAGTGACCTAGCTGTTATTTGTACAGCACATCTAAGATCTTCTTCCTCGCTTTGGTTTCATATGGATTGTGCATTAGTCTAAATCTGCAGTAGGCCAGAATTGATGAATGGCTCGGTGAAAATGGCAGAAACGTTTCATGTGCGAGCGATCCAAATGTAGGCTTTGTTTGTAGCAATTTATTGCTAAACACTTGTGTTGAATTCATATTTACCTTTGTGATGCCTTGGCTTTTCTGCAGCTGATTTACTTCTGTGATCAGCTGCTGTACCGAATATAACTAAAACGTCCATTTTATTTTTTAATTTAGTTATTTTTTTGCTGTTACTTCTGTGTTTACCATGGTGGATAATGAATACCTACCTGTGAAAGTATGCTCCTGTTTTACAGTTTGGTGGTTACAGGTCATCCAACAAAAGGCAGAGGATGTCCCACCTGTTATTTTCAAAGTGGATATATGGCTATGCACCCTTATATAGGTCGGACCACACATCCACCACTGTTTGGTTGATATGGGATATCTATCAAACTCTAAACCAGGGCTACTCAAAGTATGGTCTGGGGGCCGCTTCCAGCACTCCTGCCCTTTACATGCGGCCCCTTGGTCAACAGCAGCGCCGGGATGCTGTTTACTTGACTCGGCACTAACATTCAGGAAGCTATTAAATAAACGGGCAAGCATTTATTTACAGGTTTGCTGAAGTTAAAGAAAGGCAGTAACTAAGGTGTCCTGCATCACTTAACTATAGGAACACCATCATTTTTAAAGACATCTTGCAGCAAACCTGTAAAAATATGATCACGTCTCTTCAAAATTCAAAAGATGTCATTAACATGCAGAAGTGTTTCACTTTAGTAAATCAGATCATATCACTGCTTAGAGAGGTATATATTTTTTTTAAAGTGATAGTTTTCAAACATGAATTTAGAAAATTTCTGCTTCCCTCATTCTGACAGCAATGTTAATAGAGAACTAAGAGTCCAGTCACTTGTCGTGCGCACCCACTGTGTGGCCTGGGTTGCTAGTACACATGGACAACATTATAGTTTAGTACATCCATTACAAAAGCAAGTTATGAACAGCACACATCCAGAACTCATGTTTTTCAAGGTCCTCTTATGTGTGATAATGAAGAAAAAGGAGGCAAAGTGAAAAACACAATTGCCTCAGATAACACAGTTTGGTCAAGTTGGGAAGCCGGGATTGATCGCAGGTTTTCTGGTGCAATTCAGCCACTAGATATGCATCCTCCACTTCCCCTAAGCCCACCTTGCACCCCCCTCACCTCAGACCCTCTGACCCCTCTCCTGCTGGCATCAGTGAGGCCCTTGTCACATCACAGACCATACTTTGTGGTCTCTGGGGAAAATGTTTGTGAGTACTCATGCTCTAAACTAACCCCTATTTGTTTTTAAATCATTGCTGACTGCAGTACAACAGGTTATTGTATGTGATGGTCCACTACTGTGGAAAGAGTGATACAAAGGAAATGATTGGCGTAAGTGGGGTAGAACAATACCTTAAAGGAACTTTGAAAGGAATGAAGTTCATGAAAGATCTTCAATTCACCCTCCTTCTCTGTTACATTATTAAACACCCTCTCCTCGAAGAGTTGCACAACATGCTCTATTGATAGGGTGTAAAAAGCAGAAAATGTGGGTGACTTAGTCCAAACCATCTAATTTTCCACTTCCTCAAACATTTTTAGAGTTCCTGACCTCTTAGCTAAGTGGCACCAAACAAAACCCGGTTAGATCTATTCCATCCTCCTGTGTAATGGTGCCTACTCGTCAAGTGGGATTTGCCTCTAACACAGCTTCAACAAGCTCACATAGTGGTTGTATGATTGGAGACACTGAGTAACACACAGGGAAGTTCAGTCATTAAAACAGATAGCTCATCAAGAGCGAGGAGTTCTTCATCGATCTGTTGATAACAAAATCCACAACCCTGTGGATGACATCAAGATTTTTAATGTCTGTAGTCCTCCAGAAAGAAAGGGAGAATAAAGCAGGCTAAGCTATTTCATTGAAGGACTTTGATGATCTACAAAATCAAGCATTGTCAACGCCAGTAGGTTTCACCTTTACAACGAGACTGCAGAGTTTTGGGCTTTGCAGGTGTTTGTATGTAAAGCATTTTTTTAAAAGACTATGAGCTGCTCCCCAGGACCAAAATGAGACCCAGATCAGCAAAACCGGGCCAACGAGGCCAGCATCTGAAGCTCAGACCCCAGGGAGATCAAGAGGTAAAAGGAGCGAATATTGCTCTGCTTCAAAATCTTAAATGCCCCCAGAAAGGTTCAAGCCCCTGGGAGTCATCACAATCTGTGTTTATTATATGTTGATGGGGCGGGCTCAATGCAAGGAGTTTGTCCCATTTTAGCCCATCCTCCTGGGACAGAAAGATGAGCACCTCTGTGCTTTCAGCTGGCACTGTGCCACCTCCACTCCCTATGCCCATGGCAGGGCAGAGTGTGGCACTCACCGCCCTTTAGCACCCCACCCATAAGGAGCAGGTGGGAAGAACAAGATGCTGTCTCCCATGCTGGCACTAGAACTAGTGCCTGTCTGCAGGAGAGGTTTTCCATGATTTCTAGCACTTCTGTAACATGCACCTTTGTACATGGGTGTGGTGAATGTGGGGAGCTCTGTTGGGAAGTCCTAACACTGGTAGTGACAGAGTATGAAGAAAGAAATAAGACTTTGGGACATGATTCTCAACATAATGCTTTATTGACAATGTTGATGATTGACAATGTAAGATTTATATTACAATGAATAGTATTTATTGTATGTTGGTACTCCCTATTGGTTTCAGTGCTGGTGCAAAGGTGGATTATAACATGCCTCTGCTTTTACTAATGTGGTGACACCTTGACAAAGCCAGTAGGCCCGCCTTTTTGATAACAACACCCTCCTATATTGAGGTATTGCATCTATTTATGGGGGGACTGGGATTCTGGGTTCAGAGCTTGCTGAAGTTATGAACTGTTGTTGGGGTGTCACAATTGCACACATTTGTAATGAATTTGCAGTATTCAGAAGTGTGTGTCTGATAAAGTACATTTTCTTTTTATAAGAAAAAGTATTGTTTGAACAATTATTTATTGAGTGTTGCTGCCCGAGTAGGTCTCGTACTGCTCTGCTTTGCTGACCTAAGTAAGTCAAGTATCAAGTGCTACAATGGGGTACCTGGTTCCTCGAGAAAATGACATACTTATTGTGAAGGATTCACATCCTTCGCTTCTAATAACCCAGTTTCTTACAAACACCTTCTGCCTCAGTCACAAACTGATTGAGTACAGCAGATGGCTTTTGTACCAGTACCATGAATGCCTATTTATGGTACAGTTTGTGCTTCCTTTCCAATACGTAGAAGGCAGGAGATAAAACAGAAACAACCCTTAAATTTTCTGTACAGCCAAGGTCCAGCAACATTATCCTTGGTTCTGTGCTTTAACACACAAGCTGGGAGAGATGGAGAGCAACACAGAGCTTGGGCATGGGGTTCAGGGTATTTGAGAGGTAGAGCAGGACACAAGGGGAGAGCCAGTAAATAAATACACTCTCTTGGAATGCTGGATGAAAAAGAGAAAGTAGTTCCCTAAATTTGAGCAGCAGGAGGATACAAGTCAGGCAATCAAAAGGATCAGAAAGAGCATGTGGTCCAGTGGAGGGGCAAAATAAAGGAGAGGAAGGCAAGCCATCCATAAGACGTAGGCAAATGAAAGTGACAAAAAAGTCAACCAGTTGTAGAAAAACACGTGGGATGTAAGCCCACTGCAAGCTCACAATAGTTCTTTAGCAACTTGCGCTGCCTTGCAGGGGAGACCTAAAGAATGTTTATGGAAATGCTACAATGACATGATTTTGGTTTCTACTGCAATTTGAGTGAAGCCTTAAGTATATTTCTTGGTGAGAAATGCAGCTTTTTGTTGGGTACTTGTAGTCAAAAATTTAAGCAGACCGAATGGAATGTACAGGCTATAAGGCTGTCTGTGGCCACGCAGCGCTTTCCCTTAATCCAATAGAAATGCGTTTGATAACTCCTTGTACACTCAACAGAATCAAAAAGTGATTTTCATGGCATTCCTCAAGATAAAGGCACATTTCATGGTGAATATGCAGATTTCATGGTGTAAGCGTGGAATCCTTTTTGTCATTGTAATCGCTGATGTTAGGCCTGTGCTACTTTTGTAGCTTCCAAAACAAAGGTCCAGGCTGTACAATGCATAGACGTAAATCCGGCTCTCTTACAATCCACTTATTGTAGTAAGAATTCGCGACTTTGAATACATTTAGCATGTTTTTCTCCACTGGACTAGTAAATTCTTTAGCATTTTTTCAAATCCATAAGCCATTATCCTTTTACCGTGAAGAAATGATGGTTTCTAATACAATACGTATAAAGTGTACTGCCAACTGATAAAATATTATTTTTACAGTCTACCGAAATAATTACCTTAGAGATACTCGGTGCCATGTGGTTCACCATTGCAATGTGTTACAAATATTAAATGTCATTCAACAATAACGCTCAGCATCCCCTAAGATATACATATAAATAAACAATGTAAGCAACAAGTATTGACAAAGCCATTGAGGGGTGGCCTTGGCAAGCTGGTGTGGTTGCTATTTTTTGTTCTTAAATTTGTTATTCCAAGAATATGCAACTAAAATGAAATGGAGAAATTGTGCTACCACTTAAACGTGACTGCCTTATGCTTCAATAACAATTTTAAGTTTAAAAAAAAACTCACTGATGAAGCAATTTTACTAGCAATTTTTTTTTTAACCAAAAATATTTATTCATGTTATTAATATAATTTATGAAGAACTCCAGAATAAATCTAACCAGGCAGACAGCTACAATGTCACTTAAACACACGCAATACCATAACATTTATAAAGAAGAGCTGGTAAAATAAATAGCTATTCAATAAGAATAGGAGAACATCTGACGTCGCAGATTCTAACGGACCAAGGACAAGTGGCCCATACATTTTTTTTATCCCTACGCAAACTCTTCTTTGTGTAAAAATCGGAATTCAATATAATGAATTGTCCACCAGACTTGTTAGGCATCCCCACTCACAATTCTTTTCCGGTTAATTTCGGCAGGTTACAACTTTTTTAAAAAACAGGGGGAGGGGGAATGTTCAGTAATTACCATATGCACAGTTTGGTGGAGTATGCACCACATTCCCCACATTATGCTCCATGTCAGAGTTAAAGCTCTGATTAGAACATATGTACTGGACCCGGTACATGCACTCACACCACAGAATCAGTATTTACTAGGTCTTGTAAAAAACTTATGCCTTTTTATCCCACTTATGATTTGGTGCCTAAAGGTCACTCTGCATGCCTAGGGACCGTGCTACCAAAGAGAAAGAATTCTATTTTAATACCTTGTGCAGTTGCATTAAAAAATATTTATTTTCGACTTGACATGTTTCGGGTATGAGGAATAAGAAAATACTTTTAGGTGCCAAAAACACACTTAGCATCTATGCTCAAATCAGAAGTTTAGTTCAGTTCTACTTTAATTAGATATGTGATTATTTTAAAATAAACAAATACATGAACTGGCTATTTACTTACCTTCATGGGTGGTGCAGTTGTTTACCACATACCCAAAATTGCAATTGTATTTATGAAAAATGTAATTGCTTGTCTGAATTCTCAAACATATTGGTGCAGCGCTAGGGGAGTTATACTATGTTATAATTATAGAGCTCTTGCTGCTCAATCTGTGATTTTAACGTGACCAGTAGAAAATATAATTGTTGGAATCATAACAAGCATTGGCACAGCCATTGGGTCTCACAAGCATTGGCACAGCCAATAGGTCTCACATCTTTCAGCGCTATTGGCTTTGCCAGTGTCTTTTAGCCATGTTGTACAGCAGCGTGGCTGCGGTTCTGCACTGCACGCCTAAAAGTTAGTGGTGTGGCATAAGATGGAATGTGTAGGGTGGAGGGGCGTAGAGTGGCATTGTGTGGAGTTAAATAGAGTAGAATGTAGTGGCTAATAGTGGAGTAGAGTGGTGTAAGGTAGTACAGTTGTGAGGGTGTAAGTAAATAAAGTGTCAATAGAGATGGCAGATAGGGTGAAAGCGAAACCCCAATTGGATTGTGGAACGTCGCACTCCTTGTGAATATAGTAGGTGATGTTGGGTTTATTTTGGGTGCCTGGTAAATAACCTCCTGAGCCAGGAGGTGAAGACAATGAGGATAAATGCGTTGTCTCCCGTGGGAGTAACGTCCTTTACTCAGCACTCCGTTATTATCAAAATTCAAATAATGATGATCCAAGTGATAATAAGTTGTTTCGCAAGATGTTCTTTAATTCAAGTTGTAATCAGTTTCTTTAACATTCATACTATTTCTTGCATAGTATTGCCCATGTTTATTTTCAACAAGTTCAAAGCCAAATTCAAAGTATTTCAGCCCTATGCATTTCGGGCGAACCCTTCTTCAGGGGCATTACATTTCTGAAAGCATAAAACGTTTTATTCAAATAACAAGATGCAACACAAATTTCATGAAGAGAATCAAAAATGTTATACTAGCAACCATATTTGATGTTTGAGAAAGTACAGTGGATTGTGAGCGGAAGAGTACCGGACTGTGAAGATGTTAAGTTCATGCATTAGATGGTGGCGAACACATTATGTGGATGTCTATATTGTGTGTGTTTGTGCGGGAACTATTTCGAAAAAAGAACGTGAGTTTAAACTGTGACGGCGTGAAGGAAAGGATGGGACGAAACTCCTGTTGAAAAAGTGTTCGTGCGGGATAAAAGTAAAAAAACGAACTTAGGTGCTGTGAATAGTAACAGAACTACCGGGTGAGTCGAATCGGGGTTTAAACTAACCTGTCAAGAGGTGAGCATCAAATTCTATCAATCTGTCGTGGCGAACCACCGGCATGGAAAATGATAGATGAGACTGTCTGAAAAGAAGATTACAGGTACTATTCAGTAAACGGAGAATGCGATAAAAATTCTGAAAACTGTATTAACCGTGAAAACGGTTGTTTGAAGTCTTACCGCGACGGGAATTCAGTCAGGTGGCGTTGTGAAGCCGTTCGTTAGTAATCGGGAAGTGTTTACTTCCTTGTATGTTCGCGGTACAATGAGTCACTCATCACGTGGTAATGAAAAGTGAGAAAAGACTGTGCCGTCGTGGATGCGAAGATGCCTGTCTAAAATAATGTTTAGATAGCGAAAACGTGTGCTGACTAAAACTGTGATTGCCATTGAATTGGCCTTTAGAATGCATAAAAATTGGCGGTAATGGATAAATGTTCAGATTTTTGCACGGAGAATAAAAAAATGTCTATTTGTTTGTTCAATAAAGTTTTGGGATGATGAAAAGGGGAAAAAAAGAAATAGTGATTGTGTCTCCTGCGTGTAGATGTGGGAGACATCTACAACACAATGGCCAATGATGAATACACTGAATGTTTGAAAAATCGCCGTTCTGGTGCACCACTTAAAAAGGTACTGAAGAACTGTGATAGCGCTCCCTTATCCATTAGTGACTTACAAATGAAATGTGAGGAGTAGTGGGGGTGGGTACAGTGGGGTTTAATGTGTGCACAAATGTCAAATTCCATGATGTTAAAAGGATTGTCAAAACAACGATAATAAAAAGAGATCAATGTGTTATTGCTGAAGGGTAAAAAGCAAAAAATACTTGTATCTTGAGACATTTAACATCAATGTCAATCTGAAAACTGGTGGTGATGGATATTTCCGTTATATAAACGGTATGCATTATATCATAGTTGGTTTACAAAAAACAGTGTAATTCAAAACGTTCATTTAATCCTTTCGGTTGAAGCGTATTCAGATGAGTCATCCAAAATATTTCTCTTCTCAGAAGGTGTTGAGAATTGTCTCTTCCAGGGAGAATAGGTACCTGTTCTAATATGCAGAAACGCAATTGACTGGGATTATGATGGTGTTCAGTAAAATGTAAAGCGACCGTGGATTTGGTATTCCTGAGTCTGATGTTACTTTTATGTTCAATGATTCGGGTTTTTAGTTTTCTTTGTGTTTTCCCCACGTAGGATAAACCGCACGGGCATTTTAACAAGTATATCACGTTGCTGCTGTCGCATGTACCTGATACTCGTAGTTTTATTTTTGTTCCTTTTGTTGGATGAAATATTTCACTGCCCTTAATTATGGCATTGCAATTACTACAATTGTGGCACGGTATAGTTCCTTGGTACTTTACATTGGTAACCTCTTCTTTGGGTTTGAGCAATTCCTTAAGATTGCGAGTACGTTTGTACGCGAATCTTGGGATGTTGTGAAAAATTCCTTTGAAATCTTCTTCTTGCGTGAGTAGTGGCCAGTGTTTCAGAATAATTTTCTTGATGTTAAACCTTCTGGTAGAGAATTTAGAAATGAATACTGGTCTTTGTGTTTCATTTTTGTGTTGTACTGTCAGTAGCTGTTTACGTTCAAGTTTCCGGACTCTTTCCTGTGCGTTGTTTAACCTCTTCAGCGCTGCGCGGATTCCCGCGCAGTGCTGAAAGATCTGAGCGCGGGCGGGGCCATGACGGAACGGTTCCGTCATAAGCACAGCCCAACCGGCGTGCATGACGGAACCGTTCCGTCATCGGCATTGAAGAGGTTAAGGTGGTTTAAGGATATCCTCTTTGTCTGAATTTTTGAATGGTAGTAGTTTTGGATTGATTGTAATAATCCGAATTAGAAGAAATTCTTTTGAGACGTAACAGTTGTGAAAATGGTAGATGTTGCTTCAGTGAAGGCTGATGAAAACTTGAGAAATGTAAAAAATTGTCTTTGTCAGTTGGTTTGGTAAATACTTTAGTGTCAAGATTGCCTTCATTGTTAATGACCAAGACGTCTAGAAATGGTATTTCCCTTTTGTTGATGTTATGCGTAAAGCCAATTCTGTCATCGACCTGATTCAATTCTTCAATAGCTGTTAACAGTAGGGTTTCTGAGCCATTCCACAATACAAAAATGTTGTCAATGTACCTTCCATACATAATGATATGTCTGTACCAATTTGGATTGGATAAAATATGCTTTTGTTCGAATTTGTACATGAAAAGATTAGCATATGCCGGTGCGGCACAATTTCCTATAGATGTTCCTGATGATTGGATGAAAAATTGGTCTCCCCATTTAAAATAACTATGGTATAGCGTGAAGTGTAACAGTTCCATTAGGAATACTTTGAACATTTCTTCATGGTCACTTGTGGTTAAGTAGTGTTCCACAGCTTGTAAGCCCAGGTCATGGGGTATAGACGTGTACAAAGATTTGACATCGATGGTACATAGTATCAGGTCTGCAGTAAATGATTGTCTGTTGGATTCCAGTAAATTGAGAAAGTGAGTGGTATCTTTAATGTCGGTACTCATGTTTTGGACTAGTGGTTGAAAATGCTTGTCTAGAATCTTTCCCACTGGTTCGTGGATGGAATTTATGGTGGAGACAATTGGACGGAATGGTGGAAAATTGGCATTTTTGTGGATTTTTGGAATCATGTAGATGTAGGGAATTGCAGGGTTGGATTTAATCAAGTATTCTTTCTCTTTGATACCAATGATTCCTTGAGAGATGGCTGTGTTTACTATTTGATTCAAAATATTCTTGAATTCGTTGGTGGGATCCCTGTCATGTCTTGAGTAAATGTTGGTGTCATTAACGTGTTCATTAACGTTGGTGTTGTAGAAGTCTGTGTCCATAATGACAAGGGCGCCGCCCTTATCGGCTTGTCGAATGGTTATTCCTTTGTTTTTAGCCAATTGATCTAAAGCTTGTCTTTCTTTTTGATTTAGGTTGGAATTTTTGGAACGAGGTTGTTTGAATGTGTCTTGAACTTCTTTTAAAACAATTTTTTCAAAGACGTCAAGAACCTTGTGACTCGTGGGTGGAATGAATTTGCTGGGATTCCTTAGACCCAATAGTTTGTTCTGTGGTTGGTCTGCTGAAGGTTCTAACACGTTCGAAAAGAAATGTCTTAACCTTAGTGTACGTAAAAATTTGTATACGCATACTTGTGTCTCTAGTAGGTTAGAATGGTAAGTAGGTACATACGAGGTTCCCTTCTGTAATGTCTGCAGTTGAAAACGCGAGATTGGTTGTTTTGATATGTTCATGACTAGGGTTTCTGACTCCTTTTGTTCTTTGCTATTGTATCCGTCATGAGCTTTCTTTTTAGAATTGCTCCTCCGGGTACTTCTTGTAGGGCGGTTCCCCTTTCTAAAAAAGATGTGTCTCTGGTTGTAGGAAGATCCTGATCTTGGGGTGCAGAGGCAGACGTTCTGTCTGGTCTATGAGTATTCGTAGGTGGAGGCTGCTTTCTGTGTTGAGGTTCGTCGGAAGACGAAGTTTCTTCCGAAGATCTTCCTGTGTTTGATCGTTGTTGCCTGCGTCGTGCATATATGTCCGCCCATGTATAGACCTCTCTGAGTCGATAATCTGTGGTGTCTCGTTTGAATTTCCTGATCTTGCGATCATTGATTTCTTTAGAATAAGTTTCTAGTTGGTTGTTGATATCTTTGAGAACGTTATACCATTCCTCCGCGTTTAGAGACTTACTTAATTCTTGTTTTAAAACGGTAGCTTCCTTATTCAGATCGTCAATCAGTTTTGCTAGTTCTTCAATTATGAGTAATATTAAGTCTAAGGAACATTTGTTTAAAATAGCAAACCATTTTTCTGTGAAACGTGCGTTGTTTTTGCATAATGTTGACTTGAGGGATACCCGTAGACCACGTGGAATTCTTTGAGCTTTATGGTATTTTATCAATGTGCTAGCGTGCAAACGTTGATTCATGATTCGTTTAGACATATACATCATTTGTTTGATGTTTGATTGTGTTGATCCTGATGATGTTGTGATGCTTTCAGGGTCATCGATTAGTGAGTAGATTCGTTGAGTATCCTCTTCGGTAAATACAAACGTGTCGGCACGTTGATCCGAGGTATGTGCAATATCCTCAAATTGCATTTTGTATTTTTGGGTGCGTGTCCACAGTTGGCTCAGCCGGTAAATGTGAAACTCCAATTGGATTGTGGAACGTCGCACTCCTTGTGAATATAGTAGGTGATGTTGGGTTTATATTGGGTGCCTGGTAAATAACCTCCTGAGCCAGGAGGTGAAGACAATGAGGATAAATGCGTTGTCTCCCGTGGGAGTAACGTCCTTTACTCAGCACTCCGTTATTATCAAAATTCAAATAATGATGATCCAAGTGATAATAAGTTGTTTCGCAAGATGTTCTTTAATTCAAGTTGTAATCAGTTTCTTTAACATTCATACTATTTCTTGCATAGTATTGCCCATGTTTATTTTCAACAAGTTCAAAGCCAAATTCAAAGTATTTCAGCCCTATGCATTTCGGGCGAACCCTTCTTCAGGGGACTTACATTTCTGAAAGCATAAAACGTTTTATTCAAATAACAAGATGCAACACAAATTTCATGAAGAGAATCAAAAATGTTATACTAGCAACCATATTTGATGTTTGAGAAAGTACAATGGATTGTGAGCGGAAGAGGGTGAAAGCAACATAAATAAGAAGCTGTATGCCTATGTTAAAAGTAAGGGAAGTACATTGCATGTCCAGGAAGAATACAGAATCAACTGAAAAATAGAAAAAACTGTGTGTTGCAAAAAGACGAGTAAGAAAAACGATGAGGAAGAACACATGTACTTGGTCCAAGCTCCATGGAGGTGCTAACACAAGAAAGCATGGAAAGCCTACAGGACTAAGCATCAAAAGATTGCAAATGAAAGTGAAACAAAAACAACTAATGGTATGCTCTAGGTGGGTTGAAAGTCCACTGAATTGTATACAATATGGCTCGCAGCACATTGCAGGCGCTGTGTATGCAACACCAAAAACAAGTAGAATTACAATGGGGAATTATTTCAAATATGGATACAAATGGAAAATGACTTTTTTCTGGAAATCTGGTACACATCTGCAGTATTCAAATTTGAAAAGAGCGCTGAACCTTTGTTTGAGAATAATTACCTAGTTTTTGAGGGCAGTTATAGAAATCTGTTAACGATAGCTTAATGGGCAGGAATCTAGTTACACAGACGTACTTTCTTCCCCTACTCAAGAGGTCTAGGGAAATCAATACATATGACCAGAAATTCCAAAATGTAGGTCCATTTAATAGAAATTATCAGAATAAACATTAAGACGTAACAGAAAGCACTATGTTAAAGATGTTATAATTGTTATTCAATAAAGCACAATTACACAACATAGATACATTGCTAACAAAATAAGTCTAAAGTTATTCACATTTAAAAGTATATTAACACAAGTAAAATATGATAGTCATGAAACCATTCTAAATTTTTACATTTCATATTCAATTAAAAAATATGACTTGTACTAACATTTCTTGCAATAAATAAAATATTGTGAAATATTATTACATTATTTTCAATAGGAAAAATAAACAAACTATTATTAATGAGACATCAGTATTATTAGGATAGACACTAATAAAGTGATGCATTACATATTTAACTGGCTCATACTTCTTCATTAGTAATGATTACATACTTTATAGACTAGACTTGCAAATGATGACCATATCAGAACTTATGCACGCAGCTTTGACACATGATTTTCAGACTGGCCTGTTATCCAAGGAATTTGTCACCATGGCATCTGTTTAATGAAACAGACCACCAAACAAAGTATGTACCAGCTGGTGAATGATGTCTGGGTTTGCTAGGGGGACCCTTTGCATACAAATAAGGCCATTGACTGCCATTTTCTGGAGCAGTCAGATAAAAGCAATTGGTCTGGTCCTTCAACATTTTTGTCAACAAGCATTGGAAAAGCCAGTAGGTTTGGCTCTTTCTTAGGAGAAGCTGTTGGTTATGATTTGACATCTTTGTGTGTGTTGCCACCAGCTGCCCTAGTAGGAAAATCATGTATTAAAGCAACATCTTGAGTTACAACAATGTGGAACTTGGAAGTAGGGTCCCTTTGCTGAGGAACTCCATTAGCAGAGTTAGTTGTATACTTCATGAAGACTTTTCTGGAAATGTGTGTAGGCATTGCATTTAAAAAGGCATACATAACAAAATATATCATAGTAGATACATTTGCAAAGTGCCAGAATTTGTGTTTTATCATTAGGAAATCCTATTTGTGGCAAGTCTTTACTCTGTGAACAAAAAAGTAGTAAATCTAATATGTTATTATGTCTGCAAGTGAAACAAGTGAATACACAGTAGTGTTTAGTGACTAGCACTATTTGTTTATGAGAAGCTAAGGCACTCAAACTGCAAGCAATTCCTAAACAAAAAAGGCATAAGTCCGCAATTACAGTGTCATTGTTGCAGAAAAGTAAATACATCAAAGAACACACAGTGGACCTCAATTATAAATCCATGTCCCAACTCGAGCTTAATAGTGGACTACTTGATGCCCCAACGCCAAAACCTAGTGGAATAAAAAAGGGGGCAAAATAATCATTCACAAATTGCTGTGGCCTTGATGTATAAGTGCATCAAGCAATGGTAAACCATGAAAAACACATGAATGCCAACGGCTTAATTGGACAGACCCGAATTTCACTCTCAGTTAGTAGGTATCTGCAATGTATTTTTGAAGAGTAGATGATGCAAGTTCTTCCAGATAGATAAAGTTGCTTCTAACCAGAGCTAAAAAGAAAGAAAATCCAGTAGTGATATCACGGTTTCTTTATCAAAACTTGAAATGGAAGAGTTCTGCAAACATGATTCACAGAGAACCCAAATGCACAGCAGCTCATGTTCTAATGTACAGAATCTCAGATTACCTCATAAGTTAATGAATTTATATTATCATATGTACCATGCCCAATTACATCTTCAATGAAATCCTTGATATCACATTTACTGTTGACATAATTGATTCCAGGAGTGATGAAATCACATCAGAGTTGTAAGATAAAGTCTTGGGTGTTTTGCCTTAGCACTATTTTATTAGTACCCTGATGCACTTCATAGAATTCTAGCATGCTTGAACCCCTTGAGAAATTGCATATAAAGTCTTATAGCTTGCCAGTACATTACACATGACAGTGTGTGTGTGTGTGTGTGTGTGTGTGTGTGTGTATATATATATGTGTATGTATATATATATATATATATATATATATATATATAATGTTTATTGAGCAATTCAAAATGTCATCTACATTTATTCTGCAACAGAGCATATTTTGTCAGAGCACATCTATAACAAATTTTGACACAATGTATGTGCATACTTTTTGAAATCCCAAATTGAAAATATTAAGCCATTCCCCTCCATCAGCACCAAAATGGTCACAGATTCACACGTTGATGTGTGGGTACATTTTTCTTACTGAAGCCTTTGCAGTTTGTCACTTTAGCTCCATGTCCAGGATCATGATTACATTCTTTGCTTGTTAATTGTTGTAATGTTTTGTAATTCTAGACTTGCTGATTATGATATATTTTTAATTTATAAAGGTGTACTCAAGGATTATTTAAGAGAACTGCCTTCACCTTTGATAACAAAGCAGCTATATGAAGCAGTATTAAACGCCATGGCAAGAAAGCCCTTAAAAATTACTGGAAATGACAATGAAATGGACACTAATGATTTGAAGAACACTGTTGGGTTACTGGATTGCCTGCCCGATGTGGAGAAGGTAAGTCTTTTGCAAACAATTATCGAGGGACAGAGGAGGATACGGTTGGGGGAGACATCCTGGAGGCAGTAGGGGAAGGGGGCAGAAACAACACAGGAGGAGAACAGGCAACAGAGCAACATGCAGCAGGTAGAGAAGAAGCACACAAGAGAGAAGGCAACGGAGGGAGTACATAAAGGCAAACGCAATATCAGAGGGGCGAGGCACAAGGGCAACCAGGAGCAGCACCCGAAATAGATTGAGACAAGTGCACGAGGGGGACAAATGGAAAACACATGTACTGTCATTGAGTGGTTAATCACAAAGTAAAGAGTATTGCTCGAAGAGCAAGCAATGGAAGCATAGAAGTCAGCAAGTCAAAAGACATGGTAAAGAGACTATGCTCCGTGGGAGGGACAAACACAAGACTGACAAGCTGAGATAGAAATAAGAAGCAGGCAAATAGAGTGACAGGAAAGACAACTAAAGGTAAGCAATGTATGTTCTTGGTAAGCCCATAATATGTCTTTTGCTGCATTGTCTGGTAAGCTCGACCTAAAATGGGCCCTTTACCTTTTGCAAATCAGAATGCCCCTGGTGAATTCCTCCCTTGGCACATTCACCATTTAAATGAGGAACAGTTTGCTTCTCCTGGTGCAGTGCAGCTTGGAAACCATCCTATGATTGGTGCTTTTTTGGCTTTCAAAAGGAGGCCATTGGAGGGGAAGAGCATAGCCAATGGATAAGCCTCCCTTTTCGTGCACAATCATAGGCTGGTACACAAACCTAGAGTAGTGACATGGCTGTATCTTATTTCTGACAAACCTTTATTACCTGGTCTACGTGGATGGTGGATGAGCAGTTCATTAAAGTGAGCCTCACTTCACCTCCCCCACAAAGGAGGGTCGCATGTGTGCAAGAGGGCTGCATCTGTCCACTTTATGTAGCGTGTGTGAGATATCCCATTGTGTCTCCACAAGTGCTTGCAGAGATTACCGCACACAGGAGCTAAGAGTCTCTGCTGTCTGTGCCTTGAGACCCGCATACATCAGGGGCTGCCGAGCACTAATACGTGCCAAGTACAAGCAAGTTTGACCTGTACCAGTTGCACCCTGTTCATGCTATGTAATATAATGCTCTTAACTAAACCTTTTTGTTTTCTGTATGTGTCAATTTTTATAAAATGATATTCCTGCATTTTGCCTTTCTGTTAATGCCTGGTGAGCTAGTGCATTGCTCATTTAATCACCAAATAATGATCTGTAAAATCTGAAGTGGTTGTACATCTTGAAGGGTAACCATGTAAAACAGGCTTGTCAACCCTTCCTTAGTTTGTATGCATTTTTAAATCCTTATCTGTTCAGTGAGAATCTGCAATTCTGCCAGAAATGTGTCTCTAGATTTTCATCTTGGTTGCCCTCCCACTTCACTGGTATAAGTCTCCAAAATCTGCCATTAACCTCAAGTTTTATTGCTTCAGAACTGGAGACATTTCGTTGCTCCTTTATAATTTTTATACTCTTTGACTATTCCCCTAAACATAAAAGCTGTGTTATTCCCAGGGCATCTTAACTGACGTTTGTCTGCACAACATTAATTAGCTGTATACATGTATTTACTTATGCGCCCTATGACTTGGGTGCACAGTATATTATTATTGTTGCATTGTGTGCAACATAAAGCAAATAGTTAAAAGAGCAAGGGAGCAGGCTTTTTCAGTGTCCAATTCTACTTAACCTGCTTCCCCTAGGATCTCACTTATGCATCCCTTCACGACCCCAGTCATGCCACCCTTGGGATACCTCCAGATATGCCATTGTTTGGGACCCCAAGAGACGCCAATCTATTAAACTCAAGTCATGGCACCATTATGGACAACAGTTCTGCCCTCTATCTAACTTAATCTCTGCTCTATGTGATGATCGTGCCCTTGCTCCTATCCGTGTACTTGTCATTTCATTAAACAACTTTGTCTCCTCACTGGTACTCTGCTATTGCCCATTGTGTCACCACAGCTTTTCCTTGTCGGTGACTCTGGACATTGCTCTTCTATGTAACCCTGGGCTTCGTCTTGGTTTCTCTTCACTGATATTCACCTTCAGTGTTGTTCTCCCCCTACCCTGCTCCATTCCCATCACTATTTTAGTCTTCCCCACTTACCAGCTCCAGAGTTATCCCATCTTTGTGATGGACACTTTCTTCACCTTCCAATACCAGTTTCTGTCCTAACAAACTGCCAATGACTGCAGTGTAAGCAACAGAAAATCCACAGGGTAAATATCAATATCTTTTGGAGGAGAAGTTCCTTGCCCTTTCTTATATTTTCTCTATTGAAGACAACACTGAACACAAAACTGTGCAATCTGCAATCGATCTCTATTTCGAATACATACAAGTGGCCTTGTACATGGTCATTACCCCGTTCAGAAGGCACAGGGCACACTGAGGTTACTGGGTCCAACTCTGGGGATTGAGGCCTTTAATTCCTGATGTTCCAGGGCACGACCTACTCTGGATCCTGAGCAGCTGTGCCAAGTAGCCCTTCAGCACTTGACTCTCCGAAATGGCATGGGTGAACAGTCCAAGGTTCCCAAGTAGGGGAAGGTAGATACAGGGGGGAATTGAACATATGCTCACAACTCAAAATATGTGAAGCAACAACAATACATTATTGTCCAGCCAAATGCTCACTTTTATGGAAAAATAGGTATTTTATTATACTGCTATTAACACAAAGGAACATACGACGTTCACAAACATCTACCACAGTCCCTCCTGAGGTTAGGGCTCTAGTGTTTAGGCCGTTTCATGTGTTCCCCTCCATCCTTGCTCTAGCGATAGTAGTTATTCTCCAGTCACTACAGGCAACATCCAGGGTGAGCCCCACTAGTAGTCTGAGTCTCAAGAGTTCCACTCCAACTCAGTTTTAAAGTCAAATGTTTTCCAGTGCTGAAGTGCTATCTAGCAAGCAAGTTCCCTTGGGGCAGTCTGGCCTGAAATAAGTCTTAGCTGCACTTGCAGGATCAGAGAAACCAAAGTTCCTGAGCTCCCTCTGAGGGCGCTGGATCAGAAGCTTCTGGTTCAGGTGAGTTCACTGAATGCAGCCTGGGCACGCTCCGCTCATCGGTCCTCGAGTTCCTCACATGGGGTCATGCAGCTGCAGTGACCGTGGGTTCATTGTGGCTCCTCCAAGCTGGGTAATTTCATTGCTCTGTTTCACGGTGAGTGTGGGAGAAGTAAGCGGTGCAAAGATGATGGTGTCAAAGCTCTATCACAGAGCTGGCACCCAGGGGTCCCTACAGTGTCCTTTCCCCTCTGGTGACTATCCGGATGAAATCACTCTTCTCGCTTAGTCCTAGTGACCCCCTCTGGCATATGGGGGTCACAGTTTCTCCACTGAACACGAGCTAGGGCTTTGGCCCACACAGCACAGTGGCCCACGGCAGACCCAATCGGCATAACGACAATCAACGCTCACTTCACAGCAGTGCTCCCCAGAAGTTGGAGAGTTTTTCCTGCACATGAGCAATGAATGAATGAATGAATGAATAGGCATTTATAAAGCGCATGGCTACCAAAGGCTTCCCAGCGCTAATGACAAAAACCAATCACCCACCATGAGGAGCATCAGGGAAACAGTAGGGTTTTCAGCGTTTTACGGATGGAAAGGTGATTCGTCTCAAGACGGACGCGGTCTGGAAGCTGATTCCAGTTTTTTGAAGATATAGTAGAAAACATTCTACCACCACTCCGTACACGATTAACTCTACAAACAGTGCCCAGACATTTTTTTCCTGAGCGTAGAGATCTATTTGGAACGTAGGGGGTAATGATAGCCCTCAAAATTGGAGGAGCTGAAAAGGACATAACCTTGTGAGCGATGCACCAGGCCTTGAACTGAATTCTCTTTGACACTGGTAACCAGTGCAGCGAGATGAGCAAAGGCTTTGCCGAAGATTGGTAGGGGGGCTTGCATGAGGGCACGAGTGGCACAGTTTTGTACCACTTGAAGCTTTTTAATAGTGGCGTTTGCCGAGCCAAGAAAGAGCACATTGGCATAATCGAGCCGGGATAAGATCAAGGCCTGCACAAGCAGTTTCCCTGCACTAAAAGGGAGCAGGGGTAGGACCCTATCAGTGCAGCAGCCTTCTCCTCAAGACGCGTAAAGAGAGTGCAATACAGAATTCCCCACTGGACCTTGCTTCCTCTAAAGCTCTCCTCTTCCTCACAGAACACACTGGTCTTAGCACGCTAGCCGGCACTGGGGCTTGGAATTCCCTGGGTGATGTCCCCTCATCCAGTTGGGAGACAAGTAGGCCTTGTCACAGACAGAAGTCTGCTTCTCCTCTTTGCACAGCATGACTGGCAGCTTGACAGTTGACAGTTTTTGGTGTTTCAAGCCCCCCTTCTTATAGTCCATTTCCAGATACCAAATGTGATTTAGAGTCTGGGTCTTTGATGTTTATGTTGGGGTTCTGCTTCCTTTTGAAGCCCACTCCCCTGCCTTCTCTTCCTCCAAAAAGCAGTCTGTCACAGCTGGAGTGACCCCAAAGCTGATAGCCCCACCACACCGGCCATGGGAGTGACTAGATTTCACACGTGGGTCTCAGCCGCAGTGATATGTGTATCAAACGTTTAGCTTAAGTTCTCAGCCCTGCTCTTTGTGATTGTCTTATCATCCCCATTGCCTTCCTGAGATGTGCACAGGACCCTTCCTTATGACCTCTCTGAATCAATGAGCAGCTTTTAAAGTGTACTGGGGCAGCCTTGCTCTCCCTTCTCCAGTGTGTCCCACCCATCTCCTCTGAGATGCACAAATCTGTCTGGTGGGGCTCCTCTACCTCCCGTTCTCATATTTCACTTTGCAGCATATAGTCAGCCATGTACTGTACAATCCAAAGGCACACATAGACCCAGCACATATATACTGCATACACACAATGCTCAGCATTAGATCCTTCTGGTATTGTACCCCTCACAGGCACACCTACACCCATCACATGTTTGTAACATGCAATCAGTGCACAGCATTATATCCTTCATGTTTTGTACCATTCATATACTCTCAAACACCAAGCACAGGCATATAAAATGCACACACTGTATTGTACCACTCCTAGGCATACATACACCCAGCACATGTACATCACAGATGCACTGCACAGCACTACATACAAAACCAATGTAAGCCGAGGGTAAGTTCACCACAGATCAGCAGAACTTCAAATGAGTGAGCCAATACGTCTCCCTCTAGCGATACCTTAAAAAGGACCTGTTCACTCCTTCAGATCACTATCAAGTATGCTGCCGCTGCCGTACTAGTGCTACTTAACTCCTGGTAACGGCAGTACCCTTTCACCCCAGTGAGATGGACCTATGTCATGGTGCACACGCATGATCCGTGTTTGCCTCTGACAACAAAAATGAGCATTAGGTACCTAGACATCAGTAAAATTGGGACTCTCAGGGCAGGGGTACACGTCCGTTACCATATGGAGGACTTTTCCATCTGAACATGCATGAATTACTTGTGACTCAGATTTTTTTTAAATGCGTGGATATCATTGCACACTAAAGACCTCACAACACATTAGACAGCTGTATGCAATTCAAATTGTGGCTTACCCTTGTGTATGAATTTCCCCAACGAGTAAATTAACTAGATTTGTGTTCAGTGTTTTTGTTCAAAGACGAAAGGAAAAGTCGTGATTTCTACACTTTTTAAAGTGGTATGAAGAGCAAAATTAGCTACTCTTTCAATTTTGTGCTGAGATACTTCAGGGCAATCCAATCCACAAATACCGTCTCATGCAAAACCCTTAACCAAAAATCTGCTGCTCCAGTCCAGAAATAAGCATCACCTCCAAGAGACCTTGGAGAAACTCTTGAGGCCTCCAGGTCAGTTGTAAGCCTTAATTGAGTGAACAGATTTGGTCATTGGAAGTAGAATAAGGTCATTCAACCTGCTATACTGATAACTAATTCAAAAACATCTTTAACGGTAACATGGGGAGAGGAGTTGGCCTACAGACTGCGGCGGTCAACCTCGAATCTGGGGAACCGAGTTCGAGTCTCGGCAATGACGCTGAACATCCTGTGATTCTGGGCAAATCACTTAATCTCCCCATACCTAACAAAAATGAAGGAGTCCTC
The DNA here is from genome assembly GCF_964204655.1 of Triturus cristatus. Taxonomy (NCBI): domain Eukaryota; kingdom Metazoa; phylum Chordata; class Amphibia; order Caudata; family Salamandridae; genus Triturus; species Triturus cristatus. The sequence continues at coordinate 499,462,972 of NC_140586.1, forward strand.
ATGTAACGTAACTGGTGCCATGTAAAGCGCTCTGATACCCGATACCGGGTCAAGTTTGCGGTATATAAAACCCCGTTAAAAAAAAACATATACACACTATCCTGTCCTCTAAATTTATTCTGGAGAAGCGAAGTATTTTCCTTGTCAACCTGGTTCCCTATTCTCGATTTTGAAAATTACCCCCTTTCAATTTTCTGCAAGATTTACAGTATGAATTTAGGCCCATTCTGAGGAGAACGTAAGCAATACTAAAAAGCAAGGAATGCTTGTGGAACTTTCATGCTTAAGTATGGCTTTCATGCAAATAAATAAGGAAGACATTTATAAAGGGCCTATTCACAAACTCAGTGACTGAGCAGAGTATCCTCTCAATTGCTAACTAGCTCTACCTATTGTTCTTGCACAGCCCACTCCACCATCAATTATATTATTATCCAATTTCAGCCATGGAACCGGTTTGAGGAAAAGAGTTTAACTTGACGCCTACAGAGCTATCGCAGCTCTTTTTTTTTTCTAGAGAACCTGGATATAAATAAAGGTATGGTTCCATTCCTGGAATGTTCAGAAGTTAAAATCCAAAATAAGATGGCCATATGCAATGCCGCTGGGTTGAATCTCTTTGCAAGGATGCAGAACTCTCTTCAAGCTTATCGTAAAGCTGTGAATATTTACTGCATGAAAAATACAATGTAAGCTAAATCCTACAAAATACTAATTGAGGATCTGGGGGCCCTCGTTCAAAACAAACACTTTCATAACCCATCCTCTGCGGATCGCTACAATTGAAAATTTGAATGCATTTACATTCCTGGGAACATCGTGTGGAGGAAGTAATCACCAGAACCTCCATTCATGAAAACCTAAGCAAGTTATGTAGGCCAGGACGAAAGACATCTTTTGTTTTGGTTCCAAAATGTTAGGTGTCATACCTACCAACAGGAATGTTTGAATACTGTTTTTGGGAAAAACAATGGTCCTAATCTAATCACTAACCACTGGACCCCTTATGATTCTTTTGGGCTCTAAGTGCATTCAGGACAGAATCTCTGAAGCACTGCTCCTTTCTGTACCAATTTGTGGGATTATTCTTGTGAGATTCTGGATTTATAACCCGGTATGATATCCCACACAGTTAGTAGAGGCTTAGCCCCAGGTAGCAATAGCACAAAGCAGGGTGCTTTTTCACATAGAAATGGAAGTAAGGTACTTAAACAGCACCAAAACATCATTACCAATTCCTATTTAATGTTCCCACCTTCCAATTTTGCCTTAGTTTCCTGCTGACATTCTTATTGTTGCGGTACTGTAATGTGCACAACACAATCCGTTTATGTGGTGTTCTATGAAGATTGACTACATTTGTGAATGTTTTTCTAGGCTACTTTGAAGATGCTTCTGGACCACCTAAAGCGTGTGGCTTCACACCATGAAGTAAACAAGATGACCTGCCAGAACCTGGCTGTGTGCTTTGGGCCGGTGCTGCTGAGCCAGAGGCAAGAGACCTCCCACCATAACAACCGTGTCTTCACTGACTCCGAAGAGCTTGCAAGTGCCCTGGACTTCAAAAAACACATAGAAGTTCTACATTATTTACTCCAGATGTGGCCAGGTGAGGAAGCATGAAGTATTAAACTATGCAAAGTATAATTCTTTCCTATACAATGTAATGAAAGATTAAAACCTTGAAATACTCCCATTTATTATTAACGGTACAAATGTTGCTAATCGAGCCGTGTTTGAAGCAGAAATCATGCATTATTTTTTTAGAGTATTTTATAATAGTAGGGCACGAGATTTTCAAATATCATATATCCACTGTATCATTCTAACCACTGCATCACAGAGTGAGCTCAGCCAATATTATCAACCTTGAAATAGTGATATAAAATCAGTTTTAAATTTCGGCCTGGGTTGAAAATAATGTATTGCATCAATGTTTTTTTCTATTGTTATCCAGAATTGTACCTCCAGTATTTGTCCTGAGGATGGGTTAGGGGTGTGCTTTTACATACATTTAATTAGGTGTATAATCAAACATGAAATCCTCAAGGGCAATTTTGAATCCTTCAAGATTCCTATTACAAATAGCCATCAGTGCAGTTCCTGGGTTATCGGTGTGCAGGCTATGACCCTTTTTTAAGTTCATCTAGATGTGTATGGTACAAAATACTGTTCCATACATTCTAGCGTTATTGGAATAGTGCTGATGGCTTGGCAATTACTTCTCGAGCATCAAAACTTTAATTGTATATACTCCTCATGGTACAGAAGGTATTTCTTCTTTTTGGACGAGCCATACCAGTGTAATATGCTGCCACAGAGCTCGTATACCAGTGGTTTCTGTTTAAGCTTGTTCCAGGTACAATATTTTCGGTCCAATTCATTATGCTTTGACAACTGCACATAACTGTTTTTTATCACTGTCAGTCACTCAGTCTATGAGGGCTTAATTTTTCTTTTAAGTGTACACTTTTTGTATTCATTCCTCCTTGAACAAGTTTGAATTACAACGCGTTTTCCGATTTGACATGAAATGTTAGATTTGGACAGAGATGGTGACAAACAGCATCGCTGAGATGTACAATCAAAGCAATCACTGTAGATTTCTATAGCTGGTTTGGCAGTTTTGGTGTATTGGGCGCTATGTAAAGCAGTCTTTTTGGAGCTACTTTTGCTTTTTTTTTTTGTTCACCAAAATCTAAACTGCTTTCGGATTAAAACAAATCCACACACTGCAGTTCGTTTAAGGGCCTGGGGTTATATGCGCAATAAGAGGTTCGGAATTCAAGATCAGGCTGTAGGAAAGTGCTATTGTGTGTGTATCTGCCTGAGCGTGTTAAGTGCGTGTGGCTGCACTCACACACAGTTGTTAGTACAATGTGAAAACATTGATTTAAATTTCCAAAAGCAACTGCAGCATATGCCAGCCTTTGTCACAATGCATTTGTTATTGATCGACGTTGTCAGCGGCTTACTTTCTGTTGTGCTCAGTGTTTGACTTTAGAAATCACAAAGTTATAATTGAATGATGCAGACAGCACTGGGTACAGACATTCTGTTATCATTGTATTTCAGTCTTTTATCCATATTTGTCAGCATTCCTGAAATGCGTCGAGTTGCACATGACCACTGTTCCTGTTAAGAATTTCTTCCACAAGTCTGGACTAGAGAATCATAATTCACAAGCAGCAGCACATCCAGGAAGTTATGTTTTCCTCTTAAAATCCTGGATTGTTTCTGCATGACCTGCAGTGTGATAAGTGTTTTCTAGGTAACGAATAAGGAACTTGCGTTTTTGAAGAGTTACTCACATGAATGTATCGCATTGTTTTGATATTACTTCGTGAAGTCTGCGAATAGTAGTAGCACCTAAAATATAATGATGCCTAATACGCTACTTTTCAACTGAATTTCAGCTTGAAAGCATTTTGTATTAACAGCAGGAAATTTCACATTCAGACCACTGGTTAGATTGTGTGGCAATGTGCTTTCTCTAGCAGCCTATAAGATAGCTATCTCCTGGTCATCTTTCCTCATATTTCCCTATGTAAATCGTGATAGCCATATAGGCCGTGATATGTAGAGCAGACCCTTATTGGTAGGGCCTTCAATGGGGACGGTTCAGAAAGACACGTAAGACTTTGTAAAAGAGTACTTATGTTATGTAAGAGATTACTCTTTTACTTACTTTTATATACCTTTGTAAGTTGGTCCTAGAACGTATATAATTGGAATGTTCATGGAATATTCATATATAATTAGTATTAATAGTGATTCATAAAGGCATGTAGGAGTATGTAAAAGAGTACTCATGTAGGACTAATTTCCATGCTTAAAAATGCTTTTGTGAAGTGGTCTGTATGTGTTGTTTCACAAGCTCATCCTGCCTCCAGTCCTCCCACTTTGCTTGATTTGCTTTAGTTGGCATGATACCATGCAGCGAAATGAGTTGCTGAAAAGGAATAACTCCAGCATCACCTCTGATGCATCTGCTGAATACGTTCATAGTCCCACAAACAGAATCAATTAATTTAGGACAAGGATGGCAATAATGTGGTGGTAGAGAGACTCTTTTTAATCATTGCCACGCTCCAACTGCAACAAAATGGTTAATAAGAAACGTAATCATCATCTTAATCAGTAACTTTCTCTGATTTCCCCCAGCTACCAAGTTATCCTCTTTTAGGTTTATGCAAAAAGAGAAGTGACTGGACTTTGTCCGCAGTACAAAATAGCACCATCACAAGTCTATGCCCAATTCCCCTGGGACAAGAAGCAAGCAGGACAACAGTACTATTTATGTGAGAAGGAGATACTAACACTTTTATATTGATTCTGGAAGTTCATGTTTCCAAAGTCACAGAGGAATGTGATGCAACTTCTCCTGGTTTACTGCATTGTCAGCTAAATTTCTATTGCAAGGCAAAGCCACAATGGTTCCTTTAGACATACTGATGACTTTTCTTTTTGCAATGTCAAGGGGATTGTACTCATTCCTTATTTTTTTCTTTTTCTTGTACAGTATCCTCTTTCACGTAGTGCCCTGCATTATCTGTATTACACGCTAATAGTTATGTCTTCTTATTATGTCAAGTCTCTCTCGACATCATTTTCATACCCCATCTTTACATTAACCAATTATTTAGAATCCGCTACCAAATAAGCTTTGTTTTGAGCTTCCTAATACTCATATTATGACTAAAAATGATTTCACTTCATTTGCTTTCTGGGATATGTTTCTCAATTAACCTTCTCAAATGAAATGACTCCGATAGAGGAGCATTAATGAGGCATTGGATATGAATGTTTACCCTTGCTCTCCAGACAAGATTTTGAGTTTTGACTATTTTAATTTTCCTTTTTAAAAGTAGAGAACAAATAAAATTTCAAGACGCTAAAGTTGAGCTATTATCCTTGCAAGAAAGCAGAGAATGGGTCTAAAATTAATGAAGCATACATGCATGCTGTAAACAAATATAAATATAACAGAGTTGCATTTCAATTATGACTTTGCATGTAATGAAGTGGTTTGGGATTTTGTTAGTCCTTCCAGATTTGTCTGGCTTGACAGAGCAAGTTGTCATCAGACAATCAAGTGAAAATCGCTAGAGAGGGGTTTTGGCTTTGCCCACACATTGGGAGCCAAGAGTACACATTTTAATTGGGCAAAAATTGTGTTCTTCCACAAAAAGATGCATTGCCTTCATGCAGCTGTGACCATTTTGTTTATTTATCCAGCTTCCTGAGCATGAATTTTGAGGGACACAAACATGACATTGTAAAGCTATTAAAGTGTATTGGAATACTAGATAATTTATGGTGTTTTTCTGTGGCAGTAGCACAGATGGGAGGAGGGCAATCATTGCCCTACATTGAAGTTTAGGCCTGGCTTGACAGTACAACTGTCAAATGAATCATAAACCTTTATCAATATTATTCTACAGTTCTTTGCTTCCACACAAATGCATGTCCATTCCCATGCTATGTACTTTAAATACTTCACATTACCGTACAACATTCCTTTAAATCTAGGCCTATTGGCATTTCTAGTGCTTGGTTAATTTTGGACTGCCTAGATTTTGGATCCCTGTCATGACTGAGATACAAAAATGGAGTCTCGCTCACTGTGAGCTTCTTTGAATATAGATTTCAGTAATAACCGCTAACACCCGCCTTTTAAAATAAGACCCGTAACCGGGGTAAGAGGCTGCAATGGTTACACATGAATAAATGTGCGCACACAGACCACTTCCTGACTCAGCCTGGGATCTGCACAAAGGCAACCTATCTCACATAATCTTTCACACATGAGATAGATCCTGGCCAAATTTGTTATGCTATGCCGGGCCAAGCGTTATCATTTATTGGGGTTTCAAAGGAAATATCCTATTTCTTTTTGACTAAAGTTTGTCTGTAGTATTTTGTTTTGTTTAATACTGCACAAAATATAATTTTTGATTGGTTTAACATAAAAAAAAATTAATATAATCTATTCGGTTTTGGAAAGGGCCCGGAGTACAAATAAAACATTAATTTGGCCATATTTGTGCTCCTTTATGTGCTGTATGGTTTTTAAATATTTTTTGGAGCGACCTATAACGAGATTGGGGTTTTAAACTACCATGCTGGGAATACTTAATTACTCCGCTGGCATGCTGACAGATCAGAAGCCTCCACTAGACAATAGCCACATTTATCTGGATTATCCTTCTCCTAAGAGAGCAGACAGGGAGAAATGTATAAAGGGTGATTAGCTGACACTCACAAGCCTTTACACAGGGATAAAGAGGGAACAGGCAGAACTCTTACACTAGTCACACTAGTGGCTCCTTGTGGTGGTGGTTGTCAGAAGGCCAACCTGACATGCAGCAGACCACTCTCACTCCCCTACCTAGAGCTCACAATGGTGACCGATATGTTGCTGCTATGTTGGGGCTGTCAATTTAGAGAAAGTCGATATCAGAGGCATCTAGTTTCAAGCAGAATGCCAACTCCATACCAATCTGTTGGAGCTGTAGGCAATCTGCTTAGCCTGAAAAGCCTTTCTGTCATCTTTTAAGGGAAGGCTGGTACAGGTTCTCATGGACAAAACTACTACCATGTGACACGTCAACAAACGGTGCGAAGTGGGGGTCTTGGGCCCTATGGTAGCATAGTCTATGTCCCTGGAAGGGGCTGGAAAAACCAAACATGTTTTTGGTGGCCAACCACCTAGTGTGGTCCCTGAGTGCCACAAGGGACGGACTGAACAGCAGGTGTTAGGCAGACCACAAGCAGCATCTCCTCCCTAAGGTGGTGGAGGGCATCTTCAGTCAGTGAGGCGAGCCCTAGCTCGATCTATTGGCCACCACCGGGAAACACAGTATCAGCTGTTTTTCACACTAGTGTTACCTCCAAAGTCCTTGCTCGGAAAGACATTGTAGCGGGGCTGGGATGAGGGACTCCTTTATACATTACCACTGCTACCTTTTGTGCCTAAAGTATTGAAGTAGAACCAAGGCCAAGTCAACTTGTTTGCCCCAAACTATGCCAGGAGAGTAAGGTACTCATAGCTTTTCAACCTTTGCACTGCGATAAGACTACCACTTTGGGAGGGGGGATCTCCTGTCTTAGCCAGAGGACATGGTCCTGCACCTCAGTCTCCATAATCTAAACTCCATGTGTGGATATTGAACAGTAACAGTAAAATGCTTTTGATGTGCCAACTGAGGAGGCAGATTTCTTCCTTGGTGCCAGGCCCACTTCTCTTAAATCCATCTACGCCGGATGCTGAGAATATTTGTGGCTTGGTGTGATGTCTGGACTCCTAATGCATTACTGGCCAAACTTTCTGATGTTCTTTATTTTGTCCTTTTGTTGGCCCAGCATGGCCTTGTAGTTGGTGCACTGAAACGTTACTTGTTGAGCCTCTTGCCTTTTTGTGTTTTCTGGACCAACTGTCCTTATTTGAATCAGTAGTTGAGATCCATTTAATCAAAGTTTGACCCATTTATTTTCTCCCTGACGATATATGAGATCTCAATTTTCATTGAGCCTGGTTTTGACGTTCTTGATATGCATGCCCTTCGAGTTCATGCACAGTTACTCTTTAAGGCTTTGAGAATTAAAACAGTGTTCCTTAACACAGCAGCATGCTATCTGAATGAATTGCAGGCATTGTCAGTTCAACCACCCTACTTTACCTTATTTCCAGAGAAGTTGATGTTATGAACTAGGGTGGTCTCCCATCGAAAAGTCTTGATACCTTTCCATGTTGGTCAATTGATCATTTTGTCAGCATTCTTTGATCTACCTCACCATTCGAAAGAGAAAGACTGGCTCCATTGTCCCGATTCCAAAAGGATGCAGGAGGGGAAAGAGACAATAAACTAGCATCAGCACACTGGCAGGCACTTAAATGCAGCTCCGCTCTTTCACTTCCAGGTATATTTGGAGACATAACAGAGGCCCTTGACAACACCTACTGGCTCACAGGAGCACTGTTGTTAATTTTGCGAGATCCTGTCTGTAGGAATCTGCAGTTAAATAGATTAACTAACAGAAAGAGTATTTGTGAAGGTAAGTAACTTCTTCTTCTGGAAGAAAGTTTTACTCCTTATGGTCTTCCCCCAGCACAGCCGTAGAGTCTGACCTGGCTCTTTTTACTGAATTGCGTGCGTCCCGCATTGCCTCTGTCAAATATACTATTAAAAGAACTTACTCCAGGGTCCTTAACACGAAAGGAATGCCACGTTACCCAGATCCAGCCAGATAAAGTTACTCTAGGAAATAATCGGTAGCCTAATATCTTCAGCACAACACATGAGCGGATAGTGATTTCCCTAGCATTGATGAAAAGTCCATAGTTGCAAACGAAAAAGAGGTTCCCCTGGAATTGGAGAGCATGAACTTGCCTTTTTAGAGCCGTTTTTGATTTCTGCAGCAGGAGCTATCTACACATTGCTAATCTCCGAGGGACAAAAGCCCTTTGTCAAAGGCAAAGGTAATTGTCTCTCACTTTGCAGTATTCTCATCAAACAGATTTAAAGGGAAAGTGGAAGACTGCCCATGCTGCTAACCACCAAAGGAGGTTCTAAGGCAGTTTGTCCAATGTTAGTAAAAAACAAGTCTTCCTTTGGTTATAACAAAATAACACTACTTGTATTCAATCACTCAGTCCACAGGAATCAACCCTGGTCACACTCTGTGAGGTTATGCTATAGGCCCTAACAGTCAACCAAGAATACGTATATAGTAGAAAATGTACAGAATGTATTACATTAAAAACATTTCTTTAAAAATGTCAATGTTTTTGATTAGGATTTCCATGGTTTGGATTTTTTGAAATTTGGATCCACCACCCCCTTTTCTCCACAGAAAATCCCTAACTTGCCCCCAATGGATAGATCCAGATTATTTAACCTAATAAGGTCTTTTTTTCGTCTGTTGTATTAATGGTTCAAGATTATTATTAACGAGACTATCCAGTTTTGCCGTTCTGTTGACACCCAAATACGTAGCTTTTTCCACTACTCGGAATTCTCTCATCTTGATATTATGATTGAGGATTATCTGTGTTTTATCTTAGTTCTGCTTATACCCGATACGCCTCCAAAGATTTTAGCCTCTTCTTCTATCGCCTTTATTGCGGGGACAGGGTCGCTGGTGACTAGCGTGATATTATCCGCATACGCCAATGTTTTTTTGGGCCAGTTTCTTGACCATATTGGTGATATTAACGTGTTATTCTCGAGTCTATGAATGAAAGGGTCAATAAACACCGCAAATAGAAGGGGAGAACATGGGTACCCCTGTCTTGTCCCTCTGGTAATGGCTACCTTCTCTGACACCATCTCGTTTACCGTTACTAAAGCTGATGGTTCGGTATATAGCATTTTGACCGCTCTGATAAAATGTTGCCTAATACCACTTCTTGACATAGCTGTCCATAGATATTTCCAGGAGGCCCAATCAAAGGCTTTTTTGACGCCCAATAATATGAGTGCTATAGGGTCTCCTGCAACATCAGTAATATCAAACAATGTGATCACTCTTTGGACATGGTCGGTGGTAGATCTCCCTGGGATGAACCCATAATGGCGGACAGATACAATTTTATGAATAACTGGTGCTAATTGACTGGCTAATAATTTAGAATACATTTTTGAATCACCATTAATCAGGGTGATATGGCGATAAGACCCAAGTTCTGTAGGGTCTTTGTTTTAAAAAAAACAAAAAACACGATTTTGGCTATGGACCATGATCCCGGTGGTCGCTCTCCCGAAAGATATGTGTAAATAAATCGCAAATTATTCTTTTTAACTGTATAGAGAACTTAGTATAGAACTCTGTTGGTATCCCATTCATACCGGCCGTCTTTCCCTTAGCAAAGCTATTCATGGAGAGCAAAATTTCCTCCCATTGCAATATATAATCCAAACTATCTTGATCCTCTACCTCTAATCTTAACAATGGATTTTGATCTAGATATTCCTCGATCTTTTCCTGTTGTGTACCAGTGTCATCATATCATTTTTGATAATACCGTTGAAATGCAGCTCTTTTCTCTTTAGAGTCGGTCTTTTGCCCATACTCTGGATCTTTGATTTCCCTTATTAGATTGGCTGTATTTTGTTGTCTAGTACTCACTGCCAGTTGATGACCAACCTGTTCGCTTAATTCATAAGTAAATGCTCTGTGTTGTTGCCTTGGCTATGGCTTTTTCCGTTAAGATGTCGGTGGTAGAGTTTTTAGCAATCACCACACGTCTTAGTTCACTTTCAATTTCCCGCCCCTCCTGAACTGCCTTTATCAGTTCTTCCTCAGCTACACCCAAATTTCTCTGCAGGGCCACCATTTTTTGTTTAGCCTCCTTATTAAAATTTTGTGAAAATCGTAGCGTCTCCCCTCTGATCCCTGCCTTCAGGGCGTCCCAAACCACATCGATTGCAGTACTGCCTAAATTATCCTCCAAAAACCCTGGTATCCATTTACTCATATGTCGACAATATTCCTTGTTTAGCACCAAGCAACAATGCTCTTTCGAAAGTCCAAATTTTCACATTGGGGTTCACTGCTACACTTTCTATATTTAAAACTAGAGGATTATGATCAGATAGGACCCATGGTCATTTTTCTATTGAGCAATTAGAGTTCACAGTGTTTGAGACAAACATCTAATCCAGTCTCGCATGTGTTGAATGTGGATTAGAGAAGAAGATAAATCCTGGATGATTTGGGTGCATTATTTGCCAACAATCTATTAAACCATGGGTCCGACATAAGTTTTTAAGGACCTGAAACACTTTGGGATTCCTCCCCCGATATTTGTATCCAGGTTCCAACGACCAATCACAGGGAAGGTTCAGATCATAGTCCCCTGCAAACTATCAATGGGAGAGGCCAGTGAGCAAGCTCATTAGAAATATAATCCAGTACATTAGGATCATCGCTAACACTTCCATATATTGTACATAATGTCATTTTTTTATCATTGTTGTTTTGACATTCTGTAATTGCCCACCGCCCGTACTTATCGGATGAAGATCGAACAAACTGTATCCCACTCCCTTTTGCCAAAATGGCCACACCCCTAGTCTTTACTCCCTGTGTTGTTGCAGTAATCAGTTTTCACACTAGCGTATTAAGTAGATACTGTTGTGACCCCTCGACATGTGTCTCCTGAATACAAATAATATTAGCCCCTGTCATTTGTAGTCCTGCAGCCACTCTTGGTCTTTTCTTTGAATCATTAAGTCCACATATATTAATGGTGAGGATTTTCAGCCTAGCCATGTCGATTCTTATCAGTACCTGGATGTATATATTTCTTCTCTCGGGCCACTTTCCGCCTGGATTACTCCTACCATTTCCTATCTTTCTTATATCCTAGTTCGTCCCTCTTAGTTGCACCCCTTATACCTGTCTGAGATTTCCCCCTCCCCCGCTTACCCCCTTCCACTCTCCCTCCCCCTGCCCACACCATCCTTTAGGAAATCAGGCTCAATCCTGAGTCTGTGTGATAGTGTCTGAACCATCCTCACCCACTCTCCACTTCCCTCCCCTCCCCTCATGCTCAAATAGACTGTAGCTCCATCTTCTTCCCACTGTGGCATGTTCAAAGTCTGGTTGTACGAAAAATGAGAAATTCTCCCAATACCTTTTCATGTTGGGTCTGGCCAGATCTTAAACGCAAAAAGAAGAATTGATGGACAGAATGCAGAACAATGTCATACATTCACCCCAGTACGGAGATCTGGGCCTAAATCCATAGTTTTTTTGCTCACCATGCCATTCCAGTTTGGACCCAGCCATATGCAAATCAGTCTTGACCCTTTGCCCAATGCGGACAGTCCAGCCCGAACTGCCAGGCCAGGTCCTCCGTGGACTGGAAACAAGCATCCTAGGACCGGTTTCGGGGTTTCACCCCTCTTCAGCCAGAATAGCTTGATTCCAGTGGCATGGAGAGCACGGGACTCACGTCTGAGCATACCCGTTCCACTCGGGGTGACAAATGCAAAAAGAACAATTGATGGACAGAATGCAGAACGGTCTGCCGGAGCACAAAGTTTACAAAATAGATTAATATTACATGTGGATATGACTGAGGGATCGAGGGTGTGCTAGTTCCGGCAGAGAGTTTTTCAACATATTTATTGTGAACTTCCTAATGTCACTGCCTTCACTGTTCTAGGGTATCCCTAGCAGCCTCAGGTTGTTGAGACGTTGACGATTTTCTGCCTCTTCTAGCTTCCACATCACATCCTTCTATGTGCTCTCTTGTGAGGTAGCCTGTGTTTTCAGAGCATCCACCGTGTTTTCTAGCACCTCTGTGCGATTTTCCACCATGCTTAGCCTCTCTGCTATCTCTGTACAGGTTTTCCCAATTTTGCACATTGAGCCTTGTAGTTTTTTTTAGGCCAGTTGTGCTTGTCGATTTTCCATTTTGACCTCATCTTGTAAGATCGGTGAAAGTGAAGGTTCTGCAGACTGTTCACCTTTTTTCTGTCCGGCCGTGCCCCCCGGTTGTTCTCTGGAGATCCTCCCTTTCTCATTTGAGCCATTGGGGGTAATAACTGTGTGGCTGAGTAGTCCCATCCAAGTTCACCCTCTTCCTCTCCTAGATTTCTCTTACGGCTGCTCCTTTTTCCTTCCGATATCCGCTTTGTTCTCCTAGGTATCTTTCTCTCCCCTTGCTGGCTATAGTTGCTCGCCAGATTCCTCATTCAAAGTGAAGAATTTTTCCATGGAATCTGGGGAGAGGTATCCCGCCTCCTGGCTATTTTTCTGTGGGAACATGTTGTTTTTCCTCATTTAGCACCTCAGGACTACTTATCGCTTTTGTAGTAATTGCTGAATTGCAGATGCTTTCCTCGTGTCCCCATCTCCATTCTCTTCTCTTTCTCAATTCCGCATATGCCCACAGGTGAAAACAAACTTGTTATAGCAACCTGTTTTTTCCCCTGTTCTCCCGCTGATATGCCTCTGGACAGTGCTTTTATTAGGCTCAATCTTATCCCTGTCCATTTTGTTTCCCTTATCGGTACGCGGTTCGCTTTTCTTTAAGTTCGTGTCCGTTTTCGGGTCAGTTTCCTGTCATGCTGATGCCGGCAGCGCACTCGAGCGCGTCTTGCCTCGACCTCCTCGTGCTGCCATTGCCTCTGTGGAGTGAGCTCTAGGATCTCCACCAGCGTCTTCGTTGCTAGGCAACACCAACCGGCATCCGTCACTGATTCCCCATCCGGAAACTGCAGTCAGCAATAGCCGGGCAAGGGATTCCCACTGTAATATCGTGACGTCAGGCCGTCACGACTACGCGACTGGTGCTTGCGGCGCTCGTGCCCCGACGTCTCGCCCAGTGCGGTATGCCTCTGCTGCGTGGTGTTCGTGCCACGCTGGGAGCATCGAGCTCCTGTGGCCTGAAGAGCGGCTGCCTGCCGCGTGTGGGATCTCTGCGGGTGTGTCTGCGGCCGGGCGTGCCCTCGTGTGCACGCGCTCGATTGTTAAGGCTTGCTGAGCTGCCCCGCCCGATTCGAATCATCGGTGCGAGGGCGGTCTGCTCTTGTGGATGGTGCCTGAATACGCTGCCGCTTTGTGGCCTCACGTGAGGGAAGTGCCAGGAATACACTGCACAGTCTGCAGGCCCAATTAAGCCCCTCCTACGATTTGAGGAAAGGCCCTCTATATCCCATGAGGCATATTAGAGGGAAGGCCCTAATGGTGCACAGTGCTCCTTAGAGGAAAAGCCTTAAAGGAAAGGTGGGAACAGTGCTAAAAAAAACAAATAATGACACACAGCTACAGTGATTAATGTGGTGGAGCAGCACAATATATATAAAATAAATAACCAAGAACAAGTATCAACAACAACATTTTGTAGAAGCCACTGTTTTCATAATTTGGCTATGTCTAAACAGCCAGTGTGTCAATATTAGGAGAACTATTTACCTGCACAGTGAAGGAAAAGAGGCCACCCGAGGGTCATTCATTGGGAGTATTTAACCTGGAAGGACTTACAGTATTGAAAAATAAGAACGAAGTCATGGCTCAAATACCGTCGGTAGAGCCCTTCTTAGTAGAAGGGTCCCCATCCTCCCTTGCGCCTCAATGGAAAGATTGGGTGGATAGAGTACAAATATTTTTTGAGGCCACTAAGGTACACAAGGATCAAAAACGTGCAATGCTTTTGCACCTCGGAGGGAAAGACATCCACAACATCGTCAAAACTATCATGGAAGTTACCCCCAAGAACCACCACACCTTAATAAACGTGCTCAATGGGCACTTTGAGCCCATGGCTAACCAGGACTACGAAAGGTTTATATTTAGACAGACACAACAACTTCCTGAGGAATCGCTGGACTCCTATCATGCTAGGCTGAAGAACCTCGCTTCCACATGTGGGTTCCAGGACACTACAGAAGAAATAAGAGGTCAAATAATTCAGGGGTGTGCGTCAGCCAAAATTCGAGAACGCATTCTAGAAGAATCTGTCCAACCGCTTCCTGATATTCTAACTCTGGGACGAACCAAAGAACTCTCCAAAGCCCGAGCTGCTCACATGGAGGCCGCTCTACAAGTCCCGGTGAAGACAGAGCCTGTCAATGCAGCGACCACTAGACCTGTGACCAAGTGGACAAAAAAAAGTCCCAATACTATGATGGCCGGACCAGCTAAGATGTGTGGTTACTGCGGCGGACCACCGCATCCACCGGCGGAGTGCCCAGCAAAAGGGAAGAAATGCTCTGGATGTGGAAGATTCAACCACTTTGAAAAGGTATGCCGATCTAAAAAGTACCGACGTCCCAGACAAAGGGCAAATGCAGTATCGGAAAGGGATCAAACTCCAAGTGACATGGATGATGATGAGGATGAAGAGAAAGTAGTACACAAAGTGCACATGATTGGCACTGCCACCCGGAAGGCCCGTCAGCTGCCACAATGTAATATCTGCGTGGGATCTCAAGAAGTAATGGCCGTAGTGGACACTGGTGCTACCATAAACATCATGGCAGCCACTTTACATCGGACGCTGAGTCCCGCTCCTGCACTGCGTTCCTCCGCGATCACGGTGTTTGCTTATGGACAAGAAACCCCACTGAAGATTCTAGGTAGGTTCAAGACTTCCATAACACATGGAGATCGAGTTGTCAGCACTAATGTGTATGTCACGGAAGAGGGGCAAGGAATTCTGTTGGGCTGTCGGGCAGGCGAAGACCTTGGAGTGGTGACATTTGCCTTCAGTGTACATCATGGATCCATACAGCATCTTCTCGATTAATTTGCAGAAGTGTTCAAAGGAATTGGGCGATTCCGAGGGAAAGAAATTCACCTTCACATCGACCCTACAGTTCAACCTGTCGCTCTACGACATCGTAGAATAGCGTTTCATCTTCGTCCACAAGTAGAGGAAGAACTAAAAAAACTGGAGGCTGCAGGAATCATCGAAAAGGTCTCTGGTCCCACTCCGTGGGTTTCTCCAATTGTGGTCACGAGAAAACCAAAGCAGCCTGGGGCAGTGAGAATCTGTGTTGATATGCGTCTGCCAAATGCAGCGATCAAACGAGAGCGCCACATCACCCCGACCATTGATGATCTCATCGGGGAAATGGCTGGAGCCTGTTGGTTCTCAAAGTTGGATTTACGGTCAGGGTACCATCAACTGGTACTTGATGAGGCCTCGAGAAACATCACCACTTTCTCAACTCACGTGGGGTTACGACGGTACACCCGGTTGAGCTTTGGGGTGTCGAGTGCGGCTGAAGTTTTCCAAAATGTTATACATTAATTGATCATGGACATCCCAGGGGTGATCAATGTAAGTGATGACATTATGATACACGCAAAATCAATTCCCGAACACAATGCACGGCTTACACAAGTGTTTTGCCGCTTACGCGATGCTGGGCTTACTCTCCATCGAGAAAAGTGCGAATTTCTAAAGAAAAAACTTCAGTTCTTTGGGTACACATTCTCCGCTGAAGGAGTCAACCCAGATCCGGAGAAAGTTCGGGATATCAAAGAAGCCGTGGCGCCCACTAGCGTGACTGAAGTTCGCAGCTTTCTTGGCATGATAAATTACTGTGGAAGGTTCATCCCGGATCTCACAACTTTAACGATGCCCTTACGAGAGCTCACAAAAGACTCAGTTCCATGGAAATGGGGTCCGGAGCAAATCCAAGCATTCACTGAGATAAAAAACTCTCTTTCTGAAGCAACGACTCTGGCGTTCTTTGATCCTGCTAAGTTGACACAAATCGCCGTAGATGCTGGTCCTCGAGGCCTAGGGGCCGTGCTGCTGCAGAGACAACAACAAGAAGAGGACTGGACTCCTGTAGCCTTTGCAAGCAGATCAATGACCGAAACAGAACAGAGATATTCTCAAATTGAAAAAGAGGACATTGCCATTCACTGGGGATGTCGCCATTTTCACTTGTATGTCTATGGAAAGCCTTTCACAGTCCTCACCGATCACAAACCACTGGTAGCTCTTTTTTCAGGAACCTCCACCAAACCTCCTCCGAGAATTGA
The DNA here is from genome assembly GCF_964204655.1 of Triturus cristatus. Lineage (NCBI taxonomy): Eukaryota > Metazoa > Chordata > Amphibia > Caudata > Salamandridae > Triturus > Triturus cristatus. The sequence goes on from NC_140586.1 coordinate 499,479,484, forward strand.
AAAATGAATGTTGCAGCTCCAAGACTACAATTGTAAAGTGGAATATCAACCGGGATCCCGTAACCCGGCAGACTACCTGTCCCGACATCCCCGAGTCGCTACCCGTAAGGAGATGGAGGATGCTGCTGACACCGAAGAATATGTAAAATGTGTTACAGCCCGATCGTGTCCACTTCCCTTGTCTATGCAGACCCTGGCCGAAGCAACTTCTACTGATGAGTGTTTACAGAGAGCCAAATTAGCTCTGCAATGTAACAATTGGCGAAAGGTCAAGGTTGATTGGAAAAACCTGACAACTCAAGCTCAGCGAATAATGGAAAGTCTATGCAATGTCCGAGAAGAACTCACTGAAGACCAGAGCGGTTGCTTGCTAAGAGGACATCGACTAGTGGGGGGCGTGGCCAGGCGCTGAAGATGGCTGACGCGTTTTGATCGCGCTCTGTGCCTGATCCCCGGTTTATCCTGGCATATCCCGCTGGCGCGGGGCTCCGCCCGACCCCGGTGCCTGCCTACTCTGTTTGCCTCGTGGAGCGGCGTCCGCGGGAGGTTCCTGGGGCTCTGTGCTCACCCCGTAGCGCTCCTGTGGCCTGCTGAACTACGGAGGCCTGGGCCGGCCGGCTGACGGCGCGGCTCGCTCGCGCGGGCCGCCCCTGCCGCATCGGAGTGTGTGGCGGGCCTGCGGCGCTCTCCTGCCTGCCTGGGGCTGCAGTGGCTCACCCTGGCGCCATCGTGAGGGGCGTGAGATGCCCGGTGGCTCCCTCGCATTGGACGTTGCTGCCTGGTGACCAGCGGTGCGGGGACCCCTGACCTAGAGGCCTGTGCTCTGTCTGTGGAGAACGCTGGCCTGGTGCTGCGGCTGGTCGTCGAGGCCTTCGGCCCAGGTAGGCCTGTGTGGAGTGCGGCAGAGTGCTTGCTGGCGGCGGGGGGGCCACGGGGGTCGTTCGGGCCTAGGGCCCCCTGCGGGACTGGAGTGTGGAGGCCGGCTGGAGCCTGGGACCCTACTGCGGCGGACCGGTGCAGTCCTCGGGCTGGGGCTGGCCCACGAAGGGCGCGGCTGAGTGCTACCCGGAGGCGGTTGGGAGTCACGGGGGCCAGTCGGGCCTGGGGCTCCCTGCTGGGCTGAGACGCGGAGATCGGTTGGGCCTGGGGGCCCGGTGCTGTTTACTGACTGGGAGTGAGTGGCGGACCCCCGTGCATATCCTAGGGGGCCCTCGCCTGCGTGGGGGGCTGAGACTGTCACACAGCGCTCACTGTGGACCTGGTGAGGTGGTCACGTTTGCTCCTACAGCTCCTGGAGTTGCCCTTTGCCACCTGACCTCGCCATCCCTCCTGGAGCGCTTACAGCCTGTGGCGTAGTCGGCGTGGATCCCTGCTGCGCCCTTGCGGTGTAGGTCTGTGTGGCCTGGACATACCCTGCGTGGCCCCGGTTGAGACGCGGGGAGTGGAGGACCGCTTCACGCTGGCGTCTGGGCGTGTGACACCAGGTCCCACGCTAGAGCTGCACCTAACAGTTACACGTCAGTTCACGCGGAGTCTGGTTGAAGCGGACGGGGGCTGTCCTGGCACGAGTCGAGGTTTGCAGATACCTGGGGTTTGGTGTGCCTGGAATCTAGCTCTTAGTGTGACGGCCCCCTTGCTGTTACGCTGTCCTACTCGTTGACCGCCTGCGAATGCCCACGGCGCAGCAGCTCGTGATGGGGCGCATGAAAGCTAGGTTGCAGCAGGGGCCCTCCCGTGGAAACGACTTGGGCCCCCCGCCCCTAGACACTGGTGGCTCGTCGGAATCTACGCCCACGGCCCTAGCAGCCAAGATGGACTCCGTCCTTGCGGCAATGGAGCGGATATAGCGCTGCAGTGGAACACACCAGGACATCCCTGGAAACCAGAATGGATAAGATCGCCTCAGATTTTACCCTCTTACACGCGGATCATCGCAAGTTAGTCGACAAGGTTACTATACAGGGCCAAACACTCACGGAACTCCAACCTATTACGCAAAATCATACTGCGGCGCTGCAGGACCTACTGGACCGGGTTCACGAGCTGGAGGATAAGGCGGACGATGCGGAAGGCCGTTCCCGGCGAAGCAACGTTCGCGTGGTGGGCCTGCCGGAAGGGGAAGAGGGAGGTCACCCGGAACAGTTTATGGAGCGGTGGCTTCACGAGCTCATACCTCAGGCTCTCCTGTCGCAGCAGTTCGTCGTTGAGAGAGCCCACCGAATCCCAGCTCGGGGACCTCCGCCGGGGGCCAGGCCGCGGCCATTTCTCTTTAAACTGCTCAACTATAGGGACCGTGACGTGGTTCTCCAGGAAACGCGCAAGTTGGATGCTCTCAAGTTGGGCGGCAGCCCGGTCATGTTCTTCCCTGACTACACGGCTCGGGTGCAGAGGCGCAGGAGCAACTATCTCGCAGTGAAACAACAACTTCGTGCCCTTGCCATACCATACTCCTTGCTATTCCCGGCCCGCCTACGCGTCACGGCCAAAGAGAAGACACACTTTTTTGATTCCCCAGAGGAAGCGTGGGACTGGCTCGAGGAGTCGGGGCTGTGGTCGGGTACGCGGCCGGCAACCTCAGACACTGGTGCGCCGGTGGCTGGGGGGGGCCGTCGCCGCCGCGGAGCCAGGAGGCCCATCCAGCCTGGGATCATTGCCCCGACCCCGGAGAACATGCGCAGGGAGAGACTGGAGGCACTTGAGGCGGTCACCACCCTCGGCTCCCCGCGTGCCCAGGATTGCTTGGAGCGCCAACTGCAGGCCACGCTGGTGCGGAGCGGCTCATCCTCGCCCTCCACTACCGCTTCAGATGACATTATCCTACCGGCGGTGACTCCGCAAACAGCTGACGATCTTATCTGAATAAGCCTTTCTGCTGTTTTTTCACCGTTGTGGACACTGCACGCAAGTAGCCCACTAACAGTCCTTGCCTAACCCTGAACGTGGTTGGGGGCGGGGGTGGTTCTATCGTGCCTCTGATATTGTCTGACCCTGCTGCTGTTGGAGTGGTGGTGCCTTACCTGTTGTTGGCCGTGGTGCGGGGGTCCGCTCGGGGGGCTGGGAGGGACCCGGGGCGCCGGGGTCGGCTGGCCCCACATGCTGACGTCAGGGTTTCCACAAGCTGACATGCCCACGTAGGAATGGGGGGGAAGGTTACGGCACGTCTTAGCTGGCTCACACGCCCTCGCAGGTACCCTTCTGCACTGGTTTACACTATTCCATTGTTACAGTAGTTTGGACGGACGCTACGCCATGTCTGCCCCTATGGTTGCATTGTTCTTGGTTTCTTTGTTCTGTTTCTTGTTGCAGCACTCCGACATGCTATCACCGGGCCTTGTCCCTTGCCCCACCTGCGCCCGGCCGGGCTCCGGCGCCCCTATCCTGCTGGTCTTCTCTCGATGGCGCACACTGACATAATCATGTGGAACATCTGTGGCATGTACACGCCCTCTCGCCGTTATTCTATCTTTGCATATCTTCAGCGGCACTCGGCGGCTATTGCCCTTTTGCAAGAGACGCATATGACGCAGCCGGAACTGGATAGGTTACGCAGGCGCTGGAGAGGCCAGCTATATGGCACAACTTATTCGGCGCGTGCCCGGGGCACGCTGATCTGGGTGCGGGCGGGCACCCCCTTTGTATGCGAGGGCACGGTAACAGACCCCGCAGGCAGGTACACCCTGGCTCGTGGAACGCTCAACGGCCAGCAAATACTGCTAGGCTCCATTTATGCTCCGAACATCGACCAGCCATCGTTCTTGGCGCAGTTGTCTCAGTCCTTGGCCCCCTACGCTGGAATTCCGTGGTTGTTGGGTGGGGATTTTAATTCGGTGCTGGACACGCACCTGGACAGGTCTTTTCCACCCCTCCGTACCGCGCAGGCTGGCTCGAACGCCCGGGCTCTCGCCGGATGGCTTTCGGATTGGGCGTTGCTGGATGTGTGGCGTTGCCTGCACCCGGACACTCGTACATACTCCTTCTATTCTGTGGTACACGATCTGCATGTGCGTTTAGACAGGGTGGTGGGCTCCCAATCGCTATACTCGCTGATTGAGGTCGCCGAGTATTTGGGGCGCACCCACTCAGACCACAACCCCCTAAAGCTGCGATTGAACTGGGATCCGGGTTGTCCCCCAGTGCCCACTTGGCGTCTCCAACCCGCCGCGTTGGAACATCCGGAATTCCGCGCCTCTCTGGGCACGGCTATCCTAGAATATTTTGAATTAAACGAGGGGACGGCGAGTAATGCGCTGGTGGAGTGGGATGCCCATAAAACGGCTATTAGGGGCCACTGCCTGGGCGCCACGTGGAATATACGCATACGACTGACATCGTCGCTCACCCGCATTGAAATGCAGTTACTCAAATATGAGCGGGACGGTGAAGGGGGACATCGCCACTCAGCACAATTGGCACGCCTCCGGGCGCAGCATGCTGACCTTCTGGAGTGTCTGCGCTGTCACAATTACACGGCCCATACTGCGTGTACTCGTGCCAGGGCTGACAGGACAGGTCGTTTGCTGGCTTGGCTGCTCAGGCAGGAAACCGCCCATGCCCCGATAGGGGCCATACGTACGCCTGAAGGTCCCCTGGTCTACACACAGCGCGAAATACACCAGGCAATGACTGACCACTATGCACAGCTGTACCGCTCCCTGGGGCGCTGTTCCAGGCTCGCACTCGACCGCTTCTTGGAAGCCGCCCACCTGCCCACGGTCCCTGTAGCCCACCTGGAGTCGCTTGACGGGCCCCTTACATTGGAGGAGATTGATGGGGCGATCAGCTCCATGGCTACTGGGAAGGCGCCAGGCCCGGATGGCCTCCCGGTGGAATACTACAAGGCCTACAGGGAATCCTTGGTACCGAAGCTGCACGCCCTTTATTCCGCAGCCCTAGAGGAGCACATTTTGCCTCCCTCAATGCGCGAGGCCTACCTGGTGTCCCTGCTTAAACCGCATAGGGATCCTGTGAGTCTAGGATCATATAGACCCCTGGCTCTACTTAATGTAGACTATAAAATTTTAGCCAAGGTACTGGCGGAACGCCTGGCGCCGGTGGTGCCCCTATTGGTGCACAGCGACCAGAACGGATTCGTACCTAAGCGGAGTACCTCACTGAACCTGAGGTGTTTTTTCCGGGTGGCCTCGGAGTGTGGGCGGGGGTGGCCTGCGGCGGGTTGTCTCACCCTAGATTTGGAGAAAGCTTTTGACTGTCTGGAGTGGGGCTACCTTGCGTCAGTGCTGACGAGTTATGAACTGGGCCCGGAGTTCCTCCAGATGGTGGCACTCCTATACAGGAGCCCAACAGTGCGGGTAAAAACGGGGCCCTACATCTCAGCTGCGATACCAATCTACAGGGGCACCAGGCAGGGGTGCCCGCTCTCGCCCCTCCTGTTTGCACTGGCAATGGAGCCTCTGGCATCGACGCTGCGCTCGTCACTGGGTGACGGTATTCCTCTAGGGGACGCGACGCATCAGGTGTCACTATATGCTGACGACCTTCTGATCTACGTCAGAAATATTCCGGTCGCTCTAGAGCGCATATTGATTGACTTCGCCGCCATCTCGGGGCTTAAGGTGAAAGCCGCGAAGTCCTGTTTGTATGCGTTTGGAGGGGACACCCCGGACCCAGGATACGTCTTGGATGGTGTGCGCGTGCAGTGGAAGGCAGACACTTTCCGGTATCTGGGAGTCCAGATATATCTCCAGCCGGCGGACCTCATCGAGGGCAATCTGGGCAGGGCGGTGTCGGCAATCAGGTCCCAGATGCGTTTCTGGAGCACGCTCCCACTCACGGTCACCGGCAGGGTGGCCCTGGCCAAGATGGTGATACTTCCCCGTCTACTATATTACTTTGCCAATCTGCCAATATACGTCCCAGCGGCCTTCTTTACCACACTCACGAGGTCACTCCGGGATTTTGTTTGGGGCAGCTCGCGCCATAGTTTGGCTTTGCCCAAGCTCTACCTGCCTACCGACCAGGGAGGCCTGGTTGCGCCGTGCTTTGAACATTACTACTTGGCAGCGCAGCTCCAGTGGGTAGCTCGTTGGTTGGCGGGTAGGTGCTTGGATGACACTGCAACAACAGCGTCTCCCCTGTCTCTAGCGGACATTACTAGGCTCTTCCATCCGGCCGCAAAAGCTCACGTGCCGTCACCGCTCCTTATGGTAGTGGCCTACAGATGCTACCGCCGCAGCTTGTATCTCACTAGAGCCCTGGTTCCTTATGCCCCGGCCATTCCACTGGAGGGCTCCCCGAGCGGGCGGGGGGTACTCACTGCCACGGAACTAACGGAGTGGCATACAGCGGACATACAGACCTTGGGTGATCTCTACCGGGAGGGTGCTCTCTTGGGCTACGAATCCCTGATCGACGAGTCGGGCCTGCCACCAGGGCAATTTCTCACGCATCGTTCCCTGATCGCCACATTAGCGGCTAAATGGGGGGGACATGTCGGTGGAACCATGCCAACACCTCACAATACAGTATCTGCATGTGATGGGGCGGGGCAGCCACTTGATTCGGTGGTTTGCATCCTCCTTACGCGCGCACGCGGCAATCAGCCTGGAACCGCTTCGCCGTAAATGGGAAGCGGACCTGGGGAGGCCACTAGTCGATAGGGAGTGGGGCAAGATACTGCAGAGCCCAACACGAGTACCGCGCAACATGCGATTCCGCCAGATACAGCTGTTCATACTTCACAGGGCGTACCTCACACCCAAAATGATTAATAGATATTTCCACCGCATAGATGCAGCTTGCCCCCGCTGTGCGGAGCCGGGAGCGGGGCTGGTGCACGCGCTGTGGAGCTGTCGCACGCTGCGTCCATACTGGGAGTCAGTTCACGAAAAGCTGCACATGTGTACAGGCCGCACCATACCTTTTGAGTGGCCCGTCTACCTACTGCACCTATTCCGCAGAACACCGGCCGTGAAGGTCACCTCCCGTTTCCTAGACTTGGGACTGGTAGTGGCTAAACGTCTGCTCACAAAACACTGGAAGGCATCAAATCCACCGCACGTGCGGGCGTGGTGGCTCTCACTTCAGGCATGGGCTAAGGCGGAGGGCATAGCTCTCCTGAGGGAGGAAACACTGGGACTTAGGAGGACACCTATCACAGCAAAATGGGATGATCTCCTACGGGCCCTGGCGCGGATCGAAGGGGATTCTACAGAGAGTATCACGGCCCAAGAGGGAGGGGTGTCCCCAGACACGGTCGAGCGTGTACATGAGGTCAGTTAATCTGCCAATTAGTCAGCAGTGTAATGTCTGATAATCAGGGTAGTCGGTGTCATTTCCCCAATGTGGGGCTACTCGTTTGGGGGGTGCTGGGGAGGGGAGGGAGCTGGGGGGGCCACTGTCAAGTATCGTAGAATGTACTTTTGTAGGTCGGACTCTGCTGCTGTTTCTTGGTTGCTGGGAGGATCTTTGTACGTTCTGCCTCCTGTTAATGTTATATTTCATTATCTGTGCCAGCAAGTATCCTGTTTGATTTGTGTAGACTATGTGCATTATGCCGCTGGTCCTATCATACCAAAGCATGACACGGTGTATCATACTGGGATTCGCATCATCACTGCCTGGCTGTTAAATCCTTTGACTGCGGGGCGAGTGCTCCTCCTGTCCCATGATTTGACTCCTTTGGTTAAGCCATTGCTTCATGATTTGGTCACTGTTCAGCGTATTCTAGTGCTTGTCTATAACCTGTAAAACTTGCAAAATAATAAACAGATTTATCCAAAAAAAAGAGGACATCGACTAGTAATTCCCACCTCGTTAATGGACCGGTGTGTGCAGTTAGCCCATGTGGGGCACCAGGGCATGGTGAAGACAAAGTCTCGACTTCGGACCAAGGTATGGTTCCCTCTAATGGATGAGCTGGTAGAGTCAACCGTTTGCTCGTGTTCTTCATGTCAAGCCACCGGAGACCTGCCCCGTCCGGCTCCAGTAATCGCAGAGACTCGGCCAAGGCTCCCCTGGTCTTGTGTCAGCATGGATTTTGGTAGCCTGCCCGATGGCCGCCACACTCTAGTAGCCATAGATGACCATTCAAAGTATCCGGAGGTGGAGATTGTCACATCCACCACTGCTGCGGAAGTCATACCCAAGATCGAAAAAATCATAGCGGCACATGGACTGATGCAGGAGCTGCGCACTGACAATGGGCCTCCGTTCCAAGGACAAGAACTAGCCACATATCTTACGGCCTTGGGAATTCGACATCGTCGAGTCACGCCAAGATGGCCGCAAGCCAATGGTGAGGCGGAAAGATTTATGAGGACTCTCAATAAGGTGATCCGGATTGCACATGACAAAAAACAATTCATAGAGCTGGCTATATTCACATTCCTCCGGAGCTATCGACAAACCCCTCATTCCACCACTGGAGTGGCCACTGCTCACTTGCTAATGGGTCGAGTGATTATGGACTCAATACCGCATCATCCTCGCTGGCAGCCCCAAAATCCTGATGAAGGACGGATCGAAGTTTGGCGCAAACAGGCGTTTGCTCAAACAAGCCAGAAAAGAAATGCTCAACCCACAAAGATCCAAAAGGGGGACGTGGTGCTGCTCAAGAATCGAGCATCCACAGGAAAATTTCAACTTCCATATGAAAAGTCGCCATGGACTGTTGTCAGCATCAAGGGGACTAGGGTCATTGCCATGAGAGGACGCGAGACTGTGACCCGGAATGTTTCCCATTTCAGAAAGTATCACCCTGAGCCCCTGACAACCTCGTCGTCTCAACCGGAAAATGGAGACCAATGTCGGGTGAACAGTAGAGAAAAGTGCTCAAATGATGTTGGTGATCTGGATGACTCATGGCCTACTGACAGCCCCCTCGCGGAGCCTGAAGTTTCTCGGGCTCCGTTGGAAGTCGGCGACGGTGAAGATGCCGTTGAGGCCGGAGTGGACGTCCCCTCAGGGCGAGGCCAGTCCCAATATCTGCTAAGAAATTATCTCACGTAAGACTGTTCCGTTTTTTTGTGGGAATTTGTTAAGAGTATCAGAGTGTGTTTTATCGGGGTTTTATTCCTAATGAGGACATTGATATTCCCTATTGCTGGTTTACAGTAGTATCTTTTGTTTTTTGTTGTTTTGTTGATTGTTGGGAGGAATGTAATATCGTGACGTCAGGCCGTCACGACTACGCGACATGCGTGCTATATCACGTGACATACATTCAATAAAGTTAAGGGCCACGTCGACGTACGCCAGTTCGGGCGACGGAGACCAAACCCTGCAGTAATACCAAACAGTGTCTCCTGTGATTATTTAGCCCCCTCTCACCTGAGCACGTGGTGAATCGATCCCGATAGTGTCGGCGCTGATCCTGCGCCCGACTCCGCACCCACCACGCACAGCAGCCCTCACTTTTTTCCTCGGGTGGGTGGTCACCTTGTCTCCGGCCTCCGTCATGCCATCAGGTCCATCGATCAGTTTCCACTTGCATAATCTGTTTATGCTCGGAGGGGGAACCCGGCGAGGATCGGAGCGAAGCAGAGGTGAGTGATAGCGGTCTCACTCAGATGCCATCTTCGCCCCTCATGATTTTTAAAACAATGTTTAAGTGCCAATATGTTTTTTTTGGTGCCGTTAAGGCAAAGTCTTTCATATCCGTTTTGTAGTCTGCATATGGGTAACAAATCCCACAGTTGGAGAATACAGTGAATTTTAAGTCTTATTTTTTTGTACGCAGGATTTCCATTTGGATTTAGCGATACACAGAAATGTGCACGTAAAATGCATTTTTTATGATGAAGAGACGATTTAGTCCTGAAATGCATTGGAGTGTTTGTTTACATTGAAAGCTTTTGATTTAACCACTCCAAAACAAAAAAAGAATTCAGGACAGGCGTAATAAGACTTACCAATTCTATCTACCATCATGCTCTCCCCCACTTATTCACCCTAGTTTACACTCACTCACCCTTCAATGCACAAACCTTTCCATCCATGTACCGACTTATCCTTACATGCCAGCATCTGTTGTCTCATATTTGCCTTTATATATGTTGCTCTCTACCATGGCTATTCTATGGGCTTACTACTCCTCCCAATCACTCATTCATCCATGCATGTGCTCATTCATACATTCATGCATTAATTCAATCATCGGATCATCATGTGTTCTTTATTGAGTTTTTCTATTGACAGACGTTTGCAAGGGCCACTTCAGAGTGGTCATCCACTCATATATTAAATCACTCAGTTTATCCATCACAACGCCCACTCACTTTCACTTACCAAAACGTGCAATGCTTACATTCCTTTATACATATTTAGACGGAACAACACTGCTCACTGTAAGCGCGTGCATGTAAGATGGCAAGCAGTTGCTGGCCCCTCTTTGACCTGAAGTCTATGATCCTGTGCATGAAGGAAACTTATATTACTTAATTAAACTCGGCTTGTTTATAACCACTGCCTATACAATGATCACGTTGTTAATTGTAGATAACCTGACCTTTCATTCTGGAGCATGACTGGTGCTAAACTGAAATTTAAGGGCTACAATCCTATTTCATGCATTCCTGCGACTTAAAAGAATTTCTTCACTAGGCCTGATAAAAATATGATTATAAAACCTGCAATGTTTTTTTTTTTTTCTGTGCATGGCCCCTGTTCCCAATGCAGTCAATCCCCACGGTAAACATGTGTTTGTGCAGTTCCTCCGTGCTGGTATTTTGTTGACATGAAACAAACTTTCATTGTTCTGCGGCAGATTGCAGAGCACGCATGTGATCACCGACCCTTGGCCCCTTTCATCTTCAGAAGTGCAAGCCAGACAAAAGCGCGTTTGTTTCAGTAGAATAAAACGAATAACAGCGGCAGTGCCCGGGGCGCTTTTATGGTCTGCATCTCAACAGAACCATTTCTTGGGAAAGATCAGAAGTTCGCCAGAATATTCTCACTTCACAATAAGAGCTTGTTTTGTGCTGGGTGTTAATGGGTGTCTTAGCATAGTTCTTGCCATCTGTGTGTGTTCTTAGCCTGTCAGTGGCTTACACCTAGCGTGTGCTTGTCTGCTGTCAGCCATTTGCCCACATGTCTTGGTCATGCGAAAACAGTTCCCTAGAGCTGATCATTGGTTCTAATGAGTGTAGGTGAATTGTAAAATAGTGTGTGAAATAGATCCGTTGTGAGCTATGGCGTTGCTAGTGGAAAAATAACATTCCACACACTCTTGACCAGCATCTGTTGATGAGGCAGCTGATGCTGTAATGGTTGAAGACATGTAGGACGATAGACGGCTAGGTACCAAAAGGGATTCTGCCCACCAAGAGATTACAAGCGACTTCATAGAAAGTAGAGAAAGACTCGAGCTGTCTCTGAGGTCACTTGAAACCCACCCTTATAGATGAATAATCTACGCTCCCATCGGAGTCCTTCATTACGTAGACTGTCCACCCCATGGACCTGCTGTGAGAAGAGCACTGATGATACCATACAAAACATGCCATGCCCGAATGAAACTGGCGTGGTGTTACCCCTTTCTCCAGACTAACCAGCTTTCCTGTCTCTCACTGCTCCCTCACGCTCATTTAAATATAGACTGTGTTTTTCTGCTCTCTTATCCCACTCTCTTATTCTCGATGATGTGAAGAAGTTCCACTCTTATTTTTTGGTTTTCTATTCTCCAGCACCTCTTTGGCTGAGAAAATTCCCTTTTTACGACTTGTGTACCTGGGCAGAGCTAGGAATCACAATCTTTTGAATACTTTAGGTAACATGAATGCTGCCATTGCCAACACCAACGCTACTACTGCCACCAGATGCATCACTACCTTTGCTTTCTTCCATGGTATGTCTCCACGCATTTCACCTGAGCCAGATTGGTAGCATTCTTCAGGCTTGCTGGTGTCTCAAGACATGCTGGCCAGCTATGTGGATTACCCACCCTACTTTCTGCAAGTGCCACTCGCTAGGTTCTTCCTCATGAAGAAAATGCACTGATACTGCCGCCAAGTTTAACCACAGATTGGGATAAAAGCGAGCCAGCAGCAGGAAATAAGTGTGTAGACTCTCCTTTTCCTAGCTCCCTCTTGCTTACCTATTTGTTGTTGGTCAGAACTATCACATCCATAGCCTTCTTTTTAAAGATGGAATTAGTGAGCTGTGCATGATGTGCATGATAATAGGATGTTACAAAGACTAGTTACATTTTCAATTATCTTCTATGAGAAGCAGTTTCCGGTCTTATCACTAGTTAGCAGGATGTCAGTAGGCTAGAAAAATAGTGATGAATCATGTTGTCTCCTAAAGGTAACCTTATCCTTAGCTCTTCACCTTCACCTCTGTTCTCCGTGTCAGTATGTTCTTCATCAAGTGAAGTGGTTTTAATTTTACAAAAACTACTCGGTTAAGTGCAGTGTAGAAAAACTGTCTGCACCTTTCTTTCGTATAGTGTGCCATGTATGACATTATTCAACATTCACTGCAATTTTAGGTGAGCATAATCTTAAATTCCCTTTACAGGACTGTTCAGATTGAGCTGCAGAGTAATGTCAGCTGGTAAATTAGTACATAGATCCTAGGCATTTTAACATGTTATCTGGCCGACTTGATATGTAATTACACAGTAGGTATAAAATATAATTTGAAGAGCTGTGGCATAGCCCGGACGTCAAGGGTCCTAATGCATGCAAGGAAATTGCCCCCCACACTTTGGTATTGTTGAGAAAAATCAGCCACTAATTGGAGTGAAGTGGGTCACTTGAAACCACAGGCTCCTTATATCCGTGGGACTCAGTGCCACTGGATCAGCTGCACTGATGATCGTACAGAGGCAGCAATTGTTCATACTGACATATTCAAAGTTACATTTCTAGGTTTGCCATTCGCTCATGCTACAGGGGTTTACCCACAAATTAATTCGAGAGAAATCTTTCATTGGGAAAATCCTCTTATACGTGAAGTAAGGGTTAAAATATTTTTCAAAGTCATTGGACTTCTCGATGAACTCCCCTCTGCATTCTTATCTCTGGTGAAACCCTATTGGTTTCTTGAAACCCAGGACTAAATTCAGGCCATTCTGTCAAATTCATTGGCTTGTAGCTAAACCGTCCAGAAATGTATCGAATATCTCAGTCTGTCCTGTACATTTGTGATATCCGATTATCCCATGGGGTTATTCAGTCGGTGTTGTACTCTTGCTGCTGTTAGCAGTCTCCTTCTGTGTCCTATGGTGCAACAGTCCTTCAGCAGTATATTCATGGTATCTGCTGTTCAGTCTACTCAAAATTAATTTTGCAGTTCAGCTTACTCATATTTCAGATATTTTAGCATTGAGATACTTGTTACGGTATGCTGAAAATCTCCAGGCACGTTTCATGTTTATTTCCATTCATCATCGAAGAGTATTTTGTTTTATTAAATGTTTATTCAGCAGACCCTGTCATAATTATTTTTGGTTTGGGTGATTATATAAAGATGCCCGAAGTCCGTTTCAAGATCTTACTCTAGAGTACGTTTCAGTGTAGTAGCTTTTTGCATTTTGCTGCTGTTGTCTTTCATTGTTATTATGTGGAACATACAATTATTTCTATAATTTAAAATAGGAAAACAGTCGCAAGGAAAGGACCTATTTGTGTCTCATGCCTTGTAATCAGGTAACAAATGTTGAAATGGATGCTTGTACACTTTACCCTTGGAGTGGCTTGAAGGCTGTGTAACTTTACCTTTGAAAGCACGACTTTGAGCATGGAGAACATTTGAAAACGTTTTGGATTATAAAGTGGTGAACGCACTTATTTTTACCGTTTTTACTTGTTTGATTTAATATAGTCAGTGCAAACCCAACTTACTTTGAGGTTGCATTTCTAAAAATGCATGGTGTGAAGAGCTGTATGTTTCATAGCATCCGATGGCCATTAAGATGTGTGTTTTTGCTCTTAAAAACACTAGTTAAAAGTGATCTGAAATGAGATGAGACTAACTTAAAAAAAAAAAACACTGCATTTCTCCAGTTATAGTTTATTGAACTAGTTGTCACTTGCACCTCGTAATGCCCTTCCATGATACATCACCCTTGGCATGGTAAATGACATTATTGTTGACATCACTCATGACATTATTGATGACATCATCCATAATAATGGTATTCACATTATTGTATTAAAACTTGCATGTCAAAGTCGAGCTGCTCTTTAAATGCTAATGTATCCAAAACAATGGAGCGCAATTACACCAAATAAAAAAAAGCACATTTTCTGAGTAAAGTTGTAACTTTGTGCCAAATGTGGAGTAAGTCCATTTTGCCTTTTGTTCCATATCGGAGAGCCAACTTTCCTATGGGAATTAAAATGGGAAATTATACTTTTGGAACCCACCCTTTTTTCTTGGCCCTACTTGACATAAAACTTTCCACCATAAAGGAGCCAAAGTGGATGAACTTTTTTTTTTGTTTAGGGCCCGTTCGTCACTAGTGCTTCCACTGTAAGATATCCTTCTCTCTATCGCTCTCTCTATAAATATATATAAACACACACAAACACCCACCCAAAGTATGAACTGCAGTCCTTTGTTAAATGCACGGTGTGAAACATAACTGTAAACTTAGTATAATACTGTAAGGACAGTGATCAAGTGCCATGGTGAATGCATTCTTGGAGTGCCTCTGGAGGATTTAGTTATGCCATTCAGAAATAGGTTATGTGTTTCTTTAACAATACCTTAACTAAATGTTATGTTTTTTCCAGTGCAAAATTCAACTGCCAAAGAGTCACTGTACACCAATACATCCCCAGAACAGCAGCCTTATCTGAGGAGAAAAAAGCAACGGCCTCAAGTATTGAATTTGAATAACTCTGAAATGGCAGGAATTCGTCGGCCAAGGCCAGTTCGACTGGACAGCCCCTCGAGTAATCGGTATGCAGGAGACTGGAGCAGTTGTGGGGAGAACTACTTTTTAAATGTAAAAGAAAACTTGAACGAAGCAGACTATGATGATGTCCCCTCAGAAGACATCGAAAGTGGGGAGGACATCATCAGAACAGATAAACCAGAGAATGTGACAGAGGATCAGACATCTTTACCCAAAGAACATCCACTTAAGGCCTTCATGGCCATGCAGAAGATGGATTCATCACTAGATCCCAGAGTAGACCTACAGGACTTGCAGGAAAGTATTGATAATCTGATTGGAAACTTGGAGCGAGAACTCAACAAAAATAAATTGACCATCAGCTATTGATGGCTTGTCTCTGGATGCATACGGTTTCTTTCTTGCTGCAGAATCCCCTTCGAAATATTCTCATAGTCTGCTGCTGTAAACATAACTCATCAAATGTTGCCTTATTTACTAAGACATTCCACTTCTGTTGTGAAGTTTCGTTGTGTTTGTGCTGTGCTTACAAGAACACGCCATGATCCAATTCTTGGTGTATAATGCCTTAATGACATACTGCATCGAGCTGCAGTAACTCTGCTCTAGGTACCATGTATGTGAGATGCAAAATGCACTTAGAAACTGTGAACTATTTATCAAAGATGTTTATTCACCACCATATTGAAGGCTTTACATGGAGAGGACCTCCTAGCTGATGCGACCTTGAAACCGTCACAACCTTCCTCCATGAGGAGAACTGTTGTTGCTTGCTATTGTTATGTGGCAGGACTTTTGTTCGATTGACTTCTTCTCTTTGTCACCTCTGTTTTTGCAACGCAAATTCAAGATAAAGAAAGGCTTTTGTCAATCATAAAAGTAAATTGTAAGAAAAGTATTTTATGTATTAACACTATTCAGTAATTATTTAAACTTGCATCATCATAAAACCTATTTTTCTAACCATATTATTGTATCTATGTATTTATTTAGCACATTATTTTGTCTCGCTGATTAGTGAGGAAATGTTTGAATATATTGGATAAAATGTTTGAATATATTGGATAATTTCGTCACGTTCATCTTAGTATCAAATAACACGTTGATTAGGAATCTGCCCTTGCTTCCACCATAGTTTGTGGTTCCTCTGAAGGAAATAACTGAGTGGAGCATAAATAAATTGCAAACAAACAAAAAAAACTCTAAATACCCTTACTCTGGTTATTGTAATTGCTGTTGACAATTTAGTAAATTCACAAATATAAGTTTTCGGAGCTAGTTCAAGGCCTTCTTGCCTTTTTCTATTGCATAACACTGATACAAGGTAAGCAAACCAATAGAAGAAATCCGTGGGCATTTCTCAAACTAACCAAGCGCAATTAAGTGTGAAAAGAACATAGTAAGCAGTGCGTTGGCTAAGTAGAGGTGCTTGCCTTCATCCCATCATCTTACATGCACCTCCTGTTTGTCCTAGGACAGAACATTCTCAGTTCTCTAAAAAGTAAAGTGTCACTATTAAACAGAGGTTTATTTTAGGTCTGGTTATGTTGCAAGCTAAAGTAAAATGCATCATGACCTCCATCTTGTCTGCAATCAGTTGTACTATAAAATGAGAGGATTTAAATATGCAATATGGTGATACATTTCAATATTCATTACCTTTGTAAATAGTCCTAAGCGTTTATCCGTCAGAATGTATTTTTTTATGTATATCTTTTATACCTACAAAACGTGTTCAATATTTAAGGCTTTCATTAAACAAAACTGTGAGAATAGATGAGACACGTCACAACTGATAATCACAATTGTAAAAACATTTGAGTAAGTATATGCTATGTATAATTGACAGAAGGTTTTCATTTACTCAGTTTATCATAAGTGTACCTTATGTTGTTGTGAGGTATCGCTGATGTTCAGAGTACTGTTTTTGGCTAAGCAAAATTTTAAAGTTGTTTGTCTCAATCAATCCAACATTTCTATTTTTGTATGCTTTTGGAATCTATTTTATAACCAATCTTGGTATTCTTCAGAAAGAATATTGAAGTTTACGGACCCTTATAATTTTGCATACCTTTTGGATGTGTACATGTATTTTAAGTAGCATTAAAATGTATCGAACTGTACATTCTGCGTTATGATGGTTCAGTTCTTGAGATATTTGTTTACAGTATGTAATGACAGGTTTGATATTGTTTATAAATGGCATCTACACAGTGGTCGCAGCTTTTTTGAGGACTTTTTTCCAAAATGTACTTTATATATATATATTGTAATTTATGTATCTGAATGTCCGTGCCAATACTGTATGCAGTACCTGTTACATTAAAACAGTAATCTGCAAACGTTCAAAATTTCATCCATACATCTTATTTATCAAAACAAGGGCGGGATTGAAAACGTGGCCCAGACAGAATTTATCTGGAGGGTTTATTTTTATTTATGATCTTTTATTTTGTTAATGGAAGAAGCTTGGAACAATTTGAGATGAAAGAGTCAAAGAATCTGCGTGAATCAGACTACTTGCCAGTCGAATTCTTAAAATGCATCTAGAGGGGGACTCGGACCCGTTTCTATACGAATAACGCCACAAATAGCTCAATCTTCCTGCTTCCCTTTATTGTAGGTTCAGGTCCTTTTATTTACCAGAGTTGTGGTTGAAAAGTGCTTTGAAAGTGCCTACATGCAGGCACTATGCTTAAGGGGACTTTCCTGAGTGCCAAAATTAATTATATTTTGAACCAGACAGCTGTACATCAACACCATTGTCACAGTGCCCCAGCCATATACAGAACTGTTGAGACAGCCTTCATTTTCATTCGTAACTCCTTCCCTTTTAGTTTTATTTTTCAAACTTAAGTCATGTATAGGAGTTATGCCAACCAACACTTGTTTTGTCCAATCACGGACTTTATAAATGGGATTCGGGGGGCAGTAATCTCTATAGCGGAAGAAAGGTATGTGTTTTCCAGTGGGGTGACATTCTCTTTGAGCAAGAGAATGCTGTCCTCGATTACCATGGGTGGACTTTGGAAGTGGGGCTGCAGAGCTCAACGGAGGGAACTAGCAGACACTACCTGAAGCCCTTTTGAGAAACTAAAGAATAGTGCTTCATTGGATAGTTTGTGCCATTAGGGACTTGTTATGTTGAAAAAGATAACTGGGGATAGGATGGATCCACTCATTTATGGAACTTCACTGACCTGCAGTGGGCCAGAATGATAAAACATTTTCCTAGCCCCTTGAAGTCAGAATGCTGTGGGAATCGTGGAAGACAAGACAAAGAAGGAGAGTGTTGTTGGTTGTTCTTTTCTAAAGAAGGACAGAGGACTTAATCCTGAACCCTTTGTCTTTACCGATCAAAACATGTTCTCAGGGCCAGGTAGCTGGTCTCTTGTTGGTCTCACAAGGAGAAACAGTTGCCTAGACATAGTCAAGAGGGCCCCCGCTATAATAAACTCCATAGACGGCTGTGAAGTGGAAGAGGGTTTCGAGAATAAGAATGTGCTGTGCGACTCTATAACATTGTATGTCAGCTTATGTATAACTTCATACCAGAGATAAGGTGCCAAAATATTGAAGTGACGTTTGCATGATGTGAAAAGGCTCACTCAATAGGGCACGTAAGCATTCAAGGCTAATGCCCAGATTGATGGAAATCCTGTGGGTGCAATGTATCCTATGTGGAAGTATTTTAGTGTCATGCATTTATGTTGAATGGTGCTCAAATTGTGCAACAGTGTAGCTGCGGATATGTATGAACATAGAAGAAAAGTGTGAGAAGAGACTTTTATGCATGCAGATACCTATTTTTTAGGTGATTTATGTCTTACAGTTTAAAATATGTTGAATAGGGAGCATAGGAAATGCCCAGTGATCAAATATGCTATCCTCGGAGATGTAATCTCCCATCAACTTTAGTTTGTGCAGTGGAGTCTGCAGAAGAGCAACACATAATAATGAGCAATATACAGCCAGGCTTAGTATATTCTCTGAAAATCCATCCAGGAGTGGCAGGGAGCCAATAAGAATCACCATTATACAACTAGCAATGTTATGTGCGGAGAGGTCCAAATTTAAACGATAGAGGAGCAAACATTATTGGATTGATGTGATGACTTGACACTGCACAACCTATAGCAATTGGAAAATTGTAGTGGGGTGGCCCCACGTGTTCAGGTGACATAGTAGACGTAGCCGAGATGATTTTATGTAGTTTATTAAGTCCATAAGTAGAAGTTACAGCAAGCCCCACCAGGAGCAGCCTCCTAGCTGCTCAGCCCATCTTCCAACTGACAACACTCACACACCAGGCACCCAAGCATTCCACTCATGTCACTCACGCCAACATGAGGCAGGTCAACCCAAAGATGGCGGCAAAACAACAATGAGGATCACCGGAGCTGAAGAAAATACTTCCGTCACAGAAGCTGACGTTGAACTCTCCACAGGAACAACAGCACAATATGAGGAACCTTCACAAAGGTAAGCGCGTGCAGAACTACTCACGAGCTCCGTTTGTTTTTAAACTTGTAGATGTCAGTTGGTTTCTCAGCGCTGCCCAACAATCAAAGAACAAAAAAAAAGTCTCACCTGACAATTACAACAGGGACACTTTTGACACCATTGCAGACCATCCCTAATCACGTCTTTGCGTCAGGTTTCATTTTCTAAGCTGCAGCCAGTGAAAGACAACCAAAGAAACTTGAATTGTGGTACAATGAAATGTCTTTCAGAAACTGCACTCCCATCGAAATGTCATCAGCTTGAAGACAAAAACACTTACCAGGTGCAGCACACAAATGCACTATGCAGTTGAACACATGCAAAGAGTTTGTCAAACTTGCAAATGAAGAGTTTGTCAGACTACCACCTATGTACCACACAAATGTAGTGTTCTCCAGACATGTAGCTGATAACTTGAGAATGCAATAACACACTTTACATGTAAACGTATTCCTTGCCATTGTGTCATCATGAGATGGTGTACAGCACACTTGTTTTGCGCAGCATCACACCAAACAAATGTCCTTGTGCACAAATGTAGATGATAAACTTCTAGAAATACCATCTCATTTAAAACAGAAGAAATACACTCGCACTGGAGGCAGCAACATAGCCAGCCACAGGTTACCTTGCTTTTTAAGGAACAATAGACGTTTGTTGTGGCACTGTAGACTTTTGTTGTGGCAAAAAAAAAATGGCCAGCACGATGTAGGCTGCATTGAAAACATATTACCAGATGTTGAAAATACATAAATCAGAGGTGAGCACGCCTGTCCGGTGTAGTGAACACTGGTGGGGCTGCGAGGCGTGCTTGACCGATTTCTTTTTCTTGCGATACTTGATACTTGTTCCAAATTCCTTACTTCTTAGGTCCATCAGCTTTAGCTTAACTCCTCTTAGTTGGCACATTCAGCGTAGATAAATCCCATCAAGATCGTCGCCAAAATGTAGTGCGCTGGCCCCATGTGTTCAGGTGACATAGTAGACGTAGCCAAGATGATTTTATGTAGTTTATTAAGTCCATAAGTAGAAGTTACAGCAAGCCCCACCAGCCTCCTAGCTGCTCAGCCCATCTTCCAACTGACAACACTCACACACCAGGCACCCAAGCATTCCACTCATGTCACTCACGTCAACATTCTACACGGAACAGTCACACTGGCTGAGCAGCTAGAGAGAAAGTGAAGGGGAACATAACAGCATAACATGAGAATACTACTAAAATATATAGTGAATTGTAGTATATACTATGGAGAGCCTTCCCAGGTGCAACCTGAAGGTATAAGCATTATACAGCCATAGTATAAGCTCTGTTGACTTCACCAAGGTGTGGCAGAGGAGCAACCCAAGGATATAACAGGCCCAGTGATGCATGAGTCCATTAGGAGCACCCAGGAGTGGTAGCGGTGTAGCTTCAGGAAATTAAAGGTCAGGCGCCACATGTAGATTGATCTGAGGGGGTCCACCCATCGGTGGTAATTGTACAGCCCAAGAAAATCGGACAGACCCCTGTAATGATGTATATGGGTCTGTGAGTCCTCCCATCAGTGGTGGTGGTATGACCACCAAAAATCAGCAGACCCAGGGAATCTACATGCACCACAAATACATAGGTGCTGGGCCCATCAAGAAGCATAGATGGTGCTAGTCAAGAAAACAAGGGAGATCCGAGGTATAACTGGAAACCGCTTGTGCGTGGCAAGTGGGGTATCCACCCAGAAGCAGTGATGGTGCAGACCTAATGAATGATGAGACAAGGGAAAGCTTCTAGGTCAGGTGACCTTGGAGGCATCCACCCAATTAGCGCCAGCATAACTTTACCACGTCACAGAGAGAAACCTGAAAAAAGAGTATAGAGGCAGTTCAAAAGGTAATGCGCTCAAAATGCGGAAATAGCTATTCAGACACAAAACCGCCCTCAACAAATTAAGAGAGCCAGAAACAAATACATCTGACTCTAGATTGACAGAGCAGCTAGATGCGACTCAGATGTGATGCTATACTAATTTGGGATCAAAGAATCAGGCAGCAAGCCACCCAAGAATGTGGCTAGTAGGAAGACTAGTGGCTCCCTGAATATGCCCAAGATGAAGGGGCAGTTTATCTGGAAACCAATCACAGCAATGTCACGGCATCGGTGCATGGCTCCACAGCGCTTCTCTCCTCTCTTGGCTCTCACATGAAGATAGTGGAACAGGTGTGAGAGGCCACAGACAGCTAAGTAGGAAGAACGGGAAGATGTGGGTTGATAGGCTCCCTGGTCTTTACACTTGCCCTTGCACATGTCTGCCCCACACAGCAGGCAATCACAGCCTCAAAAAACAGACAGTAGATGCCGGTCAAAGTGCCGGACCGCTCAAATGCAGGTACAGCATATTCATTCTTTCAACAGGCCACTAAAAATGGTGATAGGGATGGAGTAGTCTAATGAAATAATAATATTCCAAGATCAAGTGCTAGTTTACATGGTGGTCAAGCTGGGCACATTCAAGGCCTCGGAGGCTGGCTCAATGCATTATTCTGAGAAAAATAGCAGCAAATATTGGGTTCGGATGCAATTTTTGCGCACCGGTTCGAAACTTTAGTTTTCAAACTTTTCCACGCGCAAAACTTTTACAAACTTTTCCAATTGACTAGACAACATCGAAATCTCGACGCGCCTTTCATCGGTTCGATTCCAGTCGTCGACGCGGACCCCTGGGCCTATCGACTCCGTAAGGCCTACGGCTCATGGAAAAGACACCTTTCAAAAAATGCCCCCAGAGTGGAGCAAAATTTTCACACAGTGACCATCACAAGGTCTGTAACCTGTGCCTCTCGCCAGATCACGATAAGTCCAGCTGCTCAGCGTGCGCTTCCTTTCGATCAAAGAAGACCATTCGAGATCGTTGAGCTCGAAGACACGTCATGGCGCAGAGACCAGCTCCGGAACCTGTGGACATCTTCGACGAAGTCCCAGATGTCCCAGAAGAAGATTCAGAAGATCTCCAAATCGTGTCAGAGGCAGAAGAATCAGACGACCCCATCACTCCTGGGCAACGAGTGAGTACTACTGCTCCTACCCCAACTCCCACACCAAAGCAGGAGGCACCGGTCAAAACTTCGCCTGTTGGCCCCAGTCGCAACCGAAAACACACTTCAGAAGCCCTGCCTCCGGGCCCGGCTCCGAACAAAAAAGACAAGCATTCCGGAAGCTCGGGACCGAGCAAACCGCACGTACTAGTCCCACCGGCACCTTCGGCACCAAAGCCAAAAGAACACTCTGCTCCGAAATCGACTCCGATTCCTTCCACTTCCAAAGACAAACCGGCCTTGAACACATCGAAGCCCATAGATAAGCCGGCGGTGAACACCTCTAAATCTAAAAATCATGCCACAGCTCCTAAACCAAAGCCTTCGGAACCGAAAACCAAGCCTAAGGATTCCTCCACACCTCCTAAGGCCAAAGAGCAAAAGACTCAGCAACAGCCCCGTTCGGAACCAAAAAAATCGGCGCCGAAACCAGTTACTGAGGAGGAGGAACTTTTTCATCCGGATCCTGTGGATCCTAAACAGAAAAAGATCTATATCAACCCTAAAACAGGACATGTCACAGCTGTGCCATGCAAGAAGAGGAAATTGGACACAGCATAAACCCCTTCAGTCCCTGTGAAGAAGAAGGACTGTGCCACATCACCTATGCCACCTTCTTCTCCTGTCCTCCCATCTAACACCCCTCCTCTCCCCAAACCTGTTACACCGCCTCAGCCTGTAACTTCTCCACCACATACACCACCTCCAGACGATTATGATGATGACCTACGGGTGGGTGGTGACCCTAATGACCCGTTCACAGATCCAGATGACCCACCACAAGACGATTGGGATTACAATGATCCAATAGATCCCCCATGTGAAAAGTTGGCCTGATATATGCTGTCCACTAGTTATAGTGGGCACCCTGTATCAGTCCAAACAACCCCTTATGGTGAATAGGTTAAAGACAACCTTTATTGAAAGCTATCCTAGTGGTAGCTATGGAGAGCAGCCTTCAGGCTAAGTCTTGAAGGAATGTAAAGCAGCTTGTTTTACATCTATAATCTCTTGAATGATCAAATGAAAGGACAACCACACCAGGTATATATTTAAAATATATGTTTTTAAGATAAAACACACCCCTCTAGTCTCTTTATGAGACTGGAGTTCGAAGTACTTTAGCTTACAAGTTAGCAATCAACAGTACCAAACCATATACCAATAAAGTGGTATAAGAACCACGACTGAGCTAGACACAAGGCCTAGAGCCTGTAGAAGTGCTTGGACTACAAGGAACCACCCAAGGTAGTGACACGGGACGCTTGCAGTGTGAGAACACTGCTGCGAATCGCCGTTTACTTCTATGGGGAATGTCGCGGTTGGAAATTTAGAGTTTAAGGACACTTAAAAGATATCTACGAGCGAACCGTTTTGAACTTAGAGGTGCCTAGGGCCAACACCCACATGAGCACCGGAGTACTCGACTTACCTCACCCAGGGAAGCCGGGTGCATAGGTGTCAAATGATGTCGGGTCGCGTCGCTGTTTTCAATGAAAGCTGCTCAGGAAGTGCTGCTGCCGTGAAGAGGAGAAGTGTCCGGAGAGATCCTAGCCTGGATCTAGGATGGAAGGAACCTGAAAGCAGAAGGGACAGAGTCTGGGTCACTTACCAGTGACCAAGGGCACGATAGACCAATGCCCACAGATGTTGGGTGCTTCAGGTGAGTTGACGGGTGTCTTGACTCTTCAGCCACGAGGTCCAGGTGGTGCCGATGACGACCAGGAGCTGGATTCAAGCTGTCCCACGAAGTCTGTCGAGTGTTGCGGTGTCGGCGACCAGATTGAACCCAACAAGCCGTGGCAACGGCAAGTCACTTGGAATCAGAGAAAGGACGTCGGTGCAGATCAGCAACGTCTGGGGGACTCACCCAGTGAGGGTAAGTTGGGGCACGTCTGGAGCAACCAGGAAAGCCCAATCAGAAGAGGAGTTGCCTTCGTGGGGACCTACTAGCCAACGGGCTAGCGATCGTGAAGGAGCCTCGAGCGGTCGCACTGGCAACTGACCCACGGGTCAGTCGTGGAGTGGAGGCCAGAAGTCTTCGGTGCAGGAGGTGCTCAACGCGGGGCTACTCGAAGCCCAAAGCACAACTTCGAGGAAGACCAGGAAGATTATGGATCAGCAAAAGATCATGGTGTCCAGGGGTCTTCGGCGTCTGGCGTGAGATTCAGTGATGCAGACCGGTCAGTTGCTTTTTTGGTGCCTGCCAAGCAGGGGCGTCACTCCTTGACCCCAAGGGAGATTTCTTCAGTCTTCTAAGCAAAGTAGAATGTCGAAGGTCCAGGATATATATTGCAGAGTTTTGTCCAGGGTAATCTAAAGTCGCAAGGACTGGGTTCCCATACTTATACAAAGTTTGGGGGTTGGACATACTCTAGGAACCCACCTATGGGAGGGTTTGGAAAGAGGGGCACCAGAGCAGGGGCAAGTAGCCTCTGCAACCGGTTTGAACTGGACTATGCACAGGGACACCAAGTGTGCCCCCAGTGCAGGACTTCAAAGCACCAGAGAGTGCTCCCGCCCAGCCCCAATACACATCTGCCTGTCTGGGGAGGTGGTTACACCTCCCTGGGACAAGAAACCTATTGTCCAGGCCTCCCCTGCTGGAGTTTCGGGCAGCTGCAGGAGGCCAGACCCGTGTCTGTGCTATCCATTTTGTGATGCCAGGACTGTAGAAAGTCCTTACCGGGTTAGACCAGTGTGAACATGTCTCTCCCTCTAGAAGGGTGGGATGCAACCCCCCCCGCCAGAACTGGCGGGGGGGGGGGGGGGGGGTAGTATTCCAAAGCATTTGACACCAAACACGACATGTTTCCGTGCAGCCATCCCAAAGTTAGCATTTACCGCGAGATTATAATGCACTTAAGAGTATATGGTCAGGCTGCACCACAAACCGCATCAGACGAGGTACTCCGAATGCTGCAGAGGGGCTCGGCCCATGCAGGGGCACCCTCTCACATAAAAACCAAGCACTTTGCCTTCAGGATTGTTAAGGCCTGCCATAGGAGTGACTTATAGGTTTTATGTGTGTGCAATGGTAGTGATATAGGTAGCCTATACCACAGTAAGGGATGCAAGCACCACCTTACCCAGGCTGCAGTAGCAGACCTGTGGTGTCATTTTGGAGTGCTTCCCAGGGGTGGCATAATACATGCTTCAGCCCCTGGTAGGCCTCTGAGGTACCTATGCCCTAGGTACATAGTATACCATATACTAGGGGCTTATAAGGCAATCCAGAATCCAATTAGAAATGTACCTAATGTACATGGAAACCATTTTAGAGAGGAAGCAGCTAGGCTGAGGTACTGATTAGCAGGGCCACAGCCAGACTAAGGTCGAAAAACAGTGAAACACCAGCAAAAAGTGGGGGTACCCATGTGAAGCAGATCCTACTCTCCTACACCCCAGACCTCCCAAGCCCCCAACCATACCCAAAAAAACCATCTCCTCCAGATGATAATATTGGGTTTGGACAACTCATCAATAGGGCTGCTGTATTTCATAGGGTGCACATGCACTCAGACACACCAGAGGAGGATTTTCTTCTAGACACATTTGAACAGACCCAGAAGACTGTACAAATATTGCCAATGATTAATGATTAAAGAGGTGATTAAGCATGCTCCCGACATATTTAAAGATCCTGTACGGGCCAGGATTCTTAATCCGAGGATCAATAAGAAATATAGACCTGCCCCTGACGATCCTGCATACATCAAAGGTCAGCTGCCTCTAGATTCATTAGTAGTGTCCAATGCTAGAATGCGAGCTAATTCACAAACCTCAGGGAACGCACCGCCCCCTGATAAAGAATCTAAATTGTTAGACGCATCTGGCAAGAGGGTATCTGCGCAGGCGGCCAATCACTGGCGCATAGCCAACACTCGAGCACTGCTGGCTAGATATGATAGGGCCCATTATGACCAGCTTGAAACCCTATTACAGCATTTTCCTGACCAGTAGAAGACTCAAGCAAATGACCTAATCCAAGAGGGCAAACTAATCACCAACGCATCAATTAAATTCGCCGCCACATTTTCACACCCACTATCCAAGGGCAATGCACTATGGATGAACTGGTCAGGCAGATTTGCGTACGCTTTTCCACCACTCCCACTGATTCCACTAGTGGTACGCAAGCTCCGACAACAGTCTCTAAAAATGATCCTAGTGGCTCCCACATGGGCGCACCAACCGTGGTACACAGCACTACTGGAGCTCTCACTAGTCACACACCAAAAACTACACCTCTCCATCACTACTAACGCAGAACCATGGAGAGATAAGGCATCCCGATCCAACTCAACTGAATCTCACGATCTGGCTTCTGAAGTCCTAGAGTTCGGTTACCTTAACCTTCCACCGGACTGTATGAACATCATTAAAGAAGTCAGGCGCCCTACCACCAGAGCTTGCTACGCAGCAAAGTGGAAAAGATTCGCCATTAACTGCACTAACAATCATATCGATCCACTGGATGCGTCCATCCAGAACATTATTTGCTACTTACTACATTTGCAATGATGTAATTTGGCATACTCATCCATGCGTCTACATCTAGCAGCACTTGCCACTTACATACAAAACAGACAACACTTGTCACTTTTTAGGGTCCCAGCAATTAAAGCCTTTATGGGAAGGCCTTAAACGCATCATACCTCCCAGATGACCACCCTCTCCAGTGTGGAATCTCAACATTGTGCTTACTAGGCTCATGGGACCCCCATTTGAACCTCTACATAAATGTGAACTCCAGTTCCTCACATGGAAAGTAGCTTTCCTTATTGCATTCACCTCTCTCAGAAGGGTAAGTGAGATCCAGGCTTTAACCATACAAGAGCCATCGTAAGAAAGTGGTTCTCAGAACAAACCCAAAATTCCTACCTAAAGTCATTTCTGCATTTCATCTTAATCAATCTGTGGAGCTACCAGTGTCTTTTCAAAACCCGGAATCTGTAGCAGAGAGAGCTTGTCACACCCTAGACGTTAAAAGAGCTCTACTCTATTACATAGACAGGACTAAATCCTTTTGCAAAACAAAACAAGTGTTTGTAGATTTCGCTCCACCGCATAAGGGTAATCCCATCTCAAAAGCTGGGATTGCAAGATGGATCGTTAAATTTATCCAAATATGCTACCAAAAAGCCAAGCGCACATTAACAATTCCCCCTAGAGCGCACTCAACACGCAAACTAGGGGCTTCCATGGCATTCTTAGGGAACATTCCCCTAGAAGACATTTGTAAGGCAGCAACATGGTCTACAACATGGTCTTGTTTGTTGTGACCCCTGACGAAGGGTGCTTCATAGCCCGAAAAGCATTGGGTTTTACTGAATAAACACTGCTTGTGATGAACTCTGCATTAATCGTATTTTTACAAGAGGTCCGGAGGGGCACAGTTTGAATATAAGAAATCTGGAAAAAAGCAATATTTTCCACGTGTGGATTAGCGTATAAAAAATTAAACGAAATGAAATGTCAAAATATGAGCATAAATGATGATTGAAAATGGATTATTAAGAAGGACTAATAAGATGGTTCATTCACCACAATGGTGGCATTTAGCAGTTTGTCTGGTTGGGGCAAGAGGTTGCCCCATTTTATGTTGTTTATATCGATTTCGGTGGCATTTGGGCAGGCCATCTGCACGCATACCTGGATAAAAAGGATAAACTTGGAAAATTTCGAATATTAGGTGTGGATCCCACTCTTATTACCAGAGACACAGCACCTGTACCCTGAACCCAAGTCCTTCTCTAACTCCTGTATTGCTCTGCTGGCGCACTGCTCTTTCGTCGGGGTTGCAGATTGTACCTAGTGTGTCCAGGCACCTCCTTATCAACAAACAAGGTGCAGGCTCACTTTCAGTTGGGGACCGGGACTCAGGGGCTCAATGCACAGAACGAGGGTCACATAAAGCAAAGCCTCCTTGCCGTCATTGTCGGTCTGTGCCTCTCTCAGCTGGGCATCAGGAAAAAAGGAACAAAGCAAAGAATCAGTTCCCCGTCCTGATTTGTGACCCCGTCTTTCGCCCAAGAATTACCCGACAGTGGTAGGGGTACACGTTTCTTCCGGCCTTCCACCTTCACCACTGTTATAGTTGCCAGCACCACCTGTGCTGGTGTCCTTCACCTCAGCTCCAAGCTGGACTTGCACTGAATCACCAAGCTGGATCTGATGTCCGGGCCACTCTGGCAATGGTTGTAAGGCAGCAGATATCTGTTAGTGAACAGAACAGAAATCTTTAGACACAACATACAAATAATCAATCAAAAGAGGATATTCAATTTCAGAAATGCCCCTGTATTATTCTTCTGAATAACCTCAAAGAAAAAGGAATTTCAAAACCACTATTATTTTAACAAACTTAGACATATAAGTCATCATGATACAGCTTCTACTTAGTGAACCTTCACTATTTTGCAAAACTGCCGACTCCTCTAAAATTATTTTCCTTACATAAGAGCAACCATGTTTTGCTCTTATGACCATGCTCTCATATTATAGGTGTTGCGGAAAACTCTAAAACTGTGAATGTAACAGAGATCCATATTACATGAGTAACTGATAAATTAAACATAACCTAGTAGGTACATGAATTTTCCAGCAGAACTTGTTTGTGGCAGACAAGAAAACAAGCAAAAGAACATTTTGTTCTTAAAAAATGTGTGCTAATGGCATATGGGCATCTTTCCTAGCATTGTGAACCATATGCATCATACTTTTCACGATCTGGGCCATGTAATATCATATTCAGGGGAGAAACCTATTCACCAGCTCTAGCAAGGGCTGTCAGCTCGATTACATAGACTAACTAATAAGGGACATGTGATGCCTCTGCGACTTATGTAGTGCTGGAATAACCAACAAATAATGGTGTTGCCACCTGGGAAGTTGGAAAAAAAAACATCAACATATATTCACAGCGTCCTGTGAAATGAATGACTAAGCGAGCCCAACCAATTGTCCCATGGCTGTTCCTAGACAGCTTAGACAGGCTCGGAAAAGAGAGAGAGAGAGAGAACACACAAAAACAAGCTGCCCTGCGTATTTCCCACGCAGAATAGCTCACAATAATACACATAATAGGTACATAAACCAAGAAAAAAGGACACAATAATACATTTACCAAGCACAAAAACCAAAAAAACACAGTGTGTTACTTAATTTTGCTTACCCTTAAATTACCCAGGAGCTAGTCTCCTATCCCCCTTCGACAGTAGGTAACCTAAGCAGGTGACCTCCTGTCGACAATACTTTCCTCTCTTGGCAGCTGGGCACGGACAGACTTGTAGGTGGTAAATAACTAGGGGAAACCACACCAAGGAGGCCATGTCCAATACTATTAGACTGTACCACCTTGTAAATTTTGGTGTACAAGCACATTGAGCTAACTAGAAAACATCGATCCAATGACCAACTACCAATTCCTTTACCTTATTGTGCTGTTTAACATGATGGCGCATTAATGCAAACTTTATTTCATTGCCCCTCTCTGTGTCAAGAGCTACACTTGGCCCACAGACGGAATGTCTACTAAGGTCGAAGTACCAGAGCAAACCTGCCAGAAATAAACCCTCCTGTGTGGGCATTTTGCTTTCAACCGTGCTAGTTTGCTAAATACAAAACCCGACCTCTGACCCTTAAACCTGTTGTCCCTTGTCTGAGCAAAGTTATCCCCGTGTGGCCATCACAATTCAAAGTAACTCTTCGAGAAGCACGACTGAGGGACATCCCTGCTCTGTGCCTGTGTGCTCATATTACAAAGGTAGGATGTAACGTTTGCTCTTTATTTTTGTTATTCTTGTGCACTGTGCTTTCTAGCACCTAAAGAACTGGCTCAAAATGTTAGTTTTCATAATGTCATAATGCGCCCAGAACTATTGTGCACTAAGGCGTGCAATGTAATTCACATGTCTCTAGAGCTACTCTTTTTGTATAACTTTTAATTGTATTTGAGACTGCAGCCATTAGTCCATACTAGAAATCATATTTTAAGTTTGTCACTAAGATACAGTAATATTGTCATTGTTAGAGAAACTAATATAATTTTGATGCACAATATTTTTAACTATTTAGACATTGAAATCTTAATGCACACTTTGCACTGGGTAATTTTCTACATTGCTAAATATTATTGAATTTTCACAGTAGTGTTATTAGACATTATTAAGATCATAATAATGCAAAAACGATTTTAGTGCAATGACTTTCATGTAGTCATTTTTTTATAATGATCACTAACCCTTTTTGTTGTTTCTACATATGAAAAGCAAGCCTCATTCCTTTCTTTTTGTCTTTAAATGCATTTATTTATAATACTTGCAAAACTTCTTTTGAAACTAAGCACAGAAGCTTTACTGAAACATAGAAAGTTTGTTTCACCTATTAGAAAATAGTAATTGTTTACCATCAGATCCACAGACGTGCTTTTTAGGAAAGCAACAGGAAAGAAAGTCCTTACTTTTATCCTTTCTCTTTTATCCAAAATAATGAAGCTGTATTTCTAACTCTCAAGTTTTGTAGTCTTTAATGCACGTGCTTTTATGCCATTTTGTACTAACTTAAAACCTAGTTGCCACAGTGTTTATTTGTAGCTTGTGCCTGGGTAAGTCCTGTCTTATTTATTTAGCTGTGTTTTATGACCGGCAGGTGTTAGCTTCTACATTTTTTTTTCTGGAGAGAAGGCATTGTGTTCTGGGACTACTAAATCCTGTCTGACAATTAATGACACAGGGCCCCTTATAATGCTATCTGTTTCCAATATGACAGCAATGTGCTGTATTCTAATGTCCTCACAGAATCCCAAAAAAGTTGATAAACCACTCATTACCTCCCTGTGCTCTGACAGACAGCTTCCTTCGGACAGACAGCTTGAGCAGCTGTTAAAAGCTCTCTTTCTGGTGCTAGGAATGAGGCTCAGTTCATTCTATTAAAAACCAGGCATTCCAAGCCAGTCAAATGCTATTGTTTGCAGTGTGCGGTAAAAGGAGGACGCTTTTATTTTAGCAGCAACCAATTACTCCTATAGTGTGAATGCTTTTAATATTTAATATGATGTATCTAAGGATAGTGCTGTAACATTTTGCACAGCCGATAGGCAGTACTAACAAAATGTTGGACATCTATTTTTAATTTTGTTAAGTCCTAGTTGTGTAAAACACACACATTCGTTTTTCTCTGTGAGGCCCACTTTTTCCTATTGAGTTTTAATTCTAATTTTTTTACCATTGTGGCAATATAATAATTGAATGTTCACACATCTATACTTTGTTACTGCTTTACATTCCATAGTAGCGTGCAGCTACTTAACATGTTTTATATAGTTCATTCTTTGAAATTTAAAGTGTAATTCTTCCAATGGCATCTGCAGAACACAATGATGACAACAAACCAAATTGAGCTCATTCCATACATTTTCAAGAAGGTGCCACACACTCAAAACACACAACAGTGCTTGCTGAGGCAAGCCATCCTTACACAAAGAGCAGAGTCGCTACTCACTCAAACAAGTACTTCACAAGCATTACCACTGGTGTCAGTCCACAAACCTCATAGACACTCAAACACACAATCAACCCACAAATCAACACCAGGACAAAAACAAGAGGCAGCCCACAGACTGTACTCAAACCAAACCAACTGTAAATCATATTTACAAACAAAAGAGCTCTCAAAAGCAGTCCAGAGACTGCACCAAGACAAGTAAACAGCCCAAAGACTGTTCCATAGACAGACAATGCTCAACATACTGAATCTTCTTAAAATCAAATGACCCATTTACTGGCCATCGTAGATCAGGATCCATTTTCGTATATTTGTTCCATAGTGTACTATACATTATGGAAGAAATACCTTATTTAATGTACATAAACCTAATAGGTGTCTCCTCTAGGGAAGCCAGCTGACTACTTTCTAGATCCATATTGATACCTCCAAGACAGCAACACATTCTACGTAGTGTGCTAGGAGCAGGCATGCCAAAAATATTATAACAAAATATAATATTATAGTCCAATAGTATTTATCTCAAGAATATAAAAAATGGAGACAAAAATCTCCTCATTACCTGCCTTTGTTTATTGCAATAGACAAATCAAACAAAACCAAAACAAGAGTGTCGCTTCAGCAACCTTACCAAACCTCAAACCTCCACCTGCCAAGCTCTGGGTTGACCTAATGGTCACTTACACCAAAGGAGATCTCAGTCGGAACCGGCCAACACCTGGAGGGTCAGATCGGGAAAACCGGAAAAACACGTCGGTCTGCAAAGACAAAGGGTCTCTTCGTGCAGGGTACCTCCTCAGTAGATTCCTGTCCTCCGTCAAGACCGCTCCTTCGGATGGCTGCGTCTCCAATGAGCCCCACGAGTCGGGCACCAATTTGTTCACCCTTATCTGTTCACAGGTCGTTAGACCAACAAAATAGAGATTGGCACGGAAGCTGGAATATCAAATAACAAGTTTATTAATTACTCATGAGTGGGACTACATCAATACAACACCCTCAGGCGCTGTATGAGGTAGTCCATGGAACACAGAAACCAAGGGTCTTATATACCCTGTTTACAGCTGAGTAAGCATGGAGACTCAAAGTGGAGGTACAGGCATACACAGGAATAGCTATTGACTAACATGGGCAGGCAAATATTTCTTAGTCAGCAAAATGGGAGGGGAGATAGAACTGCTTGAATCAGTCGAAACAGCCTGACAGTTACACTCTAAAACAGGTGCATTCTAGCAGCTACAGGCCTTTTCTGAGCATACACAGATCTCTGGCTCAGTACTGAAGGAGTTAACTACAATTGATGACTGAAGCAGAATAGAAAGACAAGCAACAGGGAAGACGGAAGAAGCACATGGCTAACACATAGCTAACAAAAATGGATGCCACAACCAAAATGGCTTTAGCTCATGCTAACAGAGATTATCTGTGATTTCCACAGGATAACAACCATATATTTAAGGCTCCCTGTTCTCCGTTTTTACTGATTTTTACAGATAAATACAGACATAATTCTAAATACGGTCTACCATGACTGCTAAGTCAATAGCTGTGTATATTGATAGATGATTAAAAAAGAAAGGAATTTTAATTGAGGCTTTAACATCAATAGATATGCACAAGGCTGATACTAAAATGTGCATATTTTATATAAGTGCATTGATTTAACTTCTGCGGATGTTCATAGCATTGAAACCTGGCAGGGATTCAAGCATGAGTGCATATTTATCGGTTAAATAAATGTGAAAATATACTCATTTCAGCTTAATCTTTCTACAAAACTTAAAATAAATATGGATAAATATAGATAAAATTAGCAAAAAATAAATATGGATAAATACAGACGGAAATGTCAAAAAAATAAATACCTTAAAACCAGGAGCCTTTTTCTCATTGTATGCGAGAAGGACAAAAATAAAACCTATAATTTTACAATAGAGCACAATAGAATGTAATAAGGGGTTCATTTGCTTAATTGCTTCTACTTAGAATGACATTTGTCATAGATCCACAATATTTGCAAATGCATGTAAGGATTTAGTTCAGGTATGCTTGAGACAGTTGGTTTGCTGAGTTTCAAAGAGCACTGCTCTATATCCTGCACTTGCGCTTGGAGGGATCACTGCCCCCTCTTTAAAATGAGGCACGGTCAGCCCCCATTGAAAGACAGGGCCACTGTTTTGAATATCAAAGATGTACTCTCCCTAAAACTGCCACAAACTGCCAGAGCTCATGCCTTTGCTGAGAACAGCGCATTTATTTCTGTAGTCAAGTGCATTTTGAGGCTAGAACTATCACAATGCATTAACATCGTGGACAGAATATCAAACTAAATATTGAAAGGTATGTGCAAGTAGAGGAATTGTAGGTTTTTTATTCTCAAATGCACATCTATGCACCTTGAAGATTTTATATATATATATATATATATATATATATATATATATATATATATATTAACTTGTTACGTACCAGTAAAGCGATCACTCAGAGTTTGGCATACACCAGTGGGTGATATTTATTCCACCTGGAATAAATATCACCCACTGGTGTATGCCAAACTCTGAGTGATCGCTTTACTAGTGCGTAACAATTTGATGTTGGCGTGCTCCGCCAACTACGAGCGAACCTCTGCAGAGGGCGGGGAAAGACAGAAGGAGCGAAAACCAAGGAAATCTATATATGCTACCAGTTCCAAACCCTGCTTTCGGTTTGGACATCCACGTCGGGAAAAGACACCACACCACTCCTTGGGAAATTAGGGCTTGGATTTATTCACTGCTGTAACGTGTTTTGGCTTATGCAGCCTTGATCACACATCAAGCGTTTGTTGCATATTCACTGTTTTTAAAACCACTAGGTGCTGCCGGTTATGTGGGTCGCAATAGTCATCACCACTGAAGACAGATTATGCTTCACTATGGTTACTATGCATAAACGGAACTAGTAATGCTAAATTTAATTTAACCATTACATAAATTGTTTAAATATTACAAATAGATCATTTTGTTAAACGGCACAAAATTAAATTCATAAATATTCGTCATCAAATCCAAAGACTTCCATAATTTAATTTCTTAGTGGGAAACCAATGCGCATACGTGACGTCCTTCAATTACACTCAAGTGAATATCCGAGTCAAGGTCGTATACTAAAGTGCATGTGCATTATGCTTGAAAATAATTCTCAAGAGTTGTAAACAAATATTCTCCAGTATACTGTAAAGGTTGTTATACTGTTTCTTAATGGGAAACCTGAATGTGTATGCCGCTTCCTTCATCTACATTCAAGTGAATACCTAAATCACAGTTGTAGATTATAATGCAAGTGCATTATATTTATGTTACAATTTTTAAGATTTGTACACAGTAATTCTCCAGCATATTATCAGGATTATTATGCCATTGGCTACATAATGTCTGCTAGTCCATGATTACTTTACCACTTTATCTCTTACTAGAGAATGACATTTAAAACATCTAGCTTTGCACATATATTGACCCTTGATTCTTACAGCAATTTACCGTCACCAAACATCAATTACCACAGTTCCCTCACTGTGTTTCATATTTGTGATGATGCATAATAACCTGTGTGCTCTTAAGCAAGTGCCACACCTAATTTATTGCTCACATGTTGTGCCAACTTGCATCATTCTATTTCTTTGCTGATTTTCACAATTTCATGATTGTTCCGTGACCTTCAGTTCCTTCTACAAATTAAAACATCTAAAACCAGAGGGGGCAGCTATTCTTTTTTCAGACTCCTAAGTGTACAGAAAGGTCCTCGTCAGAATTGAGTCTAAACGGGATCTTGGATCTTGGTATTGAAGAGTATTATATATCTAGACTCAAGTTGACGTAGGTATTGAAGAGTATTATATATCTAGACTCAAGTTGACGTAATCTTCGCTCCCAATTACCACCTCTCCTGTTCTTAGGTACCTGGTCAATCACATAATAGACTTAATCTTTGATATTGCCATTACATGCCTTTCTACTGGGTAGCTTTTGTCCTTATTCGTGACAGCCCTCATATGTTGTAATATTCGAATATGTGCTGGAGAGTGGCTAAATCCATGCACCCTCGGTCAGGAGCTTCAAGGAATCCCGGAACTTGGAAGTGTATATATATATATATATTCACTGAAAAAACCATAGGTTTCACACATGTTATAGTTAGCTGGACATTTCACTCGTAAAAAAACATTGAAATTCCCCCGTTATAGTTAGTGCAGGCAACTATAACTCACGCGACCGCAATCCTCTGCTGATGCTAATACTGTATTTAGACACTTATTTGCCCATGTCTTCTTCCATTAGATTTTAGCTATACATATATTGCAAATATTTTTTTTTCATAAAGACACATATGTCATCAGCAGAGGATTGCGGTCGCGTGAGTTATAGTTGCCTGCACTAACTATAACGGGGGAATTTCAATGGTTTTTTACGAGTGAAATGTCCAGCTAACTATAACATGTGTGAAACCTATGGTTTTTTCAGTGAATTTGCAAGGTTTTTTAAATGCTAATTCCTAACTATAACGTGTGTGAAACCTATGGTTTTTTCAGTGAATTTGTACGGTTTTTTAAATGCTAAGTTACTTTACGCCGTTCGTGGCGTGCGCGCCCACTTCACGCAGTTCGTTCCGTGCGTGCACCGTGCGCGCACAGTGAGCACGTGGTGCGCTTCGCGCACCGCGCGCCCACTTTACGCAGTTAGTGCCGTGGGCCATGTACACACGGAGGACATATTATGCGCTTCGTTGTGAAAGGTTATCTATTACATGATCTATGGGCAAATATGCCATGCACAAAAGGTGCCCTTCGGGCACCTTTTGCACACCGGGTGTGGAAAATGTGGATAATTTTTTTTTTTTTTTTTTTTTTTTACCGTAAGCGCAATCAGCGTTTTTTAAAAATAAAAATAAAATGAATTTTTGGCCTTGGGGGTTCTTTTGGGACACCCTAACCATGGATAGGTGGTTAGGAGCTGTCTAGCCTGCCCCTTTTCATGTTATCCAACTTTGTTTTTCCTCCCCCCCTCAGAGTGCGACAGAGAAAATGGCGGCCGACACTTCCTGGTTTCGACCGATTCGAATGTTTACTAAGATCTAACAGCCAATCAGAATCGCGCTCGCGCACGGCACCGTACGCGTACGGTAAGCTTACCGTAAGCGCACGGTAAGCGCACGGTAAGCTGCCACAGATATATATATTGATTTAAATGCTATTTTCTCAGGAACTACTGAACAGATTTACACCAGACCTACAAAAGGCACTTCCTTGACCTGTAGACTACCTCGCTGCCAAATTTCAAGTAACTCTGTTCAGCCGTTCGGGCTGTAGCTGTGTCTAAAGGTCCTATGGAAAAATGCATTGGGAAAACGCGTTTTGGGACCCCCTTTTTTCTCAGCCCCCGCTTGACGAATCCCCCCGAGACTTTCAGGGTAGGAGCGGAGCGTAGCGCCCCATTAGTTTTGAACATTTCGCGAGGATTCGTCGACCGGCGCCAAAGTTATTCAAAATAGAATGTTGCGGTTTTCCTATGGAAACAGGGTCCTAACTATAACTACCTACTGGCGACCGCCAGTAGGTAATATATATATATATATATATATATATATATATATATACTTATTTAGGTATAGAAAATCTCTACTTCATTACCTTTTGATATTTTGACCTTTGATAAGGTGTCCATGTTATTTGGGGGCAGCGCAGGATTCCTATCTCGATATTCCAGGGTTACACTTTGTGTGCATCATGATGTCTATTTAGACCGCACTTCTGATATGTAATATGCCGGCAGGTACTTATTTGTTTTATTTGTGGGGCGGTTAGACTAAGCGAGGTAGACGGGGCTAGTGACACCATGTTTGTACAAATTCCAATTGACTTTCCTGGTTCTACACTTCTCATCCATAGCAAGTGCTTAACAAGGGGTTCTCGTAGAGCAGAGTGCACACAAAGAATATGTGTAACATTTTGAGTGTCAACAATGGTTCATGGTTTTTCACCGTGGCATTCGAGGTTACAACATAATCAACTTAAGATGAACACTGTTTTAGAAACGTACCCATCTTTAGTTCTGTTTTCCCTCATTCTGTCATGCCACTGTTTTCCTATTTCTCAATGTATGCAATATTAGCCAAACTCTGTAGAAAGCAGAATTTATAAAACGAACTTTCTTTTGACATTTTGCCTTAACAGTTTGATATATTTTCTAATTCAACCCGGCTCTCTTTGAATGTGACTAACAACTCCTCTTCTGAAGCAGATCAAAGCTTATGCTGAAGAAAAGTTGAATGCAAAAACAACAGTTGATGGACAGAATGCAGAACAATGTCATACATTCACCCCAGTACAGAGATTTGGGCCTAAATCCATCGTTTTTTTGCTCACCATGCCATTCCAGTTTGAACCCAGCCATATGCAAATCAGTCTTGACCCTGTGCCTCATGGGAACAGTCCAGCCCGAACTGCCAAGCCAGGTCCTCCCTGGACTGGAAACAAGCATCCTAGGACCGGTTTCGTGGTTTCACCCCTCTTCGGCTAGGATAGCTTGATTCCAGTGGCATGGAGAGCACGGGACCTACGTCTAGGCATACCCGTCCCACTCGGGGTGACAAATGCAAAAACAACAGTTGATGGACAGAATGCAGAACAATGTCATACATTCACCCCAGTACAGAGATCTGGGCCTAAATCCATCGTTTTTTTGCTCACCATGCCATTCCAGTTTGAACCCAGCCATATGCAAATCAGTCTTGACCCTGTGCCTCATGGGAACAGTCCAGTCCGAACTGCCAAGCCAGGTCCTCCCTGGACTGGAAACAAGCATCCTAGGACCGGTTTCGGGGTTTCACCCCTCTTCAGCTAGGATAGCTTGATTCCAGTGGCATGGAGAGCACGGGACCTACGTCTAGGCATACCCGTCGCACTCGGGGTGAAAAATGCAAAAACAAAAGTTGATGGACAGAATGCAGAACCGGTCCTAGGAAGCTTGTTTCCGGTCCAGGGAAGGCATGGCTTGGCAGTTCGGGCTGGACTGTTCCCATGAGGCACAGGGTCAGACTGATTTGCATATGGCCATGTCTGAACTGGGGTGGCAGAGTGGGCTAAAGAACGGTGATGGATCAAACCCAGATCTGTTGACTGGGTGTGAGTGTTTGATTGGTTCTGATGCTCAGTCCATCACCGCCCCCTTTTGTACCGCTTTGTTCGCCATAAGTTGGCCGGGTATGCTCAGACGTGATTCCCTTGCTCACTTTGCCACTGGATTCAAGCAAGCCTGGCTGAAGACGGCTGATATGCCAGAAACCGGTCCTAGGAAGCTTGTTTCCGGTCCAGGGAAGGCATGGCTTGGCAGTTCGGGCTGGACTGTTCCCATGAGGCACAGGGTCAGACTGATTTGCATATGGCCATGTCTGAACTGGGGTGGCAGAGTGGGCTAAAGAACGGTGATGGATCAAACCCAGATCTGTTGACTGGGTGTGAGTGTTTGATTGGTTCTGATGCTCAGTCCATCACCGCCCCCTTTTGTACCGCTTTGTTCGCCATAAGTTGGCAGGGTATGCTCAGACGTCATTCCCTTGCTCACTTTGCCACTGGATTCAAGCAAGCCTGTCTGAAGACGGCTGAAATGCCAGAAACCGGTCCTAGGAAGCTTGTTTCCGGTCCAGGGAAGGCATGGCTTGGCAGTTCGGGCTGGACTGTTCCCATGAGGCACAGGGTCAGACTGATTTGCATATGGCCATGTCTGAACTGGGGTGGCAGAGTGGGCTAAAGAACGGTGATGGATCAAACACAGATCTGTTGACTGGGTGTGAGTGTTTGATTGGTTCTGATGCTCAGTCCATCACCGCCCCCTTTTGTACCGCTTTGTTCGCCATAAGTTGGCAGGGTATGCTCAGACGTGATTCCCTTGCTCACTTTGCCACTGGATTCAAGCAAGCCTGGCTGAAGACGGCTGAAATGCCAGAAACCGGTCCTAAGAAGCTTGTTTCCGGTCCAGGGAAGGCATGGCTTGGCAGTTCGGGCTGGACTGTTCCCATGAGGCACAGGGTCAGACTGATTTGCATATGGCCATGTCTGAACTGGGGTGGCAGAGTGGGCTAAAGAACGGTGATGGATCAAACCCAGATCTGTTGACTGGGTGTGAGTGTTTGATTGGTTCTGATGCTCAGTCCATCACCGCCCCCTTTTGTACCGCGAAGAAAAGTTGAATGGCAGAAGTCATGACATTTGCGGCCATTGTTTTAGAAGGAAACTGTACTGTTGTGAATGTTATTTATTCTCGCGCTAGTTTAAATGCAAGTGGCTTTGATTTTAGCAGTTTATCACTCATATATTCCTTCAGCAGAGGACCAAACATTCTCAGTGATAGTGTGCAAATGTTTTGTGTGTTGCCTGAAGGAAAACATTTCCAAGTCAGATATGGTATATGCCGATCATTTACATAACCAGATCAAGTCCAATGTCCACTTGTTAAACTATTGATCTGGAATCAGACTTTGTTGCAGCAAAAACAGAACCATCATCCATGTGATTTGTGGCACGCAGTGTCCAGACAATAGCAACCCTACCTCCATGTATTCTCTGCAGCCTTTAACGTGACCAACTAATCGAGTTAGGCACTCAATGGGCTTTGATGTAACAGTCCCACAGTGGCTGGAATCATCCCTAAATGATAGAGCCCAGCTGGTGCAGATAAACACCTACAGATCGAAACTAATCTCAATAGCCTGTGTCATATTCCAAGGCTCTTACAGATTATCTTCAATTTATTTATGGAACTGCGAGGAGACTGACTGGTCAGAAATTAAATCAACCTTCACTAATACACAGATGATACCCTCCCTTATCTGAAGGTAATGCCCATCCAAATGTAACTCAACAAGTTCTCCCTAGCCACCATTCAATTCTAGGGGGAAGATTTATCAGGACTTTGTGCCAATGCAAAGTCACGCAAAGTGGCACAAAGTAAGGTAGTGTTTAAAAAGTATTTAATATGCAGCAGAAAGCTCTTTTGCAATGGAAAGTAGTCTTAAAGTAATCAAATAGCACTTTGAACTGCTATATGCTTCTTTGCTTCAAGGGGATGTCCCATGGGTGGTACCACCTGTGATTTTCGATGCAAAGCTGTATCTACTAAAATTGTTAGGTAGGACTTAATGCCAAAAAATAATACCTCCTTGAGGTAGGTGCTAGGTAGGTGAAGGCTTATAATTTCTCCTAATGTTTCACACATTGTATGTGTGCTGCACTGTACATCATACATTCACTTTGTGAAAAGTTTAAAAGCTTGTGTGATGCCTAGCGTAGGTTTTGAACTTATTATACAAAATACCAAACAAACAACTTTTCGCTATAGCGCAAAGGTGTGTGTTGCACTAGGTAGTCAGTTTGTGCACCAATAGTGGCAAAGAGAGAAGCAATGCCACATTCTAGTAGATATGGCTCTGCAGTGCTCCCTTCACTAGCACAACACAAGTTGCGGCACTGCATTGCACTATTTCTTTTAGAAATATATACTCTTGATATCCAAGACATCCCTTAACATAAAGCTTAAAAAAGAGTTTTTGTCTACCTTCAATGCCAGCAAGCGCCCGTCACCCAAAGATGGTTAAAAAAAATGGCTAAAAAGGGGAACATCTAGTCACACCATAAATTGTTAATAGTCGCTTAAGAAGCGACATTGCATTGTTAATATCCGCTTAAGAAGCGACATTGCATGCCAGACAAAGACATGATATCAGCACTTTATCTTTCCCCCCAGAAGATAACAGCATAAAAGCTGCTCAGGTGTTGGTCCTATCCCACCTCAATAAAGGCAACACCCTACTTGTTGGAATTCCAGAGAGTCGCCTGAATCTTTCAAAAGTGCCCCAATGGAGCAGCTTGCCTCAGTAAAGGTCTTAGTGCATTGCGCTGAATCACCCCATCCCTCGAAAGTGTCACTAAGCATGCACTATGTGCAACTGTTGTCTTGCATCTCCTTCAAGGTCTGCTGCATCTTTTGAAAGTC
Organism: Triturus cristatus; assembly: GCF_964204655.1. NCBI lineage: Eukaryota > Metazoa > Chordata > Amphibia > Caudata > Salamandridae > Triturus > Triturus cristatus. Next base: position 499,521,418 of record NC_140586.1, read on the forward strand.
AGTCAGTATGAAGAAGAACTCCAATAGCAGCATTGAAAGGCTAGAATGCTACACACTGAGGATATGGTATTCCATTCTGTCCAAAATACTGCAGCCACCTTCCCTTCATCACTGCAAGAAGAAACTCAAGACCCTGCATAAGTCTTTGAATATCTCCAACTTCACTTCCTTCTCCATTATCTGAATCCCTGTCCTCCAAGTTAACCTCTGCACTTGAACCTCATGCTCTGCCCCAGACGATGCCACAGCAGCCTCTTAGGTTCGGTGCTTCTTTGGTTCATAGTTATGTTCATACACGAAACATCAGGCATACATACATTATACTTGATTCTTCAAAAAGAATAGAAGATGTTTGCTACATTCATGAAACTGATTCAGGTAGGGCTGGTGGTAATTTGGTCTTTAGTTGCAGAATTGTAGAGTGTACACTAACTCTGGGCGTAGTACTACACCCTGCTCGCGTAGTTTGCGTTACTACGCGCTATGCGAAATGCACGTAGCACAGTGCACAAACGCGTAGCGGGAATTTTTTGCTTGCTTGCAGTCCTCAACGTTAAGTTGGCGACCGCGAGCGAGCAAATTGACATCCCTACGAGATTTTTTCCTCGTTCAAGATCAGCAACATCAGGTTGCCGATCACGAGCATGGAAAATAAACCTCCCGGCGAGATTCTCAATGCGGGGAGGTCAGGTTTCTCATTGACCGCTCGCGATGAGAAACTACCAGTCCGCGTTGAGAAACCTGCCGCTCGAGTACAAATCTACTCGAGCCACAGAAAATGACCGCTTGCACTGTGCAAGATGCCCTTTGCAATGATTGCACAGTGCGGACAAGCATCCGGCACTGTGCAATCAATGCAAACAGCATTTTCCCTACCGCACTACGCAGTTTGCATAGCTACGTGTAGCTCGAGTAGTGCGAAGTGCACTTCGCGTAGCATAGCGCCACTACGCAAACTACGCCCAGGCTTAGTGAACACCCCAAGTCAGCAGTAGTAAATTAAATAAGGAAGTCAGTTGTATAGCTTGTCAGGAGAATTACAAAGTGGGAGAGGGTACTGTAAATGTGTTAGTTCATTGTACCTTGCAAAATAGTGATACCTTGGCTGATGTAACTAGGGTTCCAACTAAGGTACTTGTAAAGGGCCACTGTGATATGGCAATTGAACAGGCAATAGTTAATCCAGCTGCAAGAGTCTCTGAGAAAGGAATCAATGTAAGCATGCGTAAGCATAAAGATCTTTCTCAGTGCAAACTCCTTTACGTTTAAGAGAGAGAATAAAGTCAAATTAACCAACAAAAATGGTTACTTAAAACGTTGGAAAGTGTTCCATATAGTTAAACATGGAGGTGAGATGCATTGCGCCTTATAGACCAGACCAGCACCATTTCCTCACCATTTCCAGTTAATTATTAGATGAACACTGAGATGGGAGGGCTAGAGGAACAACCTTCCCACTCACTAACTGAAGGTTGACCTTCTCCCTCTACTCTCCAACCCTTTGACTTCTGACATGCTCATACTTTACAGCACAATGCCAAGTTCAGAAGTGTGGTCACTTTCTATCTCCATGCTCCCATTTGATATGTATATTGTGAATAAATAGCCATGTTTCCTCCTTTATGGATTGCTTATCATGGTCTATGGTGCTGAATCCTGGAGCATTTTGAAGAGATACTAATTCGGACACAAGACTAACTCTTTATTACTTTTGCTGTGACTTTGTACTTTGACAATGAAATACCAATATTGAAATGTTTCAAATCAATACTGAGTGTGACTATGAAACCCAATATAACAAAAAAAGACAAAACATGCATTAGCTCAGTCTGAGCTACAAGCTACATCAGTCGGTCCCTTTACGTTATGCTCTGACATGAATATAGGGATGGACAGTCACCATGTAGAGGGGCACAATTCTTGCCTGCTTCTAGGCCAAATTGAATTATCTGGGGCACAGACAATCTCTTTAAATCCCTCAGCTGCCCATTTTTGTTTTCTGCAAAACTCACTTAGACCCAGCTTCTGTTGGGTTGTGGGAGCCTCTAGAACAGTCACGGCTGGTATAGGTGAGTGCGGTGGGGCGGGGCGGGGTGAAGTGACTGATGATGGAACAGGAAAAATAAAATAAGTATAAACACTTACCATGCGCTATGTGCATCGCCGAGTTGGCAATGCCGCAAGCGCAAGATAAGTGGCTTTATTTATTTATTTCCCTATTCCGTCATCTGTCACTGCCCCTAGCCCGCCCCACCACACTTACCTGCACTGGCTGCAACTGCTCTAGAAATTCACCTACGCTAGTGCACCATACAAAATCTTCTAGTATGCAAACCTACATTCCACTTAGTATCCATTAGCAGAATAATCTGTGACACACCATCTCTCAAAACATGCTTGAAGGTGTTAATGGGTGTTAAAGGCACTGTGTGTGAACACAATAGATTGCATTTAATAAACACTCAACCTATGTTTCATCCATGCAGAATAGGCATAGATCCTGGTCAGAGAATGAACACCTTATAAAGCCATTATACTAGCTAAAATGCCAATTTTCAATCAAGCATTCATAGTGAAATGCACGATTTTATATATATATATATATATATATATGCATTTCAGAACTTCCACCAAAACCACTGCTCACATTACAGGTGGGCGCTGCTACTGCGCAGTGGTGGAACGCTATTCAATGGCTTCAAATTACTTTGTCCACACAAAGTTCGTAGCGCACACTCGAGTTCAGTTAAATTATTTTATTTTATATTGTCACCGTGGCTGACAAACATGTTTCGGCCATAACAGCCTTTATCAATAACGCATTTCAGCCATAACGGCCTTTATCGATGTCCGCGTGCCACAAAATCTCACTCAATATAAAAATAATTCTTTATAATCGTTGTGGCCATCTTATTTATTTATTTGTATTTATTTATTTGAAAAGTTTTATATAGATCCGGAGGTATCAGAGCGCTTTACATGAGATAGGACATTGTTTCAGAACATTGTTACACAGCTACATCAGTTACAGTTACAATTACCAGTAAATGCTTAGGAGAAAAATGTGAGCTTACACAATAATATAAGATATTAGCTCATAGCAAATCCAAGACACACGTCATATGAGGAATGAAAGGAAGTGGGGGAAAGGTAGACAGGTGAGAGGAAAGCAGACGGAGTCAGGTAGATCTGAAGGAGGAACGTACTCCTGGGGGAACAAAGCAGTCAAGGCAGCCGAGGAGAGAGAAAGATTAAACTGTAAATGAACCATGAAAAACAATGTCCGATGTCTGGCTGGGTAGGTGACGGCCAAGGGGGTGACACAGAGACAGACTCCGCTATAGCTGCATAGGACAGCTCCACCGGGCAGCGGCCAAGGGTACTCGGGCTCCGTGGAAATTAAAAACTGTTTTAGTTTCAGCCTGTGGGGCATCGGAATAGTTCAATAGAAGGTAGGTACAGGCACCATCTCGGGATCGAATGCCGTGAAAGGCGAGTACAGTGCAACATTCCACAACAATTGGAGCCCCTTGTGTTCGGTACAGAGTAAGCCTGTGGCTCTTCACACCAGTGTGGGAGTTGTAGCCCATTGTGGTAAAGGACCACTGTGGCGGCCATCTTGGGGTCAGGCAAGAGTGGGGGGCATCTGCGCCCGGATGGTGTGTCCTATTATGGGGATCAGCACTTCAATGTTTTGCAGTTATGCACTGAGGGGGGTTCTCCCCGACCCCAAGCCGCATCAGAACCTTGTCTGGCCTCTTCCGCGGGCAGGGGTGCACCCCCCGCCTCTAACGGGTGCGACTGCTTTGCCCCTTTGCTTGGTATAGTCTGATAAGTGTTGATTCTCTGCGCGCTGCTATGTTCTCTCAATCTACGGACTGTCTTATGGGCCAAAATTGCTTGAATACTCAATGACACCTTGCTTTACAGATAGTGATCTATGTGTTGGAGTACCCTTTCTCAAGGCTCCAGACGTGTATCTATATCTTTTATTTTCCCCCCGGGTATAGGTGAGCTATGCAATTGCCATTTACCACTTATTGGGCTCCAGTCACTACTACTGACGGTTTGGTTGCGTTGTTTGCGTCCGGGTCGCAGTTCCTCTGCGGCGTCTCATGGGGACCGAGCATTGTACAGGCTCGTCAGTTTCCTGTATGAACTACAAGTGTCCTATCCCTCATTAGCTGTCTCGGGATGGCGGCGGTTCTGCATGTGTACTCTGAAGCCTTGGGCGAGACACATCCCGTGGGACCAATGCCTTAGTTGACCACTACTCTGGTATGTAGTGTGGTTCCCGGCAGGGATCTCGCGGACCTTTCAAATGCTCCAGGGTCTGTCACTCACTCACCAGGCCTTCGGGATTCTCTTTAAGGCTGCTGCAGATTGGCGGCCGTGTCGTGTGGTCCTCGTGAAGTCCCAGGAATGGCGCTCACTTCAGGGCTGGGTTCGTGGCCTATTGACACTCTTGTGTGCGCGTAGGCCGCACGTCACAGCGAGAGTCCCACGTTCTTCCCGGAGGCAACAAGAATCATCCCTCGGTTCTATTGGTGGTTTCTGGGATTGGTGCTCTCTTGTCTAGGTTCCGAAGTCCCCTTGTATGCCGTAGGCTGCGTGATTCATCAGGGGTCCTAGGGTCTTTTGGGAGGCATCCGGGGTCGCCGCTCGCCAAAGTGTCTCCAGGAGCCCCCCCGGGTTGTAGGGTGGCTATCCAGAGGCTTAGGGATCCATGGATGGTAAGATGCCGGTAGGATTTATGTTGGTTTTTGAATGAGCTATGGGAGCAACTCTATTGCTCGTCCGACATGTCGCCAAGTGGTAAAAGTGTGGTAAAAGTGTAATTGCATCAATTCGTCCTTATAAAAAGCCATACAATAATTAATTTTTATATTAAAATGCAATAATTTCAATAAATAAATTGGCATGTTGTTATTTAAGGATATCTTATATAAAAGCATATATATATATAAATATATATGTCAGTACAATTGCAACATGAATATATATAACACTATTTTTTCATGATGAGATAATTGTCTCCACTGGAGGAGTGAACATTCATATTAGAGGGACAAACAGGCACAATAGAACGTTAGTGATGTGTAATAAAATGATAAAATATCCCCACCGAAGGGACTAGATAAATTGTATCTCGGACTGAATTTGACAGCCAATGTGGCAGGACACTGATACAATGATATAATGCGTTCTGTTCAATATTTGATCGTGCCAAACTATGGACACTCTATCCGGAAGTAACTTTTCAAAAATTTCAATTGGTTTGATTAGAAATGAATTATGGTCTTATAATTTGGTTGATCCTGATGCCAAAATGTATTTGTTGGTTTATTTGACTCATGTTATCGGACATGAAATGATTTCATTTTCTGTCTTTTGCATATCCTGGTAATATCACTGTAACTAGAAGGGACCACAACTCCCAGAATTCTGAGGAGTAAACCCCGTCACTAACAGGAAATGAGGTAGTACCATTTCCTTTTCCTGTTATGAACGTGTAAAAACAAGGTAGATTGCACAAAACAAACAACCGTGAACAAGGTATTTTGCAATACCGAAACGCGTTGGTTGGGATCTGTGTTTTTTTGCTGACTAACAAATGATTTAAGAATAAATTAATTACATGAGCTGGAGTGCGACCCTATTTTCCTCTTCATTGAAGAAATTGCTGCATATATATATATATATATAAGGAGTAGGAAAGCCACATCCCCCGTCTTTACAATCAGTGCAATTTTCGTTGGAAGCTCCGAAGCCACAAACAAGTCACGAACGGCACTGGAGGATTCCGTGTGCCGACATCATTTTATGGTAAGGAGATCCACGATTGCGAATGACATTGACGGGTTGGGAGATTATTTTGCCAATTTACGCTATTCAAACGAACTTTCTCGATATTCTGTTGGGGGAAACATTTCGTACATTCATCGCTTAAGATGTCAGCCCAAGACACGCTGCGTGACCGGGAGGCAGCAGCTGAGGAACTTTTTGTGAATTTGCCCACCACTAACCGGGCAATTGATAAAACATTAGACAGTAGTAATGTCAATGATATCAAAGGACTTTTGAAAAAATTGGAAAAATTACAACGTAATGAAATAAGTAAATGGTGGGAGAAAAAATCCCTTGAAAAATATCGGGATGTTGACAGAGTGCCACGGGGGTTGCGGGTGATGATCACTCTTACCTTTGAAAACCCGCACCCAGAGATGCTAGCAGAGTGGGCTACCAACAATCTCCAGGCCTCGATGAACATGGTAAACATCCTTATCAAATATGCAGAGATTGATAGAGAGGCCATTATCAAAGAGATTGATGAACTGAATATTATCTTGGAAAGGAGTGAACAGACAGAGTTGATTGCTAAAGGCAGATTGGACATTGAGTCAAGACTGAAGAACCACGAATCTGTGGTTAAAACTCGGAAAGCCTTTAAGTTCGCCCGTGATAGGGATGATTACTTGTTTGGTAGAGTTTTTACTTTTTCACGAAAATTTGACAATGTCAAAAAGTTGGTTCGAACAGAACAGGTCAAAGTTTCTACAACATTGGGTATAACTGGTGATAATTCAGCCCAGGTAGATTCAGATTCGCTAACTAGTTATGATTCAGAAGAAGGTACCAGTGGGGCATCGATACAGAGCAACACAGAGGAAGCTGTTAAACATACGCTGGGGGAAGAACTGAATTTTTTAACTATGGACAGGCGAGCCACTTTGCGCCCCAGGAACAAACAGAACACTGTGCCATTAGCGCCAGTAAATCCCGATGGGAGAGGCGGAAGCAAAGGCGCAGCAAGAGGCAACAGGGGCAGAGGTTGGTGGAAACGGAACCGCTAACACCACAGGATAATACTATCATCAATTTGACCAATATGACTCTAACAACAGCGGAACAACAGTTATTGACTCTGGGGTTATCTTACTGTCCTGAGTCAAACTTCTCGTACAAACACTCCCGAGTGGATATTTACAAGTTTATCCGCAAAATTAAACTTCGCAAGCATTTCCAACTTAATAAATTACCTGCAGCCAATTGCAGTGATAATTCTAGTTCATCAAGCTTGACAGTGGCTGACATATCAATATTAGGAGTTGTACAATCTCTTGCTGCAAATACCAACACAGAACAAGAGTGTAACTTGAATGAGTCCTTTGATTTGGGGGTTAATACGGGCATGGCGGCTGCCAGCCCATTTTGTCCCCAATCTACTTTTTATCCATTGATGCCCAAAGATAGTGTGGACATTTTCAGTGATATGGTCATCAATGATTTGAAGAAATTACAAACATCGGTCCTTCATGGACATACCAAGTGTACCTATCAGGCAAAAAAATACTGGGCCTTGATTAATAAATTGAAAAGCAAACATGATGTTGTTGTGATGAGTGCCGACAAGGGAGGTAACATTATTTTATGGCCAAGGGTGGATTATTTGAGGGAAGCTGACCGTCATTTAACGGATACCAACTGTTATGCGAAAGCTAGCAAATTGAATTTAAATCCTGTGAAGGAAACTGTTACAAAGAGTCTACTAGCATGGAAACGACAGGGGTTGATCACTAAAAAGGAATTTCTCTTTTTAATAAATGATTTCCCTACAATTCCCATAATGTACTTTATTCCTAAAGTGCATAAGGGAATATCTCCTGTTGTTGCCAGACCAATAATCTCTGCAAGAAACAACGTACTAGAGGCTATATCCAGATATGTAGACTACTTCCTCCAACCACATATGATGAATTTACCTTCTTCCATAAGAGACACTGGTGATTTTCTGATGAAAATCAACCAAATAGATTGGTGTAGTGATTGGTGTTTGAGGACCTTAGACATCACATCACTATATACATGCATTCACAACTCTCAAGGCTTAACAGCAATAACATATTTTCTCAATAATCGCAACATAGGTTTTAAAGAGCACAATAACATGTTACTCCAGATGACTGAGTTATGTCTGAACAACAACTTCTTTTTGTTTAACAAAATTCCCTATAAACAACTGAGGGGTGTTGCGATGGGGGCGTGTTTCTCACCTACCTATGCCTGCCTGTTGGTAGGGTGGTGGGAGGAGCACATCCTTAAAGTGCAACACAAACAGGTCTGGGAGGATCATGTGAGGTATTATGGCAGATATATTGATGACATATTTGTCATTTGGGATGGTACGGTGGGCGAAGCTAACGATTTTATTTCGTCCATCAATACCAATTCCATGAACCTCCACTTTACAGCTTCTATCAACGCAAATAAGGTGGAATTTCTAGATGTTGAGGTATATATTCATGAGAACCATCTACAAACTCGACTACATAGGAAGGGCACTGCTGGTAATTCCATCTTGCATGCCAGCAGTGCCCATCCGCGTCATTTAATACAAAGTATTCCATACGGAGAATTTCTCCGTATTAGACGCATATGCAGTCTAGAATTAGATCTAGACAAGTGCCAGAAAGAGGCTTTTTCATGATTATTGATGAGAGGCTATGCACATTTAGATTTAACCAAGGCTTTGGATAAAGCTAATTCGCAACCACGAGAATCGTGTTTAGTCTCTAAAAAGAGCCTCATCAATCCAACACAGAGTGAGTCCACTCCAGAAGCAATTCAAACTATCCGCCTTATCACTACTTTTAGTAGACAGGAAAAAAGCAAAAGACACATTATCTATAAACACTGGCCTATTGTCTTGACAGATTTAACTTTGAGATTCCTGTTGCCAAAACTTCCCGCCATAACTTTTAGGAGGGCACCTTCTATGAGGGATGCACTTGTTAAGACATGCCCTGAGATTATGCCTAAAACTAATTGGTTGATCAGACCAGGTTTTTTTAAGTGCTCATCTTGTCGAGCATGTAAATTTGGTTTGAACCTATTGGAATATTGCACAGCCTTTAGTGATTCTCCAATACATATAAAAGAACACTATACATGTAGAACTGACTACGCTGTATACCAACTGCAGTGTACATGCCAATTAAAGTATATTAGCAGTACTAAGCTTCCGGTCTTTAACCGGATTCTTCAACATCTGCGTGCTATTGGTAATTCGGATGAAAACTATCCTGTAGCACGTCACTTTAAAGCAGTTCACAACAACAGGTTGCAAGATTTAACCTATTCTGTAATAGGGGCAGTTCCTCCTTACTTTCGGGGAGGCAACAGGGAGAAAAGATTGAGGCAGTTGGTGTCCTCGTTCATTCTCATGTTGGATACACGCATACCGCATGGATTGAACACTAGTGAGGACTTGCATCATTTCCTATAGACAACATGAAAGGTCTTAATTTCAAATCTAACATACATACAGTAAATGTAGAAAAGACTTTCACCTGTATTTGTGGACCTCTATTTATGAGTATCATGTGTTTATGGAGGTGTACCCACTGTCAAGCCATAAGCACTATAACATGGGGACTTAATTCTCTCCCTTGCTAATCTACTAAATAATTTTTGTGGAGCTGTTGTCATTTTGTCATTTTGGCTATTAGTGAGATTGTCTAATATTGCCACAGTACACTTGATTCATCTTCAATGTTTAATGCCCGTATCTATGCACTAATTCTTACACTTAGTGGATGGTATTCACAAACATTGTTCATTGCTGCACCACCTTAAGTAATTTTAATTTCAAATAATCAACATTTATTTCCCTTTTTAAACATTTTTTCTCATTCATGGAGGTTAATACAATCTGGCACGATAATATGTTTGGGAAGTGCACAGTATTCTTTAGACTAACATGATGAGTGACTATATAGATTACGTGTAGTCATATTCCAACTGCAACAATAGCAGGTGCTAATATAAGGCAATAGTCTCACATGAGGAATAAGTGGATTAGATTACCGAGATATTAAATATAAATATTTCATTTAAGAAATTAATGGTAATATTAGGCATCAGTCCTTTTACAGTGGGAATATGAATTGAGTTATATTGCATTTGTAGCGATGTTTCACTAGGCACTTTCCTTTTGCTACCATGCAATTTATGCCCAGGGGTCTTTTGCAGAACTGTATATACGAATTTGTTTGTTTTAGTTTTCAATTCCAATCTGGTTGACGGGCAAAGATTATGTACTCACTTTCTAAATATCAGTCACTGCTCGCATCAATATTTAAATGCGTGATCTCTGTAAAAAACTGTTTGCCAATATTCCATATCTCTGTTCCATTGTATTTGTATTTGCACTTATTTGCTTGGCACCGGAATTTGCCATATTTCGCATGTTACTTTGTAACTAATGAATTCGTAGCAATTTGTCAAAATCTTTGTGTTACTCCAAGTGCTGGTATTGCTTTAAATCTCCATGAGGATTTAATTGTTAAAGGGTTTTTATTGGTTGAGTGTTATTTAAATATGGCAATCCGTCACATGCGCGTCAGGGCGGACACTTGCCTGTTTTTTACTACAATGGCTGAATAAACTACGACTAAGAAGCCACCCCTGTGTTTTGAAGCGGTTTTTGTAAACATCTTGAAGATTTTAAGTGGTTCCTACCTGTGTGTTGGGACAGAACAGCAACTCAGGCATCAAAACTATATATATATATATATATATATATATATATATATATATATATTATTGCTGCAACTCTCCTTCTCACATCCACCATCCAAAGAGAAAGACAGCACTCTCGGGGGCCGTTTCCAAAGTTTATTAAATGGAAACTGTCACGTAAACAAACAGACGCGTTTCGGTAACAACCTTCATCTATGTTTACCGAAGCGCCCGCCCGCCATGTTTTTAAATCATCGTAATTTACATCAACATAAATGAGGGACCAACGTCAATAACGCGGTCTCCTACATTACTTTCCCAATGTCGGCGCCATCTTATAGTGTATGATAACCAACAAACCTAAATGACAAACTCTCCTCGCAAATGCGAGCGGAGTAAAGGAAGAAACTAACCATAAATGTCAATCCAGCCCTGGATGGGCATACATCTGGAGAGATTCTCCAACTGAAATGAAACATGGCTAGGGCTGCCTACTACTTAAAAATTCTATACAATCATGATATGCCAAGAATTAAATTGGCGAAAAATACTGAGTGGGTGAGCAAACTACTATGTCTATACATCTGGGGATACTACATACAATAATATACAATCTGTCATACATGATGTTTACACAGGAAGCAACCAAGGTAAAGTAACGGGTCCTATACTCGGGTTTAAATGCAAATACAAACACAAATGAGTATAAATATATATACATATATACAAAATATATACAAATTATGTGAATGTAAGCCTACAAACACATGAGGGCCATATATGAACACATGCAAATCATATGTATACACATCAAGTATATATACACACTATATGTACAATATATACAACAGCAAAATCCAATATTAACAACTGTAGTAGATTGAAGGGGGGAGGATAGAAAATTAACTTCACTCCCCTAAGTGCACAGCTAGCTCTTCACTACTATTCAGGCCCCATGGTGTTTTAGTTTGGAGATCGATGATGTACCGTGACTCCAGTCTCCGGAGTTTCAGGATCCTGTCTCCCCCTCTAGGGTTCAACGGTACATGATCCAAACAAAAGTAGCTTAACTCATCTCGATTACGATTGTGAGTTTTGTCAAAATGACGCGCTACGGGGTAGGTCTCGTCGCCTTTACTGATGGCCCGCATGCGTTCTAAGATCCTGATTTTAGTAGGATGAATAGTGCTACCCACGTAGCGCAAGCCGCATGGGCATACTAGACAGTAAACAGTGTAGGGAGTGGTGCATGTTAAAAACTTTCTGATGTTCCTATTGATTTTCATGATGGGAATATCATAACTGAGCACCCTTTACTCCCTTTGCAGGCTTTGCATTTGCCACATGGAAAAAACCCTCCTAGTGCTCCAAATGGTGATCTAGGGGCATCCCTCAGATAGCTGCATACTAAGTCATTTTTGATGGACCTAGCTTTTCTAAATGTGACAAGGGGATGGGGTGGAAGATCTGTCCCTATCACGCCATCAGTCTGTAAAATATGCCAGTTCTTACGCATGATCCTCTTGAGGTTCCCTGCATCCCTAGAAAAAGTCGTTATGAGTCTGAATTTGCCCCCATTGATGACATCCATATTCTTGGTTTCGGTACTTTTAAGCAAATCAGCCCTTTTAGTGACCTTCACCTTTTCAAAAGCCTTCTCAAGAACCCCTTTGCTGTAACCTCGGGCTTCGAAACGTCTGATGCTATCGTTGGCTGCCACTAGAAACTCTTTATCATCTGAACTGTTTCTTTTTGACATCCAAGTAATTACTTGGATGTCAACATCTATGTAGAAAAGGGACAGTTGAAAACCAAACTTTTCCGCAAAGAGACAGCGGGAAACTCTGTCCTGCATGCTTCTAGCAGTCACCCTACGAATCTGGTCAGGAGCATCCCCTATGGGGAATTGCTCCGCATAAAAAGAAACAGTTCAGATGATAAAGAGTTTCTAGTGGCAGCCAACGATAGCATCAGACGTTTCGAGGATCATGCGTAAGAACTGGAGTAAGAACTGGCATATTTTACAGACTGATGGCGTGATAGGGACAAATCTTCCACCCCATCCCCTTGTCACATTTAGAAAAGCTAGGTCCATCAAAAATGACTTAGTATGCAGCTATCTGAGGGATGCCCCTAGATCACCATTTGGAGCACTAGGAGGGTTTTTTCCATGTGGCAAATAAAAAGCCTGCAAAGGGAGTAAAAGAGTGCTCAGTTATGATATTCCCATCATGAAAATCAATAGGAACATCAGAAAGTTTTTAACATGCACCACTCCCTACACTGTTTACTGTCTAGTATGCCCATGCGGCTTGCGCTACGTGGGTAGCACTATTCATCCTACTAAAATCAGGATCTTAGAACACATGCGGGCCATCAGTAAAGGCGACGAGACCTACCCCGTAGCGCGTCATTTTGACAAAACTCACAATCGTAATCGAGATGAGTTAAGCTACTTTTGTTTGGATCATGTACCGTTGAACCCTAGAGGGGGAGACAGGATCCTGAAACTCCGGAGACTGGAGTCACGGTACATCATCGATCTCCAAACTAAAACACCATGGGGCCTGAATAGTAGTGAAGAGCTAGCTGTGCACTTAGGGGAGTGAAGTTAATTTTCTATCCTCCCCCCTTCAATCTACTACAGTTGTTAATATTGGATTTTGCTGTTGTATATATTGTACATATAGTGTGTATATATACTTGATGTGTATACATATGATTTGCATGTGTTCATATATGGCCCTCATGTGTTTGTAGGCTTACATTCACATAATTTGTATATATTTTGTATATATGTATATATATTTATATTCATTTGTGTTTGTATTTGCATTTAAACCCGAGTATAGGACCCGTTACTTTACCTTGGTTGCTTCCTGTGTAAACATCATGTATGACAGATTGTATATTATTGTATGTAGTATCCCCAGATGTATAGACATAGTAGTTTGCTCACCCACTCAGTATTTTTCGCCAATTTAATTCTTGGCATATCATGATTGTATAGAATTTTTAAGTAGTAGGCAGCCCTAGCCATGTTTCATTTCAGTTGGAGAATCTCTCCAGATGTATGCCCATCCAGGGCTGGATTGACATTTATGGTTAGTTTCTTCCTTTACTCCGCTCGCATTTGCGAGGAGAGTTTGTCATTTAGGTTTGTTGGTTATCATACACTATAAGATGGCGCCGACATTGGGAAAGTAATGTAGGAGACCGCGTTATTGACGTTGGTCCCTCATTTATGTTGATGTAAATTACGATGATTCAAAAACATGGCGGGCGGGCGCTTCGGTAAACATAGATGAAGGTTGTTACCGAAACGCGTCTGTTTGTTTACGTGACAGTTTCCATTTAATAAACTTTGGAAACGGCCCCCGAGAGTGCTGTCTTTCTCTTTGGATGGTGGATGTGAGAAGGAGAGTTGCAGCAATAATTGAATGCGGGTACACCCCCGCACGAAGAAGCACCCGCCTGTGAGTGCACCTGACTGGTGTTTCCGTAGCAGCAATATATATATATATATATATATATATATATATATATATATATATATATAATCCAATTGAATCGCTGATTCTCTTACCTCAATTGGCGGCGGGCTCATAGCGAGGTAACGAACCTCTCACATAATGCATTGTCTTCTTTTTCAAAGAAAGCATGCCGTGCCCAATTCATTTATGCGTGAAATATGTATTTCATACAGCGAAAAAGCCCGGCGCATTTCAGAGCAACCGCTCATTTCTCACAGATAAATAACATTTGCTGACACAATACTTATTTAGCAGTGCACTTATCACCAACACTAAGGTAGGACTACTAGATCATAAACATCATAATGCAAATTGGCGCCATTTTAGAAAGGTCAATTTATCTTTACAATGTTGAGCATTACAAATCTCATGCTTGTTGTTGAGAAATTCATTGACCTTTCCAATCATTTTTATGATAGTTTTTATGAATATCATATACATGATTCAGTTATAAAGCTGTTCAGCCAATTAACTTCGGTTATGGACATCACATTATCGGGTCTTAACTATTGTCTCTTTCTTAATTCATTCTCACATTACGTAATCATGCCCCAGTGGGCTTACACCAAAAATTTCCTTCCATTGTCCATAATATTAATTACAATTCCGCCCGACGGGCCTGTATCATGAACATTTTCATGACCATCTATCCTTCATATCATCGCAACACCCAATATTAAAAATCACCCAGACATTTCAACTCCTTTGCATTCCTCTTCTTCATATGATGATGGTCACGTCTCCTACAACAATAAAACAAAGTGCATGATCAGTTAAAATCTACCTATTACCATTAAAAACAACACATTTGAAACATAGAGATGCATTTAAAATACATAATTACAGAGTCACTCTTCTAAAGATGCGTGTACATTAGTAGGGATATCTAACCTAGGTTGACTGATAGTTTTTCATCCTTAATCAAACCAATAGGATGCATCATTTAATACTTTATGATCAGTCTGGATTCCTGACGTCACAGATCACAAACCCTATTCCCACCTCTCTCTGAGATAGGGATTTTATCGATCACACAATATTTAGGTAGCCTTGCATCCTTATCATGACATTCTTTAAAATGCCTTGCAATGGGATACTGTTTATCGTCTCTTGTTATGGCTCTCAAGTGCTCCAAAATTCTTTTCTTTACTTTGTGGATAGTGCTCCCAATGTAAATCAATGAACATGGAAACGTTAGTGCATATACACAGAAATCAGAGTTGCATGTTAGATGTTTCGTAATCAAATATGGTCTCTTACACTTTGACAATTTAATTGGTTTACAGTTGGTACTGTGTCTACATGCTTTACACTCCCCACATAAAAAACCCTATATTTGATATAAAGTGGACTTAGAATGAACTGTACTTTTACTCAAAACATCTTTCAATGATGTGCATCTTTTGAACGTGATCTGTGGATTTTCACCTATATGTTTAGTCAGGATTTCATCTATTCCTACAACATGGCAACATTTCTTAAGGCCTCCTTTTACTTCCCATGCCTTATTACTAAATGATGTTATAAATCTGACTGGTTCCTCTTCAGTCTCATCTTTTTTGTTTTCACAATCAATAAATCATCCCTTTTCACAGCTCTTATTTTGTTACACGCCTTTTCAATCACTTTCATTGAATAACCTCTTTCTTTGAACCTCTCCTTCATGTTATTCATTTCATTACAAAAAGCATCATCCAAACTACAATTCCTTCTTGCTCTAAAAAGTTCTCCGTATGGTATGCTATTAATCAGATTCTTAGGGGACAGCTGTCTGCATGTAGCAGACTATTGCCAGCTTTTTTACAAAATAGTGTACTCTCCAACTTATTGTTCAGAACATTTATTTTCACATCTAAAAATTCTATTTCATTTTTGTGCACCTCACTTGAAAATCTGAGATTCAGTTCATTTCTATTCAGAGTTTCCACAAACTCATTGTCATCCTTCTCTGTTCCTCTCCAAATGCAGAATATATCATTGATGTATCTCACCCAGAGGACGACATGTTGCTCAAAGGTATTGATGTTATTGGCCACCTGCTGTTCTCACCAGCCCAAGTACAACCCAGCATAACTGGGGGCGAATACGGTCCCCACAGCAGTCCCCTCGGTTTGTCTATATATTACATGATTGAAAATGAAGAAATTATTTGGCAGACATGTATAGATCATGTCTAACAGCATCTAAGTATGCAATAGATAAGACATTGATCTTGCTCTTAGGAAATGTCACCATGCTAGCATTCCTAAATCATGCGGTATGCATGTATAAAGGCTATTCACATCCAATACCATCAACAACAAATTCTCCTCCCAAACTATGCTGTTGATTAGCATTAAGAAATCACCTGGGTCTCTTATGTACGATGGAAGAGACTGCACAAAAGGTCTCAGAAAGTAGTCAATATACTTTGAAGTGTTTTCATATACACTACCCATTGAAGAGACTATGGGTCTACAAGAAGGATTGTTTTTATCCTTATGTATTTTAGGCAACATATACATTGCTGATAATTAAGAAAATCGCAAGATAGAAATTTATATACATCCCTCGTTATTAGACCCTCATCTCTCCATCTCGTTAGATTGGCGCTATATCTTTCTTTACTTTTATCATACTTGACTCTGTCTGTTTTTTCATAGTTATTCACATTATCCAATTGTCTTTTGCCCTCCTTCAGGTACATCACTAAGGGCCAAACTATTACATTCCCTCCCTTGTCAGATTTTGTGATAACTATTGACTTGTCATTAATGTAATTCTTTAATCGCCTTCTGCTGTTCTATAGATAGATTGTTTCGGGTAAAGCATTTGTTCTTATCCAACTTTTTAAACTCATTGTTCACCCCTCTTTCAAACATTTCTATTGTATTACTGTGTATCTGGGGTAAAAAAAATGATTTTGGCCTAAATCCACCTGTACTTGCCTAATCTATTTCAAGTTCCTCTCTTGCTAGATTCAAAATTGGATCATCCGACCACCCATCACTACTTTCTAATTCTCTCATTGTGTCTAAAATCTCAATATCACCTATAGTAAGAATGGATGACCTGCTACTTTTAGGCTGCACACCCTCGATTTTATTTGCATGCCCTTTTTTCAATTGAAATTTACTAGTAAATTGAAAAAGATCAATACTACTGTCGGTGTACTTAAATCTGGCTGTTGGACAAAATGATAAGCCTAAAGATATCAGTCTGACAATCTGAGAGTACAATATCAGATACATTTACCACAGTGAGTAAGTCCTTCATTTTGCCGCTGATAGGCCTCTTGTGGTCATTCCCATGTAGCCATCTAAATTTCCTTGTTTTTTGCACCTCTCCTGTTTCCTCTGCTTTCGTCTCTTCCTCGACCTTTGTGTTCCTGGGATCCTTGATTCCCTTGCGCCACCAGCCTTCCTTTCACCATTAGATCAAATTCCTTTAAAATTTTGGATTTTACTCCAATTTTTTCAGATTGTACAGATGTATCATTTTCACGAGCGTCACTTTCAATATGTTTTCTTTGTCCCACATTATTACAGTTACCTTTTCCACTTGTTGTGTCGTTCCTGGCTTGTCTTGGCTTATTTCTCTTAAATAATCAAATTTTCTCCCAAACTTGAAAATCTGTTCCATCTCATAATCTATTTGATCTCTGTGGAACTTTCATTGTTTCATCATTTTAATTTCCTCCTCTGCATTTTCTAATGTCATATTCTATTTATTAATCTCAATATCAAACTCATTATCCATGTATTTTTATTTTAGTATGTTTCTTACTTCTTCAATCTCTAATAACAATCTTTGCGTGTCCTTCAATGCATACTTTATTAGTAATTTCAACATAATGTTGGAACAGTTATGATTATTTTTAGCCCCTTCATCCATTAGTTCTGGATCAGGATTATTAAATGTTGGAGTGATGAAAATTCTTAAGTCTCTCACAATCCACATATTTTTGTGTGGGCGTTGCCTCTCTCCATTTAGCCTGTTCCTGTTTTGCAGCTTTCCACAGTTTCTCCCATAGCTGTTTTTTGGTTTGAAATTCACTCATACTACTGCCACTCTGCTTGTCGCCCTCAGTTGTTTCTTTAGATATTGGAACAAACAGCTTCTCAGCTGCGTGTCTTCTCTTGGCATCTCTGCTCGCTGCAATACTGGTCAACTTTTATTGGTTGTCCAATTCAAATCTTTGTTGCTTGTGCACAGTGCACATTCACGCTTTTTCTCGGCTGTAGCTGAATTAATTCAGCCACGTCGATTCCGCCAGCCTATCTGCGTTTCCTCATACGGGTACACATGAACTTGGAACTTTTCTTACCGCTGCAGAGGAGCAGCTGATCAACGCCACTCGCATCAAACCACTTTGCTTTCCACAGTTCCTTTACTTCGTGCTGTTTCCCAATCCTTTAGTCTTTGCACCACACAAGTGTATTCGCTTAACTAATAAATAATACCTGATAAAGTCATTAACCAAGTAAAGCTTTCACTTTATGACAGGCCACAATATTGGAGGGATCAAGAACTTTTGAATTAGGATGAATATAAGTTTTTAAAGCAAGATCATCCTAGCCTTCCGGTATTTTATTTGTTACCCAGGATTCATAAGAATGCTATCAATTCCCCAGGGCGACCCATTATCGCAGCACAAAATAGTCTGTGGGAGAATATATCTAAATACATAGACTATTTCCTGAATCCAATAGGGACTACGTTGCCCTCATATATATGCTATACCACAGATTTCTTGCGCAGAATTTTTGATGTGAAGTGGGAGAAGGACATGTTACTAATGACTCTTGATGTGACCACACTGTATACTAGTATAGAAACCGTGATGGATTGAAAGCTGTTGAATACTATTTGAGATTATGTCCTCTTAAACACACAGAGCATAAAAGGATGTTATTAGAAATGATAAGCCCATGCTTAGAAAATAACATCTTTCTTTTAAATAATGAGCTCTTTAGACAGCTTAGAGGGACAGCTTTGGGCACCTGCTTTGCCCCCACCTATGGGAATTTGCATATGGACTGGTGGGAGGAGCAGGTTCTCGGCGCACAACTGATGGAAGGGTGGACTGAATATATTTCAGTAGGGCTTTGTTACATAGATGATCTCTTTGTGCTTTAGCGAGGCACAGGAGATGAAGCCAACCACTTCATCAGTGCAATAAATGATAATTTTCTTAATTTAAGATTCACGGGAAATTAAGCCAACATTCTATTGAATTTTTGGATGTACTAGTACGAGTTAGTAACGAGAAACTAGAAACAACAGTATATCACAAACCAACAGCCTGTAATACAATATTACATGCTGGTAGTGTCCATCCTGTCCCTCTGGTTAAAAGTATTCCCTATGGTGAGCTATATAGAGCCAGAAGAATCTGCAGCACTGATATAGAATATGAGGATATTGAACAACAAATGATTAAACAGTTCCAACGAAGAGGATAATCTGCTGTAACCCTACAGTCAGCATCCAATAGAGCACACGCACAGCAAAGAGAGACAGTTCTGTTTGCTCTGATTAGCACTAAACCCTCTGACAGAGCACTAGCATAGGTTTATTATCACATATAATATCGAACATTAGAAAGTGCGTAAAATTCTGTTTAAACATTGGCATCTGATTAAGAATGCCTCTGTTTTAGGACCAATAGTAACTAAGGGTCCGCAATTGAGTTTTAGAAAAGCAAAATCCATTAAAAATTAGTTAGTAAGAAGTGAACTGGCACCTGTACAAACGAAGGTTACTTGGTTAACAAGAAAAGAAGGTTTTACTAAGTGCTTAAGGTGCAAAGCCTGCAAATATGGCAAAAACAGAGCCAAAATCATGAGCCCTTTCAAGAAAACGTTGAAAATGAAAGGCCACTTAACATGCAAAACTTTGTTTGCTGTGTATATGTTGGAATGCCCTTGCCTTAACCCCTTCCGCACTGCGTGAATTTTTGCACTGTGCGGGCGGTTTAATGAGTGGGCGGGGTTCGGACGGCCCCTGGCCGTCCTCTGCACACGCCCACTGTGACGTCAGCCAGGGGCCGTCCGAAGCACACAAGGGGTTAAGCAATACGTGGGGAGCACAACACTCCCAGTACATCAAATAATTTTCCAACATCTTAGAGCTATAGTTAACAAGGATAGAAGTTATCCGGTAGTGCGGCACTTTGAAAAGGTACCTCATAGTGACCCTACTGGATTCACATACAGGTGTCTGTCACATGTGCCTGAAAATAAAAGAGTAGGGGATCTGGAAAGAGCATGACGTAGGCTAGAGACCAGCTATATATTGGAATTAGATACAAACACAGAAACCCCGGCACTCTGAATTGTGTATATATGCAATTCTAGATATAGATCTGTTGAGCTAGAAAAACGAAATGATGTGAGGAAATAACCCCTGACATAGAGAATGTCCAGGAACATACGTGTGTATCATTCAAATACTGATTTATTCATTGAAGAAATAGTTAGAAACATAGGTCAAAAACATTACATCCCATGTCAAAAGGTATTCAAAAACACAATTAATTTTGTGAAGTTCTTGGGAGTCCAGTTCTTGACATGTGGAGCATCAGAAACAGCCAGCGCGCGTTTCGTCACCACCGTGACTTCCTCAAGGCGTCATAAGTTATCAGTTGTAAGATTAGAATCGTAGTTAATAACCTCTGTTGTGGAGCTCACATAAAGGGGGGGCTTCAGTATACCTAGTCCCCTATAGACTCCAATATCCTGGACAGTTTGTGGAATCCCAGATTAGCGTTCCAAAATTTGAAGTAAAGAAATCCCACTCTTTTAGTGTAATAGATTCACACAATCCCGAATCAGAAATAGATGGAGAACAACTCAAGTGTCCCCAAAACGCTGCACAGTATTCATTTAGAGGCGTATAAGCGTAATCGTCTTTGTCGTCAAAATACGAAGTGTCCTCTGTGGGCGTAACCACTCCTGTGGCTTTCTGGTACTTGTGGTGCCATTCTTTTACCCCAGTGGGTCGTGCGCCATCTGCAGTGATGGCGGCTTTCTCTTGCAGGCGGCAACTCCCAATAAAGAAATTAAGCGATACAAACCTGCTGTGGTCCCTTCCTTCACAGGCACCCTTTTGCTGTTGGATGTTAGCGGCCTGCCTGAGCCGCAGAAGGTGCCCTGCTGTTTTACAGACCGGCTGTTATGTTAAACAACATGACGGCACACGGAGCAGCAGCGATGTTGGGGGCGTTGAGGTGCCGGTTCTAAGAGCAAGCTGTGTGCCGCAATCCACTGGGAAACATTGTTTGTTATTACTGCAGATGGCGCACGACCCACTGGGGTAAAAGAATGGCACCACAAGTACCAGAAAGCCACAGGAGTGGTTACGCCCACAGAGGCGGGGACTCGAACTATATACAGGTGCTCGAACTTAGCGTTTGCCATTTCGCAGTCTAAAGCCTCAGTTCCTGAAGAAATGCGATGAGCATGAAACGCGTCGGACTTTTGGCAAATTGAGTGACAGCGGCTTTCTCTTGCAGGCGGCAACTCCCAATAAAGAAATTAAGCAATACAAACCTGCTGTGGTCCCTTCCTTCACAGGCACCCTTTTGCTGTTATATATATATATATATATATATATAGAGTGATGCCTCGTTTGTTCAGCAGACCAGGAAAAAGAGGCTTTTAACCCTTAAACGTGTCGACACTAATGAATAACTGCTGGAGCATGAAGGCAAGCTGCAAATTAATGCCTGATGGTGAGAGTGGTGTCGAGTGACCTTCTAAAGCTTTGGGGCACATTATTTATAATCTACATACACGGCAGCCATGCCGTGAGAAGGAGCACCATCTCGTTCGCAGAGAGACTGTGGAGTCAAACTGATTGACATCGTGTCAGCACACCACTCCATATGCAAAGAGAACTCGCCTACAATGCCCCGAATCCTACCAAGGATATTTAAAAGCTTTTAAATTTACAAAGTGCGCATCAAACGTACTACAGGAGAGCACTTTGCTCACATTAGGGACTACATGTCCCATCATGCACTAAACGACTTTGCACTTATTAAAGGCCCACTGGGGGCCATGAAAATAAATAATGCCGGAAATTAGTATAATGGAGCCAGTGATGCCTTGTTTGTTCAGCAGCCCAGGAAGAAGACGTTTTAAACCTCGAAACGCATCGAAATTAATGAATAACTGCTGGAGCATGAAGGCGAGCTGCAAATTAATGCCTAATGGTGAGAGTGATGTCGAGTGACCTTCTAATGCTTTGGGGCATATTGTTTGTAATCTACATACACGGCAGCCCTGCCGTGAGAAGGAGCACATCTCCTTCGCAGAGAGGCTGTGGAGTCAAACTGATTGATATCGTGTCAGCACACCACTCCATATGCAAAGAAAACTCACCTACAATGTCCCAAATCCTACCAAAGACATTTAAAAGCTTTTTAATTTACAAAGTGCGCATCATACCTACTACAGGAGAACACGTTGCTCTCACTAGGGACTACATGTCCCATCATGCACTAAACGACTTTGCACTTAGTAAAAGCCCACTGGGTCCATGAAAATAAATAATGCCAGAAATTTCTATAATGTGAGCTAGTGATGCCTCGTTTGTTCAGCAGCCCAGGAAGAAGAGGTTTTAAACCTCGAAACGCATCGGAACTAATGAATGACTGCTGGAGCATGAAGGCGAGCTGCAAATTAATGCCTGTTGGTGAAAGTGGTGTTGAGTGACCTTCTTATGCTTAGAGGCACATTCACATTGTTTATTATATATATATATTGACTCCGAAATGCATAATGCCATGCCAATAAAGCTGCCGGTCTATTCAAATCCACTGTGTGTGCCTGGTCTTTCCGATGTGAGGGGCCGTTTGTGTGATATTTTGGTGCATGGCCACTAAGCACCTTGGGCACCCCGTCCGAAGTAGTGCGGCAGGCTAAGTGGCAAATTGGAACTGTTTTCAAAGAACTTGGAATACTGCCGTACCGCCGCTGCTATAACATCAAAGCAACTTTGTTTGGGACTGACTCCAGTCCAGGATGCCAGGCCCGGATTTCCCGAAAGGCTTGCAAGCGGCTGATGTTGGATTCTGGGACCGGCAGTGTGGTGCTTGATCCACTGGTGTCACTAGCAGGAACGGGAGCACCACCCACATGGGGAGGAAGTACTTACCTGAGGCGCCCAGAACTCTGCTACGCCCACCGTGTAATCTTTGCCTATCGTAGCGAAGCAGGCGCCATAAAACACTGGACCCCGAAAGCACTGTCTTGTTGGAGGAAGGCATCTGAGGAAGGATTGACTCCGAAATGCATAATGCCATGCCAATAAAGCTGCCGGTCTCTTTGAATCCACTGTGTGTGCCTGGTCTTTCCGATGTGAGGGGCCGTTTGTGTGATATATATATATATTCTTCGTAAAACTTAATATTCAAGCGCGCTCTCAGGAAAAAACAAACACGGGATAACAAGGTGTCCGTTGTTTAATTCACAACGCATTTCACCTCTTGCGAGGCTTGATCACGTGACCTGCAGGGTCGGGGGCCCCCGGTAAAATGGAGCTTTTTCTTGGAATATTAAACTGAGTGGGCATGACCCGCTTTACGAGCGTACCTGCCATCGGATTACCACGGCTATTGGGTAAACGTGAGTGAGAAAGGGAGATGAGAAAGGAGATCCCTCTCTTTGGAAACACCGCAATTTAAGCAAATATCAAGAGGAGATCCCTCTCTTTGGAAACACCGCAATTCAAGCAAGTATTAAGAGCATGACAGCAGCAACATGCACTTTGCTAAATAAACTAATTCATGCATGCATCTTTAATGATGACATTACATTTCATGACATTTGGCAAGCAAAAAACGCTATCAAGCATAATGAAATTATTTTACCTTGTCATACCATGGAAGCTGGATGCTGGTGCATCATGGGGCCTGTAATTGTTCTCAAGGCCATGTGACCACTAGGACTAAATAACACTCACCTGTGAGCAAGGCGGCAAACGTTGAAACGCGTAAGGGAAATGAGTGGTTTTTAATGCTGTTATGGAGACAAATAAATGTCAGGCTTGAAAAGAAGTCGGAGTTGGGCTCTGCATTTTTCTTGGCACAATCCGCAGCAACAGGATTCTCCGTTCCTGTTTACAGAGCCCGCCCTGCAGGGTCGGGGGCCCCCGGAAAAATTGAGCTTTTTCTTGGAACATATATATATATATGTATATATATATATATATATATATATATATATATATATTAGCGCTCCAGTATCTCTTTGTTTTAATAAAGAAATAAAAGCACTCACGGGTGGCGTGTCCACGGGTCTTTATTGCCAGAACAAACGCGTTTCGGCGGTCTGCCTTCTTCGGTGTTACCGGCACAACGTGAGCAGCCATCTTTTAAACATCTCTATGTGCCATAAACATAAACATAGTTTTTCTGTTGGTGTGTAAATGCATGGGTTGGTAAGTAGCTACATCAGTGTCTATATGGGTTAATGATTGGTTGTCTGAGTACCTGTATGGGTGCCTGTGTTTGTGTGGGTGGGGGGTGTGACTCCCTGCATGGATGTGTGAGTGGGTGATTAACTGGGTGTATGGGTTTATGAGTGTGTGTGTTAGGGACTGTATGGGTGAGTGAGTGTACGTATAGCTATGTTGGTGAGTGAATTAATGTCTTAGTGGTATATGTGTAAGCAACTACATATGTGAAAGGCAGTATATGTGAGTGTTGGAGTATATAAGTAAGTATAGGTGACAGTGAGTGATTGTGACAGTGGCTGCATGGATAAGTGTGTGCTTATGTCAGTGATTGTTGAAGAGAATGCGTAAAAGGTACTATCTGTATGAAAAGTGAGGTGGTGTGTGTGTATACCTGTATAGGTGAGTAAATGTCAGTGTAATTAATTCTTTGTTGACTGACTAGGTGTTTGAGTAACTCTTTGGGTGAATGGCAGTGTGTGAGTGTCTATATGGGTGTATGAGTGGATATATCAGTGGCTGTATTGATGAATGACTGTGTGTATGAGTGACTGTATTAATGTGTAGACGTATGAATCACTGAGCGGGTATGTACTAACTGCTAAGGTTTCAATATTGGTAGTCTGTATTTTGGAGTGGGTGTATCAAAGGTTTTATTAGAGTGTGAGGAGGTGCATCAGATGTTCACATGGATGATGTCATCAGTGATGTCATTTGAGATGTCATCAGTGATGTCACTGACCATGTAATGAGTGATGTAATATGTGATGTCATCAGCAGTGCATTGCGGGGGCACGAATTATAGTTAGCTCTACTAACTATAACGGCCACATTTCTCTGGTTTTTTACCAGTGAAATGTCCTACTAACTATAACATCCCTGAAACCTGTGTTTCTTTCAATGAATTTCCAAGGTTTTTTCTAATGCTAATCCCTTACTATAACGTCTCTGAAACCCCTGATTGTTTTCAATGAATTTCTAAGGTTTTTTAAATGCTAATTTCTAACTATGCCTACATAGCTAGGACATGTGCAGAAAGAGGAAGAAAAGCACAGAAAGAATCAAGAGAAGTGAGGAAAGAGGCAAGGGAGTTGCAGAAAGAAGAAAGGTGCACAAAAAGCAAGAGAAATGCAGTAAGAGGCAACAGAAGTCCAGAGAGAGGAAGACAGTTGCAGAAAGAAGCAAGAGAACTGCAGAAAGAACCAAAAGAGGTGCAGAAAGAGGACTACTTTACCTGTACCTTACAACAGACTTATACAAAGTACCCTAATCACTAATCCTTCTCCGAAGATGTCTTAAACCTCACTTTTCTCTTGAAGGTTCCCTATTAATCGACTGCACAGAATGTTAGGCCTACCTACCAAATATAAAACAGCAATCCTAAGCATATCACTGTTATAAGCCTGACCAAGTTTGTGAAGCATGCATGTCTCTGCTTTTACTGAGTGACATGTTACATAAAAATAAACATGGAAATACTTGAATACCTGTGTTTCAAACAGCATACTCTGTAAATGTGTGTAAAAAAAGGTGTAGGCATTTCTTTCTGCTCACAATTCAGGGCACATAGGTATTCAATAGTATATTTGAGGGGTTCTATAACACATATATACATAAGACATGTCTGCCTGTGCAACTAAATGACAGAGCAGAACAGCGAAAATTTGACCACCTATAGGAGAAGGTACCTGCTTAGCTACCATCTTCATATGCATAATACATGTAAGAATACATATGCAAGTAGACATATACCTCAGTCACGAGAGAACTCAGACCTTTAAAGTTAACAGCTTGCACTTCCCATTTGAGTACAGAAAGAGGCACAAGAAGTTCAGAAAGAAGCAAGAGAGTTGTAGAAACAGGCAACAGAGGTGCAGAAAGAGAGAACAGGGGTGCAGATCGAGGCAAGAGAGGTGCAAAAAGAGGGAAGAGGGGTGCAGAAAAAGGCAAGAGGTGTAAAGAAATTTGCAAGAGAGGTGCATAAAGAAGAAAGAGCAGTGCAGAAAGAACCAACAGAGGTGCAGACGAAGGCAAGAGGGGTGCAGAAAGAGGCAAGAGAAGTGCAGAAAGAACCAACAGAGATGCAGAAAGAGACTAGAGAACTGCAGAAAGAGGCACAAGTGTTGCAGAAACAGGCAAGGGAGGTACAGAAAAAGAGAACAGGGGTGCAGAAGGAGACAAGAGAGGTGCAGAAAGAGGAAAGAAGGGTGCAGAAAGAGGCAAGAGGAGTGCAGAAAGAAGCAACAGAAGTGCAGAAAGAAGCAAGAGAGGTGCAGAAGCAGGCAAGAAAGGTGCAGAAAGAGGGAACAGGGTTACAGAAAGAGGCAAGAGGGATACAGACATTTGCAGGAGGGGTGCAGAAAGAAGCAAGAGCAGTGCAGAAAGAAGCAAGAGAAGTGCAGAAAGAAGCAAGAGAGGTAGACAAAGAGGGATGAGGGATGCAGAAATGTGCAAAAGAGGTACAGAAAGAACCAACAGAGGTGCAAAAAGAGGCAAGAGGGGTGCAGAAAGTGGTAGGAGAGGTGCACAATGAGGCAAGAGTGGTACAGAAAGAGGCAGGAGGGGTGCAGAAAGAAGCAACAGAGCTGCTGAAAGAGGCATGAAGGGTGCAGAAAGAGGCAAGAGAAGTGCAGAAAGAAGCAACAGAGGTACAGCAAGAGGCAAGAGTGGGGTAGAAAGAGGGAAGAGAGGTGTTGAAAGAGGCAAGAGAGTTTCACAAAGAGGCAAGTGAGGTGCAGAAAGAGGCAAGAGAGGTGCAGAAAGAGGCAAGAGAGGTACAGAAAGAGGCAACAGAAGTGCAGAAAGAGGCAAGAGAATTGGTGAAAGAAGCAAGAGCGGTGTAGAAAGAAGCAAGAGAAGTGCAGAAAGAGGCAAGTGAGGTGTAGAAGGAGGCAAGAGAACTGCAGAGCGGTACATAAAGAGGTAAGAGAAGAGCAGGAAGAAGGAACACGAGTGCAGAAAGAGACAACAGGGATGCAGAACAAAGGAAGACAGGTGCAGAAAGAAGCATGGTAACTGCTGAATGAAGCAACAGGGGTGCAGAAAGAGGCAAGAGAAGTGCAGAATGAGGCAAGAGAGTTGCAGAAACAGGCAAAAGATGTATAGAAAGAGGGAACAGGGGTGCAGACAGAGGCAAGAGAGGTGCATAAAGAGGTAAGAGGTGTGCAGAAAGAGGCAAGAGGGGTGCATAAATTTGCAAGAGAGGTGCAGAAAGAAGGAAGAGCAGTGCAAAAGAACCAACAGATGTGCAGAAAGAGGCAAGGGAGTTGCAGAAACAGGCAAAAGGGGTACAGAAATTTGGAACAGGTGGGCAGACAGAGGCAAGAGGGGTGCCGAAAGAGGCAAGAGGGTTGCCAAAATAGGCAAGAGGGATGCAGAAATTTGGAACAGATGTACAGAAAGAAGCAAGAGCAGTGCAGAAAGAACCAACAGAGGTGAAGAAAGAGGCAAGTGAAGTGCAGAACAAAGCAAAAGAAGTGCCGAAAGAACTAACAGCGGTGCAAAATGAGGCAAGAGGGGTGCACAAAGAGGGAAGAGGGGTGCAGAAACAGGCAAAAGGGGTGCAGGAAGAAGCAAGTGAGGTGCAGAAAGAGGCAAGAGAGATGCACAAAGAGGCAAGTGAGGAGCTGAAACAGGCAAGAGAAGTGTTGAAAGAGGCAAGAGATGTGCAGAAGGAGGCAAGAGAACTGCAGAAAGAGGCAGCAGAGTTGCAGAAACAGGCAAAAGGGGTGCAGAAAGAGGGAACAGGTGGTCAGAAAGAATTTGAATTTGAATTTAAAAGCATTTCTAAAGCGCACTTTTACCAAGCGGTTTCTTGGCGCTGTTGGATTGTGAGAAGCAGGCAGGAGCAGAGGGGAATTTAAACATTTAAACATTGTAAGCGCGGGAAAAGAGAAAAGTTTTAAGACCCTTCCGGAACTCAATGTAAGAAGACGACATGCGGAGTTCCGGAGGGAGGGAGTTCCAAAAAGCAGGAGCGAGCACTGCGAATTTCGTGCCGCCGGTCTTTTTCTTGCTGAAGCGGGGGATGGTTAACAAAGCCTGATGAGTAGACCTAAGCTCTCGTCCGGGTATGTAGGGGGTGATGGCAGAACAGATATATTCCGGGGCAGTGCCTGTTTTAGCCTGGAAGGTAGTACAGCCAAGCTTGAACAGAGCACGCTCTTTCACCGGCAGCCAGTGCAAGGCCTGCAGTTGGGGAGTGGCTCGATGGTGTTTGGGCAGGCCGTGGATCAGGCGGGCAGCCTGATTCTGCACTAGCTGCAAACGGCGAGTGGCGTAGGCTGGAGCGCCATTATAGATGATGTTCCCGTAGTCGAGGCGCGAGAGCACCATGGCCATCACTATAATTTTTAGGGCAGGTAAAGAAAAAAAACGAGAAATCTTCCTAATGATTCGAAGAGAAAAGAAACAGGAAGAAACAACTGAATTGACCTGAAAATGAACAGAAAGTGAGGGATCCAGGAGGATGCCAAGGGTCTTGACCTTAGGAACTGGGAGCGGGGGAGCACCAAGTGAGGAGGGCCAGTGGGAGGGGGACCAGGGACTGCAACCACCTCTGGTCAGGACTAATTCCGTCTTGTCCGGGTTTAGTTTGAGGTGGTTGCAGTTCATCCAATCCTGGATGAACAACATGACGGATTGGACATTCGAAGCAGAGGAAGTGGAATGGGAAAGGTCAAAAATTAGCTGGAGGTCATCGGCGTAATTGAACACCGTGACCTCGAGCTGCTGTAACATAAAAATGAGGGGATAGATGTATAAATTAAACAAAAGAGGGGAGAGGGAGGAGCCTTGGGGGACTCCACATGCAACCTTACAAGGGGCAGCGGTGAAGCCAGCAAGGTGGACTGCCTGAGCCCTGTCACTTAGGAAGGACTTAAGCCAGGTGAGGGCCGGGCCCTCTATACCCGCCGCCTTGACACGGGTGAGGAGGATGGAGTGGTCCACCGTGTCAAATGCGGCGGATAGATCTAAAAGAATGAGGGCCTGAGGGACGTTAGTATCAATGCCCTCACGTAGGCTGTCCATCACTGAGATCACTACCTTCTCCGTCGAGTGGAGGGGGCGAAAGCCCGCCTGCCGGGGGGAGAGGCAGTGGTTGGCTTCCACGTAGGTGCTCAGGGTGCTGGTTACATGGGTCTCCAAAACCTTGGCCAGGTAGGGTAACAGGGAGATGGGACGGTAATTGGAAGGGGATGAAGGGTCAGCACCGGGTTTTTTTAAAATGGGAATGACTGCCGCAAATTTATGGGCAGTGGGGACCACTCCAGATTCGAGTGAGTCATTTAAAAGTGTAAGGGAAGGGGTAGGGCAGTGTAGGAAGACTTCTCGCAGAATACAAGCAGGGGCAAAGTCTAGGGGGGAACCTGACTTTACCTTTTGGAGCAGGGGAGGGAGTGTAACTGTGGTCAGAGGGGGGAAGGAAGTGAATTTGGAAGTGATAGCAGGAGGGGAGGGATTAGTGAAGGAGGGGGAAGGGGGGGAGATGTTAGCCTTGATTGTTGCGACCTTATCAACGAAGAAGTCGTTGAGGGAGTCGCAAAGCGGTTGAGAAGGGGGGATCGAGGCCGTGGCTCTATTAGATGAAGCAAGCTCATGTACTGTAGCAAAAATCTCTTTAGATTGAGATTCAGCTGCTAGTATCCTGTTAGAGTAAAACAGGGTCTTTGCGTCAAGTATGCTTTGTTTATATACTTTGAGCACAGAGAGGTAGATGATTTTTTTGGCGGGACTATATTCTCTTCTCCATGCGCGCTCTGCTCTGCGTGCGACTAATTTCTTCTCCTTGAGGTCGGGGGTAAACCAGCGATTGGCAGCATGGGCACGCTTCACCGTGATCCGTCTCAGGGGAGCAAACTCATCGCCTGCCTGGGTCAGCCAGTCATCAATGATAGTCAGCTGGTCCGGGGCGGCGAGGCCCGAGAGGTCAGGGCAAGATTTGGCCAAGGATGAGCAAAACGATGGTATGTCTGCCTTACCCCATTTTCTAACCCAGATGTCCTTTGGGAGAAGGGGTATAGGCACAGGGGCTAACGCGAGGGAGAAGGAGATTGAAAAATGGTCCGACCAAGAACAGGGGGAGATGACAGGAGAAGTGGTGGGGATATTTAGGGTCCAAACCTGGTCGAGCGAGTGGCCAAGAACATGGGTGGGGCTGTGAACGAGGGGACAAAAGTTAAGGCTGGTCATGAGGCTGGTGAATTCTTTGGACAGGGGGGTTTCGCCGGGATCGTTGGGCCAAAAATTGAAATCACCCAGCACCAACACTGAAGAGTTGTTAATAACCAGTGTGGCGAGGATGTCCTGAAGGCAGGACACAAAATTGGAAGTTGCGTGAGGGGGTCGATAGATAAGAACAGCAGTGAGGGGGGTAGAGTGAGAGCTAGCACGAATTATTAGACAGTCTACCTCAGGGATGAGAGGAGAGGGGAGTATTTGAAAGGGGGAGTCAGTATGTGTTATCAAAGCTACTCCACCGCCTCTCCTGCCCTCCGGGCGATCCGCACGAATGATGGAGTAGGAGGGGGGGAGTGCGGCTAGGACGTTGGGGAGGGAGTCTGCCTTGAGCCAGGTCTCTGTTAAGAACAAGAGGTCCGGGTTATGGCTGTCAAGAAAGTCGTGTAGCTCATGCTGATGGCTAGCGACAGATCTGGTATTGAGGAGTATGGCAGTGGTGTTATAGGACGACGTGTGGGGAACAGGCAAGATGGAATGAATAGGCGCAGCGGCCCGAGGCCGAGGAAGACAACTTTGAATAACGGCGGGGGGTGCAGCGGGGGGGCTCGTAAGGAGATTTAAATGTTGTACTGAGTTAGACACAGTAGGACTAATGGTGCCAGGGATCCAGTAAGAAAGAAGCTCGGAGGAAGTGTATGACAGCGGGAGGGCATAAGGAAGAGCCCCCAGCCCCGGCCTGCCGCGGACGGGCGCAGACGGGCAGGACTCTGGCTTGACTCCGGCGAGCCTACGGCGCGCCCGCTGCGCTCGTCCGCTGCGCTGACACATGGGGGACGTTTAAATAGAGGAGCAGCGTGGGGGGAGTGGCGTGGGTGGGGTCGGGCGAGCCAGCCCGATCCAAGATGGCGGCCACTACCGCTAGGCGCCTGAGATGGAATCAGCTGCCAGCCAGCCTCGCTGGGCCCCAGGAGAAGCAAAAGGTACCTGTGAATTTTCAGTGCAGGTTAGACAGCACAAACAAACAATTTAAAACCAAGTGCGTGTCGCCGCTTATGATCGGCGTGACAACGCGCTAAAAAACGCTTAAATGCTCAAAGCGCAGCCCTCAGCTCCTACGAGCAAGCCCACTGCCACCGGGCTGCTCGAAAGAGGCAAGAGAGGTGCAGAAAGAGGCAAGAGAGGTACAGAAAGAGGCAACAGAAGTGCAGAAAGAGGCAAGAGAATTGGTGAAAGAGGCAAGAGCGGTGTAGAAAGAAGCAAGAGAAGTGCAGAAAGAGGCAAGTGAGGTGTAGAAGGAGGCAAGAGAACTGCAGAGGGGAACAGAAAGAGGTAAGAGAAGAGCAGGAAGAAGGAAGACGAGTGCAGAAAGAGACAACAGGGATGCAGAACAAAGGAAGACAGGTGCAGAAAGAAGCATGTTAACTGCTGAATGATGCAACAGGGGTGCAGAAAGAGGCAGGAGAAGTGCAGAATGAGGCAAGAGAGTTGCAGAAACAGGCAAAAGATGTATAGAAAGAGGGAACAGGGGTGCAGACAGAGGCAAGAGAGGTGCATAAAGAGGTAAGAGGCGTGCAGAAAGAGGCAAGAGGGGTGCATAAATTTGCAAGAGAGCTGCAGAAAGAAGGAAGAGCAGTGCAAAAGAACCAACAGATGTGCAGAAAGAGGCAAGTGAGGTGTAGAAGGACGCAAGAGAACTGCAGAAAGAGGCAAGAGAGTTGCAGAAACAGGCAAAAGTGGTACAGAAAGAAGGAACAGGTGGGCAGAAAGAGGCAAGAGAGGTGCAGAAAGAGGCAAGAGAGGTTACAGAAAGAGGCAACAGAAGTGCAGAAAGAGGCACGAGAATTGGTGAAAGAGGCAAGAGCGATGTAGAAAGAAGCAAGAGAAGTGCAGAAAGAGGCAAGTGAGGTGTAGAAGGAGGCAAGAGAACTGCAGAGGGGTACAGAAAGAGGTAAGAGAAGAGCAGGAAGAAGGAAGACAAGTGCAGAAAGAGACAACAGGGATGCAGAACAAAGGAAGACAGGTGCAGAAAGAAGCATGTTAACTGCTGAATGAAGCAACAGGGGTGCAGAAAGAGGCAGGAGAAGTGCAGAATGAGGCAAGAGAGTTGCAGAAACAGGCAAAAGATGTATAGAAAGAGGGAACAGGGGTGCAGACAGAGGCAAGAGAGGTGCATAAAGAGGTAAGAGGCGTGCAGAAAGAGGCAAGAGGGGTGCATAAATTTGCAAGAGAGGTGCAGAAAGAAGGAAGAGCAGTGCAAAAGAACCAACAGATGTGCAGAAAGAGGCAAGTGAGGTGTAGAAGGAGGCAAGGGAACTGCAGAAAGAGGCAAGAGAGTTGCAGAAACAGGCAAAAGGGGTACAGAAAGAAGGAACAGGTGGGCAGACAGATGCAAGAGAGGTGCAGAAAGAGGGAAGAGGGGTGCCAAAAGACGCAAGAGGGTTGCAGAAATTTGGAACAGAGGTACAGAAAGAAGCAAGAGCAGTGCAGAAAGAACCAACAGAGGTGCAGAAAGAGGCAAGTGAAGTGCAGAACAAAGCAAAAGAAGTGCCGAAAGAACCAACAGCGGTGCAAAATGAGGCAAGAGGGGTGCACAAAGAGTGAAGAGGGTTGCAGAAACAGGCAAAAGGGGTGCAGGAAGAAGCAAGTGAGGTGCAGAAAGAGGCGAGAGAGATGCAGAAAGAGGCAAGTGAAGAGCTGAAACAGGCAAGAGAAGTGTTGAAAGAGGCAAGAGATGTACAGAAGGAGGCAAAAGAACTGCAGAAAGAGTCAAGTGAGTTGCCGAAAGAGGCAAGTAAGGTGCAGAAGAAGGCAAGAGAACTGCAGAAAGAGGCAGCAT
Organism: Triturus cristatus; assembly: GCF_964204655.1. Classification (NCBI taxonomy): domain Eukaryota; kingdom Metazoa; phylum Chordata; class Amphibia; order Caudata; family Salamandridae; genus Triturus; species Triturus cristatus. The sequence goes on from NC_140586.1 coordinate 499,554,928, forward strand.
TGTTGCAGAAACAGGCAAAAGGGGTGCAGAAAGAGGGAACAGGTGGGCAGACTGAGGCAAGAGGGGTGCAGAAAGAGGCAAGAGGGGTGCAGAAAGAAGCAACAGAGGTACAGAAAGAGGCAAGAGAAGTGTAGAAAGAGGCAAGAGAGGTACAGAAACAGGCAGGAGCGGTGCAGAAAGAGGGAACAGGGGTGTTGAAAGAGATAACAGAGGTGCTGAAAGCGGCAAGAGAGGTGCAGAAAGTAGAAGAGATGAGCAGAAAGAGGCGAAAGAAGTGCAGAAAAAAGGAAAGGTAGAGAAAGAAGCAACAGAAATGCAGAGAGAGGTACAGAAAGAAGCAAGAGTGGTTTGTACACCCTTAGTAACAATTTATCGATTGCTGAGAGTGGTCCGAGGCCACGCCCCCTTTTTACAACACTCTGCAAATGCGCCGCCTGGTGTACTGCTGCTCGGGGGATGAAGTCCACTTCAGTCCTGAGGTCCGCAGGACACAAGAGTACCTCATCGCGCCACCAGCAGTTCGCCAAGAGGTGAGTTTTCAGGGTGGTGTAAAAAGGGGGCATGGCCTTGGACCACTCTCAGCAAGCCAGCTTTGTAGGGCTTACTGGGGGTACCTGGTGGGCTAGTTGGCCCCTAAGGACCCTTAACATTCTAAGGGACTTAATCCCCCAACCCAGAGCGCGCCAGGAGGCGCGTTTGCAGAGTGGTGCAGGGAGGGGGCAGGGCCTCTGGCGAGATGCCAGCTTCTCTGTTATTTATTTTTTTAGAAGGGGGGGGCTGTGTGGCCCTCCTTCACTTTGTAACCCTTTCTTATAATTTTAAAAAAAATGGAAAAGGGGCTGCGCGGCCCCCTTTCCTTGGGCCACTTCTGGCCCCGGTGACCTCATCCCCAGGGGACTGGCCTCTTTTTTTTATTAGGGGAGAGGACCGAGTGGCCCCCCCTTACAGGCCACTTCTGGCCCCTGGAACCCCATCCCCCGGCCCTCACGTTGGGGACCACTGGGGGAGCCCCAATGCCCACATGGTCCCAGATAGCATCCTGCCTCCTGGGGAGCCAACTTTGCTTTTGGACAAGGGGAGCTGCTGACATGCAGCTCCACTTGTCCAAAAGTAAAACTGCTTTGCATCGTGGAAGCGAGAGCAGGTTTGCAATGACAGGGCAGGAGCCGAGCTGGGACCTTGCCGGAGCCGGCCCTGGGGGGTGCACGGCCCCACTCCCAACATTTTTCATGCCCCGGGTAGGTGGTGGTCCCAGGGGCTACGGGGGGGCTGCTTTCCCCCCACACATTATGAGCAAAGCCCCGGGGAGGTGGCAGTCCCTGGGGCTACGGGGTCCTCCGCGGGCCCTCGCGGGCCCCAGCTACATATATTTCTTGATTGCCCCCAGGACCTGGCCCAACGCGCTTCGTTTTTAAAGATTTTTGTGTAGGATTCATGCACCCAACATGATTTCTGCCAATTTCTTTTTTTTTTTAAATGCTTTTTTGGGCCAGAGCCCCTGATCAGGCCCAGGGGGTTAGGGTGTTTTCTACCCTGCGCCTTTTCTTGTTTTTTATAGTTTTTTTTTTCTACTGTTTTCTTGTGACTCTGTAAAACTGAGTGGCTGCCAAAACTTCTTGGTTTGGAGTGTTGACAGCCAATCAAAATGAAGCTTGTGCTCGGAAGGGTTTGCAAATCCTCCTCTGCCACCAGATATTGATATTTTTATGTTTTGCATTTCTCAGGAACTACTGAATGGATTTACACCATTTAAAAAAAAGGTCGCTTTCAGAACCAAGACCTACCTTTTTGCCAAATTTGGTGTATTTCCGTTCATCAGTTTGGGCTGTAACTTTTCTAAAGTTTCCTATGGAAATTAACATTGAGAAAACGGGTTTTGGGACCCCCTTTTTCTCAGCCCAGCTCGACGAAAGACCCTGAAACTTTTTAAGACAGCAGCTGACCTGAGCGAACCATTAGTTTTGAACATTTTGCGAAGATTTGACAAACGGTGTCATAGATATTGGTAAAAGAAAAAACGCTTCTTGAATAGAAACAAAGTCCTAACTATAACTACCTACTGGCGACCGCCAGTAGGTAATATATATATATTTATATATATATGTTATATAAACATGGCTAGATACATTTGAAATCTCAACTTATTGATTTACCTGGAATGTAAAGTCATGGAATCTTACCATGCAATGTATTAACTACTGATGTAATTGCTGTGAGGTTACAATAGCACACTGCAGAAACGCATATCAAAAACCAAAGCCATGTCATTTAGTAGAGACACATGTAGGCCTATTTGGTTTGTGAGTGGCTTCAAACAGGAAACAGTACCCTGTCAAGGAATGGACACTGAGATGGTTATTTGAGCACTCTTCTTGATTGACCAAGGAATAACTCACTTCTCGCTGCTACCCTGAACAGAATAAAATATGTGAAATGTCATCTTAAAAGGCTCTGACTAAAAACCTCTCTTGACAATGTTGTGGTTCTTGATTGAAGATGAAGATAACACTGGAGTAAACAGCAAGGCACCACACTGATCCTGGAATGAAGATTGCAAAAAGCACTAAGAAAAACCAGGAGTTAAGTCTCAGGGACAAAAATAGTAGCACTGGGGTGAATATTGCATCAAAAAATCTGGGAACAAGATGTATTTGATGCATCTTCCTCTTGCAATGCCTCCATCATATATTCTTTATATAGGGACATTAAAGGGAAATACTGTGCTGCACCTTGGAATGGGAACCTCAACTTCCAATGGACTGACCACCATCTAGGAAAGGGCAGTTTGCAGGTTTAGTTATTGCCCCTTTCTTGACACTCATGGAGTTTATTCCACAGGAAGTAGAAGCAGCGGCTATCCCTCTGCCCTTCATACTCCAGATTTCTCTTGGAAATCCTCCAGGTTACAGCAAGCACAAAAGTGCGTGAGTGATCCAGGCTATGAGGATGCCCAGCCTAAGATTGAGCACAACATCTGAGAATGCGCTGATGAGACTTTATATTTTGTCAAATTAACTGTTGTATAACTGGTACGCAATGAAAATCCATTGCATGGTGCAGCTCAGTTATTGCCTCTGGGTTCCTCTGGTTCTTGGAGAACCTACAAACCCTATATATCCCCTCAACCAGAAGGGTCCAACAGATATAACGGTATATTGCTTGAAAAATAAAATGCCATACTTAGAAGAAGTCAGATGTAAACCTAGACATAAATGGTTGTTTTTTTCAATTCAATTTCAATATTTTCTTTTATTTCAACTGTTCCTTGTAATGGGAAAACTTTGAAGGATCTTTACACATGTCCCCCTTGACGAATTTACAATTCTGTCTACTTTCCGGGATACACTGGGTTTCACACTCAATTCTACCTCTTAACTAGAAGGTTGAACACACAAAAACTAGGAAAAATGGGCTATGTCACAGTAAAATGCCAAAACTGTGTTGAAAAATTTGTATTTCTGATTCAAGTCTGCCTTTCCTTGAAAACTGGGAAGATGGTGATTTTAGCACCGCTAACCCTTTGTTGATGCTATTTGCAGGGGAAAAAACAAACACTTTCTTCTGCAGCACTAGTATCCCCCCAAAAACGAATATAGCTGTTTTTTGGCTAATTTCTCGGTCCCCTTTGGGGGAATCCACAGACCCTGGGAACCTTTAGAATCCCCAGGATGTTGGGAAAATGGACGCAAATTTGGCATTAATAACTTATGTAGACAAAAAGTTATGGGGGCCTGAGCGCAAACTACTCCAAATAGGCAAAAAAGACTCAGCACAGGATGGTGAAAAGTCCTGGCAGCAAAGGGGTTAAAAGAACAATAATGTGAAAACACAACACATGAAAATTCCCACACCAATTTAGAACAATAGAGTAAAATGTAATAAATTATTTGACTTCAACACAACAAAAATTCAAAGATTTAAGGGAAGTATGGCCCCTAATGTAACTCAAAGTGCCACTTGTGCTTATCTGGTTGTGTGAAACAGTGGGAAAGTCACAAGTTCAAGTCGACTGTTATGGAGCGTGGACTGGGTACAGGGACTTGGTTAAACCCATTGAAAAAGTTACCTTCTAAATTCCAGCACAGAGAGTAGGGTTCGCGGTGGAGTAGTCCGAGAGGAGCAGGGAGAGCATTGTGAAAGGTTGTTGCTGTAGCTCAAAGAACAGGCTGGGCATGGCAGATGGTCATTGCTGTAGCTCAAAGATCCTGTTGGGCATCGTGGACTGTATTTGCTAGAGCTTCGTGTTGTCAGTCATTGGGGGCTGTCGGCACTGTAGCATGAAGTGGACATCTCCCGTTGCCAGTCGTCGCTAGCGGGTGCAGCATCCCAAAGAGTCAGGTTCACCAGAGCTACACATTGGTGGTTACCAAGATCTTGGCATGAACTGGCCTGTTCTGGTTGGCACAAAGATACCAGAACTTCAGGATTTCTCCTTTCATTCAAGGAGGAGATCAACTGATATCACACCAAGGGTCCTGGATCTGGGAGCCATCTCCTGGGGATCAGGAACTCACCACAGCAGAGGCCAGCAGTGCTCCAGTGTAGAAGATTCAGCTGGTCAGTTGCAAGGAGACCTCTTGAGATTGTTCTGTCCCTGTAGCTCAGAATAGGAGTCACTTCAGCCAGGAATGAAAGTCTTCCTTCTCAGACAGCAGGACAGGCCTCAGTCATATCCAGTTACAGTTACAGGCAGGTCCAGTGCAGCAGGTCAGCTGAGCAGTCCTTCTTCTGTATTATCCACAGGTCCAGGAGTGTACTGAAGAGTGGGTCTGAGGGACCTTTTTTTATACCTGGTGCCCACTTTGAAGTGGAAGACGTCATTCTAGTGGCCAATGGCCCAGAAAGATACGAAAAATGTGTAAGCCACTGTGACATTTATGTACACGCGAAAGTTAAACATTAAGAAAAACAATGGTTTGTTACAACCTCTTTCTACCTCAAACGTATCTTGTGAGAAAATGTCTATACATTTTGTAGGAATGTATGACGTTACAACGCATACATTCACAACGCGGTATTTTACATTGAATTTATTACAACGCAAGTCGTTACAACGACTTGCGCTGGAGAGCGCTGGACTTAGGAATAGTTTGATTTACTATTCTAACTCCAGCCTACATAACAGTAGGGAAGGTGTTGGAATAGTAAATCATACTACTCCTTAGCTTAGAGCGCCATCCAGCGCAAGTCATTGTAACGACTTGCGTTGTAACGCCCGCGAAGTAAACACACCGCAGTGTAACGACCGCGTTGTACAGGTCGTTTTCTATTTTGTAGTAGCCTTACCTCCTGATCATGGTATGACCACAGTCTTGGAAGAAGTAGCCTACTTAACAAAAAAAATTCATTTTAGCCCTTGCAAGCAAGTGCCCTACAACCAGTTCAATAGTACGTGAAGGGTAAGCCCAATATACCCAGTTCATCACATCAGCCCACAGTTTACTTCATGTTTATGGCAAGAATGGTGCTTTGTATAACAAAAAATGCACTAGCTTTGTCTTCAAATTATCACCCTCCTTTTGTTTTGGAGTGGACCTCCTTTGGCTTGCATAAATAGCCTGCAGCAACGCTAGACATGCAATCCAGAAGTTATTCACCTTTCTGTGGGATGTCAAGTTTTCATGCAAGATTGCTACCCATCGTAATTCCTACAACTTCACAAGTACCCTTAAACTTAAGACTTAAACCATGTATGACACCTTCAATAAAATTAAGGTCAACTTAGAACATTCTAAGAGAGGTTACAAAAGAGAAGCAGACAAGCACTAACAATGTTGGCCCAAATACAAGACAGGAGCTGGAGAGTGGCTTTCCACACAACATCTGCACTTCAAAAATCCAGAGAGGTTTGCTCCAAAAAGGATTGGTTCTTTTAAAGGGGTGAAACATTAGGACCAGTAAATTATAGATTAGATCTGCTTGCGGCATTGAAAATACATTCAGTATTTCAGACATTTCTGCTTAAGCCAGCGGTCACCCTAATCCAAAGGGGGAACCTTCTGTGAGAGTACTGGGACTACCAGAAATTAAATTGAACAAGTTCCTAGACTCTAAGAAAAGGAAGAGTAAGGAAACCCATAACATAACTTATTGTTGTTATTCCCACACTCAGCTTTTACCGTCTAGTCTGCCATAGGAGACTTGGGGCCGTATTAATGACTTTAGTGGTGCAGGGCAGCACAGCTAGTCATTTATCAAATTATGGTGCAATCCTGTCGTTTTACCTTACACTGGTGCTGTTTTGGCAGCCTAGCATCAACGCAAGCACCCTTGCACCATGGTGCAAGGGTGCCTGTGTTGTAGGAAGGATTGCTTTGTTAAGGGAAACCTTCCTACACAAAAACATTCCTGGGAGGCTTTTCCTCTTTCTATGTGGACTGTAGAATGCAGGACACACATAGAAAGAGAAAAAACGAGGCGACATAAACATATTTCTCCTCGCTGTGCCTCGCCTGTGGAGGAGTATCTTTTTGCCGCATTCCCAGGTCTACAAGTCTTGTAAATGTAGGAATGCACCCAAAAACATGGGAATTGCATGGGTACACCAGTGCAATGCCGGTGGAATGCCTACCTAGAGCAGAGTAACGCAACCCATGATTTGCATTGTATTGCGTTACTCCACAATTTTGGAGCCTCTTCAAATCCATGCAAAGGGGCTTTGCGAGGCTCCAAAAATATGATTTACGGTTCGCGATGCTTTTGTGTCATGTTGCATGGTGCAAGAGCAACGCAAATAAGGTCATAAATATGGCCCTCAGAGCGTAAAAGGAAACAAAAACTTCAGTGATTAAATATTCCGCAACAATTTGTGAGAAGTGAGGTAAAGAGAAACAGTACATTTGTTGATAACTTTATTTTTTTTGCTCTCCTTCCCTACTGTTCACCTAAACACCTCCCCTCATCAATCGACTCCGATAATTGGTGTTGATATCTAAAAAGTATACAGTAGTGTTGAAGAAGTGTCACCTTGAGCATCAAACTGAGTCTAAGATTTGGGGAGAGGAATCATAGCTGAGACAAAAATGTAATCCACAATCGAGACTCCAACATAAGTATAGTGCATGTCTGTATATTTTGTCTGAGATGTAAAGATGTTTTTCAGAGATAGAGATTACATCATTAAAAAAAAGATTAGCAGCGCTTTGTTCAAGGCTGAATGTCCTGGTTGCTACTAATTCATTTGAGAGCCTACACAATGAAACACCTGTCACTTTGCCCGAGCTATTGAGATTAAAATTACAAGTCATGATAATTTAATGGTTTAGGTGGTTGTAAATTACTTCCTCAAATGATTCACAAAATGCATACATTTCTGCTTTTCGATCACCCTACTGTAAATTTAAATAAACATTACATATAAGAATTACCACACTTCTGTAACCTAAACAGTAATGATCGTGACATATTGCTTGAAAGAATGACCTTAGCTGGTTTATCAGCAAAACAGTTAGACTAATAGTTGTGGAGAGGTACATCAAAAGATTTCTCTGAGGTCTGGCAAAGAAGTTGGTCTTGACAGCCGGACAACATGGGGCCTTATTTACTAAAATTTAATGCAGGGCATGCTCTGCTGCAGAAAAGGGCAGGAATGCACCATACCTATGAAATACAGCGCATTTCTGTCCTCTACAATTGTGCTGGCACACAAAGTGGTGCCTAGCACCAATGCAGGCACCCTCGCATCATGATGCAAGGGTGTCTGCATTCTTGCCATGATTTTTTTTGTGCAGGAAGAGGCACCTTCCAGCACAGAAACAATTGTTTCGCCTCCTCTGGAGAGGCGCACGGTTTTGACACATTTCCAGATTCATGCTAGGTTGTAAATTTGGGAATTTTGCAATTGAGTTGGAACACCCACTGTAATGCCAATGGTATGCCTCCCCGACGCTCTGCGAGGCAACGTAGCAACTTGCCTTACACAATATCTACGATGCCATGAAGCAGGGTGGCTGTTCATGGCCTCGTAGACATGGCTCTGCACCGCCAGAACATTTAAAAAATGACATTGCGGTGGCGCACATGGCTTGCAAATAAGCCCCATAGTTCTTACTAGCCACCAATTAGAAGGGATATAATACTCCAAGTTTCCTGCAACAAATAATATACCAAGTTGTTGATATGTCTTGGTCAAGCAGTTGTCTGAGACCAGCCACATTCCATAAAATTCCAGTGAAAGTTGAGATCTACTTAGCCGTTTCCCATTGATTCTAGACTGGGATGGGCTAGGAATACTGAATAACATTAGTGGTGGCATTCTGTTTGTAGTTCCGTACCTAATGGTGCATCCATAGTTTAAATGTATAGTTTTATTTTCCCATAAGCTTTTTGGGACTCTTAGTTAATGTGAAGTCTGAACCACCATTTGTGCCCTTGAAGATGCCCTTTGAAGCAAGATGTGGGGGTAAGTCCTGAAAGGTCTTAGTCAAGGTAGCAAGGTATTTCTAGGTCTCCCTTATTTATATGATAATACCTTATTACGCAAAAACAATTTGTCTCAAGCGATTTGTGCTACCAAAGTTTTAGAGCTCAATGTTAATATTGTGGCTTCAGCAACAGGCAAAGTCTGAAGTGTGACAACTTGAAGTCCTGTAATGCCATCAGTTGTAATGTGTATGCATTAAACTGGGAATAAGCTGAGATAATGGTAAAATTGTTCTCCTGTTTAGAATATTATCTCTACCTCGTGTTATATGTTATGGCTTGATTTTAGCGGGGTCCTAATACTGCTTGACAGTATTATGTTATCTTGCTGCACTCTTGATTACTATTACAAATGTATTGATCCCTTCTTTCATAGTTTATTTTAAAAGTTAGCAATTTGTTGTTAACCATGGTAACAACAATACTCAGCACCTCTGTCTGCATCTTGTCAAAGCTCCTGCCAAGCGAAAGCAAATATCTATATCTCAAGAGTGGGCACCTGGCCCTGGAGAGTCATGGTCCCTAGGGCCATTAATTGCTTCAGGAGAAGGGTCACATGGCCACCCTCCTATGTATTTGCACAGCCTGGCCCTGGGAGATGGTGGTCCCCGGGGATGAATAGGGTATGGGAGGGGGGTCGATGCGGTCCCCCCTCCCCTTACAAACATTGGCAGTGCCCCAGGTAGATGGCGGTCCATGGGCTGTAAACAGCCCCCTTCCCCTTCAATTTTCTGTGACCTTGCCTTGCGGAGGTGATGGTCCGCAGGGCTGAAATTGGCCATGGGCAGGGGAGCCGCACGTGCCCCCCTCCCCAATATACGTATATAGATTTGCCCCTGGACCTGGCCCACCAGGCAACTGAAGTAAAACAAACACAGGAGACCGCTCTTGTTTTATTTAATTTTTTCGCCGAGATTCGCGGCTCTGCCATCATTTCCACTGAAAACTTTCAAAACCAATGCTTTTTGGCCCTGGCGAAGTTTCTGTGGGACTCCACCACCAGGCTAGGGGTTCGGGGTAGTCCCACCCTGCCCCATTCTCTTTTATGTTACTTTATTTTTTACTTTATTTTTTGAGCCTCGGCTGAGTCCGAGTCCCAAAATGGCTGCCAACACTTCCTGGCTGAAGTTTTGGCAGCCAATGAAATCTCACCATGAGATATGTCTAATCTGTGGAGGATTGGTGTACTAGATATCTATAAATGTTATCTTAAATAACTCCAAAAATACTGAAGGAGTCTACACCGAATGACAAAAAACGCTCTTTCTGCAGCAAGAGCTAGCTTTCTGTCAAATTTGGTGTAATTCCGATCAGCGGTTTAGGCTGTAGTCGTGTTCAAAATCCCCATGGGAAATTGCATGGCGAAAGCGCATTTTGACACTCCCCCTTTTTCTCGAACCCCACTTGACGAATCACCACAAAACATTCCAGAAAATAGCTGAAGTGAGTAGCGACCTTGTCAAATGGCGCCACAGTTATCAGCAAAATAAAAAACGCTTTTCCTATGGAAACTAGGTCCTAACTATAACTACCTACTGATGACTGCCAGTATATATATATATATATATATATATATATATATCGCCAGTAGATAGTTATAGTTAGGACCGTGTTTCCATAGGAAATCCGCAACATTCTATTTGGAATAACTTTGGCGCCGGTTGACGAATCCTCGCAAAATTTTCAAAATAGGTGGGGCGCTCCGCTCCGCTCCTACCCTGAAAGTCTCGGGGGGATTCGTCAAGCGGGGGCTGAGAAAAAAGGGGGGTCCCAAAACGCGTTTTCCCCATGCAATTTTCCATAGAGACCTTTAGTCCAAGGTACAGCCCGAACGGCTGAACAGAATTACTTGAAATTTGGCAGAGAGGTAGTCCTCAGGTCAGGGATGTGCCTTTTGCAGGTCTGGTGTCAATCTGTTCAGTAGTTCCTGAGAAAATCAAAAGTAAAATCATATATATATGTGGGCGGAGCCTAACCACACATCTCATCCTGAGATCTGATTGGCTGTCAGCACTTCATCCAAGAAGTGTTGGCAGCCATCTTGGGACCAATATACATGATAGCACCTCATTAAAAAGCATTACAGTTAATAGAAGGTTTTAAGACTTTAGTTACATTATAAATCATTTGTTGATGGTACCATACTCATTTTAGGAATTGTGGTATGTTCTAAGGTGATTTCACCATGTGAAAAAGCCTTCTTCTGGGATATCATGATTGAGAGAAAAATATTTTCTCATGCTTTTCCCACAGAGGTTTGGAAGGTGATCTATAAGCTAAACTGAGAGCTTATTTTCTGTAAATTCACATTATCTTTCTCAGTCATGTGAGAATGAAGTCTGACATTCTCAGTAAAACATGTACATCCAACAAGGGCAGAGACTGTCAGTTGATTCCTTTGTTTTCTACTACAGCTTCCCAGAGTGTTCCAAAGAACAACTAGAGCGCTAACAGTCCTACTTATGATAAACGCATGGCACACCTGAAGCCATCTTGCTTGGATTAAAGTGGTAACTCTTAAAACATTCAATTTAAAAAGGAACAAAATGAGGGGGTTCATTTTTCCATAAAAAGTATGATTAGTGCTGCAGAAAGAAAAATTGGGGCACATTTTGAGTGACTTCTCAAATCCTCTTCTATTTCATTAAAAAATTCTGACATGCAGACTGAAACATGCACTTTCAATACCAGCAGCAGTTTTCCCTGGTGAGCAGTAGCTTTACTACAGTGATCTAATGAGCAAAAAGAGTGCTAACATTCTGAATTTATGGCAAATGTGTGACACATCTGAATGCCTTTGGAATCAAAGTAAACAACTGAAAGTATTTCCTACTGAGGAGACTGCAGTAAATGAGGAAATTAGGAAACTTCATAACAAATAAGTCTGCCAAGATGGCCACCAGAGACAAAAGAGCCCAAATGTAGCCCAAATATCACCTAGATGTAGCCCAAGTATAGCCCAATGACAGAATGTCCCAGAGTGTTCTTAAAAACAACTAGAGCGCTTACTGTCTTCATTATGACAAAAGTATGGCACACCTGAAGCCATCTTGATTGGAATAAACTGGTAACACTTAAAACATTTAATTTAAAAAGGAACACAATGAGGGGGTTCATTTTGCCATAGAAATTATGATTAATGCTGAAGAAAGAAAATGAGGGCACATTTTGAGTGACTTCTCAAATCCTCTTCTATTTCATTAAAAAATTCTGACATGCAGACTGAAACATGCACTTTTAAAACCAGGAGCAGACTTCCATGGTGAACAGTAGTTTTACTACAGTGATCTAATGAGCAACTAGAGTGCTAACATTCAGAATTTATGGCACATGTGTGACATATCTGAATACCTTCATGATGGAATCAAAGTAAAAAACTGAAAGCATTTCCTACTGAGGAGACTGCAGTACAGGAGGAAATTAGGAAACTTCATAACAAATAAATCTCCCAAGATGGCCACCGGAGACAAAAGAGCCCAAATGTAGCCCAAAATCACCCAGATGTAGCCCAAATATAGCCCAATGACAGAAGTGTGCAAAACACTTATTATTTTGTGTTTTTGCAGTGTTATATAGTGCAGACTTGTCAGGTATTGGAGTGCTTTACATGAGCATTGGTTACATCACACAAGAACAAATTCCTTTTGGTTGTAGACATGGGGAGACTAAGTGATTTGACCAGAATCACAGAATGTCGAGCTGAAGCAGAAACTCCAACCTGGTTCCCCAGTTGCAAAGTCTGCAGTTCTGGAAGTAACACCACATCCTCTCCCCTAAGTGCAACATTTAATCAAGTGGTCAACTGGATAAAAAAACATAAAGGTAACAAATATTTTAAAAGTGCTTTCTCGCTATTTGAAAACTCAGAAAATATGTCCTTATTTTAGTCTTTTAGAGCACTAACCATAATTTTGATGCCAATAAGACCCTCTCATATATGTAATTTCTAAAGGAAATGCTCTAGGTATTACAGTTTTGATTACATCAAGATGACGTCAGGCGTTCCACACTTTTGTAATAAATATAGAATGTTAGCAATCTAGTTGTTCATTAGGATACTGTTGAGAGGCAGAGGCCAGGGGCACGGACTCCGAAAATTGAAGGCAGGTAGGAGGGTGCAAAGGCAACAATTTAACCACACTGAGCAGGCAGGAAGGGCCGTGGCAGCACAACAGACTATGGAGGGCAGTGGAAAGGGGGGCAGGGGCAACAATATTGCTTGCTCATAGCGCTACCTGGCAGACGCTGTTACTATTTTAACTGCCCTCGTTCTGTCGTTTAATTTAATTATTATTAGATTCACTTTGACCCTGATTTTAACAGTTCACAATTGCGCAAAATAGCCTATCGTCGTCCCTACCTGTGCTCTTACTCCCGGACCGCATCCTTGCATTTTAAAATTTGGCTGCTTTCACCGCCATTTCGGCGGCCCGGTCCCCGCGCTTTGTTTATCTGGGACGCCATCTTGAGTTGGGGTGGGAAGCACTCTGCAGCCATTCGCTGGCACCGTCACGTGATCGGGCCAGAGGCTGTATCATAGCGCTTATTTAAGGTGGATGCAGGAGCATTTCGCTCCTAATATTGCTTGCTCATAGCGCTACCTGGCAGATGCTGTTACTATTTTAACTGCCCTCGTTCTGTCGTTTAATTTAATTATTATTAGATTCACTTTGACCCTGATTTTAACAGTTCACAATTGCGCAAAATAGCCTATCGTCGTCCCTACCTGTGCTCTTACTCCCGGACCGCATCCTTGCATTTTAAAATTTGGCTGCTTTCACCGCCATTCGGCGGCCCGGTCCCCGCGCTTTGTTTATCTGGGACGCCATCTTGAGTTGGGGTGGGAAGCACTCTGCAGCCATTTGCTGGCACCGTCACGTGATCGGGCCAGAGGCTGTATCATAGCGCTTATTTAAGGTGGGTGCAGGAGCATTTCGCTCCTAATATTGCTTGCTCATAGCGCTACCTGGCAGACGCTGTTACTATTTTAACTGCCCTCGTTCTGTCGTTTAATTTAATTATTATTAGATTCACTTTGGCCCTGATTTTAACAGTTCACAATTGCGCAAAATAGCCTATCGTCGTCCCTACCTGTGCTCTTACTCCCGGACCGCATTCTTGCATTTTAAAATTTGGCTGCTTTCACCGCCATTTCGGCGGCCCGGTCCCCGCGCTTTGTTTATCTGGGACGCCATCTTGAGTTGGGGTGGGAAGCACTCTGCAGCCATTCGCTGGCACCATCACGTGATCGGGCCAGAGGCTGTATCATAGCGCTTATTTAAGGTGGGTGCAGGAGCATTTCGCTCCTAATATTGCTTGCTCATAGCGCTACCTGGCAGACGCTGTTACTATTTTAACTGCCCTCGTTCTGTCGTTTAATTTAATTATTATTAGATTCACTTTGACCCTGATTTTAACAGTTCACAATTGCGCAAAATAGCCTATCGTCGTCCCTACCTGTGCTCTTACTCCCGGACCGCATTCTTGCATTTTAAAATTTGGCTGCTTTCACCGCCATTTCGGCGGCCCGGTCCCCGCGCTTTGTTTATCTGGGACGCCATCTTGAGTTGGGGTGGGAAGCACTCTGCAGCCATTCGCTGGCACCGTCACGTGATCGGGCCAGAGGCTGTATCATAGCGCTTATTTAAGGTGGGTGCAGGAGCATTTCGCTCCTAATATTGCTTGCTCATAGCGCTACCTGGCAGACGCTGTTACTATTTTAACTGCCCTCGTTCTGTCGTTTAATTTAATTATTATTAGATTCACTTTGACCCTGATTTTAACAGTTCACAATTGCGCAAAATAGCCTATCGTCGTCCCTACCTGTGCTCTTACTCCCGGACCGCATTCTTGCATTTTAAAATTTGGCTGCTTTCACCGCCATTTCGGCGGCCCGGTCCCCGCGCTTTGTTTATCTGGGACGCCATCTTGAGTTGGGGTGGGAAGCACTCTGCAGCCATTCGCTGGCACCGTCACGTGATCGGGCCAGAACGCTATTTGACTGACTGGCCATGACGCGCAGCGTGTACGCGCATCGGGGACGCCATAGTGATGCCGGAGTCACGCCAGAGTCCAGCCCGTCTGCGCCCGTCCGCGCTGAGGACGCGCTGGACGGCTGGACTCTGGATGCGAACGGGGTTGAGGCTTCCTCACGGAGATATACGCGTCAGGAGATGCTGCGCCTGAAACCTCGTTACAAGAGATGTTCACACATCTATGAACCAGACGAGTTTCTTTGCCCTTTACCTTGCGATTGTCAGTATACGTGCTCATTGGGCAAACTCGCCTCCTTCCCCTGCCACCCCCCTTGTAATCCCCCTGTCGTTAATGGCCCTAGGACAGTGGGAGTAGATGGCATACTGATCAATAGTCGCTCTTTGGTCAAGAATAAAATAATGTTTAGAGAGATGGTTTTGGATAGAAAGCCGGCATTAGTATTTATTACTGAAACCTGGGCTAAAGATTCATCTGGCCCCGACCTGATTGAAGCGGTCCCGGAAGGATATTGCCTGGCTAGATTAGATAGACAGGGACGAACGGGAGGGGGGATAGCCATTCTTTATCAGGATCACCTGTAATGTCATACTGTGCCTGTACCGGATCTTCTGGATGGTGTTCAGGCTTTCTTCTTTGGGATAAAGGAAGGGCGCTACCCCCTTTTCAACGGAATATTACTGTACCGACCTCCTGGCCCTAGGGCCAACTTTTTGTGTAATCTCCTGCACTATTTGGAGCCTTACTTTGGTCGAGAAAATTTTTCCATTCTTGGGGACTTTAACTACCACTTAGAAAGGTATGATTTAACAGATACTTCCTGTCTCATTGATGCCCTGGCGTCGTGTGGACTCACGCAGCGAGTCCGCGGGGCTACCCATCATGCAGGCCATATTCTAGATGGTATTTTCTCCAATGACCCTCGTCTGATCGTTAAGGATCCGGTACATCTGTCCTGGTCTGATCATCTTGCGGTCCCGTTCCTGTTGGAATGCCCTCAGAATGAGGGTAGTAAAGCAGGGAAACACACCATGGGGACTAGCAGAAACCTCAGAAACATCAGGCCTGACTCCTTTATTCCCTGGGCTGGTAGTCTCTCCACCGCGGACTTGGATAGTGTTCAGACTGCGGTTGGGCATTTTGGACGAGTTATTACGGAGGCCTTGAACGAACTGGCCCCACTACAGACTCGTCGTCGAGCCAGGAAGAGACCCTCTGCCCCATGGTACTCAGACTCCCTTAGACTTCTTAGACAAGAAGTTAGGAGGATGGAGAGGCTTTGGCATGCTAGCTGGGATCTTAAGAATAAGGAAGCTCATAGGATCCTGGTCAGGAAATATAAGGCTGAGATAGCGGAGGCCAAACAAAACTATTTCGTGGCCATAACAACTTCCCTTTCCTCGCCAAAGGAGCTTTTCAGAATTGTTGACTCTCTGGTCAACCTTCAAACATCTGATCCAGTTATTCCCTCGCAAGATCTGTGCGATAAAATTGCTTCCTTTTTTCATACAAAAATACAAGATATCCATCTAGCTCTTGAGTTACAAAAAGCTTCGATCAGTGGGCCCTCTGGATTGGCTGAGGGGGACAACACTACATCTGGCGTCTCCCCTCTGAGTACTTTTGACTCCTTTCCCCCGCTGGCCCTACAAGATCTTGAGATTCTGCTCGACAAAACCAACTCTGGCTCCCCATTAGACATCTGCCCTCTGAAGATCCTTAAGCAGTGTAGGGAATCTCTCTTACCACCTTTACTAGAAATTATGAATCGGTGTATGCGAGAGGGCATCTTCCCCTTGGAGTGGAAGAGTGCAGTAGTCAAACCTCTGCTAAAGAAAGCTTCCCTCGATCCGGAGGTCCTAAAAAACTTCCGTCCGATCTCCCTGCTCCCAGCCCCTGCGAAGATGCTTGAGGCACATCTTAACAAGCATCTCGCTGCCTTGGTGGAAGGCTCGGGCTGCTTAGACTTCTCCCAGCACGGATTCAGGAGGGAACACAGCACTGAGTCGGCCCTCACCATTGTGCTTGATAAAATCCGCACTAGAGTGGATGGGGGCCAGACCACCCTCCTGGTCCTGTTGGATCTAACTGCGGCCTTCGACACCCTCTCTCCCTCAATACTTATACATCGTTTGAGGGAGGTGGGGGTCAAGGACGCAGCCTTGGATCTGATGACCTCCTTCCTAAATGGAAGGGAACAAAGAGTCAAGCTGGGAGAGTTCTTATCTCCATCCCGATCGGTGCTGTGTGGGGTCCCGCAGGGGTCGGCTCTTAGTCCGACCCTATTTAACATCTATGTGACCCCACTGGCCAGGTTAATTAGATCTTTCGGGATGGAGGTAATCTCTTATGCAGATGATACCCAGATCCTCGTCTCTCTCTCCCATTCAGACGTACCAACCGCCTCCAATTTTAGATCTTGTATGGAGGCAGTTGGTCAGTGGATGGTTCAAAATTCGCTTAAGCTGAATGGGGAGAAGACTGAGGTGATGGTGTTTGGAGGGAATCAGGATACTTGGTCAGCCAGCTGGTGGCCTGATTCGTTGGGACTATGCCCTTCCCCCACGATATCTGCCAGAAATCTGGGGGTGATGATAGATCCTGCCCTTAGCATGGGCGGACAGGTCAGTAGAACCATTTCTACCTGTTGGGGCTTAATTTATACCTAGGCTGTCCGGTTTTAGGTTTAAACCTATAATAACTGATAAAACCCCTCTGAAAGAGAAATAGCCCTCACCAGTGAAAACATATAAACACTGAAAAAACACCTGCACAACCACAAACTAAATTCCATTCAAAGAAAGGAAACAGGGAGTGAAATAGTCATTTTTTTTCTTCCTGAAGGGGCCAATACAATGTAACTTGGTATACAAGCTAGCTGTAAGAAAGTGTGGGCTAACATTATTCTGCTTGAATTTTGTTGTTTAGGGATGCCACTAAAATATTGTTTCTTCTTCCTTTTGTTTTTTTCAGTTCTGTGGTCTTTGGTCTAAAGATGCAGAGTTTAGAAGCATGTTTTAGGTCTTGTTTAATTATTTTATATACTGTAGAGAATCAGGAAAATCCAAAATCATATTTGATTCTTTCACTGATAGGTAAAATGGCTGGTTTCATAAGAATCTTTCCTAATGTGTCATCACATTTACCCACACCGAAAGGGTAAAAACCCTTAATACATCAGCCCCCAGTTTCTAATGAGTAGGTATTGATAGTAGGCGAATGGCCAACACCCCAGTCTTTAAACATTCAATGCAAGGTATAGTGACAAGTATATGTGAAAAGAGCGCTATCACCAAACATCTGGGATAGTGGTTAAAACATGACACTAGAATTTTGGAAAACATGGACAGCAGTGTCACTTGGGATGCTCTGAACAAAAGGTTCTTTCACAGTTCAACAAAGATTGGAGTGATATTGTTTGCATTTGAAGTGATTCAGCTACGTATATGAAAAAGTTGAGTGATGACCTGTCAAAATTGATATCTGAGCTGAAGTGCTTCCCTGTAAGAGATCCTTGCCACTTGTTAGATGGTATGCTGAAAGCATCTTTACAATCTTCAGAGTTAATGAGGAATGCTATTGACTTTTTAGTCCATTCTGGTGCAGTGTTTTCTTATGCACAGGAACTAAAACACAAATATTTATTATTTCGTGCTTTGTGTGGCATCAAATAAAGAGTCATCCCAACTGTGGCCCTTAGCTGATGGTTCTCAGTCCAAGGGGCTGTGAATGCTATATTATCTATGTGGCAACCGTTTACAGAATTTTTGCCGAATGATGATGCCAAAGGCAAGTAATGTGAGGATCTTTGGTCACATATTGATAGTGATGTGAAAAAAAGTTCACTCTACTGCATTCTTAGATTTTTATAGCAAAACATAACTGCCGTTGTGAACATAATAAAAACCTAGAGTCTGAAAACACCCTTGTCTGCCAAGTGTTCAGCATAATTGGTGTAGATGTGAAACATTTCCTTGGGAGTAGGCTGAGCGACACCTTTAGTGACTTTGGCACTGCAACATGTTCCATATTAGAGTGCTTGGCACTCCGTAAGCAAAGCAATGATGAAGAGCAATTCGGGAACTTTTATTTTACAATGTATGAGAAATGGATTGAAATGATGCATAGAAATGTCCCTTCACCATCAATGGCATTTGAAGTCAATGAAACCTCACTGTGGTACTCTGTTCTAGATCCCTTCCGTAAAGGGGAATTTTCTCAGTAGTTTGAAAAGTGCTGCTTCATTTTTGACCACTTCAATAACTCTGAGGGCATAAGCGCCCAGATCAGTGCAAATGCTGCAGAACCTGCCCTGAGAACGGCAATCTTCAAGTGAACCAGTATTGGCATGGAAAGCTATGTCAATGGCCGGAGTTAACAAATTGCCTACTGGCTGTTTTGACATTGCGCATCTCAAGTGCCAATGTTGAGAGGGCCTTTTCACAAAAGCTTACATGGGAAGGAAAGAGCAAGCACACATGACCAAAGACTCCCTGAAGAAGTATTGTATGGTGTACTACAATAAGTTTAATTTGCAAAAATCTATTTAGACCTTATATACACCATACTTACACTGTCAATATACCATGCGCTATCAGTTCAGAAAGCAAGCAATAATAAAAGCAAAATTTCCATAAACACCGGAAAAACACTGTTTCTGTAGTTTTTAATGGCGCGAAAATGTGTAACCACTGAAAACCACTGTTTTTTAAGGTATTAAAATCACTTGAAAACACTGAAAAAACCCCACCAGAATTTACCAAAAATAGAAACTGAAAACAGGAAAGCCTATTTATACCCTACGAAGAATTAGGAAGTATCTCTCCCTTCAGTCCAGAAAGCAAGTAGTGGTCGCCCTTATCGGCTCACGACTGGACTACTGTAATGCGCTGTATGCAGGGCTGAACAGGGGCCTGCTGCAGCGCTTGCAGGTAGTCCAGAATGCTGCCGCCAGATTTGTTCTGGATGTTCCTAGACGCTCCTCGGCCACTTTGGCGAGGAGAACATTGCATTGGCTACCGGTTGAATACCGGATACGGTTTAAAGTCTTGTGTATGACTTACAGAGCCATTGCAAGGAATAATGATATGGGAGTTGGTTCTATCATCTCTCACTACACTCCTGGAAGGGACTTGCGTTCCTCCAGGAAATTGCTTCTCACAGTCCCTCGTATAAGAAAAGCCAAATGGGGTGGTAGGGCTTTCTCTACTCTGGCTCCTAAATGGTGGAATGATTTATCTTTGGATCTCAGGTCATTGCCCTCCTTACAGAGATTCTGAGGTGCCCTTAAAACCTGCCTCTTCCTGCAAGCCTATGCGTAAGGTGATATATTGATATTTTTACCTCTTTGATAGGCGCCTTGATACCTGCGGGTTATTGTTTTGCGCAATATAAATTTTCTTCAATCAATCAATCAACAAACCAACAATACAGGACTTGCAAGAGAGGCTGTGGCAATGTAATAGACCATTGTGGGCAGAAGGAAGAGGCAATGGTAGTACAACCATGCATGCCAACAGACCCGATTCAGCCAGGAAATGTCCAATGTTTTTAAGCTCAAATGGGCTTTATTTTATCTGTCTCCTGTCTACAATCTCCTCTTTTTTCCAATGTAACTCAAAGGGGAAAATCAATACCCCAGTTTTTTTTCAAAATCTCCCTCTTACCAAGTTCAAAATGTTCGCAAGTATGGTACATTGGATCATGGAAGGAAATGGGGTAGGGACATGGACTTGGATAACAGAGGACAGGAGGGACATGGAGAGGTGCACCAAACTGACCCTGCAGGGCAGGCATCAGGGTTTGCAGCAGCACAATACACCACACAGGGCATGCGGGACGGGAGTGCAGCACAACAATCCATAGAAAGCAAGAGGGAGGGGACAGGACCATGCACATGGACAACAGAGAACAGAGGGGCATGAGGCAGGACCATAATGCACAGACAGGAGAGAAAGCTGCAGCATAACAGACCATAAAGGGCAGGAGGGATGGATCAGGGGCATTACAATGGAACAGACAAGCCAGGAGGGAGGGAGTAGGGGTCTGCACATGTAAACAGAGGGCTGGGGGCAAGGGGGCAGGGCAGGAGCAGCAAGATAGCCATGGAGGTCAGGCAGGATGGGCACTAGAAGCAAGACACACCATGAAGAGCAACAGTGAGACTGTGATGGCATACACACAGGCAATGGGGGGAAGGTGGGAGGGGTTCAGGGGCAGCTAACTGACCACACAGGGAAGGTGGGAGGGGCCATGGCAGCACAGAAGACCATGCATGGCAAGTGGGAGGGTTAGTGGTAGCACAATGGCTATGATGGGCAAGAAGGAGGGTGCAGGGGCATGCACAAAGGACGATGGAGGATAGAAGGGAGGGTCAGGACCTGTGCACAGACAAGAAAGTTCAGGGGAAGGGGCCTCACAACAGACCGCACGGGGCAGGCAGGAGGAGCAGTTGCAGCACAACAGACCAGGGAGGGCAGAAGGGTGTGGCAGTACAATGGACCATGTAGGACAGGAGGAAGAAGATAGGGGCATGGCATGTGGACCGGCAGGGTGGAGGTGGCAGGGACAGGTTACAGTCATCTGACAATGCTAGGCATGTGGGAGGGGAGTGGCAGCTCAACAGAACACTCAGAGTAGATAGGAGTGGCAGGTCCATGGAACATGGTGGGCAAAAAGGATGGAGCAGGGGCATGCACAAAGACATCGGAGGGCAGGGGGAAGGAGAATAGGGGCAGCAAGCTAAGCACAGAGTTTAAGCAGAAGGTCAATGATGGGGCATAGAATTGGGCAATGGAGGGCAGGAGGAGTGGACTGGTACATTATACTAAATTGAGGGCAGTGGCAGCACATCAGACCATGCATGGCAGGAGGGAGGAGGCTAGTCCATGGATTCACAAAACAGAGGATAGGGAGTAGGGGGATGGGGCAGCAAGCTAACTGTTCAGAGAAGGCGGGTATTAGGAACTTTATTGTTTTTAAAACGTGTGTCTGTGCGAACTACTTAAAATATGAACAAGTATGCAGCATAATCTCACTTTTATTCAGGCAGAAGAGGACGTTTGTGACTGTGACTCCGGGCTCACTTGGCAGAAACACCCCCTGACCCTCCACTCCCTATCGCAAAATGTAATGCCCGTGAAAAGGGTAGGTGAACACAGTGTTATATAGAACATAGTCCTGAGAGCACGATTGAAAATGAAAACTAGATATAGTGTATGGTATAAACTATGCACCAAAAACTGTGATATAAGATGAACCGGGCGTGAAATATAATATGCAATACATTGTGCGCAATGACAGATTCATTGGAGAGCGCGAGATAGCACAGGCACTAGCGCGTGCTATGCGATATGCGCCTTGGAGTGTAATATGCACAGGGCAGTGTTGTGTAACCTAACTAGTCTCTAAAGTTGTAATATAAAATATGTGCTGGGGAGTGTAACGTTGCATATGCACTGTGACAAAGATATGGATCCCAGATTGTAATATGTATGGCATAGCACTGTGCGTTATAACATAGGCATCGAGGAAGGCACGTTAGATGGGGCTATATAACCCGTGCGAAGACAAGTGTGCATGTGTATTAAATGTGCCCGTCAATAGCTACCCATGTTTGTATAAATAAACAACAAGGGTGTCTACCGGGATTAGGCACGGTAGGTCATCAGACATGTCAGAGCTTTACTAGTGGTGTAAATACATTCCACGTGGATTCATTGTATGCATAGTCGCCTTTTAATGAATATCACGCAAATCGTCATGGTGATAGGTACGTACGGTTTGTCCAGTATGTCCTAGGTGTGTCTTTAAATATATATTTTTAAAAAATAATAAAAAACAGTGGCCGGCCCTGGGGATTGGGGTCAAAAAAATATAATTAAGAGACAGGCCCTGGGGGATGGGGTCATCAGGGCCAATAAATTAGAATAAGAAGGGGAACCACACAGCCCCCCTTCTTAAAAAATTAAAATAAATAAAAGACTGGCATCGTGCCGGAGGCCACGCCCCCTCCTTGCAGCACTCTGCAAACGCGCCCCCCTGGCGAGTTGTAAGTTGGGGAATTAATTCCTCTTAAATACTGAGGGTCCCTGAGGGCCAACTAGCCCAACAGGCATCTCCAGTATGCACCAGGGAGCTGCGCTGCAGACAGGTGTTCTGAGGTCAAGCCCCTTTTTACACCTCTCTGCAACGCAGCTCTGTGGCGCTTACTGGAGGTACCTAGTGGTCTAGTTTGACCCTAGGGACCCTTAGGATTCAAGGGGACTTAATCTCTCAACTTAGAACAGCCACAGGGCGCGTTTACATAGTGGTGAAGGGAGGGGACGGGGCCTGAGGTGACGTGTGCAAACACGCACTATGGCACGTTTTAAATTGGGCATATCATTTTCCTTCAATACTGAGGGCCCCTGGGGGCTAACTAGCCCACCAAGTGCTTCCAGTAAGTGCCACTGAGCTGCATTGCAGAGAGGTGGTCCAGGCCGTGCCACTTTTTACACCTCTCTGCAACGCAGCTCTGTGGCACTTACTGGAGGTACCTAGTGGGCTAGTTGGACCCTAGGGACCCTCAGGATTCAAATGAACTTAATCTCCCAACTAAAAACGGACACAGGGCGTGTTTACACAGTGGTGAAGGGAGGGGACGGGGCCTGAGTTAACGTGTGCAAAAACGCCCTGTGGCCTGTTTTAAGAGGTAGTTTTAATCCCCCTGCCCTATTATATACTAGGGGCTTACAGAGGAGGTCATGCTAATCACAGGGGGACCCCAACGCATAATGTTCCCTAGTGTATGTAGGTGCTTTCACTGTATTCTAAGTGTCTTTTAACATAGCACTGGCTCTAGGACTGGTAAGTCAGACTCAGTTACCACCAGTATCCGTCTGAAAAAGTTGGGGGTACAGGATGATTTTGCAACAAGGCTTCTTTCTGCTCTTCTTTTTGTTCTTTCTGCACGTTATCCTTCTTCCTGCACTTTTCTTCGTCTTTGAGGACTTCTGTTGCTTCTTTCTGCACTTCTTTTTTTTCTTTCTGTGCATTTTTTCTTCTTTCTTCACATGTCCTATCTCTGTAGGCATAGTTAGAAATTAGCATTTAAAAAACCTTTGAAATTCACAGAAAAAAACATAGGTTTCAGGCACGTTATAGTTAGGAATTAGCATTTAAAAAACCTCAGAAATTCACTGAAAAAACCATAGGTTTCAGGGGTGTTATAGTTAGCTGGACTTTTCACTTCTACAAAACCATTGAAATTCCCCCGTTATAGTTAGTTCAGCTAACTATAACTCGCGCGCCCGCAATGCACTGCTGATGACGTCACATATTACATCACTCATGACATGGTCAGTGACATCACTCATGACATCACTGATGACATCTCAAATGACATCACTGATGACATCACTGATGACATCATCCTTGTGATAGAGTGGCAGACCTCCTCTCACCCTAATATAATCTTTGATACACACATTCAAAAATAGAGACTAAACTTTTCAAAACAATGGACATACCAATACCAGTTACAATAACCTCTTCAGTAATTCTAAGATCCACATACACATCCACTCATTCACCAACAGTCCTATACAGTCACTCATACATGTCTTCACTCATCATATGTACTCATACACCTATACATCCTGTTACAAAATGCCACTCATCCATAGAGTTACTCACACACATAGTCACTCATGCTAATAAAGAATCAAACATACATTTATTTGCATATACAGTTATACACACACCACCACACTTACTTCTACGGAAACGTACACATACTTAGTCTTTCAAACAATCACTTATAGAAACACATACTTATTCATACAGGAACTCTTTCAATCTCTCACTCTCACATATACTCACTTATATACACCAATAGTCACATATACTAGTTTAAAACATATGTAGTTACTCATAAAGACACTATTGAGACAGTCATTCACTCACTAACACACCCATACACACACTCATCCACCCATACAGTCCTGCACACATGCTGTCTTCAACACATACAAAGAGTGAGTCACTCATTCATGCACCTATGCACTACGTAATACCCCCCACCGAACCATGCAGACACTCAGACTGATACTCAAAAAACCCACTAATAACCTATATAGACACCCATGTAGCTACTCACCAACCCATGCAGCCACTTATACACAAAGTGAGAGACTGATACAGATATTTACATATTTAAACATTACTCACTAAGCCATGTATTCACTATGATACACTTAATCAGTCAGTTACACAATCAATTTTTCAAAAACAAATCATCCATTTAGACACTTATATACCCATTTATTCTTCCATCGACCTTGAGATATACATATATAACACATATTTAATTTTCAGAAAAACACACATTCACTGGATGATGTCATCAGTGATGTCATTTGAGATGTCATGAGTGATGTCATGAGTGATGTCACTGACCATGTCATGAGTGATGTAATATGTGACGTCATCAGCAGTGCATTGCGGGCGCGCGAGTTATAGTTAGCTGAACTAACTATAACGGGGGAATTTCAATGGTTTTGTAGAAGTGAAAAGTCCAGCTAACTATAACACCCCTGAAACCTATGGTTTTTTCAGTGAATTTCTGAGGTTTTTTAAATGCTAATTCCTAACTATAACGTGCCTGAAACCTATGGTTTTTTCTGTGAATTTATATATATATATATATATATATATATATATATCATGGCTCCATCTGCACCTCCAACCCAGCGCACTCAGTAGACGGGTGCTATAAAACGCGAAGGTGCAATCGCGTTTAAAATGCGCGCTCACTTCCAATCACTTTCAAGAACTTGGAATAGCACTCAACGGGACACTCCTGCAGTAATTCAATCATTTATTGCATTTGCGAGCTTCAGAAAACATGACGCGTTTCGGCGATGCCTTAGTCAAATGTTTTACAAAAATCGCGCCAGAAAACGGCATATTTCAAGAGGCAGAACAGAAGTCACATGATGTTATTATTCATGGTCATCGAAATGGGACAACAGAAAGGGGCGATCGTCTTTAAAAATCAGTCGCCATATTGGGAGAAACAATAGTTAAAATGTGTGAATACAATTTACAAATCGTTAAACGTTAAACCATAAATAGGTCCCCAATATTGGTCTGCATGTCAGAAAAAGCAATTATTTACATAAATATGTACATTTACTTTACAGTTATTACGCCGTATATCGGCACATGAAGTCCTACGAACCTGACCATAATTGAGCCGTATATCGGCCGTCTGCATCGCAAGATCAACAGTGAAATACGTAGAGGAAATATTCCTCCATTACAGAGGAACACCTTGCAACTGAAAATCAATTGCCTAATACATATCAAAAAAAGGTTTCTGACATAACGCCGTGTATCGGCCTAAACCCCTGCGTTAACACTGTCTTACAAGCACCGTGACCCCTGATACAAAAAAGCCTCTATCACAATCATTATATACATACAAAAAAGAAGATATGTTATCAGTCCTCACACAGAAACAGAACCACTGATATAAATATACATTTCACAGAATCCTAAATGTCTGATCTCCATCACGGGGCATGTTACTCTATCCTGTTATTGTTTAGTCACCAAGATGAACCGATAATTCCTCGCCCACATTCATACCCACGGGATTCTTAGTACCCAGATCTATAATGTAACGTGATTCCAGTCTACGTAGTTGTTTGATTCTATCCCCTCCCCTGATGCTTGTGGGGACCTGGTCCAGACCATAATAGCGTAATAGATCCCTATTACTATTATGTTTGTCAAAATAATGCCTAGCGACAGAATAGGTGATATCATTCTTAGCTATCGCTCGCATATGCTCCAGGATGCGAATCTTGACACAATGAATCGTGCTACCCACATACCGTAGGCCACACGGACATTCCAGACAATAAACTACGTAGTTTGTGTTACATGTTATGAACTTCTTAATGAGTCGGGGGTTCTTGAGGCCAATAACCTGATAGGTCAATGTCCTTCTGCTGCCTACACAGGCTTTACATTTGCCGCATGGAAAGAAACCTCTAAGGTCCCTTAGGGTTCCCATCACCTTGGGGCTGGTAGATAGATGGCTTTGAACCAAACTGTCCCTTAAAGATCTAGCTTTTCTAAATGTTATTAGGGGGACAGGAGGAATATCTGGGCCGATCACATGATCCGTTTTCAAAATGTGCCAGTTCTTTCTTAAAATTTGCTTCAATTGATTGGCACCATTTGAAAAGGTGGTCACCATTCTGAATTTATTGGTATCACATTCATCCATTCTACTTTGCTTGTTTCTCTTTTTTTTGTCCTGTGTATTCATTTGTTGGTCATCTTTGAATAGAGTAGCCCTTGGTATATTCCTTACTCGCTTCAGAGTATTTTCAAGGAATGCTTTGCTATACCCTCTGGTTACAAATCTACTGATGCTATCTTTGGCTGCCTTTTCAAAATCATCAACCCTGGTGCTATTCCGTTTGAGCCGTAAGAATTCTCCATAAGGGATACTCCTTACTAGCCCTGGAAGATGATTACTTGTAGCATGCAGGATTGAATTCCCGGCTGTGGGTTTGCGGTACAGTGATACAGATAGTTGGTTATCTACTACCCTGATCTGTAAGTCAAGGAAGTTGACGGTTTCAGCACTGACTTCACCACTGAATTCCAAATTGATAGTGTTCTTGTTCAGATTACTGATAAAGGTAGTAGCTGACTCGAAGGAGCCGTCCCAAATAATAAAAAGGTCATCTATGTACCTATACCAACTGACCACCCTGTTGTACTCAATCGGTCCCGGTGCTCTGGACACCTGCTCCTCCCACCAGCCCACGAATAAATTCGCGTAGCTGGGGGCGAAACAGGTGCCCATCGCGGTACCGGACCTTTGATGGTAAAAGTCATCACCGAAAACAAAAATATTGTTTTTAAGGCAGAACTCAGTAAATTGAAGGATCATGGCATTGTGTTCCGTAAATTTCAGAGGTTTTTTCTTCAGAAAATAGGCTATGGCTTCTAGGCCATGTTCGTGTCTTATCCTGGTGTACAGGCTAGTGATATCTAGCACAATGAGTTTAAAGTCAGGATTCCATTGTCGTAGCTCAATACGCTTCAGAAAATCTTGTGAATCCTTGATGTACGCCGGTAAGGTTTTTACTAGCGGAAAGATAAAGGAGTCAACAAAAATAGACAGATGTTCAGTTAATCCCCCTTGGGAAGAAACAATAGGTCGACCCGGGGGGTGATGAATGTCTTTGTGAACTTTGGGAATATGGTAAAATGTGGGAACCACCGGATTCAAACAGCGGAGGAACAGGTACTCTTCCATACTGAGCATAGACTTGTCAAGCCATATCTTAATCATATCGTGGTACCTCCTGATGCTATCCAGGTATATATCCTTGGAAATTTTCTGGTAGTTCTCAGCATCTGACAGTTGTCTAATGGCCTCCATCTCATAATTCGCCCTTGTTTGGAGGACCACGTTCCCCCCTTTGTCTGATGGTTTACAAATTACCGTGTGGTCATTTCCCAATGTATCAATCGCCATACGTTGTTCCATACTTATATTTTGTTTGATGCCCAAATTGCGAAGTTTTCCACGAAGGGTCAAAAGATCTTTATTGACAGCCTCCGAGAATACATCAATCGCATCCACTGGCAATTGAGGTAAGAATTGTGAAGTAGGTTTAAAGGTGCTAGCGTCTCTCACTTGGTTGAAGCCCAGCCTTGTGGATCTTTGTATGGGGTCATTATCCCCGACGTTGTCACCTTGATCTTCATCCCGATTGTCCGTCCGTAATGATTCCATGATTTCAAGAGCGGCTAGGTCTTCACCTGTCAAAGTATCAATCACCTCAAGTTGGCTAGAGGGTTTTTTGGATTTCAGAACACAGGGCTTCATTTTGAAATATTTATGAAGCTTGAACTTTCTTGTTAACTTAAAAAGATCAATTCGTGTCTGTGTGTACTCCAATTGGTTTGTGGGGCAAAAGGTTAGACCTAGCTTCAGGACTTGCTGTTCCACAGGTGTGAGGGTTCTCGGTGTCAAATTAATAATGGTGAGATTGTCTAATTCCATTTTCTCCCTCTCCTGTTGCGTGTAGCTCTGGTAGGGGCTTTTGGTCCTTCGTTTCCCGCCGCCCCGTCTAGTCTTTCTTTTTCTTTTTCCCCCTCGGGTGGTCTGCTCTTGCCACCTCTCAGCCATGTTTGCCTCATTAATCGGAATTCCTCTTGAAAAGGAGTCGCGATAGGTCTGGGTTGTCCCGTTGCATCATCCGAGGATTCACCACCCGTAAGGTCCGATTCAGATGTCTCAATTCTCGTGATGGCTGGTTCATCCAGTCTCGCTCTTAACTCTTTGCGTGGGCCCTCAAATTTTTTGGCAAACGTCAGAACTCTTCCCAGGGCATAATCGCGCTCATCACGTTCAAACTTTTCCTGTTTCCTTTGTTTGATTTTAGCTTCGTACTTCACAAGTCTCTTTTTCATTTGTTCCTTTAATTCATCTATTTTCTTCTTGTCTTCCTCCTTATCGATTTCCGCCTCCATTTTCTCAATTTCTTGCAAGGCTTTGTCCCTATCGCTCCAAGCGAATTTCACTAGTATCACTAGCATTCCCTTACTTGACTCGGTTGTATGTGCAGCCCATTCATCCAATAACTTCGGATCCGGGTTTTCATAGGCCGGGATTGTGTAAATTCGCAGCCCCCTGGGGACGCGTTCCACGTCGATGTAACTCTGCAGGGAGGTTGCCTCCCACCATTTCCGCTGTTCCCGCTCATATAACCGCTCAAGTGCCATGAACTTGGTAGTCAAGTTAGTGACCGTGGGGGAAGCCTTGCCGCCTCTCTGTGTGGTCTCTGTAAAGGTGTTCCTTTTAAACATATCCTGTGCCGCTTCGCGGCGCTCAGATACATTAAACATGCTCGCATGAAAATTGCTTATTAATGAGAAACTGCAGGGTCCCTCGTCTTGCCTCAATGGTTCAGGGGAATAACGAGTAAAACGTTGGGGTCTCGCTTACCAATCGTCGCTTGTCGATTGAGTGCTGTAAATACGATGCGACCTCCAAACTCTGCAAATCCGTACTCGTTATAATCCGTAGTTCCCCTTCGCCTCGGCGGTGCCGCTGATGAAAACAATCATGGCTCCATCTGCACCTCCAACCCAGCGCACTCAGTAGACGGGTGCTATAAAACGTGAAGGTGCAATCGCGTTTAAAATGCGCGCTCACTTCCAATCACTTTCAAGAACTTGGAATAGCACTCAACGGGACACTCCTGCAGTAATTCAATCATTTATTGCATTTGCGAGCTTCAGAAAACATGACGCGTTTCGGCGATGCCTTAGTCAAATGTTTTACAAAAATCGCGCCAGAAAACGGCATATTTCAAGAGGCAGAACAGAAGTCACATGATGTTATTATTCATGGTCATCGAAATGGGACAACAGAAAGGGGCGATCGTCTTTAAAAATCAGTCGCCATATTGGGAGAAACAATAGTTAAAATGTGTGAATACAATTTACAAATCGTTAAACGTTAAACCATAAATAGGTCCCCAATATTGGTCTGCATGTCAGAAAAAGCAATTATTTACATAAATATGTACATTTACTTTACAGTTATTACGCCGTATATCGGCACATGAAGTCCCACGAACCTGACCATAAAACCCCATAAAGATAAAGACCCCATACAAAGATCCACAAGGCTGGGCTTCAACCAAGTGAGAGACGCTAGCACCTTTAAACCTACTTCACAATTCTTACCTCAATTGCCAGTGGATGCGATTGATGTATTCTCGGAGGCTGTCAATAAAGATCTTTTGACCCTTCGTGGAAAACTTCGCAATTTGGGCATCAAACAAAATATAAGTATGGAACAACGTATGGCGATTGATACATTGGGAAATGACCACACGGTAATTTGTAAACCATCAGACAAAGGGGGGAACGTGGTCCTCCAAACAAGGGCGAATTATGAGATGGAGGCCATTAGACAACTGTCAGATGCTGAGAACTACCAGAAAATTTCCAAGGATATATACCTGGATAGCATCAGGAGGTACCACGATATGATTAAGATATGGCTTGACAAGTCTATGCTCAGTATGGAAGAGTACCTGTTCCTCCGCTGTTTGAATCCGGTGGTTCCCACATTTTACCATATTCCCAAAGTTCACAAAGACATTCATCACCCCCCGGGTCGACCTATTGTTTCTTCCCAAGGGGGATTAACTGAACATCTGTCTATTTTTGTTGACTCCTTTATCTTTCCGCTAGTAAAAACCTTACCGGCGTACATCAAGGATTCACAAGATTTTCTGAAGCGTATTGAGCTACGACAATGGAATCCTGACTTTAAAGTCATTGTGCTAGATATCACTAGCCTGTACACCAGGATAAGACACGAACATGGCCTAGAAGCCATAGCCTATTTTCTGAAGAAAAAACCTCTGAAATTTACGGAACACAATGCCATGATCCTTCAATTTACTGAGTTCTGCCTTAAAAACAATATTTTTGTTTTCGGTGATGACTTTTACCATCAAAGGTCCGGTACCGCGATGGGCACCTGTTTCGCCCCCAGCTACGCGAATTTATTCGTGGGCTGGTGGGAGGAGCAGGTGTCCAGAGCACCGGGACCGATTGAGTACAACAGGGTGGTCAGTTGGTATAGGTACATAGATGACCTTTTTATTATTTGGGACGGCTCCTTCGAGTCAGCTACTACCTTTATCAGTAATCTGAACAAGAACACTATCAATTTGGAATTCAGTGGTGAAGTCAGTGCTAAAACCGTCAACTTCCTTGACTTACAGATCAGGGTAGTAGATAACCAACTATCTGTATCACTGTACCGCAAACCCACAGCCGGGAATTCAATCCTGCATGCTACAAGTAATCATCTTCCAGGGCTAGTAAGGAGTATCCCTTATGGAGAATTCTTACGGCTCAAACGGAATAGCACCAGGGTTGATGATTTTGAAAAGGCAGCCAAAGATAGCATCAGTAGATTTGTAACCAGAGGGTATAGCAAAGCATTCCTTGAAAATACTCTGAAGCGAGTAAGGAATATACCAAGGGCTACTCTATTCAAAGATGACCAACAAATGAATACACAGGACAAAAAAAAAGAGAAACAAGCAAAGTAGAATGGATGAATGTGATACCAATAAATTCAGAATGGTGACCACCTTTTCAAATGGTGCCAATCAATTGAAGCAAATTTTAAGAAAGAACTGGCACATTTTGAAAACGGATCATGTGATCGGCCCAGATATTCCTCCTGTCCCCCTAATAACATTTAGAAAAGCTAGATCTTTAAGGGACAGTTTGGTTCAAAGCCATCTATCTACCAGCCCCAAGGTGATGGGAACCCTAAGGGACCTTAGAGGTTTCTTTCCATGCGGCAAATGTAAAGCCTGTGTAGGCAGCAGAAGGACATTGACCTATCAGGTTATTGGCCTCAAGAACCCCCGACCCATTAAGAAGTTCATAACATGTAACACAAACTACGTAGTTTATTGTCTGGAATGTCCGTGTGGCCTACGGTATGTGGGTAGCACGATTCATTGTGTCAAGATTCGCATCCTGGAGCATATGCGAGCGATAGCTAAGAATGATATCACCTATTCTGTCGCTAGGCATTATTTTGACAAACATAATAGTAATAGGGATCTATTACGCTATTATGGTCTGGACCAGGTCCCCACAAGCATCAGGGGAGGGGATAGAATCAAACAACTACGTAGACTGGAATCACGTTACATTATAGATCTGGGTACT